>NC_092708.1:274327576-274927576 GCF_047496885.1 Scyliorhinus torazame
CCCAGGGTGCCCTGTCCCCAAACCCCAGGGGTGCCCTGTCCCCAACCCCAGGGTGCCCTGTCCCCACCCCCAGGGTGCCCTGTCCCCAACCCCCAGGGTGCCCTGTCCCCAACCCCCAGGGTGCCCTGTCCCCAACCCCCAGGGTGCCCTGTCCCCAACCCCCAGGGTGCCCTGTCCCCAACCCCAGGGTGCCCTGTCCCCAACCCCCAGGGTGCCCTGTCCCCAACCCCCCCCCAGGGTGCCCTGTCCCCAACCCCAGGGTGCCCTGTGTCCCCAACCCCCAGGGTGCCCTGTCCCCAACCCCCAGGGTGCCCTGTCCCCAACCCCCAGGGTGCCCTGTCCCCAACCCCCAGGGTGCCCTGTCCCCAACCCCCAGGGTGCCCTGTCCCCAACCCCCAGGGTGCCCTGTCCCCAACCCCCAGGGTGCCCTGTCCCCAACCCCCAGGGTGCCCTGTCCCCAACCCCCAGGGTGCCCTGTCCCCCAACCCCCAGGGTGCCCTGTCCCCAACCCCCAGGGTGCCCTGTCCCCAACCCCCAGGGTGCCCTGTCCCCAACCCCCAGGGTGCCCTGTCCCCAACCCCCAGGGTGCCTGTCCCCAACCCCCAGGGTGACCCCAACCCCAGGGTGCCCTGTCCCCAACCCCCAGGGTGCCCTGTCCCCAACCCCCAGGGTGCCCAGTCCCAACCCCCAGGGTGCCCTGTCCCCAACCCCCAGGGTGCCCTGTCCCCAACCCCCAGGGTGCTGTCCGGGGTGGTCCAACCCCGGGTGCCCTGTCCCCAACCCCAGGGTGCCCTGTCCCCAACCCCCAGGGTGCCCTGTCCCCAACCCCCAGGGTGCCCTGTCCCCAACCCCCAGGGTGCCCTGTCCCAACCCCCAGGGTGCCCTGTCCCCAACCCCCAGGGTGCCCTGTCCCCAACCCCCAGGGTGCCCTGTCCCCAACCCCCAGGGTGCCCTGTCCCCAACCCCCAGGGTGCCCTGTCCCCAACCCCCAGGGTGCCCTGTCCCCAACCCCCAGGGTGCCCTGTCCCCAACCCCCAGGGTGCCCTGTCCCCAACCCCCAGGGTGCCCTGTCCCCAACCCCCAGGGTGCCCTGTCCCCAACCCCCAGGGTGCCCTGTCCCCAACCCCCAGGGTGCCCTGTCCCCAACCCCCAGGGTGCCCTGTCCCCAACCCCCAGGGTGCCCTGTCCCCAACCCCCAGGGTGCCCTGTCCCCAACCCCCAGGGTGCCCTGTCCCCAACCCCCAGGGTGCCCTGTCCCCAACCCCCAGGTGCCCTGTCCCCAACCCCCAGGGTGCCCTGTCCCCAACCCCCAGGGTGCCCTGTCCCCAACCCCCAGGGTGCCCTGTCCCCAACCCCCAGGGTGCCCTGTCCCCAACCCCCAGGGTGCCCTGTCCCCCAACCCCCAGGGTGCCCTGTCCCCCAACCCCCAGGGTGCCCTGTCCCCAACCCCCAGGGTGCCCTGTCCCCAACCCCCAGGGTGCCCTGTCCCCAACCCCCAGGGTGCCCTGTCCCCAACCCCCCAGGGTGCCCTGTCCGTCGTCCCCAACCCCCCAGGGTGCCCTGTCCGTCGTCCCCAACCCCCCAGGGTGCCCTGTCCGTCGCCCCCAACCCCCAGGGTGCCCTGTGGGGGCCCCCCCAGCCCCCAGGGTGCCCTGTGGGGGCCCCCCCCAGCCCCCAGGGTGCCCTGTGGGGGCCCCCCCCAGCCCCCCAGGGTGCCCTGTGGGGGCCCCCCCCAGCCCCCAGGGTGCCCTGTGGGGGCCCCCCCCAGCCCCCAGGGTGCCCTGTGGGGGCCCCCCCCAGCCCCCAGGGTGCCCTGTGGGGGCCCCCCCCAGCCCCCAGGGTGCCCTGTGGGGGCCCCCCCCAGCCCCCAGGGGTGCCCTGTGGGGGCCCCCCCCAGCCCCCAGGGTGCCCTGTGGGGGCCCCCCCCAGCCCCCAGGGTGCCCTGTGGGGGCCCCCCCCAGCCCCCAGGGTGCCCTGTGGGGGCCCCCCCCAGCCCCCAGGGTGCCCTGTGGGGGCCCCCCCCAGCCCCCAGGGTGCCCTGTGGGGGCCCCCCCCAGCCCCCAGGGTGCCCTGTGGGGGCCCCCCCCAGCCCCCAGGGTGCCCTGTGGGGGCCCCCCCCAGCCCCCAGGGTGCCCTGTGGGGGCCCCCCCCAGCCCCCAGGGTGCCCTGTGGGGGCCCCCCCCAGCCCCCAGGGTGCCCTGTGGGGGCCCCCCCCAGCCCCCAGGGGTGCCCTGTGGGGGCCCCCCCCAGCCCCCAGGGTGCCCTGTGGGGGCCCCCCCCCAGCCCCCAGGGTGCCCTGTGGGGGCCCCCCCCAGCCCCCAGGGTGCCCTGTGGGGGCCCCCCCCCAGCCCCCAGGGTGCCCTGTGGGGGCCCCCCCCAGCCCCCAGGGTGCCCTGTGGGGGCCCCCCCCAGCCCCCAGGGTGCCCTGTGGGGGCCCCCCCCACCCCCCAGGGTGCCCTGTGGGGGCCCCCCCCACCCCCCAGGGTGCCCTGTGGGGGCCCCCCCCAGCCCCCAGGGTGCCCTGTGGGGGCCCCCCCCAGCCCCCAGGGTGCCCTGTGGGGGCCCCCCCCAGCCCCCAGGGTGCCCTGTGGGGGCCCCCCCCAGCCCCCAGGGTGCCCTGTGGGGGCCCCCCCCAGCCCCCAGGGTGCCCTGTGGGGGCCCCCCCCAGCCCCCAGGGTGCCCTGTGGGGGCCCCCCCCAGCCCCCAGGGTGCCCTGTGGGGGGCCCCCCCCAGCCCCCAGGGTGCCCTGTGGGGGCCCCCCCCAGCCCCCAGGGTGCCCTGTGGGGCCCCCCCCAGCCCCCAGGGTGCCCTGTGGGGGCCCCCCCCAGCCCCCAGGGTGCCCTGTGGGGGCCCCCCCCAGCCCCCAGGGTGCCCTGTGGGGGCCCCCCCCAGCCCCCAGGGTGCCCTGTGGGGGGCCCCCCCAGCCCCCAGGGTGCCCTGTGGGGGGCCCCCCCAGCCCCCAGGGTGCCCTGTGGGGGCCCCCCCAGCCCCCAGGGTGCCCTGTGGGGGCCCCCCCCAACCCCCAGGGTGCCCTGCCCCCCCCTACGCAATGACGGCTGCCCTGACCCCCCCCCCCCCCCTTGATCCCTAGGGGTGCCCTGACCCAATCCCCCTGGCGGCCTGTCCTGGGTGTCCAACCCAACAACATCCCTGGCCTGGGCTCCAAACATCCCCGGTTCCCTATCCCGGGCGCCGCTACCCAACTCCCCTCGGCCCCCTGTCCTGGCTCCCCGAGCCAACCGTCCCCAGCCCCCCTTCCTGGGCGCCCCAACCGTACCCGACCCCACCGAACCACAGCACCCCGACCCCGCATCCCGGGTGCCCCGACTGAGCCCCCCCAGGGCACCGTCCCGTCCCAGGCGCCTTGGCCACCCCCTGTCCAGGATGCCTCGGCCCCCCAGCCTGGCACCCTGACGCCCCCTGGCCAATGTTTTGTTTTGTCTCACTGTTAACCCCACCTGAAATGATTGAGTATGCTAGGTAATGGCTTTAACTGTTACTAGTGCCCTAGATCTTTTACTGAAATTGAGTGTTAGGGTGCATGTTTACAACTGCATCTGATCCTCTCTACCAATGTCCATACCAACATATTTGCAGAAGTGGTCACTAGACAATCATTAGCAAAGTACCTGACAGATTTTACTGTACTGAGACTAATTGCAGAACGTCTGTAGTCCCCCAGGCTGGGAGATAACAGTGTAAACTGGAGACTAAACCTGTTGCCTTATTAATCTTTGTGGCTCAATCACACAGCAGACAAGACAGTGATTGCTGAATTATTGATCAACTAGTTGAATGGTGGAATAAGCTTGAAGGGTTAAATGGCCATCTCCTGCTCTTTGCTGGACCGACTGGTGAACTCACCTTTAGTACATTTTGATAGCTGATTTGGAGTGTAGTTTGATTTTGAACACATCAGCTTGTGCTCCATTTTGTAAGCTAGTTGATCGGTTTCTATAATGTATAATTGGTTTTACAACCGTCTTATCCCAAGTGAATTTATTTTTTCAAAATGAAAGGAAAAAGTACGCTAGGGAACATCTGAAAAATACTCTCCAAATTAGATTTAACTTAATTAGGTTTAACCTCTTAGTAATGTAAATATTGACTACAGTTGTGGGTTGTGATGGTTTAACAATTGACAGTAGGGGTTTAAAACTGTTCAAGGATAAACAGTTGTGACTGAAATGCTAACTAAGGGTATGAGTTTTGCGTTGTCAGTCACTGTTGTTCCCTTTTGTGATGGAGATGTTTACATCTTAAGCTAAAAACAGATGTTTTTAATTACATCTTCCTCTTTTTAAAATTAGCCAGTTTTTATTTTCAGCTGGTTGTTGTCAGTGCTATAAATGTTATGTTAACATAGATTCTCATTATTACTTGTGTCGCTGGCTGATTAGGTAATACCTTTTTAGTTGGTAAGTGATCAGTCATTTGAGTGCTATATTTCAGTCCAACGGTCAAAATGATAAATCATAAAATGGGAATGCATAGTCCAAAAGACAACTTGGTAGTTTTAATTTCCTGATGTGTAATTTATCAGTAAGAACATGCTCTGTTTTATGTGTGTGCATATTTTATGTTGCATTTTAATATAAATCCCCTGTACACCAGTAAATTTGCATCCACTAACAAATGTTTGGGAATGAATTGCGACACAGTATTCTTTGCAGTTTTGGAGATCTGAATGCAAGATTGAACCCTTAATGCCTTGTAATATATCTTCTGAGCCCTAAGATTGCATTTTAAAAAATTATTTCTTCGTTCCCTGTATTGGAAATCCAATGGTCAGCACCCTTCTAAAGTCTTTTAATCATTAAATCAGCTATTAGGCTTTGATTCATTATTCAGGAAATAGTGCAGAAAGTTTTGTTACTTATTCACAGTGCACATTACGATGCTGCATAGTAGAAGGTTCTGCAGACTGGACAGGGAGACCGGTCAGGGGCGGTGGCAAGTCAATACCCTGAAGCTTAAACAAAATGAAGTAGGAAGATCGGCGTTTTCAATTATCCGGTTTGTCCTGAATTAGCCAACATCATGGGCAGCAATAAACTTGCTACAATTGAGGTAAAAGCTGAGATTAATAAAGGGGAATTCAATCTGTGTGCTTATTTAAAAAAAATATATTTTAATTCAAGTTTTTGATATTTAGCATTCTAAAACACACAACATAGCAAAGAAAAAACAACACACGCCCCACTTTGGCCCCTCCTCCCCTTAACAACTGACGGTAACCAGCTCCTTGAAATGTAGTACATGTAACCCCATCTCTTGTGGAACCCCTCATTAACCCCCTCAAGCAAATTTCACCTTTTCCAGATACAAAAACTCCATTACATCCCCCAGCCACACCGAGGCACAGGGTGGAGCAACTGCAAGCGATCAGTGACATAAAGGCTAAAACATCTGCCCCCTCTCCGGCAAGTCTGACACCCCAAATATGGCCCCCAGGGGACTGAGCTCCAAATCCACATGCAACATTACCGACATGGTGCTGACGAACGACCTCAAATTTCTTCAACCGAGGGCAGGACCAAAACAAACTTGCATGATTAGCTGGGGCTCCTCCCACACCGCTCACAAGTATTCTCTACACCTTCAAACAACTGGCTTATCCTCCACTTCGCTAGGTGCGCTCTATGTACCATCCTTAGCTGTATCAACCCCAGCCTCTCACATGAGGTTGAGGCATTCACCCGCCGCAGCACCCCACACCACAACCCCTCCTCCAGCGCCATCCACAGCTCCTCCTCCCACTAACCCCTTCCAGAGACTCAATATCCTCCCATAGATCGCCGAGATGACCACCCCCATCACCGACAGCACCCAACAGCGAGGAGGGGGGATGTCACCGGAAAAGTTGGAAATTTTTTTTTCACGAAATCCCGCAACTGCAGATACCTGAAAACCCTCCCACGTGGGATCCCAAACTTCTTCCTCAACTCCTCCAAACTCGCAAACTGCCCCCTCCAGAAAGAGATCCTTCATTTCCATCACCCCTTGCTCCTCTTACCCCAAACCCTAGCATCTATCCTTGCTGACTCAAACCCATGGTTCCCTCAGATCATCATCCACCTCAACCCCTCCCCTAACCTAAAGTGCTGCTGAAATTGCCTCCATATTTTCAACATGGCCACAACCACTGGACTCCCCAAATATTTCCCTGGGGCAAATAGGAGCGGCTCTGTTGTCATAATCTGCCTCCATCCTCACACACAAAGTCCTCTGGTTCCCCACATCTTCTCTGCGTTTGCCAACATCAGGTTTAGAATATAATAATACAATAGAATCTTTATTAGTGTCACAAGTAGGCTGACATTAACACTGCAATGAAGTTACTGTGAAAAGCCCCGAGTCGCCACATTCCGGCGCCTGTTCGGGTACACAGAGGGAGAATTCAGAATGTCCAATTCACTGAATAAGCACTGCCATTCTGGACTGTGGGAGGAAACCAGAGCACCCAGAGGAAACACATGCAGACAACGGTGAGAACGTGCAAACTTCACACAGGCAGTGACCCAAGCCGGAATCAAAACCCAGATCCTTGCCGTGTGAAACAACAGTGCTAACCACTGTGCTACCGAGAAGGAGGACCTCCAGTGACGAGGATGTGCTGAGTGGCCGCACAGAAAATTCTCCTAAAAATTCAAAATTAGGCTCTTTTAGTCAAATAGCCTGCCAGAACCGGTTTTTAAAAAAAAAAGCACCCGCTCACCCTCTCCAATTGAAATACAAAGAGCGATGCCAAACAGTAGCAGCCCAAAGGCCGAAAAGAGGCAAAAAGCAACAGAAGCCAGAGAGTGAGCCAATGGGACGGCAGACACACGAGGTGAAGAAATTCTGACCACGGCCCTAAACACAGGAATATCAAGCCGCACACAAAGC
The DNA here is from genome assembly GCF_047496885.1 of Scyliorhinus torazame. Taxonomy (NCBI): domain Eukaryota; kingdom Metazoa; phylum Chordata; class Chondrichthyes; order Carcharhiniformes; family Scyliorhinidae; genus Scyliorhinus; species Scyliorhinus torazame. The sequence goes on from NC_092708.1 coordinate 274,334,465, forward strand.
TCTCTCTCGCCGGAGAGTGGATGGAGGAGGGTTTTCTCACCAGGGCGCTACAGGAGCTCAAAGAGGACATAAAGGTGGCGGTCACGGAAGCACTGGCCGCCATGCAGATGGCAATGGACAAGGCAGAGAGGCAACCTGAGACCCAGGGAAACACCATGAAAGAACTGGAAAAGGCCTCAACAGGTCAGAGGCAACCGGACCTCCGCTATGAGATGTTGATAGCGAGGTTGGTGACGACACAGGGGAGCCTGAAGGGGAAGATCGAAGACCAGGACAACCGGTCGAGGATAGTGGGCCTGCTGGAGAGAACTGAAGGAAGGAACCCCACAGATGATGTGGCCCAGATGCTGGGAAACCTGGTGGAAGGGACAGCTCCCCCAACCCTCCAGAGATGAACAAAGCATAGGCAACCCTGTTCAAAAGTGAGGTGTGGTTTTGAATACTGTACCCAGCCAAATTATGGGCCATGTTCCAGGGCAGGGAACACTAACTTTACGGCCTCTGCGGGTACGGACAATATAACGGTGAAACGGTCAGCCGGAGCGACGAAACACAAAGACAATTTGCAAGGGACTGTAAAACCTCGCTCTGAACCTGTGAGCTAAAACGCAGAAAGGAAGGGGCGAGGTCAGCAGAGCACAGGAGAGTGTGAGGAAGCGAGTGAAGAAAAGTAGCGGGTGAAGGATAGGCCTAGGTCGTCCCCAGGAGGGGACCACCACACTAGCGGAAAGCTAGTGCCAGGAGGTGCGAGTGAGGGAGGGCCGCGGCACATTTCCCACCAGGGTGAGAGCGCCCGACGATAAGTGGGGTGAATATCACCAACGTGGGGATAGCTGGGCGGGGGAGAGCGGAGAAGCAGAACCACTGGGAACAAGGGTACGGTGGGTGGGGGGGAAGGACTCTATGCTGGCTACAACAGGCAGCATATGGCAACAAGAAACAAAATATCTTTAAGACAGATAGATAGATTCTTGATTAATAAGGGGATGAGGGATTATGGGGAGAAAAATATCAGCCATGATTGAGTGGCGGAGCAGACTGGGCCGAGTTCTGCACCTATGTCTTATGGCACCGCAGGCACCACTTTTGGAGGGTCCCCAAACAAAGGGAAACCCCTGAGTGCAGAGTCTCACCCACATAGCGTACACATAGTTGGTGGCCATGTTGGATGACTTATGGTCAAAGGGAAAGCTGGAGTGCAGGGGCCTGGCCTCCTGGTGAGTACGGTGACCATGGCCATTTTGAATGGCACCGTAACAAAGGGAAACCCCAGAGTGCAGGGGCTCATCCACAAGTGTAGTTGACCCCACAGGCAGTGGGGGGGGGGGGGGAATAGAAAGCCCCCCCCCCCCCCCAATCAGAATAGTCACCTGGAACGTCAGGGGACTTAACGGTCCAGTGATAAAATCCAGACTCTTCGCCCACCTGAAAAATATGAAAACCGACATTGTCCTCCTCCAAGAGACACACCTGAGGGAGAAGGACCAACTGAGGGTAAGAAAAGATTGGATGGGACAGACGTACCATTCGTGCTGTAGGACGAGCGCGAGGGAGGTAGCCATACTGCTTAATTAAAGGTCAGCATTTACCGCAACGAGGATGGTTATGCCCCCGGGTGGGGGGGGGGTTACGTCATGATCAGCTGTGTCCTGGATGGGACCTCGTGGTCCTGGCCAATGTGTCCCAACTGGGACGACACTGAGTTACACAGGGATCATTGCCGAGATCCCCGACATAGGCAAGCACTGACTAATCATGGGGGGATCTTTTAACTGCAAATAGGACCCATAGATGGACAGATCTAACCCCAAATCGGGAAGACCTCAAATACGGCAAAAGAACTAAGCACGTTTATGGAACAGATGGGGGCAGTAGACCTCTGGAGGTTCACACACCCAGGGGAGGAGTTCTCTTCCTTCTCCCAGACACACAAGGTATACACACGCATCGGGTGGTGGGAAAGCGGTGCTTCCAGGGCTAGTAATCCCCCTCCATGCTCCACACAACCTGGATGTGAGGTTGGAGACGGGCCATGCCCAATGTCCCCCATGGAGGTTGGACACGGCCCTCCTTGCCGACAACATTTTTCGCAAGAAAATATCCCAGTCCATAGATGGGTATATTATCAATAGCCAGAATGGGGAGGAGTCTTGTCAGGGTAGAGATTATGCTTCTAAAGCACATGGCGATGGGCAAAGGCAGGAGATGGTGTCTAGTCAACAACTGGTCGACTCCATACTGGAGGTGGACAGGTGATACTCCGAGGCACTGACCGTAGAGCTCCTGGCAGAGGGGAAGAAACTAAAAATGGACGTTGACCTGCTCTCTGCTAGGAAGGCAGTGCACCACGCTGCCAGACACGGGGGACCTTTTATGAACATGGAGACAAAGCCAGTCTCTGCTGGTTCACCAGCTGAGAAAGCAGGCAGCCACGAGGGAAATAGCACAAATTAGGGACAACGCCGGCAGACTGGTAGCTGATTCAGAAACAGTCAAAGAAGGCCTCGCTTCTATTGGGGACTGTACAACTCCGAGGCCCTAAAGGGGACTCGAGGATGAAGCAGTTTCTTGACAGACTGGACATGCCAGTTAAGGGGGAGGATAGGAAACGGGACCTGGAAGTACCAATAGAACTGGGAGAAGTACTGGAGAGCATTAACTCCATGCAGGTGGGGAAGGCACCGGGACCAGATGGATTCCCCGCGGACTTTTACAAAAACTTTGCGGCAGCACTGACAGTGTACCTGCGGGAGATGTTCACAGACTCGCTAGCAAGGAGCATGCTGCCTCCAACACTAGCACAAGCCTCAATCTCGCTGATACCCAAGGAAGACCAATATCTGACTGAATGGGGGTCCTACAGACCCATCTCACTGCCCAATGTAGATGTGAAAATACTGGCCAAGGTCCTGGCTAGGCAACTGGAGAACTGCGTACCAGATGTGGTCGCAGAGGACCAGATGGGCTTTATTAAGGGTTGCTAACATCGGACATCAGGCGCCTGCTGAACGTGATAAAGACCGCTCCGGAGAGAGAACACCAGAGGTGATCGTCTCCCTGGATGCAGAAAAGGCTTTCGACAGAGTCAATTGGAAGTACCTCATAGAGGTACTGGAGCGGTTTTGGACTTGGAGAATGGTTCACTGCATGGGTGAAACTTCTGTACAGCGCTCCCATGGCGAGTGTGTGGACTAACACCACCGTCTCCAAATACGTTCAGCTGCACAGGGGCACAATGCAGCGACGCCCGCAGCCGCTGTCCCTGCTTCTATTTGCCTTGGCAATCGAGCCACTGGCAATCGCGCTCAATGTTGAAAATTTAGAAGGGGAGCCAGAGAGGGAATAGAGAGCACAAAGTCTCACTCTATGCGGATGACCTGCTCCTCTACGTCTTGGACCTCCAAAGCAGAGGATCATGAGACTCCTGAAGGAGTTTGGAACCTTCTCGGGCTACTGAATACTTCCTGGTGAATCCGCAAGGACAGAGATGGAGGAACTGCCGTTCAAACAAGCCCAAAACAAATTTCGCTACTAAGGCATCCAAATTGCCCACGACTGAACACTGATCCACAAATGGAAGTTGATAAGTCTGGTGAAGGAAGTAAAGAAGGACCAACTGAGGTGGCGGGGAGGGTGCTCTGCTTTCTCTTCCCGTTCAGATCCATACCGATCTACATCCTCAAGGGGTGTGTATGCGTTCCACAGACTAGTGATGCTAGAAGCATGCACAGAGATATTCCGGCTGCCCAAAGCGAACAAAATACGACAAACACTTTAATCGTAGGGACACAACGATGCATCCACGGATGCCATGACACTTAGTGGAGCTGTTGGACATGGACGACTTCGGGACCGTGTCTGGGCGATTTTTGGAGGAGGCATGCTCCCCACTGGATGCAACAAGGGAAAGATGGGAGGAAGAACGAGGGAGAGAAATAGGGTGGGGACTCTGGAGCGAAGCACTGAACAGGGCAAACTCCATCTCCACATGCACAAAGCCTAATGCAGCTAAAGGTGGTGCTCAGAGTGCACCTAGCCAGAACCCGAATGAGCAGGTTCTTCCTAGAGGTGGAGGACAAATGTGAACAGTGCCAGGGTGGCCCGGCCAATCCCACCCACATGTTCTGGGCATGCCCCAGACTTGTCTGGTTCTGGACAGCCTTCTATGAGACTCTATGAATGAGACAATGTCCAAGGTTGCGGGGGTGAGTGTGAAACCAAGTCCAAAAGTGGAGGTCTTCGGGGCATCAGACCAGCAAGAACTCTTTATGGGGAGGGGGCTCCTCCCTAATCGCCCGCTGAAGAATCCTGTTCGGCTGGTGATCAGCAACACCAACCAAAGCTGCAGACTGGCTGTCCGACCTGTTGGAATTTCTCCACTGAAGGCAATCAAATTCTCCATCTGGGGGTCGGGAGAGGGCTTCCATAAGACGTGGAAGCCATTCACCAACTTGTTCCAGGACCTGCTTGTAGCCAACAGCCAATAGAGCGGGGGTTCCATAAAGCACAAAGGGAAGGAAGGAGTGTGGGAGAGTGGGGGAGAAGAGGCAGAGGTGGGCCGAAACAGCCAAGGCTGATAGCAGAAGGTTGAAAATCCAACCACAAAGGAAAGACCCAAAAGCAGGGCCAACAGGTTCCAGGGCGGATATATACGCCGACCACAGTCTATAGTTGCCAGTCGAAATACCGCCCCCCCCCCCCCCCCCTCCCGAGAAGACAAATCATAACACACATTTTCCAAATTTAACTTATCGCCTGAAAAAGCCCCAAATCGCCTAAGCAGTCCTATTATATCCCACACCGAAGAGCCCGAGTTGGAGGTATACAACAACAGATCATCATACGGAGACACCCTATGCTTCACTCCATCTCTCTCTTTCTCTCTCTCTCTCTCTCTCTCTCTCTTTTTTTTTTCTCTCTTTCTTTCTCTCTCTCTCTTTCTCTTTCTCTTTCTCTCTCTTTCTCTTTCTCTTTCTCTTTCTCTCTCTTCTCTCTTTCTCTTTCTCTTTCTCTTCTCTTCCTTTCTCTCCCCCCCCCCCCCCCCCCCCCAACTATCCCCTTCCATTTATCCGAGCACCTCCGCACTATGGCCAAGGACTCTATTGCTAGCGCAAACAGGGGGGGGGGGAGAGAGACGGAACATGGGGCACCTCTCCCTCGTTCCCTTATGTAACGGACTACCCCAAATTCACCTCATTTGTGCTGTGTGCTTATTCTTAACAACTCTCCTGGAAAACCAGATTGGACTTGGTTTTGGTGCATCCATAGAAGAATAGTCTCAGGACATTAACTGTTAAAATGCATTAAGCGGGGTACCAGAGAATGTTTTAAAGAATTGTATCTTAATGAGAGAGCTGATGTATTTGAGGGATGGGAGAACTAGAAGAAAAAGCAAAATACATATCCATCAGTGAAAGTGAGACAGTTGGAAAAGATGAAAAGTCATAACTGAATCAGGATTCATGTGACTGATGTACCAACATTTTGAGTGAATAACGTTTTTGTTTTTAAAGCTCATTAATCTGAAATATATTTATGCAGAGTTAGACATTTCGGGAATGTTCTAGTACATTGGTAGCGAAGTTGCAGTTACGTAATCAACACTGGATTACTATAGTATTGCTAGATAATTTTGCAGTAAATTGCAGAGCGATTCAATCAATTTTTTCCACTGTCTGTTTCCAAAACTCTTCTTGCTCTGAATTTTCCATTGACCTCCTGAATAAATGCAGAGCCTGCTGTAGGTTAGAGCGGATTGACACACTGCAGAATTTATTCTCAGTCTGTGCTGATTTCAACAATTGAATGACTGGAGAACTAAAGTATTAAATGTAAATAATCTTTATTGTCACAAGTAGGCTTCCATTAACACTGCAATGAAGTTAGTGTGAAAAGCCCCTGTCCGGCCCTAGAGCAGACCGAATTGAATTCGGTTAGGGTTCCCACTTCTCATCAACATCTGATGATGCTGGTGAAAGAGGATTGCAACCTTTATGATTGGAAAAACTTGCAGGCACTCCTATGAAAGGACCGTTGGTGAAAAGAGTCAGTGCCTTCGGAAGAGGAAGATGGTAGAGAGCTGCAGAAAGTTTAAAAAAAAAAAACTGACCCTAATTTTTGGTAAGCTGCTGCTTAACAACGGAGTCTACTGATCCTGATGCAAATGCTGTGACCTGATGTACATGTGTGCTTTCTGTACATCAGGAGTCACTGGATGCTGAACAAGAGGGGGAACTCCAGCTGCTTTAAAAAACCCTCAACATAGTCAAGAGCACTGAGGTTAACTACAGGATGTCACTTGCTACCTGAATGAAACAGCTCCGTTAAGAACCAGAACAAAATCTTCAGGTCTGCGAATCTTTGTATAACAGTGTTCAGTGGTACCTATAACCACCTCCTAGGCTGTATTGAGGGAGCAAGTGGATTCGAGATTAAATTGGGGTCTGCATTATTTTGACAACATTTCAAATCCAAATTCCACCAAGTTTTGGTAAGGATGTAACTCCGTGTGAATTGTCTTGTAATCTCTGATTAGTCATAGATTATAGATCATAGAATTTATAGTGCAGACTTCCCATTGCGGCGATGCGGAGCTAAGCCGCACTAGTCGGCAGCTCCCGCTATTACGGACCTTCGGGCTCTCTAGAGGAGCCCCAACAGGAAACATTTGAAGCACCGTGTGGGAAGGGAAGAGCGAGGTCCCCCTTCATCGTTTATGGACCGGACCAGAAGCGGAATGGCCAAAAAAAACGGCATTGGAGCAGCGGGAGAAGCGAGGGAAGAAAAACAAAATGGCGGCGGCCAGGGATAAAGTGGAATGCGGGCCGGAGCTGCAAGAGTTCATCAAGCGCTGCTTCGAGGAGCTGTGGAAGGAGATGCTGGCGCCTATGCTGTCGGCGATTTGAAGGACTAGGGATGACCCAGAAGGCCCACGAGGTAAAGATCCAGGAGGTGCAGAAAAAAGTCAATGAGAACGAGGACGAGATCTTGGGCCTGGCGGTGGGAGTGGAGGAGCACGAGGCGCTGCACAAGAGGTGGGCGGGAAGATTCGAAGACCTGGAGAACAGGTTGAGGAGAAAGAATCTTCGGATCCTGGGTCTCCCTGAAGGAGTGGAGGGGGCCGATGCCGGGGCATATGCGAGCACGATGCTCGAGTCGATGATGGGCGCGGAGGCCCCTTCCTTTGGAGCTGGATAGGGCACACCGGGTGCTGGCGAGGAGGCCCAAGGCTAACGAGCCGCCAAGGGCGATTGTGATGAGGTTTCACCGTTTCACGGACAGAGAGAGGGTCTTGAAATGGGCCAAGAAAGAGCGGAGCAGCAGGTGGGACAGTGCGGAGATCCGAATATACCCGGACTGGAGCACGGAGGTTGCAAAGAGGAGAGCGGGTTTCAACCGGGCCAAGGCGGTGCTGCACCGGAAAGGAGAGATTCGGAATGCTGCAGCCAGTGCGTTTGTGGGTCACATACAAGGATCAGCACCATTATTTCGAAACGCCTGAAGAGGCGTGGACCTTTATTCAAACCGAAAAGTTGACTCAAACTGAGGGTTTGTGAGGGCGGGGGGCAGTGGGGGGGATGTTTGATGGTTGTTGTATATAGGTGTTAATCACGCGCAGGAAATGTTACACGGGCTGGGGGAGAGACGGGGATGGCGATGGGGGAAAATAGTCAAGGCCGCGACGGGAGCTGCGCCAGAGGGGGCGGGGTTGGCTTAGGAAAGCGCGGGTTGGTTTTTTTTCCGCACCAGGGAAGAAAGGCGGGAGGGGGAATGGAGGAACGCACACTGATTGGGAGATTCCCACACGGGGGGGGGGTCACTGTGACGGCGGGGGAAGCCGGGGTCAGCAGGTGTCAGCTGACTTACGGGAGTGTTATGGGGGGGAACAAAAAAGCTAGACACGGGTCTGGGGGGGGGGGAGGAAGGGGGGAGAAAAAAGGTTGCTGCTGCACTGGCCGAAGGGGAATGGGACACCGAAGAGGTGGTCGGGGCGGGGGTCTCCCGTCTGGGGGACTGAGGGTGAGGGCGGCGCAGGAACGGGACTGTCCTAGAAAAGGAGATGGCTAGTCGGCGGGAGGGGTGGGTGGGAGCCCCCCCCAATCCGGCTGATAACGTGGAATGTGAGGGACCTGAATGGGCCGGTTAAGAGGGCCTGAGTGTTCGCGCACTTAAAGGGACTGAAGGCAGACATGGTCATGCTCCAGGAGACACATTTGAAGGTGGCGGATCAGGTCAGGTTAAGAAAGGGGCGGGTAGGACAGGTATTCCACTCTGGGCTGGATGCGAAGAATAGAGGGGTGGCAATATTGGTGGGGAAGCGGGTGTCGTTTGAGGCCAAGAATATTGTAGTGGACAACGGAGGGCGATATGTGATGGTGAGCGGTAAGTTGCAGGGGGCGTGGGTGGTATTGGTAAATGTATACGCCCCGAACTGGGATGATGCTGGATTCGTGAAGCGCATGTTGGGACCTGTAGGTAGGAAGCTCGATAATGGGTGGGGATTTTAATACGGTGTTGGACCCAGCACTGGATCGCTCCAGATCTAGGACTGGAAAGAGGCCGGCGGCGGCCAAGGTGCTTAGGGGGTTTATGGATCAGCTGGGGGGAGTGGACCCGTGGTGGTTTGCCAGGCCGCAGGGAATTTTCTTTTTTCTCCCACGTGCACAAAACCTACTCCCCGGATAGATTTTTTTTTTGTTCTGGGCAGGGTGCTGATCCCGAAAGTGGAGGGAACGGAGTATTCGGTCATAGCCATTTCAGATCACGCCCCGCACTGGGTGGAACTGGAGTTGGGAGAGGAGAGGGACCAACGCCCGCTGTGGCGGTTGGATGTGGGGCCGCTGGCAGATGAGGTGGTGTGTGGGAGGGTGAGGGGGTATATCAAAAGGTACTTGGAGGCCAACGACAACGGGGGGAAGGGGGTGGGGGGTGTTGGTATGGGAGGTGCTGAAGGCGGTGATCAGGGGAGAGCTAATCTCCATCAGGGCTCACAGGGAGAAGATAGAGGGCATGGAAAGGGAGAGGCTAGTGGGGGAGATTTTAAGAGTGGACAGGAGATATGCAGGGCCCCTGAGGAGGGATTACTAAGGGAAAGGCGACGTCTCCAGACCGAGTTTGACCTGTTGACCACAGGGAAGGCAGAGGCTCAGTGGAGGAAAGCGCAGGGGGCGACCTACGAGTATGGGGAAAAGGCGAGCCGGATGCTGGCACACCAGCTCCGTAAGAGGATGGAAGGGGAGCTACGGTGCGGAGTGCGACAAAAATAAATGAGGCCTTCTAAGAGGAGCTTTACAGATCCCAGCCCCCAGCGGGGGAAGAGGGGATGAGACGATTCCTAGACCAACTGAGATTCCCGAGGGTGGAGGAGCAAGAGGTAGGAGCAAGAGGTGGCTGGTTTGGGGGCACCAATTGGGTTGGAGGAGCTGAGTAAGGGTTTGGGGAGTATGCAGGCGGGAAAGGCCCCGGGACCGGACGAGTTCCCGGTGGAGTTCTACAGGAAGTACATAGACCTGTTTGCCCCGCTGCTAGTGAGGACCTTTAATGAGGCAAGGGAGGGAGGGACCCTGCCCCCGACAATGTCGGAGGCGATGATTTATTTGATCCTAAAGCAGGACAAGCACCCACTGCAATGTGGATCGTACAGGCCGATCTCGCTCCTCAATGTGGATGCAAAGTTGCTGGCAAAAGTGCTGGCCACGAGGATCGAGGACTGTGTCCCGGGGGTAATCCACGAGGACCAGATGGGATTTGTAAAGGGCAGGCAACTAAACACCAATGTGCGGCGGTAAACGTCTTAAACGTGATAATGGTGCCATCGGTGGAGGGAGAGGCGGAGATAGTGGCAGCTATGGACGCGGAGAAGGCCTTTGACCGAGTAGAGTGGGAGTACCTCTGGGAAGTGCTGCGTAGGTTTGGGTTCGGGGGAGGGTTTATTAGCTGGGTTAAGCTCCTTTCCAGAGCTCCGGTGGCGAGTGTGGTTACGAATCGGGGGAGGTCGGAGTATTTTCGTCTGTACCGTGGGACGAGACGGGTGCCCCCTGTCCCTGTCTTCCCCCCCCCCCCCGTTTGCATTAGCAATTGAACCCTTGGCCAAATCATTAAGGGAGTCTAGGAAATGAAGAGCGATGGTCCGAGGGGGAGAGGAGCATCGAGTGTCGCTTTATGCAGATTACCTGTTGCTGTATGTGGCGGATCCAGTGGAGGGGATGGTGGAGGTCATGCAGATCCTAAGGGAGTTTGGGGATTTTTCGGGCTATAAGCTTAATGTAGGGAAGCGTGAGCTCTTTGTAGTACAGGCAGGGGACCAAGAAAGGGGGATAGGCGATCTACCGCTGAGGAGGGCGGAGGGGAGTTTTCGGTACCTGGGGATCCAGATAGCCAGGAGTTGGGGGGCCCTACATAAACTGAATCTGACGAGACTGGTGGAGCAGATGGAGGAGGACTTCAAAAGGTGGGACATGTTACTGCTCTCGCTAGCGGGTAGAGTGCAATCGGTCAAAATGGTGGTCCTTCCAAGGTTTCTCTTTGTGTTTCAGTGCCTTCCCATCGTGATCACCAAGGCCTTTTTTAAGAGAGTAGGCAGGAGCATTATGGGGTTTGTGTGGGTGAATAAGACCCCGTAGGTAAGGAGAGGGTTTTTGGAGCGCAGTAGGGACCGAGGAGGGTTTGCGCTACCGAATTTGGGGAGCTACTACTGGGCAGCAAATGTGACGATGATCCGTAAGTGGGTGATGGAGGGAGAGGGGGCGGCATGGAAGAGGTTGGAGATGGCGTCCTGCAAAGGAACGAGTCTGGGGGCGCTGGTGACGGCACCGCTGCCGCTCTCGCCGTCAAGGTACACCACGAGTCCGGTGGTGGCAGCAACGCTAAAGATCTGGGGCCAGTGGAGACGGCACAGGGGTGCAATGGGAGCCTCGGTGTGGTCCCCGATCAGGGGTAACCACCGGTTTGTCCCGGGGAGGATGGACGGGGGGGTTTCAGAGCTGGCATCGGGCAGGGATTAGAAGAATGGGGGACCTGTTCATTGACGGGACGTTTGCGAGCCTAGGGCACTAGAGGAGAAGTTTGGGATACTCCCGGGATTGCTTTCAGATACATGCAGGTGAGGGCATTTGTGAGGCGGCAGGTGAGGGAATTCCCGTTACTCCCGGCACAGGAAATTCAAGACAGGGTGATCTCGGGCGTATGGGTGGGAGAGGGCAAGGTGTCGGCAATATACCAGGAGATGAAAGAAGAGGGGGAGGCGTTGGTAGAGGATCTGAAGGGTAAATTGGAGGAGGAGCTGCAGGAGGAGATTGAGGAGCGGCTATGGGCTGATGCCCTAGGGAAGGTTAATTCCTCCTCCTCGTGTGCCAGGCTTAGCCTGATACAATTTAAGGTGGTTCGCAGAGCGCACATGACTGGGGTGAGGCTGAGTAGGTTCTTTGGGGTAGAGGACCGATGTGGGAGATGCTCAGGAAGTCCGGCGAACCATGTCCATATGTTTTGGTCATGCCCGGCACTGGAGGGGTTCTGGAGGGGAGTGGCGGGAACAATATCGAAGGTGGTGAAAGCCCGGGTCAAGCCAAGCTGGGGGCTAGCAATATTTGGAGCAGAGGACGAGCCGGGAGTGCAGGAGGCGAAAGAGGCCGGCATTCTGGCCTTTGCGTCCCTAGTAGCCCGGCGAAGGATCTTGCTAATGTGGAAGGAGGCGAAGCCCCCCAGCGTGGAGGCCTGGATAAATGACATGGCTGGGTTCATTAAGCTGGAGAGGATAAAGTTTGCCTTGAGAGTGTCTGCGCAGGGGTTCTACAGGCGGTGGCAACCGTTCCTAGACTATCTTGTGGAGCGTTAGATGAAGGTCGGTCAGCCATTTGGCCCTTCGAGTCTCCACCAGCCCTTGGAAAGAGCACCCTACCCAAGCCCACATCTCCACCCTACCCCCGTAACCCCATCTAACCTTTTTGGACACAGGGCAATTTAGCATGGCCAATTTACCTATCCTGCACATCTTTGGATTGTGGGAGGAAACCGGAGCACCCGGAGGAAACCCACGCAGACATTGGGAGAATGTGCAGACTCCGCACAGAAAGTGACCCAAGCCGGGAATCGAACCTGGGAACCAGGAGCTGTGAAGCAACTGTGCTAACCACTGTGCTACCGTGCCTTGTATCTTTGGTGTTTGCAAGTGTATGCACCAATACATATGCTGCCATCAGTCCACTTGGCCACGAGGATGACAAGAGACCGGAGAAGGATAAGCCGGGGCTGGAGGAGAGAACATCTCCTTGACATGTTTTATAAATGATTATACTTTAGAAATTCAGATAGCTTTTTAAAAGTGACCATGGAGCCTGTGTCTTGTTTAGGTTTGGCATATCCGAGTGTTTGGGTTGTGGGAGGAAGAAAGCAGCACAGTGCCACAGCCTGTGTCTTGACAGGTTCTAGCAGCTGTCCACTCCAGCAGCAGCAGCAGAGCCTGTCCACTCGGTCTTTGTGAGGGAGGATGGTAAAAATGAGTCCAGCAGTCCTGGAGAGGGGGTGCTGTGTAAGTGAATGAAGGGGGAGGGGGGCACGGGGGTGATGCTTTTGGGCTTCCAGATGCTACTTGGGTCACTGGTCATGCCTCTTGGCATAGCTTATCTAACCTAGATTTCATTCTTGGATGTAACTGAAACCTACATGAGTTTATAAAATAATATTTTTACAAAGCACTTTAAAACTCATATTTTCATATTTATGAAATGTGTTATATGTTCTGTAATACGAGATCTCTAATTATATGCTGAATATTGCTATGCTGCTTTAATCCTGTTTAGTTTTTATTGAGGTCATGTTAATTTTGAAAAGTTTTAAAAATATATTCTTTCATGAGATCTGGATATCATTTGCAAAGCCAAAATTTGTTGTCCAGCCTCGATTGTTCTTGAGAAATTGGTAGTCACTTAAAATGGGTCACATTGGAAAATAGTTTACAGAGAACTGCTGTAGTCATTTGCTTCACTTTGCATGTACTGTGATGGTCACGTCAAGCTCATAAAGATAATTGCGCAGTGCACTTTTTTTTTAGAAAAGGAGGAAACATGGAATAATGGACACTTCTCTTCCCCGGGAAGTAAGGTGACTTCTGTTTGTGGTTTCTGAACAGTCCGAGACAATATGTCTGCAGGTAGAAAAATGCAAATTGATTTTCCAGATGCAAATCGAAGAGATTGAACAGACAATGGCTGCTCGACCTATTAGGGCTTTGAGGATGGAATATCAAAAAGTTTTTCAGTGAGTTGATCGTGGCTGTTATGATTGCTGGGATATCAATTATCTTCCCCCATTGTATATCAATCACCTTGGCTTCAACTCATTCTGTGGACAGTGGGAAGCAACATAACATGATTTAAAAACTAGCTGGAGGGGAGTCAACACCTTATTCCTTAACAAGAGAACCCAACAAGGCAGTCTGGGAACAGGGGGGCCAGCACAGAGGGATCATCACCCTGCCTAAAACAGACAGTTATCTCGGGCACTGAAGAGGGGGCTAATTTGTTTTTACCTGCAAGATTATATTTCTTCTCGACAGAAATACAGCCACAGTTTTGTGCAAAAAAACCCAATCTCCATCGTCTTCAAAGAACCAAGAGAGAGAACCATTTCAGGCCTCTGCGATGCTGCTTTATTAAAAGCAAAATACTGCAGAAGCAAGAAATCTGAAATAAAAACAGGAAATGCTGGATAATCCCAGGTCTGGTAGCGTTTGAGGAGTGAGAAACAGAGTTAATGTTTCGAGTCCATATGACCCTCTGCTGAATTGAAGAGGGAATGAAATGTAATTCATTTTATAATTGGAAAAGATGGGCAGAATGGCACTTCTACTATCTCCTTTATCTTATGTCCATGACATCTTTGTCAATCTTTCCATAGCTCTGACCTATCTCCGACCTTCCATTCTGCCCCACTCCATCTCCAACTATATAATTAATTACATTTCTATCCCTCTTCAGTTCAGTAGAAGGGTCCTATGGACTTGAAACGTTAGCTCAGTTTCTCTCTTCACAGGTGCTGCCAGACCTGCTGAGCCAATCCAATTTTATGTTTTTAATTACCTTTTCCTTGTTATTTTGTTAGTTGTCTAAATGCATGTTTCATCTCTAGAACTTTTTGTGTGTGTAATTGACTAGAAATTTTATTTTTGTGTCTTTAAAGTTACAACACTCAAAAGGTTTAAATACTCCTGAAAATATATATACATTATATTGCATGGAAAATTTAAGGGAGGGACTTGTTGGAGGTCCGGGCTGGTCAAGGGGTGATGTTGGCATAGTGTAATATCACTGGACTAGTAACTCAAGCCCATGTTCTGGGGGACATGGGTTCCAATCCCACCATGCAGCTGGTAGAGTTTAAATTCAATGAATAAATCTGGAATATAAAATTAATCTCGGTAATGGTGACATTGAAACTAACATGGATTGTCATAAAGATCCACCTATTTCACTCATTACCTTTATGGAAAGAAATTTGCCATCCTTGTGTGGTCTGGCCTATATGAGATCCATGGCAATGTGGTTGTCTCTTAGCTGTCCTCTGAAATGTTTAGTTCCAGGGCAAATAGGGATAGCCAACAACAAATGTTGGCTTTGCCAGCGGCACCCACAGCCCATGAAAGATTAAAGACAAAAAAGCAGCTGCCCTCAAGCAGCAAGGAGGTCCTTGGGGAGCAGTCTGTGGAGCATCAAGGTTGTGAAGTATGTTATATGTGTAATGTTGCAAGTGAATATACTGACACCATACAGACATAAACCATGTCTTGGCAGTCTCTCATACTGAAGACACATTTGCATTTGACCAAATCCTGCAACTTTATCACCTAATTCATTTTTTTGATATAATCTACCTCATTTATAATATTTTGTTACAAAAATTAGCTTTCCATTCTTATTTTGCTGGCAAGACTATATGGGATACTTAAAACTACACTTATGCCAAGTGTTATGTGGTCAAGTGCAATTAGTCAGGTCTGGCTGTGGTCACCTATTGCCATGCTATGTTCTATCTCTGGATATCAGTGACATGCACTGTGACTTGGTTTTAAAGCGATTTTAAAATTCTCAACCTTATTTTCAAATCCCTTCACGGCCTTGCACCTTAGTGATCTCCTCCGGACCCATAACCCTCAAATGTCCGCCTCCTCCAGACCCACAACCCTCCAAGCTCCCTCCACCTCTCTCTCACTCTCACTCTCTCACTTTGCCTTTTTTTTTTTATAAAACATTTTATTGAGGTATTTGTGATTTTATACAATAACAGAAGAAACAGTGTACATGCAAATATAAACATAGTGCAAAGGCCGTCTTCCTCCCTCACAGGTCCCACCTTTCTTACACACTAATCTAAGCTAAACCTCCCCCTCTCTGCTGACAGTTAATTTTCTCTAAAGAAGTCGACGAACGGCTGCCACCTCCGGACGAACGCTGACATTGACCCTCTAAGGGCGAAATTAATTTTCTCCAGACCGAGACAGCCAGCCATGTCAGTGAGCCAGGTCTCTGACTTTGGGGGCTTTGAATCCCTCCAAGCTAATAGTATCCGTCTACGGGCTACCAGGGAGACGGATACTATTAGCCTCTTTCCCCTCCTGGATTCCCGAATCTTCCGACACTCTGAAAATTGCCACCTCTGGACGGTGCTAACCTTGTTTTTAACACCTTGGACATGACACCAGCAAACCCCTGCCAGAATCCCCTAAGCTTCGGGCATGCCCAAAACATATGAACATGGTTTGCTGGTCCTCCCGCACACCGTGCACACCTGTCTTCTATCATGTGTGCCCAGTGAACGACCTTAAATTGTATCAGACAGGTGCATGATGTGGACGCGTTGACTCTACTGAACGAGTCGGCCCAGAGACCATCCTCTATCTCTCCTCCTAACTCCTCTTCCCATTTGTGTTTCAGCTCCTCGGTTTGTGTTTCCTCTGACCCCAGGAGTTCTTCATAGATGTCTGAACCCAACCCCCCCCCCCCCCCCCCCCCCCAAATACTCTGGAAACTGCCCTGTCTTGTATCGCCCTTGGTGATAGGAGCAGGAAGGTTGAGACCTGCCTGCTTAGGAAGTCCTGCGCCTGCAGGTACCTAAACTCATTCCCTCCCGTCAATTCAAATTTCTCCTCCAACTCCCTCAGGCTGGGAAAGCTCCCCTCTATGAACAGATCTCCTATCCTCTCGATCCCTACTCTTTGCCATCTCCAAAACCCTCCATCCAGCCTTCCTGGGGCAAACCGATGATCATTGCAGATTGGAGCCCAAACCGATGTTCCCTCTGCTCCCTCATGTTTCCTCCATTGCCCCAGACTCGTAAGGGCCGCCACCACCACTTGGCTGGTGGAGTACTGTGCCGGCGGGAACGGCAAAGTTGCCATTACCAGTGCCCCCAAACTCGTGCCCTTACATGATGTTGCCTCTACCCGCCCCCCCCCTCCCAGTGGGAGCTGTTCTCCCACTTACAGCTCCGCATCTGCCTGGCCCACCGTAAAATACGCTCCTTATCTAGGTACGCCATCGCCCTCGGGGTCACCTACACGTGTCTTCTTCGCTAGTGCTCTGTGCGCCCTGTCCACCGCCAAGGGTCGGGTGAACATCCCATCCCCCATTAGCTTTTCAAGCATACCCGCTATGTATGTCCCTGCATCCGCTCCTTCGGACCCCTCCAGGAGAGCAATGATCCTCATAGTTCTATCGGTGGGACCTATTCTCTAACTCCTTCTCCTGGAGCCTTTTCTGCTGGTCTCTCAGCATCTCCACCTCCATTACTGTTTGGTGTTCCTCATGCTCGGTCAGTGCCTTGTCCACTTTCTGGATCGCTTGATCTTGAGCATCCAATCTCTGTTTCAGCTGAGCAATCGATTCCCTAATCGTGTCCAAGCATTCCTGTTTCTGCTTGGCAAAACCCTCTTGGATGAACTTCATCAACTGCTCCGTCGACTGCTAGGTCGTCGAACCAGGACTCCGGTTGTCCGCCATGCTTTTTCCCGCTGCAGCTTCAACCCAGGCCTTCTCTGTTCGTCTGTTTCTTCCTTTGCGAGCACTCCTGGTCCGCCTATCTATGCATTGGTGTGGGACTCCTCCTTACATTCGCGTCCACTATCAATTTTCCAAGTAAAATCCGAGAAAAAATCGGGGAAAAGGTCCAAAGGTCTGACCCGAGCGGGAGCCACCAAATGTGCGACCTACTCCTTCATGGCCGCCACCGGAAGTCAAGTCACTTTTCATTCTTTAAGACACTCCTTGAAACCTATCTCTTTGGTCAAGTTTTTGGTCATCTTACTCTTATCTCTCCATACTCAGTGACGTGTTTTATTTTATAATGCTCCAGTGAAGCACCTTGAGATGTTTCATTGCATTGACATCGCTATATAAATAATTTGTTGTAACCAAAACTTGGCACCAGAGAGAGAGAATTTGTGCGTGTCACATGAAGTGTTACATTCCAATTATTTCTAATGTCTGGCTTGAGACACATTGGATAAGAGCAGGTTATGTGTGCCCTTTTAGCTGGAGACTTTTCCTGGTAGGTGGGGAGCTGAAAAGAATGCTCTTTAAAGTATAGAATTGATATCAAATTTTACATTTCAGTATCTGTGGGGTGATTCGTATCAAACAAATAACATTGCAAATATCTGATTAATTCTGAGTGGAATAATATAGTGTGAAACCCTGGATTAATATAGTATTAAAACCAAAGATGCATGATTAGCTGAGTTCTTATGCTCTTTGTGAACAGGAAACCAGAGTTGGGAGTGATAAATTTGTTTTCATGCAGATTTTAATCGGTAAACTGCAATTGCTAAATTATAATTGTAAATGTGAAGAAAAGCAGCCTTCCCTTATCTGAAGTATCTTTAATTTATTTTCCTTTTGGCTATGTTTGTGGTTAAATCTGAAATTCATGTTTCTTTTCAGAGTTTTCACAAGAGAATGCTTTTGGGATGAATGCAAATAGTCGTTCGAACATTTCAATAGTTTGTTGTGGAATGTGTCACATTATTAATATTTGAAATACTCTGGTTGAGAAGGGAATGAGTTGTGTTTTTGTTTCTGATTTGTACTCCAAATGTAAGCTTTTTTGAGTGTCCTATCTTGGCAAAAGAATCAGATTCAAGTGCAGTATTGTGCACCTGAGGTATTATAAATGCTAAACAGTGAGACTAATGTTTGGAGTAACGATCAGAATTTTACTGGATAGATTTGGAGTCAAACTTGTTTAAATGTATAAAGGTGTAAATTTTATTAATACAATGTAATAAAAACAGCTGTCTGTTAGAATAGGTAACTGTTAAACTGCTGCAATGATCACTTGGCACGAATTTCTATTGATATGTTGAGATTAACCCCGACAAAATAATGCTGCAATTAATATTGAGCAATGGTAATAATTCAGAAATGTGATGTTAGAAACAATGAGAAATCTTGGAATAGGGAGCTTAAAAGGAGCATTTTTCATATTTCAGATGCATTTCAATGTATAGGTCAGCAATTCTTTATGTATTGAGGAAAAATGATTTGTCTACTGTACTTCAAGATTTTCAATAAGCTTTGGCGATTGTGATGTTGTATGCTTTATATTTTTTTTATTATTTTATCAGAGTTACAGAGGCAAGTAAGTCAATGAGGTAAAATGACTAATATTAGAACTTAATTGTTTTTAACATTACATTTCAACAGCTCCAGCAGTGAATATAAACACCAGTCTTGGCTGACAAAGTCATTGGTTCACGTTGCAAACCAGTATTTTGAACGCGCTAGGACTTCCACTGTAGTGTAGTACGCAGGAAATTGTACATTGTCTACAAGCCTGATTGTGCAGTTTTTTTCATTTCCCCGGGAAGAAACCTTTACATTTGTTAGCTTTTAGCTGTCTCCTTTCAGGCCAATTTGATAATTTTTGTTTGTGAACGATGTTCTGATGTATTGATACTTAATTGCCTGTTGAATAACAAGGCTATTGCCCATCATTGACAGCTTTTAACTCATGGTACTACATTATAGGGGAGTGGGCCTTGGCCTAGGTAGAATGCTCTGTCAGAGGGTTGGTGCAGACTCAATGGGCCAAAATGCCTCCTTCTGCATTGTAGCGATTCTATGGGATTTCATTCTATTTTATGGGATAACTTTAGTTTAATGTGTGATGGGCGATAACCATTGCCCATAACACGGTGGTAATTCACCACGGAGGCCTTTTCACAAATATGGAAAATCGGTATTTCACATGAAATTGAGATGCTGCTTTGAATCTCCAAGGACCACAGTGAAATATGTGGGTGAAATTTTAGCACTGTTAATTTTGTTTCACTTTGTAAACTTGAGCTGTTTGGAGAGAACATTTTGAACTATGTCATGGTACGGTGAAAGAATGACTTAAAATAAAGATATATATATATATATAGTACTTTGTAGTGCTTTGGCTGCAGTATCCCAATTACTTCTGTTAGTCGGCTTCAGCTTGACAAACATCTTTTCTTGGGTGATGTGTCATTGTTAATATTGCTGTACTGCAGTGACAAAACTGCTGATACGTGGGAAGGAAAGCACACTGGGCTAAATTGCTGGCTTTTAAAGCAGGCCAGCAGCACGGTTCAATTCCCGTACCAGCCTCCCCGAACAGGCGCCGGAATGTGGCGACTAGGGGCTTTTCACAGTAACTTCGTTGAAGCCTACTTGTGACTTTCCTTTCATAGCTCGGCCTGTGTCATCTCTTCCCCCCCCCCCCCCCCCCCAATGTTAGTAAATAAACATATTAGCCACAAACATGTTAGTGCACAAAATATGCATACAAGCAACCCAAGGCTTGCATTGCAGCATAAATAAAGTCCTTGCCACTTTGCAAATACGTAAATCTATGTACAGCATTTTCTGCTGTGCAGTTTGACCTTGAATTTGATAGGAAAATGAAGACAATGTGTGTTGTTAACAATTGTTGTCTCTCATTCGAATATATTGTTGAAGCTCTACGTTAAGTAAAATTGAATTTAAAATACTATTTCTACTAATGAAATCTGGCTGGGTTTCAAGTACAGGAAACTGGATTGTGAGTTTCTATAGAACTGGAACGCCTTGCTTGAAAGTGCATGTTTGGACATTTGTCTTGATTGGAGTATTTTTAAACCTTGACCCTTGCCTATCGTGAAAGGGATTCTTATTTTCCCCTTCTACCACTGTTCTCTCAGGAATGCGATGCAAATGGGCAACAAAAAGAGGTTAGCTAATCTCGATAGAACTTGAATTTGGGTTTATTGTCACGTGTACCGAGGTACAGTAAGATGTATTCTGCGTACAATCCAGACAGATTGTTCCATACATGAAAAAACATAGGAAATACGATAGATAGTGTCAGGTTAGTACAGTTCGGAGATGTAGGAAGAGGATCTATGGGAGAGAGCTCGCAGAGAGTCGTCTTCATTTTGTGATATCTGACCACATGTTTTTTGTAACGGTGTGGATGAAGTGCACATGAAATGCAAAGAGGATTTGACCTTTGGTAATATTTTTTTTCACATCCTAAGGAAAGTCTTAAGGGTGAAAACTATAGAGTTGAAGCTGTAAGACCAAGTGGTTGTATGTTATTGTAGTGAAACTCCACTGATATACATCTGCACTTTCCAGTAGGTCACTGGATAGTAATGAGAATTTTTACTTTGCTCTCTGTAGCCCAGGGTGCAAAGAAAAATTCGAGCTACTCCAGCCAACTCTGATGAATTAAAGAATTCTACTGTGTAAAATGGGAAACAAAGTTCAAAAGGTGGCACAGTGGTTAGCACTGTTGCCTCACAGCACCAGGGAACCGGGTTCGATTCTGACCTCGGGTGACTGTCGAGTTTGCACTTTCTCCCCATGTCTGCGTGGGTTTCCTCCCACAGATGTGCATGTTAGGTGGATTGACCATGCTAAATTGCACCATAAGTGTCCAAAGGTTAGGTGGGGTTACGAGGATAGAGAGTGGGAGTGGGCCTAGGTACCCCTTTCAGAGGATTGGTGCAGACTTGATGGGCTGAATGACCTCCTTCTGTGCTGCAGGAATTCTATGATTCTGAGTTTTGCAAATTAAAGTAGAACTTGCTTTCTTGAATAAAGAAATAAAGTTAGACCAATTTCATTGTGTAGGTTTGGGCATTATTTTTAACTGCACAGCATCACAATGAACAAAGAACAAAGAAAAGTACAGCACAGGAAAAGGCCCTTCGGCCCTCCAAGCCCGTGCCGACCATGCTGCCCGACTAAACTACAATCTTCTACACTTCCTGGGTCCGTATCCCTCTATTCCCATCCTATTCATGTATTTGTCAAGATGCCCCTTAAATGTCACTATCGTCCCTGCTTCCACCACCTCCTCCTGTAGCGAGTTCCAGGCACCCACTACCCTCTTGTGTAAAAATTAGCCAAAGAGTTTGTTAAGTAGAATTCTCATTACCTGTTTTTTTTTTTTCCTTTCCTTCATGAGTAGTACCAAAGCCTGTGTTCTATATATAGCTGTAATTAGCAACTTATCAGATTTTGGGAATAATCCTGGAAGGCAAAGAATTAAATCTATATCCCACTTCATGGATCAGCATCTCATTGACGCATTGCATGGTGGTGTCCGGTTAAACCTATACCATTATCGCTCTCCCTAATGAAACATGAACTCAGTTGAGTTCCAAGGTGGAAGCTTCTTCACTTGAATGCGAGTGACGGTGCAGGTTGGTGGAAGTCTAAGCACTTAATTGAATCAAATTCATTTACAGTAAGCCCTCACTAGTTGTGGTTGCCTTAATGACTTTGAAGGGAAACAACTTGAACAAGGGTTCTAATCAGAATTAATGTTAAAGCTGGAGTTTGATTCCTTCAGACGTTTGTCCAGAAAAAAACAATGTACAAGATGAAAAACTGGGCTACATGCGTGCAGCACTGTGCATTCCTAACTGGAATAATGTGGAGTGGAGTGAAAGAGTAGTTGACATTTCAAAGTAAAAATCATTGAAGCACCATTTCTATAAGCTCCTTTGTAAACATAATACATTTTGATTTAAAACCAAAGACTATTTGTGCTTTCCTTGTAGTACAAGTGTTAAGTGTTCCATTTCAGTCGTATTATTACTGGACCCCACCAGCCATGTGTTTCTATTTTGGTAAAGGTATCAGTATCTTACTAATGATTTGCTTTGAGCTTTTGCAATAAACAACATGTTATACTGAGTCTTGAAATTTGTGACCCACGCATGAATCACTTTGGCTTTATGATAATGTGTTATGTTCATGCTTTGTATTGTAAATTCTTTTTAAAATTAAAAAATATATATTTTTAATTGTGTCAGTGTTGAATGCAGTGATCAAGAATAAGATGGTTACTGTAGGCTTTTGTTACTATAAACCACCAGCATTGGAAATGTGTTCCATTCATAACTTTCTTTTCAATATATTCTATGCCTGAAGCTGCAACTCTTGAGGCAGAAGATGGGGAAGTCTGTGCTGCAGCCACCTTCCGGGTTGTCATCAGCACTGCTGTATAATGATCCTATAACACTTGAGACTTGAAATCAGAACTCTAATCTTGTACCAGAAATGAAATTGGGCTCTCCAATGATGTGAAGATTTCCATAGTGCACCGCTGAGTCATAAAGAGGTTCCAGGTGTCTGCAAAATAACTGATTTGAATTAGGATAGTGCAAGCCCGTTAGAATTAATCTTGGTTTTGGGAGGGTAGAAGGAAACTCTCTTAATTGTGATTGCCCATGAATCCACTTGAAAGTGGGAGCCTGTAGAGCCTGTAGATGTATGGTGAAAACATGCAAATTTGGCAAATTGCCAAAAATGACCATGTGGATGAAGCAGAATAGACCTGTTGATGTCTTTTGCTTTAAACATCGGTGTGAGTCATCACCTTAGAGAGGAGGGAAACAATAAAAGAAAACTGAGCAAAGCAGTAAAATATTCAATTCATAATCATCTTGTAAAATCAGTTTACTTTGCGTTATCAAATCTCATTTTTAATAATCATCTTTATTATTGTCACAAGCAGGCTTACATTAACACTGCAATTAAGTTACTGTCGCCACACTCCGGCACTTGTTCGGGTACACTAAGGGAGAATTCAGAATGTCCAATTCACCTAACAGCACTTCTTTCGGGACTTGTGGGAGGAAACCGGAGCACCCGGAGGAAAGCCACACAGACACAGGGAGAATGTGCAGACTCCGCACTGTCTGTGTCTGACAGACACAGACATCTGACTTCAAATAGGAAAAGGTCCTAAGACACCAGAATGTGAGCTCTGAACATTTTAAAACTATGCTCATTGGGTAGTAACATTTGTATCCTAGTGTACAATTTATTTGAATTAAATGTTCAGAACTTTTAACAGTATCTGTCAATAGAGTTCAGGATTATTAGTCACTTTATTTAAGGAGTTTATGCAATTACACAAGCTACAGAAGTTCATTGATACCTTGGAATGCATTTTTGCCAACAAGGTCTGTATCAGTCTCGCACCATTCCCATTGACTTTCAGTTTTGGGTCATTTTACTGCACTGAGACAGACGGTCCTGCTCAGGCATCAGTCATGTCTTTGATGGCTGCAAGGACACTGGTATTTTTCCTCCTTGACTTTCTATACTGTTCATTTTCCTGCCCAATGTAGCCAGCACATTTAACCTTTTTTGTTTCTGAATGGCCATGAACCATGACGCTGGGCTTTTCCTCATTTTCGCACTACCCATTTCCTTGGTGCTGGATGTTCTGTTCAACTCTGTAGCTTCTAGCCCTCTTAGATTTGATTTTTCTTCACCAGTGCTTTCCTAGCTCATTTTCTGGAGCATCACATGTACAAGACTCAACTTGTCCAAAGCTCCTCTGTCCATATCCTCTGTAGTAAATCCTGCGTAGATGCAAAGTCACCATAGCCCTAGCTGACCATAGGCTGCTTTCCCCTTTGACAGGGAGAGCTGACTGGTGGTGATTAAACCTGAGGATCACCACACCTTGGGCGAGGGGCAAGTTGAGAAGGCAGGGCATTCAAGAATAACCTCAGCTGGTACGGGAATTGAACTTGCATTGTTGGCCTCGCTCTGCATACCAGGTCCTCACTGGGCTGCACCGTCTTCCAATTACCCAAAAGATCATCAAACTGTCATGTGAGAGTATCTTTAAGAAATGGGTGTTTATAAAAATATCTGTAGTGGATGTACCTTTAAGAAATGGGTGTTTATCAGATATGTCAGAGTGTGGGTGGAGCTGGGCTGTCTGTCTGCTTTTACTTTCGCCTTTGGCTGTTTGCTACAGGGTGTGTATAGTTTTGTTTTAGATTTGGAAAAGCTGCAATCACAGCAAGATGTGTATGAATCTCTGCAAGCTTATGAATGTTCATTTGGTATTTTCAAAGTGGTAACTGTCCTCAGTAGTGAAGTTAAACCTGATGTCTTTCTGTAAAGAGGGTTCTTTTTGTCTTATGGATGTTGCAAGGGAAGATTAAGAGTTACCTAGAGAGTACTGTATTCTTTGGGGGATTATTGGTGTTGATAGTTGTGAAGATGTTTACTGTGGGTTTATAAAGTGTTAACTGGTTTCATAAATAAACGTTTTAATTTAAAAGTACTGTAGATTTCTGTTGCATCACACCTGCAGAGTAGGGCCATGTGCTCCCCATAACCACAATCTATTCAAAGTTGTGGGTCAGGTGAACTCCAAACCCTGGCCCATAACACAACTCCTGCTTATTTACAAATTCCCTCCTGTTGCCACCCCACCTGCGTTCAGGAATTATGTTTGTGACTCAACATTACACGTTCCCAACTGGAAGGGAAAAAAACTGTTCCAAACTCATCTCTTCAGTCATCTCTGTTTTGTGGGTATGCAACTGTGGTTATGTTACTGAACTAGTAACCCATAAACCTGGACTAATTATCCAGATTAATGATTGATTAATTCAAACCCACTATGGTATCTCAGGAATTTAAATTCAATGAATTAAATAAACCTGGAATAGAATGCAGGCCTCCGTGATGGTGAGTGTGAAACTGCTGGATTGTTGTAAAAATCCATCTGGCTCATTAATGTTCTTTAGGCAAGGAAACTTGCTGCCCATTCCTCGTCTGGACTTTGTGAAACAGTACTCGCAGTAATATGGTTGATTCTTAATTGTCCTTGGAAATGACCTAGCAAATTGCTCAGTTGTACTCTAGTAGACCGTTCACCACCACCTTTCACCACCACCTTCTCGAGCAGTTGGGGCTTGCCAGTGCGCCTGTGAATGAATTGCAAACAATTTTGTTCGATTACAGTGTAGTTTGTTCCATGAATATTGGCAAGTTGTTTGGACACAAAGGATATCACTGAGCTCCATCATATCACGATCTAGAGTTGATCGCTTTGCTGTTTACTTGTAGCTTATGATTTAATATTACATTTCTGTGTAATATTTGTCTACCTATTAGGAAAGCAATTCTGGGCGCTGTCCATGTAGGCAGCCTGCAGCCTGAAAAGGAAATGATTGATCCCTGATGATATTGATTGCCTGTAGCAGCCCCCTTTCAAGATGCAGTTTGATTGTTTAAGCAGGCACATGTCGATTTTAGGACTGAACTAGTTGACCAAATGGTGATGGACTCTCCCTTGAATGAAATTAAATGAAAACCGCTTATTGTCACAAGTAGGCTTCAAATGAAGTTACTGTGAAAAGCCCCTAGTCGCCACATTCCGGCGCCTGTTCGGGGAGGCTGGTACAGGAATTGAACTGTGCTGCTGGCCTGCCTTGGTCTGCTTTTAGAGCCAGCGATTTTTAGCCCAGTGTGCTAAACCAGCTTCAGCAAATGAGTGTTCAGCAAGCAAATCAATTGTTTACTGTATAGGTTGGTGTTGTCTTGGATTTGATGCTAAACCAAATCTTGATTTGTAGATCAAATTGCAAATATTACACATGAAGTCACTGTTAGAAGGCTGGGTGAAGGCATTGACTTTGTGGCCCGACCGCTTGTCCTTTAGGGACCTGTCTCTGTATTCTGCAGATGTTGAGATTGCTTGTGATTTCTCCATTTGGATCTCTCGCGGATTGTTCTTTCTTCAAGTAATGGGATCTAACTGGCAGGCTCTGAGATTGGCTTTCAGAATGTCGTATCTAAGTTTGGGATGTCCTGTGGTGTGGGTTCCCATGATCAATTGGCTGTAGAATACCCCCGTAGATATGTGGGAATCCTCCACTTGAACCATATGGCTGACCCACTGAAGCTGAGCTCTGATGACCATGCTCTTGATTCCAGGGATGCAGCACTTGCAAGAACTTTAGTGTTAGGGATTTTGTTCTGCCACTTGATGTTGCTGATGGATAGAGATGGTGAATGCACCTAGTTGCTTTATGTTATGTTGGTAGATTGTCCATGCTTCACACCCACAGAGAAGTGATATGAGAACAAGTACCTGGTAGACTTTGGCCTTTGGTTTGGGACAAACCCATGTCCTTTCCAAAGCCTGTGGGTAGAGCCCCCATATGCTGAGGTTGCTTTTGCCAGGCCGTGGACTATTTCATCATCCTGTGTGGTGTTGTTGGAGAGGATATCAGAACTTCTGAACTGAGTTGAGGGGTGTATAGTTGATTGTGACGATGGGATCTTGGAGTTTGCAGATTGAAGAGGTTGCCACCTGCCCTGAACTGAATCTGCATTCTGATGTTGAGATCTTTGTGTGCATGGCAAATAAGGATGGAGCCTTAGAGGGGCTGGTTTAGCACACTGGGCTAAATCGCTGGCTTTTAAAGCAGACCAAGGCAGGCCAGCAGCACGGTTCAATTCCTGTACCAGCCTCCCCGAACAGGCGCCGGAATGTGGTGATTAGGGGCTTTTCACAGTAACTTCATTGAAGCCTACTTGTGACAATAAGCGATTTTCATTTCATTCATTGGTGACTGGAGAGGTGGATGATGAGGCACCATTCTGCATCACACTGGCCATCATTGTATTTGTCCCATAAAAACTTTTGTACAAGGGCAGGAAGTCCAAAATTATTTTGGTTTGTCTTGGAACTGTTTTAAATTACTGGTGAGAAATAGAGTATTCTGCTACTGCTCCTGTTCTGCTCATTACAAGAAAATCTGTTGTTAGGCTTCAATAAAAAATAATCAGTAATTTGCAGCTCGAACCTTAGTCCATAACATGTTGTGATCAGTGAACAGTGGTAGCTGTTGCTATTTCTAGTGCATGCCTTTTTGGTCAAAGGGTTCATGTTCCAACGGTTTCCTATCCTAGATTACTTTTTGTATTTAGGAACTATCGGCTTTCCTGTGGAAGTGGACAGTTTTTACGCTTGCTTTATTAAGCCATGTAGTGTTGGTTTCCATGTGGATTTCATTCCATCCAATTTCAAAAAAAGAAACTGATGAATATGTACTATGGTGTTTGGCATGTAGAATAAAATCCCATATGGAGCATATTGTGACCCAGTAGTTAGTGATCACAGCAAGAGATAGTTGAATATTTCCGTTAGTACTGAGTGTACAGAACATTAAATTGTGCCGATTAACAGTAGGGTGACTTGTTGCTTGGGATTCTTGACTACTATAGCTGTAAACCTATTTGTATCGATTTTCACAATGCATACGTCAGAACACTTAATTTTGCAATGTTGCTGCACTTCAGGAAGCTTCCGTTGCTATTGAAAGATCACACTGTGAAGGAGTATAGCATCTTTTTGCTGACCCCATGAATTGAGCCAATTTAAAAAGTATAATTTCCTTTTTGCCAATCCTTGGGTTATACATCATTAGTTAAGTGAGAGGGTATATGTCTTAACTCCTGTTCTTTAATAATAGTGCTTAATAACCCGCTGCTTGGAAATAAGGGGACATCCCTTGTTTAAATGCTCCAGATCAGTATAACATACAACATCAAATAGCTCCTGTAACTTTAAATAACTGAATCTTTCTGTTTGTCTCTGTGTGAAGCCAAAGAAAGAACTTGTTTGTATATGAAGTCTTTCATGTGCTCGGAATGTCTTGAAGCATTCACTTTGAAGTGTAATTACTCTTGTGGTAAATGCAAAAACCAATTTGAACATTACAGAGATGCAAAAACAATGAGATAAATAATTTGGTTGATAGATGTTGATCAGAACATTTGTAAGAACTTCATGCCCTTCAATAAAGCACCTGGGCACCTTTTACACCATGTTAAAGAAGGCACTACAGCACTCCGGTAGGGCTGTACAGAAATGTCAACCCAGCTTGCGTGCAAAGATCCTGGAATGGAAGTTGAATGCATGGCCTTCTGACATGTTGGTAAATGTCTAACTCCGGTGACTTATTTATAGACATTGGTGCTAACTTACTGGATATATAAAGAAAACTTGGGCGAGTCATTGATAATTCTTCCCTTGAAGGGTGTATTAACTTGCTTCAAGGAAAGTATTTTTTCCTCTTCATCTACTGAAGATGCTAATTAATTAGTATTGGTTATGTTTAATTATACGCAGGTGATGGGAATTACACACCCCATTTGATAGCCTTTTGCAAGAAGATGTCAAAGAATACTGGAAAGAAGGGTACAAGTGGTAGCGGTTTAGAGGAGTTGTGGAAGGTGTGGAGTCCGTTGGGAACAAAGATTTGTGTAGGCAAGCTCGTCGGGTGGGGCTTTACGTATTACAGTGGATAAGCGGACGGAGGTAAAAGCGGCTGAAGTTGAAAGACAATTTGGCAAGCGTTTTGTGAGGCAAGGGAGATGATTGAGAACGTCAAAGTCGGTGGAGGACGTTAAGGCGGTATTGGGAGTGAGACAATGCGAGAGCATGGTGAGGTGGCGGGGGGGGAAACAATTTTAATTAATTAAAGAGTTCAGTTTCAGAGATGGGGAAGGTTGGAGCAGATCAGGGAGGCAGATATGTAATGGTTTCTGGAATATTGGAAGGCAAGTCAATGGTGTAGGTAAATCAAAGAACAAAGAAAAGTACGGCCCACCAAGCCTGCACCGATCATGCTGCCCGTCTGAACTAAAAGCCCCTATCCTTCTAGGGACCATATCCCTCTATTTCCATCCTATTCATGTATTTGTCAAGACATGCCTTAAATTCACTATCGTGTCTGCTTCCACTACCTCCCTCAGCAGCGGGTTGCAGGCTGCCACCACCCTCTGTGTAAAAAAAACTTGTCTCGTACATCTCCTTTAAACCTTGTCCCTCGCACCTTAAACCTATGCACCCTAGTAATTGACATTGACCCCTCTACCCTGGGAAAAAGTCTCTGACTATCCTCTCTGTCTATGCCCCTCATAATCTTGTAGACTTCTATCAGGTCCCTCCTCGACCTCTGTCATTCCAGTGAGAACAAACCAGGTTTCTTCAACCACTCCTCATAGCTAATGCCCTCCATACCAGGCAACATAGAACATAGAGCATAGAAAATACAGCACAGAACAGGCCCTTCGGCCCACAATGTTGTGCCGAACCTTAGTCCTAGATTAAGAACAAATTAATCTACACCCCATCATTCTACAGTAATCCATGTACCTATCCAATAGCCGCTTGAAGGTCCAAATGTGTCCTTACCAATGTTTAGTACAGCTGCAACATCACCTCACGGTTCTTAAATTCAATCCCTCTGCTAATGAATGCCTGCACACTATAGGCCTTCTTCACAGCTCTATCCACTTGAGTGGCAACTTTCAAAGATCTATGAACATAGACCCCAAGATCGCTCTGCTCCTCCCCATTACCAAGCACCCTAACCTGGCTGCACTTCCCGCATTCATTCTGCATTCATATTTGTCCTTCCAAAATGGACAACCTCACACTTTTCAGGGTTAAACTCCATCTGCCACTTCCTCAGTCCAGCTCTGCATCCTATCTATGTCTCTTTGCAGCTGACAACAGCCCTCCTCACTATCCACAACTTCACCAATCTTCGCATCGTTTGCAAATTTACTGACCCACCCTTCAACTCCCTCATCCAAGTCATTAATGAAAATCACAAACAGCAGAGGACCCAGAACTGATCCCTGCGATACGCCACTGGTAACTGGGCTCCAGGCTGAATATTTGCCATCCACCACCACTCTCTGACTTCTATCGGTTAGCCAGTTCGTTATCCTACTGGCCAAATTTCCCACTATCCCATGCCTCCTTACTTTCTGCAGAAGCCTTTCTGGGGAACCTTATCAAATGCCTTACTAAAATCCATGTACACTACATCCACTGCTTTACCTTCATCCACATGCTTGGTCACATCCTCAAAGAATTCAATAAGACTTGTAAGGCAAGACCTACCCCTCACCAATCCGTGCTGACTATCCCTAATCAAGCAGTGTCTTTCCAGATGCTCAGAAATCCTATCCTTCAGTACCCTTTCCATTACTTTGCCTACCACCGAAGTAAGACTAACTGGCCTGTAATTCCCAGGGTTATCCCTATTCCCTTTTTTGAACAGGGGCACGACATTCGCCACTCTCCAATCCCCTGGTACCACCCCTGTTGTCAGTGAGGACGAAAAGATCATTGTCAACGGCTCTGCAATTTCATCTCTTGCTTCCCATAGAATCCTTGGATATGTCCCGTCAGGCCGGGGGGACTTGTCTATCCTCAAGTTTTTCAAAATGCCCAACACATCTTCCTTCCTAACAAGTATCTCCTCGAGCTTACCAGCCTGTTTCACACTGTCCTCTCCAACAATATGGCCCCTCTCATTTGTAAATACAGAAGAAAAGTACTCGTTCAAGACCTCTCCTATCTCTTCAGACTCAATACACAATCTCCCACTACTGTCCTTGATCGGACCTACCCTCGCTCTAGTCATTCTCATATTTCTCACATATGTGCAAAAGGCCTTGGGGTTTTCCTTGATCCTACCCGCCAAAGATTTTTCATGCCCTCTCTTAGCTCTCGTAATCCCTTTCTTCAGTTCCCTCCTGGCTATCTTGCATCCCTCCAGTGCCCTGTCTGAACCTTGTTTCCTCAGCCTTACATAAGCTTCCTTCTTCCTCTTAACAAGACTTTCAACCTCTCTTGTCGGCCATGGTTCCCTCACTCGACCATCTCTTCCCTGCCTGACAGGGACATGCGTATCAAGGACACTTAGTCTCAGGATATTTATGCCTCTCCAGCTTAGATGCAACCCGTCCTTCTTATACAGGTCACATCTGCCCCGGAAGAGCTCCCAGTGGTCCAGATAACGGAGACCCTCCCTCCTACACCAGCTATTTAGCCACGTGTTTAGCTGCTCTATCTTCCTATTTCTAGCCTCACTGGCACATGGCACAGAGAGTAATCCCGAGATTACAACCCTCGAGGTCCTGTCTTTTAACTTTCTGCCTAGCTCCCTGAACTCCTGCTGCAGGACCTCATGCCCCTTCCTGCCTATGTCGTTAGTACCAATATGTACAACGACCTCTGCCTGTTTGCCGTCCCCCTTCAGGATGCCCGCTACCCGTTCAGAGACATCTTGGACCCTGTCACCAGGGAGGCAACATTCCATCCTGGAGTCTCTTTCACGTCCACAGAAGCACCTATCTATGGCCCTGACTATAGAGTCTCCTATGACTATTGCTCTTCTGCACTTTGACCCTCCCTGCTGAACATCAGAGCCAGCCGTGGTACCACTGCTCTGGCTGCTGTTGTTTTCACCTGATAGGCTATTCCCCCCCAACAGTTCGAGAGGGGGACAACCACAGTGGATTCCTGCACTGACTGCCTGCTCCTTCTGGTGGTCACCCATCTCTCTGCCTGCATCTTCGGTGTGACCACGTCTCTATAACTCCTATCTATGACGCTTTCCGCTACCTGCATGCTCCTAAGTGCATCCAATTGCTCCTCCAACCGACCCACGCGGTCTGTGAGAAGCTGCCATTGGTTACGCTTGCTGCAGATGTAGTCGACCGGAATGCTGGAAGTGTCACAGATCTGCCACATCTCACAGTTGAGCACTGCGCTCCGCTGAGTGACATTTAAGCACTAATTAATTAATTTAAATAAACACTTGAATTCTTGTTAGATTGAGTTACAATTAACTATATGGCCCTGATGCCAGATGATTTTTACTGTAAAATTAAATGCTAAATAGCGATCTCTGCCCTCGGGTTTAGTTACTCTACTATCTAGCTAATCAATTAGATTTTTTTTTTGCTAAATTATTTTTTTCTCAAATTTAACAGATTCCCACCCACACCCCATCCCACACCCCTTTTTGTAATAAAAATAAAAATCACTTAACTTCCCAGGATGATCTCTGGTTCTCTCCCTGTAGATTAACAGTTACAGGCCAGAAGAAAGAGAACAATATGTAAGGGCAAAAGCACCTTCTCCCACTCTGCACCGAATTACCAAGTTCCAATTCCCACTCTGGATGTGTCTGATTTACTCTGGATGTGTCTCCTTCACTTGCGCAAAGCTTACTGAGTGCGCTTTCTGCCTGTCTTTTATACAGACCTCAGCTAACCAGGGTGACTCACACTACTTAAGCTTCAAACAGAAGAATACAATGTACACCCTTGTGCCACTCAGCAGGCTTCAGGTTACTGACAGATAACTGCTTCTCAGCAATTAGGGTGGGGGCAGCTTCAGCCATCAGACACTAAGCTACACACTGCACTTTTAACTGAAAAACAGCAAAATTAGATTTACCGCTTACTTTTCCTGATTACCTCACTGCACCAAATTACCAAGTTCCAATTCCCACTCTGGATGTGTCACTCACTCAGGCTGTGTCTCCTTCATCTGCGCAAAGCTTCTCCTTCACCTGCGCAAAGCTTTTCTTAATTATAACAACAGTGGCTTGTGCTGTTAGTGATAAAGTGCATCTATTTATAGATAAACCTGGCAAATATTGACAGATTTGCTCCACCCTTTCTTAACTCAGGACATTGCAACTGAATCCAGACTCATCTTCAACTAGCAAGTATAAAGGCAGAGCTGACCAGATTTTAAATGTGGGTGAACAACTGGGCAGAATGCCTGTATTGGCGTGACAGCAAGTTGTTTGCATCATACAGTATTTGCAATTGCAATTACTTTCAGTTACAATTTATAGCTCAGCATACTGAAAATTGCGTAGTAATTTCACAAGCTGAAATGTGAACTTTCAGTTACTGTAAGTATTGAACCATTATATCATTTGTTTAATATGTACATCAATTGAAACCTTTTCCTGTTCACTGTCACTCTAGCCATTCTAATTCCCTGAATGATTCTGCAATCTGAATTGTTTTTCCAATTTGTAGTAAAGTGTGGCACAGAATCAAATTGGTGTCTTTAGTTCATTTGCTTCATCTTTGCCTTGATAGTCATTTACTCCATGTTCTAAGCTTGTAATCCTGTTACATAGTTCTTGTAATGTGGCAGTTACTTTAGAATTTTAGAATTTAGAATTAGAATTTAAAGTGCAGAAGGAGGCCATTCGGCCCATCGAGTCTGCACTGGCCCTTACAAAGATCACCCTACCCAAGCCCACGTAACTACCCTATCCCCGTAACCCAGTAACCCCCTCTTAACCTTTTTGGACACCCAAGGGCAATTTAGCATGGCCAATCCACCTAACCTGCACATCTTTGGACTCTGGGAGGAAACCGGAGCACCTGGAGGAAACCCACGCAGACATGGGGAGAACGTGCAGACTCCGCACAGACTCCGCACAGACAGTGACCCAGCCGGAAATCGAACCTGGGACCCTAGAGCTGTGAAGCAATTGTGCTAACTCCTATGCAACTGTGCTGCCCTAAAAACAGCTTCCCCGCTGTTTCCAGACTCCTTTAAAGTTTTTTTTTCTTTAAATCTCTTTAACTGTTGAGTCTTGTGAATTGTGCATCCGGTCATTGGAAATTTTTGACTGTTGGAGAGACAATATCCTTTTTGTTTTACATTGGTTGAAGTTCAGTGTTTACATTGAAAACTGGTTTGAATGTGTTGGTTTGCTTTAAACATCGTTTTATATGTCTGAAAAACTCTGTTATTGACAGTCCATATGCATTTTTAAATGGCTCCGCCATGTGCTCAGGCTGCAGTGCCCTGGACTCTATACTATTTGCATTGTTACCTCATGTACTTTAAACTTGCTTTGTTAAGGAATGATGGCGGCACAGGAATTTAAAATAAAGAAATTCCTGAGGCATGTTGTGATGTTTATATCACTCTATTGCCACCAGGGCTGAAGGTGGCTCTGGTGACTGTTTTATAATGTTAGCTGCTCCTATGTCATTGCCGGTGGGGCAGTTCCAGCTCCTGATATGTTGTAGCCACGTAAAATGGCTGATTCCCGATTAGAATGGTCAAACCCCGATCTAAAATGGCGAATGAAAGAGGCTGATGGGAAAATCAGCCAACAGGACTCAAACGGACAGCTGCAGGTAAAGCAGTGTATTCGCCTCTGGGGAAGTCAGCCCAGACCGATACCTGCGGCCATCAACATCACAACAACCCAGCCATCTGCATATCAAGCAGCCATCCCCGGGAACAATTGCTACACATTAGCAACATAATCCAGACTTTCGGCGCCAGCAGGGGCTGACACAAAGGAAGGTAAACGACCACCCCCCCCCCCCCCCCCGATCAAGGAATCGCCCCATTATTGGAGCATATCGAACTAAGTGATTGGGACCAAGTCCAATCACTTGGAACCAGGTACGAGGTCCGCCCCGAGAGGCGGGAAGCCCCTGGGAACTATAAGAAAAGGGGCCAAGTTCAGATCAACCTTTCTTCTCCTGCTCGCAACCTTCGAGACCCTTCAATAAAGAAAACAAGTAAGTCTTACTCCAGCGATCGCTACCAGATAGGTGCTCCAGACTATCGACTCGTACCAGCCTTTTTGAATCCCGCAGGCCAGACCCAATTCGATAGACCATTTGTTTCCCTGACCTGGTGGGCCATCACCAAAGTTAAGTATTGGCCTTTAGTGGTAGGTAGTAATCTAGAAGTAGGATTATTGTATAAGTATTCATTGCTGTATATAATAAATGATCGTTGATTTAACATTTACTAAGCGGTGTGCTGCATTATTAATCATTACTTGGACTTGAACCACGTGGCGGTATCAGAAAGATACCTGGCGACTCGTGAGCAAAGGTGACAGAATTAGATCTAATAAAACTAAGGCTAATAAGAGCAACAATGTGAATCCTCCAAAATTCATGACAACCTCAGAATACCTTTGCTTAATTCCTAGGGGCTAAGTGATGCACACACCTGATTTTTTTCAAGAGACCCATATTTCAGAAGCTCAAAGTACTCCAAACAACATGGAAGCGATTATAAATGGAGCCATGGGAGATTGCAGTGCTTTGATTTGTATGTTGGGAAAGAAGATTCTTTCTTTTGAAAATTTATCACATGTAAATTCTTGGATTAGTTTTCTGGAGATACCCTGCGATATGTTTTCTTATCATCCAGTATGTCGGTTGTGGCAAGGCTTAAATAACATAATGGGCTCCAAAGCAAAGCCGAGTAGAATCTCCGGCAGCAGCGCACCCCTCTCTGATGAACCGAATGCATTCTATGCTCGGTTCAAGCAACAAACCATCAAAACATTGTCAACTGCCTCGGAAGCCCCTGACACGTCCATATCTACCGTTACAGCTTCCGAAATCAGATCGGCCTTCTTGAAAGTGAACCGTCCGAAAGCAATAGGTCCTGACTGTGTCCCTGGTCCTGCACTCAGATCCTGCGCAGACCAACTGGCAGGTGTGTCCGCGGGCATCTTCAAACTTTCCCTACTCCGTTCCAAGGTTCCTACCTGCTTCAAAAAGACCAGCATCATACCGGTGCCAGACTAGCGCCTGGTGGCCTTGACATCAATATTATAAAGTGCTTTGAGAGGTTGGTCCTGAGACACCAACTCCATACTCCCAGAATGCCTTGATCCACTTCAATTCACATACCGCCACAGCCGGTCCACAGCAGACGCTACCTCCCTGGCCCTACACTAATCCCTGGAGTATCTTGACAACAAGGACTCCTACATCAGACTCCTATTCATTGCCTTCAAAACCATAATGACAACCAAGCTCATATCAAAGCTCCAAAACCTTGGATTTGGCTCCTCACTCTGAAATTGGATCCTTAACTTCCTGACCCATTGACAGCAATCAGTAAGGATAAACAACAACACCTCCTCCAGGATAGTCCTCAATACTGGCGTACGTAGCACCCTACTATACACCCTATACACACAACTGTGGCAACATTTGGCTCCAACTCCATCTACAAGTTTACTGATGACACGCTGGTAGTGGGTCGGGTCTCGAACAACAATGAGTCAGAATACAGAGGGAGATAGAAATGGAAAATGAAAATCGCTTATTGTCACAAGTAGGCTTCAAATGAAGTTACTGTGAAAAGCCCCTAGTCGCCACATTCCGGCGCCTGTTCGGGGAGGCTGGTACGGGAATTGAACCATGCTGCTGGCCTGCCTTGGTCTGCTTTCAAAGCCAGCGATTTAGCCCTGTGCTAAACCAGCCCCTAGAGAACCGAGTATGGTGTAACGACAATCTCTCCCTCCAGGTCAGCAAAACTAAGGAGCTGGTCATTGCCTTCAGGAAGTGAAGTATCATACAGACTCCTGTCTACATCAATGGTGCAGAGGTGGAGATGGTTGACAGCTTCAAATTCCTCGGTGTGCACATCACCTACAATCTGTCCTGGTCCATCCACATCAACATTATGATCAAGAAACTTCCTCAGGAAATTTGGCATGTCCACACCAACTTCTACAGATGCACCATAGAAAGCATCCGACCTGGTTGCATCACAGACTGGTATGGCAACTGCTTGGCCCAAGACCGTAAGAGTTGTGAACACAGCCCAGTCTATCACACACAACTACCTCCCATCTATTGACTCTATCTACACTTCCCACTGCCTTGGGAAAATGGGCAGCATAATCAAAGACTCTTCCCACCCGGCTTATTCTCTCTTACAACCTCTTCCATCAGGCAGGAAGTACAAAAGTCTGAGAACGCGCACTAACAGGTTCAAAAACCGCTTCTTCCCCGCTGTTACCAGACTCCTGAATGATCATCTTCTGGACTGAACTGATCTCTTCACACATCTTCTGTGCTGAGTAACACCACACTCCATATGCTCACCTGATGTCTATGTATTTATATGGTGTATTTATGTTTGTCCTATGTTTACTTTCATGTATGGAACGATCTGTCTGGATGTACGCAGAACAATACTTTTCAATACCTCAGTGCACTTGACAATAAATCTAATCCAATCCAAATCCTTATATTTCCAGAAAGTATAAAATTAAGAATATAAAACTAGAGCGGAAAATAGCACTGCTGCTGAGTGAAGTGAGATTTTGTATTTGGATAGCACCTTTAAAAAAAGGCCCAAAGTACAGGAGTGTAATGAGACAGAAAATGACACCGAACCAAAGAAGACAATATTTGAAGGATGACTAAAAGCACAGTCAGTCACCTTAAATTGGTATCCTGTGGTCTTCAACCTTTTTGTCAATTGGAATAGTTTCTCTTTGTCCACTCTCTCCTAATCCCTGATGAGTTGACTATTCTAATGCTGTCCTGGCCAATCTCTCCGCTTTCTCCCTAGATAAACTTTCTAACTCATCTAAATCTTTGCCTGCCTCATAACTTGCTCCAAATCTCATTTACCCATCATTTCTTTGCTTACTGACCTTCTCTGGCTCCCGCTCCCTATCTCCATGTCTGACACTGCCTCCATTTTAAAATTCTCAAATCCTTCTTTTCAAATGGCTGTGGCTTGCCATTCCCTATCTCGAAGGATGAGGAGGCAAACCACTTGCTTAAATGATGCAAGACTGTAATTGAAGTGAATGCATAAACAACAGTGGGAGTAAAATATACACATCCTTATCTGAGCAAGTCAGAAGTGTAAAAACTAATTCATGCAGGGCATTTTTGACTTATTAACCGTCTTTGTTTTCTTAAGAATACCAATAAAAAGACTGACATTTTGTGACATTGTGCAGTCAAGGAGGACATCATAAAAGGTGATCAAAAGGTTTTTGAGCATTTTCAACAGGAGAGAGAGAGGTGGAAAGATTGAGGTCGAATTTTCGAGATTAGGGTCTCAGCAGCTTGAGTGATTAAAATTGGAATTGTGCAAGAGGCCAAAACTGGAGAGAGTGCAGAGATTTGGGAAGGTTGCAGGGCTAGAGGAGGCTACACGGGTAGGTCTGTCAGACTGGTCCGGAAGGCAGTTAAGAGAGAAGCACTTTGATATGGGTCTGGAGCCATAAGAACATAAGAACGTGAAGCAGGAGTAGGCCATCTGGCCCCTCGAGCCTGCTCCACCATTCAATGAGATCATGGCTGATCTTTTGTGGACTCAGCTCCACTTTCCGGCCTGAACACCATAACCCTTAATCCCTTTATTCTTCAAAAAACTATCTATCTTTATCTTAAAAACATTTAATGAAGGAGCCTCTACTGCTTCACTGGGCAAGGAATTCCATAGATTCACAACCCTTTGGGTGAAGAAGTTCCTCCTAAACTCAGTCCTAAATCTACTTCCCCTTATTTTGAGGCTATGCCCCCTAGTTCTGCTTTCACCCGCCAGTGGAAACCACCTGACTGCATCTTCCTTTCTATTCCCTTCATAATTTTATATGTTTCTATAAGATCCCCCCCCTCATCCTTCTAAATTCAAATGAGTACAGTCCCAGTCTACTCAACCTCTCCTCGTAATCCAACCCTTTCAGCTCTGGGATTAACCTAGTGAATCTTCTCTGCACACCCTCCAGTGCCAGTACGTCCTTTCTCAAGTAAGGAGACCAAAACTGAACACAATACTCCAGGCCTCACCTTATACAATTGCAGCATAACCTCCCTAGTCTTAAATTCCATCCCTCTAGCAATGAAGGACAAAATTCCATTTGCCTTCTTAATCACCTGTTGCACCTGTAAACCAACTTTTTTGCGACTCATGCACTAGCACACCCAGGTCTCTCTGCACAGCAGCATGTTTTAATATTGTATCATTTAAATAATAATCCCTTTTGCTGTTATTCCTACCAAAATTTGTCAACATTGTATTCCATCTGCCAGACCCTAGCCCATTCACTTAGCCTATCCAAATCCCTCTGCAGACTTCCAGTATCCTCTGCACTTTTTGCTTTACCACTCATCTTAGTGTCGTCTGCAAACTTGGACACATTGCCCTTAGTCCCCAACTCCAAATCATCTATGTAAATTGTGAACAGTTGTGGGCCCAACACTGATCCCTGAGGGACACCACTAGCTACTGATTGCCAACCAGACAAACACCCATTATGAAATGAAAATCGCTTATTAATCCCCACCCTTTGCTTTCTATTAATTAACCAATCCTCTATCCATGCTACTATTTTCCCCTTAATGCCATGCATCTTTATCTTATGCAGCAACCTTTTGTGTGGCACCTTGTCAAAGGCTTTCTGGAAATCCAGATATACCACATCCATTGGCTCCCCATTGTCTACCGCACTGTTAATGTCCTCAAAAAATTCCACTAAATTAGTTAGGCACGACCTGCCCTTATTGAACCCATGCTGCGTCTGCCCAATGGGACAATTTGCATCCAGATGCCTCGCTATTTCTTCCTTGATGATAGATTCCAGCATCTTCTCTACTATCGAAGTTAACGGGTGAAATTCTCCGATCCCCCGCCGGGTCGGAGAATTGTCGGGCGCTGGCGTGAATCCCGCCCCCGCCGCTTGCCGAAGTCTCCGGCACCGGAGATTCGACGGGGGCGGGAATCGCGCCGGTTGGCGGGCCCCCCCGCTCGATTCTCCGGCCTGGATGGGCCGAAGACGCGCCGCTAAAATGCCTATCCCGCCGGCGTAAATTAAATCACCTACCTTACCGGCGGGACAAGGCGGCGCGGGCGGGCTCCGGGGTCCTGGGGGGGGGGGGCGCAGGGCGATCTGGCCCCGGGGGTGCCCCCACGGTGGCCTGGCCCGCGATCGGGGCCCACCAATCCGCGGGCGAGCCTGTGCCATGGGGGCACTCTTTCCCTTCCGCCTCCGCCACGGCCTCCACCATGGCGGAGGCATAAGAGACTCCCTCCACTGCGCATGCGCGGGAAGCTGTCAGCGGCCTCTGACGCTCCCGCGCATGCGCCGCCCGGAGATGTAATTTCCGCGCTAGCTGGCGGGGCACCAAAGGCCTTTTCCGCCAGCTGGTGGGGCGGATATTCGTCCGGCGCGGGCCTAGCCCCTCAATGTTGGGGCTCACCCCCAAAGATGCGGAGCATTCCGCACCTTTGGGGCGGCGCGATGCCCGTCTGATTTGCGCCATTTTGGGCACCAGTCGGCGGACATCGCGCCGTTTCCGGAGAATTTCGCCCAAGCTCACTGGCCTATAATTACCCGCTTTCTGCCTACCTCCTTTTTTAAACAGTGGTGTCACGTTTGCTAATTTCCAATCTGCCGGGACCACCCCAGAGTCTAGTGAATTTTGGTAAATTATCACTAGTGCATTTGGAATTTCCCTAGCCATCTCTTTTACCACTCTGGGATGCATTCCATCACGGCCAGGAGACTTGTCTACCTTTAGCCTCATTAGCTTGCCCATCACTACCTCCTTTGTGATAACAATCCTCTCAAGGTCCTCACCTGTCATAGCCTAATTTCCATCAGTCACTGGCATGTTATTTGTGTCTTCCACTGTGAAGACCGACCCCAAAAAAACCTGTTCAGTTCCTCAGCCATTTCCTCATCTCCCATTATTAAATCTCCCTTCTCATCCTCTATAGGACCAATATTTACCTTAACCACTTTTTTTTGTTTTTTTGTTTTATATATTTGTAGAAACTTTTACTATCTGTTTTTATATTCTGAGCAAGTTTACTCTCATAATCCATCTTACTCTTTATAGCTTTTTTAGTACCTTTCTGTTGCCCCCTAAAGATTTCCCAGTCCTCTAGTCTCCCACTAATCTTTGCTACTTTGTATGCTTTTTCCTTCAATTTGATACTCTCCCTTATTTCCTTAGATATCCATGGTCGATTTTCCCTCTTTCTACCGCCCTTCCTTTTTGTTGGTATAAACCTTTGCTGAGCACTGTGGAAAAATCGCTTGGAAGTTTCTCCACTGTTCCTCAATTGTTTCACCATAAAGTCTTTGCTCCCAGTCTACTTTAGCTAGTTCTTCTCTCATCCCATTGTAATCTCCTTTGTTTAAACACAAAGCACGAGTGTTTGATTTTACCTTCTCACCCTCCATCTGTATTTTAAATGCCACCATATTGTGATCGCTCCTTCCAAGAGGATCCCTAACTATGAGATCATTGATCAATCCTGTCTCATTACACAGGACCAGATCTAGGACCGCTTGTTCCCTCGTAGGTTCCATTACATACTGTTCGAGGAAACTATCACGGATACATTCTATAAACTCCTCCTCCAGGCTGCCTTGACTGACCTGGTTAAACCAATCGACATGTAGATTAAAATCCCCCATGATAACTGCTGTACCATTTCTACATGCACCAGTTATTTCTTTGTTTATTGCCTGCCCCACCATAATGTTACTATTTGGTGGCCTATAGACTACTCCTATCAGTGACCTTTTTGCCTTTTCCTGGTTTCCACCCAAATGGAT
Source organism: Scyliorhinus torazame (assembly GCF_047496885.1). NCBI lineage: Eukaryota > Metazoa > Chordata > Chondrichthyes > Carcharhiniformes > Scyliorhinidae > Scyliorhinus > Scyliorhinus torazame. The sequence goes on from NC_092708.1 coordinate 274,375,992, forward strand.
TCAACCTTATCCTCCATAGCACTGATGTCATCCCTTACTGTTGCCCGGATGTCATCCTTAAATAACAGAGCTACACCACCTCCCTTACCATCCACTCTGTCCTTTCGAATAGTTTGATACCCTTGGATATTTAACTCCCAGTCGTGACCATCGTTTAACCATGTTTCAGTAATGGCCACTAAATCATAGTCATGTTTGTTAAGGATGGTAACTTTTCAAATTGAAGTTGGGATTTTACGGCAAACCGACAGCTTCATGGTCTCTTTTTATTTCTGTATTGGTTGTTTTTATTGGGTATTTGTCATACAGAGCACAGTATAAATACACACAGGATGATAAGACATTTGCTAGGTGGGTTTACATTTCGGATGGTTTTTGTTTTTTTATTTAGATGTGTTTAGACTTCAGTTTCTTCTTTTTGTTTTGTTTTCTTTCTGCCTTGCTACAATTGTTGTGGCTGTTGTGTTCCCCTGTGTTTCCTTTCCCGCTTGTGTTCCCCTCTCTTTTCTCCCTCCTGGTTCTACTCCGCTGTTTTTCCCTGCAGCCCTCCTCTCTCTCCCACTGGGTTTGGTTACGCTTTCTTGTTTCCCCCCGGGTCTTCCCCCTTCCCCCTCTTTCCTTTTGCGTCTTGGCTACCTTATCTTTGTCCCTGGCTAGTTAGTTGCTGGCCACAAACGGGTCCCAGAACAGCCGGGTCAATGACTCCCATGTTTTGTGGAAGCCATCTTCCGACCCACGGATGGTGAATTTGATTTTCTTCATTTGGAAAATTTCCAATAGGTTGGACTGCCAGTCTACAGCTTTAGGTGGTGCTGCTGACCGCCCGCCGAGCAGGATTCTACGGCGGGCGATCAGGGACGTATGAACAGATCTGGCAGGTCTGATACCCCGAAGACTGCCACTTTCAGGCAAGGCTGTATTATTTGTTTTTAACTGAAGTCAGATTCTCAAACTGCCATAGTGAGACTTGAGCTCCTTCCATTCCATTTATGTACTGCTCGAAGGCAGTCTCCTAGGCTTATTGTCAGCTGATGTTTCCTCTGAACTGTTTTCTTGGCAGTTTTCTGCTGGTGCCTTCCACTCTCGGGCAGGGTGGGGAGGCACTTCCCAAGTCTACCTCCGCAGGAATGAGAATCAAACCCAAACTGTTGCCGTTATTACGATCTGCATGCCAGCCATCTTGAGAACTGAGCTACTATCCCCTCATTTGAGCTCTTGTCCTCCGAATTATTAGTCCATGCCTTTGAGTTTCTAGATCACTTACATAATCACGTGGGTGGTGCACCTCCCATCCCAAATACGTTTGACAAGAAGTGTTAAATCAGTTATACGTTAATTTATCAACAACCAGAATGAGAACAAAGAACAACAAAGAACAAAGAAATGTACAGCACAGGAACAGGCCCTTCGGCCCTCCAAGCCCGTGCCGACCATGCTGTCCGACTAAACTACAATCTTCTACACTTCCTGGGTCCGTATCCCTCTATTCCCATCCTATTAATGTATTTGTCAAGATGCCCCTTAAATGTCACTATCGTCCCTGCTTCCACTACCTCCTCCGGTAGCGAGTTCCAGGCACCCTCTGCGTAAAAAAACTTGCCTCGTACATCTACTCTAAACCTTGCCCCTCTCACCTTAAACCTATGCCCCCTAGTAATTGACCCCTCTACCCCAGGGAAAAGCCTCTAACTATCCACTCTGTCTGTGCCCCTCATAATTTTGTAGACCTCTATCAGGTTGCCCCTCGACCTCCTTCGTTCCAGTGAGAACAACCCGGGTTTATTCAACCGCTCCTCATAGCTAATGCCCTCCATACCAGGCAACATTCTGGTAAATCTCTTCTGCACCCTCTCTAAAGCCTCCACATCCTTCTGGTAGTGTGGCGACCAGAATTGAACACTCTACTCCAAGTGTGGCCTAACTAAGGTTCTAAGTGGCCTAACTAAGGTTCTATAAAAAGCTACTTTTTATAATTGCAATTATGTGAGTTCTGAAGCTGCTTTAAAACTGCTAAGAATAAGATCAGCTCTCCCTTAAAAAAAAAAGTCTTAATTTGTAGAATTACATTTCTAATCTCGTCTTTTGTTAAACCCGATGGGTTATGGAGTTCAGACTTGTAGTATCTTCAACTATAATTTTAGACTTAATATTTAAGTTGTGTACTTCGTCAACAAGTGCAGTGATATTCATAGACATGCAAATCTGTCACAGGCAAGCATGAAAGTCTGGTAATGCATAACAATTTTGACCTGTTTACTAATTTATGTAAAAAATGAAATAGCTCGTTGAGGCTTCAACTCCTGACTAGATATTCAATGTGTAATTTAGGTATTCCTGGACAATAGCTGTTCTGTAATGGAATGCAGCATTTGTTCTATTAACATCTCCCTGTCCTGGTGCAGATTCAAGTTGAGTTTCAGGATTCGCTGAATTGCTTCTGAAGTCAAAATTGAACCTGTTCCAATTTCAGTTTGAGTGCTGTGTGTTACACATAATCATGAATTAAAATTCTTTGTCCCAACATCCCCATTGCTTGCTTCCAGCCAGTTAATAGGTGCTTATTTAGATCCAAGCCTTGTGTGTGTTGATGCCAAGGTACTGCTACAAACGGAATAAATTGTTGGGGAAATATGGATTATTGCTATTGCTCATTCTCCTTTATTTCTCACCTCTGTGATGACATTGTCAGAAGGATTAAATCCAACTTGGGAGAGGTAGCAAGTGCTTTGTCATAATTAACGACTTTCTTCTCATCCACCCCCCCACCTCCCCGCGTTCCAAACTATTCTCTTCAATGTACTAACTCATGCTGCAATAATCTTTTCCTAGTACCAGGTACCATTTAGCATCTCACCTGGGTGCCCATTGTTCATGTAAAACTGGACAATGAGTGTCACCGTGCTAGGTTGAGCCTCATTCTCACATAAATCAGACATGCTTTTTTTTCCAGCAAATCTGGAAGAAGATCAGGGTGATTATTTTTCCTTCAGTTTTCCACAAACATGATGCAATGACTATGTTGAGCCTGAATTTGAAGTGGCAGTTCAAGCTATTGTCACTAAATAATTTGAAAATTATGCTGCAGGTATTTGGGGCATTATTGCGAAAGTAGATTTGCTGAATCAGTCACATGGATTTATTTTGTGGAGTCGTGGAAGGTTACAACTAATGTTTGTGTCAGTATTTTTCCTAATTACTTTCTCTAGCTCTTCCCCAAACCTATTGTATAATAGACAAAATTTTCAGGTAATAGATATCCATCTAAAATAACTTGTGAATCAGCACTAATTTATGGCAGAAAATTCCTCATTGTAAGTACCTATGTAAAGAATTATTTTCTGTCCCCTTTTTGTGAGGGCCATGAAGAATCCAGCAAGAGTTTTAAGGATACAAAGTAATAACATTTATTTACAATAACATATATATATATATATATAATATATATATATATATATATATATATATATATATATAAATAACAGTAGCAGTAACTTCACTTGCTACATACTCCTTCCTGCTGGTTCCTGAACTGGCCAGCTTTATTTATACTAGGAGTTTACTAATGGTTTCTCCGCCCCCCTCATTGGGGAAGCTCATACTCCCACAGGATTGTGGGATTGTCATTAGTCCCCAGCCAATGGTAAGTAGGCAGGTTATAACACCCCTCTTTTGTCATTTTAATTTTATGCCCCCGGAGCACCCGGAAGAAACCCACACAGACACTGGGAGAACGTGCAGACTCCACAGTGACAGGAATCGAACCTGGGACCCTGGCGCTGTGAAGACACAGTGCTATCCACTTGTGCTACCATGCTGCCCAGATAGTACATCTGGATGTAAAAATACTTTCTTGCATTTAAGTATAGCTATACTTATGGATTTAGCTTAATACAAAATTGATAAAATATTTTGTGGTCCTTCAAATATTTTATCGATTTTAAATTTTATCGAATTAAGTTTTGCGAATGAACAAAGTTAGATTGCAGCCAAAAGCACATGATGCTATTTTATTTATACTAATTTGATTTAAAGAGTGAATTTTAATGACGATTGAACTTTCTTTTGGAGAGTTTAATGATAGCGTTGCTGTTCCAATAGTATTACATTTGTCACCAATTGCATACAGTGAGGACTCTCATTTCAGGGGATATCAGAAAGATGGAGGCAGTTGTGCTGATGATGCCTCCTGGAGTGATTCTCCAGATCCTCCATCTTCTCCCTCAGCCCCTTCTGGCTCGCCCACATCACTCCCACCAACGAGGCCAACTGCTCCTCGTGCTCCCCCATAATCTCCTCTTTCTTGATTGTCTGGCCCTGGAACTCCAGCCTCTGCTCAACACTCTCAATCCCAGATCGCAGCGATTCCATCACCTATCTAGGACTTCCATCATCTAGGACTTCCAGGGCCTCTTTCCTCTGTTGCCGAAATTCATTCTTCAGGAACTCTTACCAACTGCTCCGTCGACCACTGGGCAGGCAGCACCCCCCCCCCCTCCCCCTTGTCCTCCGCTATCTTTTCTTGTGGCGCACCGCAAAAACTCTCCTCCCGTTGCTCTTTCTTTCTTGCACCAGTCCCTGTCCGCGGATTCATCCACCAACCATACCAAAGGAATATTACCTTCCCCAAGCACGCCTGCACCGTTTACCCTCAAATACTATGCTCTTCAGGCAGGGAAAAGACCAAAAATATCCACCTTGAGTGGGAACCATCAAAAATGCGACTGCTCACTCCATGGCCGCCATCGGAAGTCCCCATGCCACTCATAACTTTGTAAACCTGAAAGGCAGTGTGACTGGGGATGCTGATACCTGCGACGCTGCCGTCGCCATCTTTTCAACCGAGGAGTTACGTGAGGCCCTGAGTCTGCCAAAGAAATATTTGCTTTGGTTTTCTCGGTTCCTTTCATCCTACTTTTTGGCATGAATTCGATACGGGGAACTTGTGATACCAATCCAGAATGTTTTTTTGCAAAATATCCCCCAATTAAACAGGCCAAAAGGAGCACTCAATGCGGATACTGGCCGGAGCTCCAAAATGTGCGACCTTCCTCTTGCATGCCAGCACTGGAAGTTGAAATGATTGCCAGAATAACTAATTGTGAAATTCGTGAAAGCTTTTACGCAGCCAGTGTTTAGGATTTAGTGGAGGCATTCGTGGGATACAGAAAGTGCAGAATGGATTTAAGAAAGCCAATTAGGAGAGCGAAGAGGGGATAGGAGTCTCCCGTCAGTGGTAGGGAAACTATTGGAGAAAATCCTGAAGGAGAGAATCTATCTCCACATGGAGAGGAAAGATTTGGTCATGGATAGTCAGCATGGCTTTGTCAGAGGGAGGTCATGCCTAACAAATTTGATTACATTTTTTGAGCATGTAGTTGAGTGCACAGATGAGGGTAGTGCAGTTGATGTAGTTTTAGCAAAGTGTTTGATAAGGTCCCACTTGGGGGGGCTTATAAAGAAGGCAAATGCACATGGGATACATATAACTTGATAAGGTGGATTAAAAATTGGCTTAGCTGGAGGAGACCGGGTGGTGACAGACGGCTGCTACTGGAAGCCAGTGTCCAGTGGCGTACCACAGGGATCTGTGCTGGGTCCCCTATTGTTTGTCATTTATATAAATAACATAGATGACTATGTGGGGGGTAGGATCGGTAAATTTGGGGATGATTCAAAGATTGGCTGGGTGGTTAACAGTGAGGTTGAGTGACTTGGTTACAGGAAGATATAGACTGGCTAGTCAAATGGGCAGAAAAGTGGCTGATGTGATTTAACCCTGAAAAGTGTGAGGTGATACACTTTGGAAGGGGTAATGTGACGAGGAAGTATTCAATGAATGGCCTGACACTGGGATGTTCCGAGGAACAAAGGGAACTTGGCTTGTTTGTCCATCGATCTCTGAAGGCAGAAGGGCAGGTTAATAGGGTGGCCTTTTGGAACACTTGCCTTTATCAATCGAGGTATAAATTACAAAAGCAGGGAAGTCTTTGTTGGAGTTGTATAGAACTTTGGTGAGGCCACAGCTGGAATACTGTGCAGTTCTGGTTGCCACTTTATAGGAAGGATGTGATTGCACTGGAGGGGTTTCTGACGATATTCACCAGGATGTTGTCTAGGATGGAATATTTAAGTTATGACGAGAGGTTGGATAGGTTTGGATTATTTTTGCAGGAGTATAGACGATTGAGGGGTGACCTGTTTGAGGTGTACAACATTATGAAGGGCATGGACTGGGTGGACAGGGAACAGCTGTTCCCTTTTGTTGAAGAGTCAGTTATGAGGGGTCACAAGTTCAAGGTTGGGGCAGGAGGTTTAGGGCGGATTTGAGGGAAAGCTTTTTTACCCAGAGGGTGGTGACGGTCCGGAATGCACTGCCTGGGAGGATGGTAGAGGCGGGTGGCCTCATCCTTTAAAAGGTACCTGGATGAGCACTTGGCACGTCATAACATTCAAGGCTATAGGGCCAAGTGCTGGCAAATGGGATTAGGCAGGCAGGTCAGGTGTTTTTCATGCACCGTTGCAGAATCGTAGGGTTGAAGAGCCACTTCTGTACTGTATTATTTTGTGATTTGAAATGCATTGCCTGAAAGGGTGACAGAGGCAGATTCAATTGTGGCTTTAAAAGGGGGAATGAATTGCAGGGTTACAGGGAAAGGATGGGGGAGCAGGAATATGAAAATTACATTTGCAGAGAGCTGACACAGGCTTGAGGGGGCAAATTGTCTTTTACCTGCTTTCCACATCACCAATGCAACAACAAAATGAATCCTCCTTACAAGACCATACACTTGGGGTTCACTGCTGCTGGCTGAGGTTACCAATTCAGAAAGGCCCAATTAATCTTTTTCAAGCAGCAAGAAGTCTCATATTTTCATGGGTCACATGAACTGCCAGCTGTGTTTCCAATGGGCATATACCAGGAACAGTGCTAGATAGGTAAATAAGGGGCGAACATGTAACCCGGAAACATATGAGACTTCTTGCTGTTTGAAAAAGATTAATTGGGCCTTTCTGAATTGGTAACCTCAGCCAGCAGCCATGAACCCCAAGTGCGTGGTCTTGTAAGGAGGTTCATTTTGTTGTTGCATTGTTGATGTGGAAAGCAGGTAAAATTGGCTTTTGCCAGCATTGGGTATTTACATTTTAAAGCACTTTTACATCGGAATGCAACTGTGCTACCATCAAGATGTGCCAAAGTTTACTTTAATTCGGTGGAGCCCTTTATGATTTTGTGCATTTATTCACACCACGGAAATGCATGGTTTGATGCACCATTGCTATAAATTGGGAACAAAGTCCGTTTTTAAAATGATTTAGCACTATTCTTCTCCTCCAGTCTACCAACACTGCTGACTGCCGAAGCTTCTTAACGAGAGAAATGCATTGAACCCTCTTGAAGTCCCAGGTTCGATTCCCTGCTGTGTCACTGTCTGTGCGGAGTCTGCACGTTCTCCCCGTGTCTGCGTGGGTTTCCTCCCACAGTCCAAAGACGTGCAGGTTAGATGGATTGGCCATGATAAATTGCTCTTAGTGATCAAAAAAGGTTAGGAGGGGTTATTGGGTTACGGGTGGAAGTGAGTGCTTAAGTGGGTCGGTGCAGACTCGATGGGCCGAATGGCCTCCTCCTGCACTGCATGTTCTATGAAATGCACTCTCTGAAAATTACTCTCTCTTGGTAGCATACAATCTGAAAGGTACGTTTTACATTGGGATGCCTTTATAAAATTAATCGGTGTGACAATACTGTCTTTCCATATATAATTCTAAGAAAAAACTGCCACATGTAAAAGTTGTATGTCAATGTGCATAAAAGTATTGCTTAAATTATTTTGCAACCTGAAATCAGTTGCGTTAGGCAAAATGTTTATTGTGAAAATAAGATCCCACTTAATAAGTTTAATGTAAAATGTGTGGATAAGATTGGGGTGAAGAACTGGGAGGTTTCTTTTGCATTTACATTGACAAATTCCATTAATCATAGAATCATAGAATTTACAGTGCAGAAGGAGGCCATTAGGCCCAACGAGCCTGCACCGGCCCTTGGAAAGAACCCTTCTTAAGCCCACGCCTCCACCCTGTCCCCGTAACCCAGTAATCCCACCTAACTTTTTTTGGGACACTAAGGGCAATTTAGCCTCGCCAATCCACCTGCACATCTTTGGACTGTGGGAGGAAACCGGAGCTGCAGGAGGAAACTCACGCAGCCACTGAGAACGTGCAGACTCCGCACAGACAGTGACCCAAGCCGGGAATCGAACCTGGGACCCTGGAGCTGTTAGCCGAAAGTGCTAACCCCTGTGCTACTGTGCCGCCCTAATGAAGTGTCATTTACTACTTGTGAGATATTTCAGCATTATACGGAAGACACTGGTCATTAAAAATATTTAGCTTTCATTATAAATGGTGAGTAACAGTAATTAAGCCTGGCCTCTTGTCATACTCAGTGATCTATTATCCGAAACCTGTTGTAAAATTGTTGCATTTGAATCAAAATAGCCATTCAGAGTGGGAGGAGGCACGTGGGGAGGATAACACCAGCAGCAACCTAAGGGTTGTTTCAGTTCTGTAAATTCTGTGTAAAATTTGTTAAGGTTGCACTTGCATGTTTGTTCTCGATTGGGACATTGCGTGTTATGTCTGTTTGTGACGATCTGAGATCGTCAAAAAGAAAAAGGAGGCATTTGTCAGGGCTAAAAGGCTGGGAACAGATGAAGCCTGCGTGGAATGTAAGGAAGGTAGGAAGGAACTTAAGCAAGGAGTCAGGAGGGCTAGAAGGGGTCACGAAAAGTCATTGGCAAATAGGGTTAAGGAAAATCCCAAGGCTTTTTAAAAAAATAAATATTTTATTAAAGTTTTTCGATCAAACAAAAATTTCCCATTTTACAACTTTGTAATATATACATTGATTGATTGTTTTTAAAAAATAAATAATATGCTAACTAACGGCAACTGCCAACAACAAAATAAGAAACAACAGAAATAGTAACTAAAATAGTAACTTCGTAACATCTAATATAAATGACTAATATATAAACACACACATAAAACCCCTGAGGACCCAAATGAGGCCCCCCCTCCCCCCTGGGTTGCTGCTGCTACCTTTCCTATTTTCCCTTATCGCTCTGCGAGATAGTCGAGGAACGGTTGCCACCGCCTGGTGAACCCTTGAGCCGAACCTCTTAGTGCGTACTTTATCCGCTCCAATTTTATGAACCCTGCCATGTCATTGATCCAGGCCTCCACACCCGGGGGCTTAGCTTCTTTCCACATAAGTAGAATCCTTCGCCGGGCTACTAGGGACGCAAAGGCCAAAACATCGGCCTCCCTCGCCTCCTGCACTCCCGGCTCATCTGCAACCCCAAATATAGCCAACCCCCAGCCTGGTTCGACCCGGACCCCCACCACCTTTGAAATCACTTTTGCCACCCAGAACCCATGCAATACCGGACAGGACCAAAACATGTGGGTGTGGTTCGCCGGGCTTCCCGCGCATCTCCCGCACCTATCCTCCACTCCAAAAAATCTACTCAGCCTTGCTCCAGTCATACGCGCCCTGTGTAGAACCTTGAATTGTATCAGGCTGAGCCTGGCACACGAGGACGAAGAGTTTACCCTACTTGGGGCATCTGCCCACAGCCCCTCCTCAATCTCTTCCCCCAGTTCCTCCTCTCATTTTCCCTTCAGCTCCTCTACCATCGTCTCCCCCTCATCTCTCGTTTCCCTATATATATCTGACACCCTACCATCACCCACCCATGCCCCCAAAATCACTCTGTCCTGGATCTCTTGCGCCGGGAGCTGCGGAAATTCCCTCACCTGTTGCCTCACAAATGCCCTCACTTGCATATAGTGAAATGCATTCCCAGGTGGCAACCCATATTTTTCTGTCAGTGCTCCCAGACTCGCGAACGTCCCGTCTAAGAACAAGTCCTTCAATTCCTGCTCGCTGCCAAGATTTAAATCCCCCATCTATCCTTCCCGGGACGAACCTATTGTTGTTCCTTATCGGTGCCACACTGAGGCACCCGTCACTCCCTTATGTCGTCTCCACTGCCCCCAAATTTTCAGAGTTGCCACCACCACTGGGTTTGTGGTGTATTTTTTCGGGGAGAACGGTAACGGCGCCGTCGCCAGTGCTTTTAGACTAGTTCCCCTACAGGACGCCATCTCCAGTCTTTTCCACGTCGCTCCTTCCCCTTCCCTCATCCACTTACATATCATTGACACGTTGGCGGCCCAATAATAATCACTTCGACTCGGCAGTGCCAATCCCCCTCTGTCCCTACTGCGCTGCAGGAACCCCCTCTTTACTCTTGGGGTCTTTCCAGCCCACACAAAGCTCATAATACCCTTGTCCACCTTCTTAAAAAAGGCCTTTGTAATCAGTACAGGGAGGCACTGGAACACAAAAAGAAACCTCGGAAGGACCACCATTTAAACTGCCTGCACCCTGCCCGCCAATGACAGGGGCGCCATGTCCCACCTCCTAAAATCCTCTTCTATCGGCTCGAACAGTCGTGCCAAGTTAAGCTTGTGCAAGGTTCCCCAGTTCCTGACCACCTGGATCCCTAAATACCGGAAATCCCTTGTTACCCTCCTCAACGGTAAATCGTCTATTCCCCTGCCCTGTTCCCCGGGGTGCATCACAAACAGTTCACTCTTCCCCCATATTCAATTTATATCCTGAAAATTCTCCAAACTCCCTGAGTGTCTGCATTATCTCAGGCATCCCCTCCACTGGGTCCGCGACATACAACAACAAATCATCCGCGTATAATGACACCCGATGCTCTTCTCCTCTAAGTACCCCCCTCCACTTCCTAGAGCCCCTCAGCGCTATGGCCAGTGGCTCAATTGCCAACGCAAACAGTAACGGGGACAGGGGACATCCCTGTCTTGTACCCCTATATAGTCGGAAGTGGTCAGATCATTGCCTATTTGTAATCACACTTGCCACCGGGGCCCTGTACAGGAGCTGAACCCATCTAATGAACCCCTCTCCAAATCCAAATCTCCTCCGTACTTCCCACAGGTAGTCCCACTTCACTCTATCAAATGCTTTCTCTGCATCCATCGCCACCACTATCTCCGCCTCCCCCTCCGGTGGAGGCATCATCATCACCCCCAGCAGCCTCCGTATATTAGCATTCAATTGCCTCCCTTTAACAAACCCAGTTTGATCATCATGCACCACCCCAGGGACACAGTCCTCTATCCTCGTTGCCACCACCTTGGCCAAAAGCTTGGCATCTACGTTCAAGAGGGAAATAGGCCTCTATGACCCGCACTGCAGCGGGTCTTTGTCTCTTTTCAGGATCAGCGATATCGTCGCCTCCGACATCGTCGGGGGTAGTGTCCACCTTTCCCTAGCCTCATTAAAGGTTCTCGTCAGAAGTGGGGCCAGCAGGTCCATGTATTTCCTATAGAACTCCACCGGGAACCCATCCGGTCCCGGGGCCTTCCCTGCCTGCATGTTCCCAATTCCTTTTACCATTCTTCTGTCCATCCACCTCAATCTGTGCTCCCAGTCCTGTCATCTCCTGTTCCTCAACCTTTGGGAACTCCAGCTGGTCTAGGAAACGCATCATTCCCTCTTTCCCTTCCGGGGGTTGAGCCTTATATAGCCTCTCATAAAATTCCTTAAACACCCTGTTCACCCTCTCCTCTCCCCGTTCCATCTTTCCCTCCTCGTCGCTAACCCCTCTGATCTCTCTCGCCGCCCCCCTCTTCCTAAGTTGTTGGGCCAGCAGCCGGCTCGCCTTCTCTCCATATTCATACTGCACTCCCTGTGCCTTCCTCCATTGTGCCTCCGCCTTACCCGTGGTCAACAAGTCAAAGTCTGTGTGCAATCTCCGTCTTTCCCTGTATAGCCCTTCATCTGGAGCCTCCGCATATTGCCTATCCACCCTCAAAATCTCCCTCAACAATCTCTCCCTTTCTTTACCCTCTTGTTTCCCCTTATGGGCCCTTATGGAGATCAGCTCCCCTCTAACCACCGCCTTCAGCGCCTCCCAGACCACTCCCACCTGGACCTCTCCGTCATCATTAATCTCTAGGTACCTTTCAATACATCCCTTCACCCGAACACATACCCCCTCGTCCGCCAACAGTCCCATATCTAATCTCCTGAGTGGGCGCTGTTCCTTTTCCTCTCCTACTTCCAGATCTACCCAATGTGGGGCATGATCTGAAATGGCTATAGCCGAATACTCCGTTCCTGCCATCTTCGGGATCAGCGCCCTTCCCAGGAGAAAGAAGTCTATCCGGGAGTACACTTTGTGGACATGGAGAAGAAGGAAAACTCTTTACTCCTTGGCCTAGTAAATCTCCAGGGATCCACTCCTCCCATCTGCTCCAAAAAGCCCTTAAGCACCTTGGCCGCTGCCGGTCTCCTCCCGGTCCTAGATCTGGACCGGTCCAGCACTGTGTTGAAGTCCCCCCCCCCCCCCCCCCCCCCCCCCCCCATTACCAACTTTCCCATCTCCAGGTCCGGGATGCGCCCCAACATACGCTTCATAATGTTCACGTCATTCCCCCCCCCCCCCCCCCCCCCCATTACCAACTTTCCCATCTCCAGGTCCGGGATGCGCCCCAACATACGCTTCATAATGTTCACGTCATCCCAGTTCGGGGCATATACATTCACCAGCACCACCGCCTCACCTTGCAATCTGCCACTCACCAGCACGTATCTACCCCCACTGTCCGCCACTATGGTCTTCGCCTCAAACGATACCCGTTTCCCCACCAGTATTGCCATCCCTCTATTTTTCGCATCCAAGCCCGAGTGGAATACCTGTCCCACCCATCCTTTTCTTAATCTGACCTGATCCGCCAGTTTCAGGTGCGTCTCCTGAAGCATGACCACGTCTGCCTTTAGCTTCTTTAGGTGCGCAAGTACCCTTGCCCTCTTAATCGGCCCATTCAACCCTCTCACGTTCCACGTAATCAACCGGGTTGGGGGGCTCTTTACCCCCTCCTCGTCGACTAGCCATCCCCTTTTTTAGACCAGCTCCTCACCCGGTTCCCCCACACCCGATTATCCCCCCGACGGCTCCCGACCATCCCATCCCGTAACAGCTCCCCCTTCCCCTTAGCAGCAGCAACCCAGTTAACCCCCCCCGTTTATCCTTAGCCTCCCATTATGTGAGGCCCCCGCCTTCCTGCGCCCCCTTTTCCCGCCACAATTTCCATAGCGCGGGAACAAAGCCCGCGCTTCCCTCTCGGCCCCGCCCCTGATGGCGCAGCTCCCTCTCTCCTTCCCCCTCCCCTTCCCCACCGGCGCCCACATTTCTTCGTGTGTCCCCCCCTTCGAGGGGAAAGAACATTTTCCCCCATCTGATTCACAGTCCCTTACCACCACCTCACTACTTCATTTCAAACACTCTTTCTCCAATCTAGCCCAACTTCTCCTCTTCAGTAAATGTCTACGCCTCTTCTGCCGTCTCGAAGTAGTGGTGTTTACCCTGGTATGTAACCCACAGTCTTGCCGGCTGCAACATTCCGAACTTCACTTTCCTCTTGTGGAGCGCCGCCTTGGCCCGATTGAAACTCGCCCTCCTTCTCGCCACCTCCCCACTCCAATCCTGATACAGCGGATCACCGCGTTCTCCCACCTGCTGCTCCGTGTCTTTTTCGACCATCTCCCTGTCCTTGTAGCGGTGGAATCTCACCACTATTGCTTGAGGTATTTCTCCTGCCTTTGGTCTTCTCACGAGGACTTGATACGACTCCTCCACTTCCAGGTGGCCCATCGGGGCCTCAGCTCCCATTAAGGTATGAAGCATCGTGCTCACATACGCCCCAACGTCGGCTCCCTCTGCCCCTTCGGGAAGACCCAAGATTCTTAAGTTCTTCATCCTCGAGCTATTTTCCAGGGCTGCCAGTCTCTCCATACACCTCTTATGCAGTGCCTCGTGCGTCTCCGTCTTCACCACCAAGCCCTGTATCTCGTCCTCATTTTCAGCAGCTTTTGCCTTCACTCCACGGAGCTCCATCTCTTGGGTCTTCTGCGCCTCCTTTAACCGCTCAATCGCCTGCAGCATCGGCGCCAGCACCTCCTTCTTGAGCTCCTCCACACATCGCCGGAGGAACTCCTGCTGTTCCAGGCCCCATACCAACTGGCCTCCCTCCGCCGCCACCTTGCTTCTCACTTCCCTTCTTTGCCGCTGCTCCAGAGGATCCTCCGCAATCTGGCCACTATTATCTCTTCTGTCCATTCACATCCGGGGGGAGTACCTTCTATGTCGCCTCACAGTGGGTTTAGCCTTCGAAAATTGCCGTTGGGGCTCCCGATAAGAGCCCAAATGTCCGTTAAAACGGGAGGTGCCGGAACATGCGACTTAGCTGGTCATCGCCGCACCCGGAAGTCCCATCCCAAGGCTTTTTACACGTACATAAAAAGCAAGAGGGTAGCCAGGGAAAGGGTTGGGCCACTGAAGGATAGGCAAGGGAATCTATGTGTGGAGCCAGGGGAAATGGGCGAGGTATTCACCAAAGAGAAGAAATTGGTAGATGTTGAGTCTGGAGAAGGGTGTGTAGATAGCCTGGGTCACATTGAGATCCAAAAAGACGAGGTGTTGGGTGTCTTAAAAATATTAAGGTAGATAAGTCCCCAGGGCGTGATGGGATCTACCCCAGAATACTGAAGGAGGCTGGAGAGGAAATTGCTGAGGCCTTGACAGAAATCTTTGGATCCTCACTGTCTTCAGGGGATGTCCCGGAGGACTGGAGAATAGCCAATGTTGTTCCTCTGTTTAAGAAGGGTAGCAAGGATAATCCAGGGAATTACAGGCCGGTGAGCCTTACTTCAGTGTAGGGAAATTACTGGAGGGAATTCTTAGAGACAGGATCAACTCCCATTTGGAAGCAAATGGACGTATTAGTGAGAGGCAGCATGGTTTTGTGAAGGGGAGGTCATGTCTCACTAACTTGATAGAGTTTTTCGAGGAGGTCACTAAGATGATTGATGCAGGTAGGGCAGTGGATGTTGTCTATATGGACTTCAGTAAGGCCTTTGACAAGGTCCCTCATGGTAGACTAGTACAAAAGGTGAAGTCGCATGGGATCAGGGGTGAGCTGGCAAGGTGGATACAGAACTGGCTTGGTCATAGAAGGCAGAGAGTAGCAATGGAAGGATGCTTTTCTAATTGGAGGGCTGTGACCAGTGGTGTTCCACAGGGATCAGTGCTGGGACCTTTGCTGGTTGTCGTATATATAAATGATTTGGAGGAAAATGTAACTGGTTTGATTAGTAAGTTGCAGACGACACAAAGGTTAGTGGAATTGCGGATAGCGATGAGGACTGTCAGAGGATACAGCAGGATTTAGATTGATTGGAGACTTGGGCGGAGAGATGGCAGATGGAGTTTAATCCGGACAAATGTGAGGTAATGCATTTTGGAAGGTCTAATGCAGGTAGGGAATATACAGTGAATGGTAGAACCCTCGAGTATTGAAAGTCAAAGAGATCTAGGAGTACAGGTCCACAGGTCACTGAAAGGGGCAACACAGGTGGAGAAGGCAGTCAAGAAGGCATACGGCATGCTTGCCTTCATTGGCCGGGGCATTGAGTATAAGAATTGGCAAGTCATGTTGCAGCTGTATAGAACCTTAGTTTGGCCACACTTGGAGTAAGTGTTCAATTCTGGTCACCACACTACCAGAAGGATGTGGAGGCTTTAGAGAGGGTGCAGAAGAGATTTACCAGAATGTTGCCTGGTATGGAGGGAATTAGCTATGAGGAGCGGTTGAATAAACCCGGGTTGTTCTCACTGGAACGAAGGAGGTTGAGGGGCGACCTGATAGAGGTCTACAAAATTATGAGGGGCATAGACAGAGTGGATAGTCAGAGGCTTTTCCCCAGGGTAGAGGGGTCAATTACTAGGGGGCATAGGTTTAAGGTGAGAGGGGCAAGGTTTAGAGTAGATGTACGAGGCAAGTTTTTACGCAGAGGGTAGTGGGTGCCTGGAACTCGCTACCAGAGGAGGTAGTGGAAGCAGGGACGATAGTGACATTTAAGGGGCATCTTGACAAATACATGAATAGGATGGGGATAGAGGGATACGGACCCAGGAAGTATAGAAGATTGTAGTTTAGTCGGGCAGCATGGTCGGCACGGGCTTGGAGGGCCGAAGGGCCTGTTCCTGTGCTGTACATTTCTTTGTTCTTTGTTCTATGGTTTCACATTCCTCCCCACTGGGCTATGGAAGAACAGCATCCAACACACTTGGGAATGCTATTGAACATTTTGTTGCTGTTGAAGTGCTATTCATGGTAGAAGTGTTGTACTCCAGGTTCTTATGGTACTTAAACTTCAGTATTGTGATGGTAGAAGCTGATGAATTGGCTGCTGATTGAGCTTTATCTTGTGCTTCTTGAGTGCTGTTGGAGAAGAATTGCATCACATTTATGTAGGGAGTGTGACTTGGGGAGTTGGGAGGAGAACCCTCTTAATTGCGGAATACTTGATCTCTGCTTCAGTTGCTATGGCATCTAATGTGGCAAGTCAAATTGATTTAAAAAAAAAAAAAAAAAACAACAACATTTTATTAAGGCATTTATGGCTGTCTCTGGGCTACCAAGGAGGCAAAGGCCAAAACGTCAGCCTCTCTCGCCCCCTGGCCTCTCGGGTCTTCTGACACTCAAAATCGCCACCTCTGGACTCGGTGCCACCCTTATCTTTAAAACCGTGGACAAGACATCGGCAAATCCCTGCCAGAATCACCACAGCTTCGGACATGCCCTCTCGCACACCGCCCACACCTGTGCTCCACCCCTTTAAAAAAACCTGCTCATCCGGGCCACCGAGATGTGTGCCCGATGGACCACCTTGAATTGTATCAGGCTGAGCCTGGCACATGATGAAGACGTGTTGACTCTACTACGAGCATCCTCCCATAAACCCGCCTCTAGTTCCTTGCCCAACTCATCCTCCCATTTACGCTTTACCTCCCCTATCTGGGTTCCCTCCCACTCCATAAGTTCTTTATAAATTTTCCGAGACCTTCCCCTTCCCCACCCCCATTTTTGAAATGGTGGTAGAAACGGAAAGTTCGAGACCTGCCTCCATACAAAGTCCTTCACCTGCAGATAGCGGAACCCATTCCCTCCTGGCAGTTCAAACAACTCCTCCAAATCCTCCAAACATGGAAAGCTCCCATCAATAAACAGATCTCCCAGCCTCTCAATCCCTAGTCTCTGCCACCTCCAAAACCCCCCATCCAACCTCCCCGGCACAAACTGGTGGTTCCCACAAATTGGAGCCCACACCGATGCTCGCTCCACTCCCATATGCTTCCACAACTGCCCCCAAACCCTCAGAGCTGCCACTACCACCGGGCTTGTGGAGTATCGAGCCTGTGAGAACGGCAGAGGTGCCGTTACCAATGCCCCTAAACATGTGCCCCTACATGATGCCACCTCCATCCGCTACCATAGCGATCCCTCCCCCACTACCCACTTCCTAATCATAGCTATATTTGCCGCCCAGTAATAATTCCTAAAGTTCGGTAAGGCCAGCCCATCACCCCCTCGGCTCCGCTCCAACAGCACCTTCCTTACTCACGGGGTTTAATCTGCACATAAAAACCCAGAGATCACCCCATTGACCCACTTAAAAACAGCTTTTGGGATAAAAATAGGGAGGCACTGGAAAATAGACAAAAATCTCGCGAGAACCGTCATTTTAGTCAAGTTACGTTTCTGGTCAAGGTCAAGCATGCAGTGACCACATGGTGGCACAGTGGTTAGCACTACTGCCTCATAGCGTCAGTGACCTGAGTTTGATTCCTGCCTTGGGAACTTGTCTGTGTGGAGATGATGCGTTCTTCCTGTGTCTGTGTGGGTTTCTTCCGGGTGCTCTGGTTTTGTACCACAGTCCAAAGATGTGCAGGTTAGATGGATTGGCCATGATCAATGCGCTGGGTTATGGATAGGGTGGTCAAATAGGCAGAGTGCACTTTCAAAGGGTTGGTGAAGACGAGGTGGGCGGAACAGTCTCTTTCTGTACTGTAGTGATTCTATTTAAAAAAAATTGACAATGGAGGATATGGCAATGGTAATGCTATTTAATGTGGATTTGAGGTGTTTAGATATTCTCTTGTTGGAGATGATCATTGCCTGGCACTTTGGCACAAATATTACCTGCCACCTGCTCCCTAACCCATTGTTGGATGTTGTTGCAGTCTTGCTCCATGTAGACATTCAGTGCTTGATTATTTGATCAGTTGCAAATGGAGCCTAACACTTGTGTTTATTACCAAACACCCCACCTCTGATTGTATGATTGAAAGGAAGGTCATTGATGAAGCAGCTGAAGATGGTTTAACCTAGGTTCCATTACCCTGAGGAACGCCAGCAATGTCCTGGGGCTGAGATAACTGAGCTTCAACAACTACAACCATCTTTTCTCATCTACCAGCCACTGGAGAATTTTCCCCTCGTTCCCTTTGGCTTTAGCGCTGCTAAAAGAAGAAAAGGATATTGAGTTTTTCACAATGTCCCTAAGAGCTTTCCGGTCAATGAAATAATTAATGACCGTTTGGTAGCATAGATGAAAAGCTTCAACAGGTCTTTTTTTACTGAATAAACTCATTTTTGAAATGTAGTAATACAGGAAATGTGGCACTGACTTACACAGCAAGATCCCGCAAACAGCTATTTGATAACTGCCAAATTCATTTTTTTGGGATGATATACGTTGTGGGATAAATTTTGGCCAGGGCACTGAAGAGTTTCCTTGCTGAAGCTGTTGAAGACAATTGTTCCATTGGATTGCCAACTGTAGTTTCTTATTCCTGGAGGTTGGATCATGTAACATTTGTTAACTTGTGCTCTAGATCGTCCAACAGATCAAGCAAAGATGTTTCCTGTGCTGCTACAACACTGACATTTACATGACATTGTGAAAGATTGGGTCTCCTTGATGCTACAGTTCATCAAATGTTATTTTGATGTTAAGGGTTGTCATTCTTGCCACAACTGAAATTCAGCTCTTTTGTCCAAGTTTAGATCAGGGCTGTGTGTGATTGGATCTGGAACTGCATATAGATGAGCAGGTTATTGCTGAATATATGCCTGTTGGTAGCAATGTTGATAACATCTTCCAACATTTTGCTGATGATTGAGGATCGACTAATGGGCAGGATTGGATTTGTTTTGCTTTTTGTCATGGACAGGTTCTAAATATACACTTGGGATTTCTACACAGCACCATGGAAGTGTTGTACCTTAGAATATCTTAGCTGGTTCTGGCGCATAGAACTCATAGGTCATGTGATGAAGCACCATTAGTTCCAATCTGAAGGGATGCATCCAACCAGAGTTGCAACCCTATCTAAATATGGTCTTCTGCAACTTGACAGCAAGGGAAGACGTGCAAAGACAGTGCTATGATATCAAACAAGAACAAAGAAATGTACAGCACAGGCCCTTCGGCCCTCCAAGTCATGCTGCCCGACTAAACTACAATCTTCTACACTTCCTGGGTCCGTATCCCTCTATTCCCATCCTATTCATGTATTTGTCAAGATGCCCCTTAAATGTCACTATCGTCTCTGCTTCCACCACCTCCTCCGGTAGCGAGTTCCAGGCACCCACTACCCTCGGACATCTACTCTAAACCTTGCCCCTCTCACCTTAAACCTATGCCCCCTAGTAATTGACCCCTCTACCCTGGGGAAAAGCCTCTGACTATCCACTCTGTCTATGCCCCTCATAATTTTGTAGACCTCTATCAGGTTGCCCCGCACCGCTCGATTCTCCTCCCATCTGCTTAAAAAAAGGTTTTGTCATTGAACCATCTTTCTTCTGTTCTAGTTGCCATCAGGATACTTTTCAGTACCTGGCATTTTTTGTTGCACATGATGGCAACAAAAGGAGAGGATATCGGATCATAGAACAATACAGTACAGAAGGTGACTATTCGGCCAATCCTGCCTGTGCCAGCTCTTTGAAAGAAGTATTCAATTATTCCCACTCTCCTGCCTTTTCTTCTTATCCTGCAAAACTTTCCTTTTTATGTATTTATACAATTCCTCTTTGAATGTCGCTATTGAATCTGTTTCTACCATCCTTTCAGACAGTGCACCCCAGATCATTGGAACTAAATGTTTTTAAAAACAAAAATCCACATTCCACCACTGGTTCCTTTGTGTCATTGGTAAAAATGTACATCCTATGATTTATTTTTAATGCTTTCTACCCTATCTCTCATCATGGTTTGAAGATTTTGCAGGAAAACTTCAAAACAATTTTTTGCTTTTGTCTCTCAACCAATGGATGCACAGGACAAACCAAAATCAGATCTGATTATGTCTGCCAATTAATACCCTGAATCACCAAAACTTTATGGCAGTGTGTGCATGTCTGGAAGGTAGTTCTCTGGGTGAGGATAAGTCCTTCTTCTCAATACTGGTAGATGAGTTTATAATAGTTCAGAGATTAAGTTTGAAAGCTATGTGGCTTCAAGAGAAAGATATATGTTTGACATTGCTGGATTCTTTGGAGGGGGGGGGGCACAATAAATGTGTGAATTCTAACAAGTAGCTTTTACTTTTTGATGTAAAGTGTGACTAATTTTGAGATATCCAGTCCTCCAAGCACATTCGTTCTTAAACTTGCCAAGTGACCATTCTTCATATGAATAGTGTGTAGGTCCCAATGTAGCTAACATTATAATTGCTGGGTAACGCTCATTTTACTGTCTGTGTGGAGGTTGCACAATCTGCCCGTGTCTGCGTGGGTTTCACCCCCACAACCCAAAGATTAGGTGGATTGGCCATGCCAAAGTGTCCCTTAATTGGAAAAAAAATAATTGGGTACTCTAAATTTAAAAAAAACCCTCTGGATCTTAAAGCTGATGTACTGGTTCCAATATTAACCAATCTCAGTGGAGACAAATTAACATCTGTGACATATTCAAAAAAGGAGATAAAAGTCAGCCAGGCTACAGACTGGCCACTCTCTCCAGCGCCATTTGCAGATTACTTGAATATATTGTTTATTTGCATATCATGGAGCACTTTGAAGCCCTCAATATCCTGGTAGATAGTCAGCATGGTTTTTGGTCAAAAAGATACATCAAAGCACAGCTTTACAGACTTGTTAAAACCATCTCCAATATGTATTCCACATTCAGCAGATAACATCCAAAGAGAACAAAGTTTTTGGGATTTCTGAGAGGAATCTTTGGTGTTGCAACAAAAATATCAGAGTTATAGCTTACCAAACATTTGTTTGTCCAATCCTGGTCAAGTTGTGTGTAGGATCTTTATATGGTGAGAGATATAAATAAAATTAAAACAATCCAAAGATGTGCACAATTCTGCACAAATCAGTATGGGAATACACCAAAGTCACATCCTTGATCATAGCTCAAGGAATCCCCAGCAAAGGAAGGAGAAAAATAGACTGCCATGTTCTCTGAGGTATGGAATGGACTGGTGGAAAGTGACAGCAACAAGTACCCGGTGCTCTCCAGCAATGACAAAATGTAAGGTAGCTATTCACACAAACTACAAACACCATTTGTTTCCAAGGCAGTGTATTAACAATCTTTCTTCTTGAGGGTAATTCCACAATAGAACAAGCTGCCAAAGGAAATAGTCACAGTCCCATCACTTAAAATCTACAAGATTATTTCCTTTCTAAGTTTTCATTATCAGGACTGCCTTATCAGCAGGTCATGCCTGTTTTTTACCCATGTAAACATTGGCGGAATAAGGATATTAGTTTGTGATGCTGACACACAAGCAGAAAAGGGCGGCACAGTAGTTAACACTACTGCCTCACAGCGCCAATGACCTGGATTAAATTCTGACCTTGGGTGACTGTGTGGAGTTTGCACTTTTTCCTGTATCTGTGTGGGTTTCCTCCGGGTACTCTAGTTTCCGCCCACAGTCCAAACATTAAATTATTTTTTTTCCCAATTAAGAGGTAATTTAGCGTGGCCAATCTACCTAGCCTGTACATGTTCGGTTGTGGGGGCGAGATCCACGCATACACTGGGAGAATGCGCAAACTCCACACGGACAGTGACCCAGGTCCGGGATCGAACCCGGGTCCTCGGAGCAATGAGGCACCAGTGCTAACTACTGCGCCACCATCACCCCTCCCACAGTCCAAGGTGGGGGTGTGGACCTAGGTAGGGTGCTCTTTCAGAGGGTTTTGTGCCGAATAGCCTTCTGCACTGTAGAGATTCTATGGATTTTATGAAAAACAAAATAAATGGAATGTGATGGTTGGTTTCTTTTGTTTCCCCAAAGAAACTGGCACAATATTTGGGCTCCATTAATATAATGGTGAGATTACTGTGGATGCATTTGGCTGATGGTAAACTGAATAGTTGAAGTACTTGGGTATCAGCTACTGAAGCAGGTTTGCTATTGTTGTTCTGTATGTGCATTTCCCGCATCACCTGCGATTATAGAACAGCTCTGCATGCTCTGTTGCTTTGAATTGGGTCTGGCTGCTTCTGAACTTACTTGGAAACAGATTGGCTTCTGCACTGGCTGTAGCGCCAACAGGTACTATAATGGAAATAGATTTCAAATTGTCAAAGTTTTGCATTGTACACTATAGTTTTGATCTGAAGACTGTCTTACTGCTTGTGACCACTTGGCTGCTTGTGTGACTTGTTAAAACTGCTAAATTCCCTGCAGTGGTAGAATTTATAATGTTTTACTATTCATGGGAAGATTTGTTCAGGTCAGAATGACCAAAACTTGAGTGTAAAATGTCAGTTGGAGAGTTCCCCTAATTCAATTCATGCTTCAGAATGACTTACTCACCCAATTTCTTTTTTTTTAAGTTTACAACAATAAGTAATTACGACAATATTTTATTGACTAATCTCACTGCTTTATTTATGCTTAGTGCAATCTAGTTATGAAGTAAATTTGACCATTTTACCCTTGTCATAGTTAGATTAATGGAAGCAATCACCATTACAGGAAGGACATTAGAACAGTGATGGGCAACCTCGGCAAGTGGGCAAGGCTGCATGAGTGGCCCTACTTCATCTCCACGTTTTGCAAGATTGAAACCATGCATGTTCACTAACCATGACTCCATGAATAAGATTAAATACATTAAAAAAAAAACACATTTTATTAAAGCATTTGCAATTAAGGCATTTTTAACAACAATTTCAAGAGAAAACACAACAAAGTAAGTCCACCCCCCCCCCCCCCCCAACCAACAACCACACCCTGCCAACATGGCTTACACACCCACTTCTCCAGTCCTCTCTTCCACTCACTAATCCCGCCTCAACCATCCGCCCAAGATTAAATACATTTAAAACATGCCGAATATTTCCTAATGAGTTATAGAAAATACTTAATGATCTATATCTTAATAGAACTGTCATCAACTTCAAATGGTAAAAATAAAATATTAATGCGTTGAATGCAGAGGGAGTGAACGGCTCTAACAGGCAATGTCATGTGCAATCAGCGCCTATCTCACTTCAGTTGTCCTTGCTTAATGTGTTTCATAGAATTTACAGTGCAGAAGGAGGCCATTCAGCCCATCCAGTCTGCACCGGCCCTTGGAAAGAGCACCCTATTTAAGCCCACACCACCACCCTATCCGAGTAACCCCACCTAACTTTTTGGACACCCAAGGGCAATTTAGCATGACCAATCCACCAAACCTGCATATCTTTGGACTGTGGGAGGAAACTGGAGCACCCGGAGGAAACCCACGCAGACACTGGGAGAACGTGCAGACTCCGCAAAGACAGTGGCCCAAGTCGGGAATCTAACCTCGGACCCTGGAGCTGTGAAGCAACAGTGTTAACCACTGTGCTACCGTGCATTAGAATGATGGAAAAGGTACAGGGAAAATTCACCAGAATTACAGCCAGTATAGCTAACAGTTCTGAATAAGGTTTGAGGGTTATTAGTGGAAAATTATTTCCACTGTTTGATGAATTGATAATATGGGCACAGTCTCCGCAATACCATGACAGATGAGGAATATGGGAGGTTATGAGGGGAAATGGCAGAGTTATAAAATTTAAGTGGCTACCTGTATATAAACAATGAGCACTGACGGATCTCTTCCTCTATATAATTCATGGCAAAGCAGTTTTGTGGGAGTGGGTGTTGAAATATGGCCCCATATATAATTAATTTACATATATATTTATAGTTTATTTAAATTCAAATGGTACTGATTTTTAATACTTGGTATAATTTTATGACTTTAAAGAATTGACATACAATCCTACAAATGTTGTCGAAATTCTGATTTTCAGGTCCTTGAGGACAATCAATATCCAGAAAATATCAATGTAGTTGAATTAAAATCGCATTGCAATTTTCTACTTAATTCGATTGTGTTTTAGCATTATCATATTACCCAGGAAAGACCTAGTGCTTTGCAAATCTCTAATCATGTCTTCTGGCAACCTGCTGATACCATTTGCTTTTCTTAATATTAGCATTAATCTTCTTGTTCATTTCTCTCCTTTACACACCAAAAGAAAAATATATAACTAATCCGGTTGGTATTATGTAAGGAGGATTCTCCAACATTCAATCCTTGACCAAATCTTAATTTGCCATTTTCCTACTCATCACCATTCTCCATACCATGTTTATACTCTTCATTCACTCCGCCACCGGGCCACGTTTGGGTTAAGATGCAGTTGTTTGTAATTTTTTTAATTCTTTTTCATCATGGTATTGAACTTTATAATGCATTGTAGAAGTAGATGGTGCTTGAAATTGTAATCAAGAAAGAAGGAAGAGAAGTCACTTTGGAATAAAAATCTTGGTGTAAGTAATGGTTGCCATGAAGCTACTGAATTGTGGTTTTAAAAACATCCATCTTGTTCACTAATATCCTTTAGAAAGGAAAGCTGCCATTCTTTCCTGCTATGACCTAAATATGACTCCAGACCCAGAGCAAAAGATGGTTGATTCTTAACTCCCCTCTTCAGTGGCCTAGCAAGCCATTCAACGATATCTATCTGGTACGATAAACTCAAATGAAAATAAAACCGAGCAGATCCCTCTACATCAAATTATCCATGGGACACGACAATGTTTTTAAAAAATGTGTTTATGGGATGTGGGTGTCGCTGGTTGGGCCAGCATTTATTGCCCATCCCTGAGGACAATTAAGAGTCACCCACATTGCTGTGGATCTGGAGTCACAGGTAGGCCAGACGAGGTAAGGATGACAAATTTCATTCCCGAAAGGATATTAGTTACCCAGGTGGGTTTTTATGGCAATCAACAATGGTTTCATGGTCATCTTTAGACTTTTAATTCCAGATTTTTATTGAATTCAAATTTCACCATCTGCCATGGTAGGTTTCGAACCCGGATCCCCAGAGCATGACTCTGGGCCTCTGGATAATTAGTCCAGAAGCAATACAATTCTGCCACTGCCTCCCCAGCCCAGTCAACCTTGTACACCCAGCCCAGTCAACTTTGCATCATATTAGGCACTGAATACAACAGTGGTGCCCCAGCCGAGTCAACCCTGCAAAGTCCTCCTGACTATTACTTGGGGATTGTGCCAAAATTGGGAGAGCTATTCCACAGTCCAGTCAAACCATAGCCTGATGTGGTCACACTCACCAAATCATGTTTTTACAGCTAAATATGCCAACAGGACCCACCAAGGTCAGAGGCACTGTGGTACAGAAATCCTCAACGTTGACTCCAGGCCTCATGAAGCCTCATGATGTCAGGTTAGGCATGGACAAGGAACCCTTGATTACCATCTACTGCTCTCTCTCAACAGTTGAATCCTCCTTATAGAACACCACCTGGAAGAAGTATTGAGGGGAGGGAGGGTACAGAAATTGGTCCCAAGTAGAGGACATAAATGTCCATTATCAAGAATGGTTCAGTAACATCATTAATGATTGAACTGGCTGTGTCTTGAAGGAGACAGTTGCCAGTATGGGCGTGTTTCAACAATTTGCCTTCTGGAGATGCATCTGTTCATGGTAGTATTGGCAGGTGAAGATGGAAACCAAATTCCATCTTCATATTGAGGACTGTGGTGTTATCCTGTAATAGCTACATTCTAAGTGAAATAGATTTAGGACATGTCCAGCTGCTGAAAACTGGTATCCATGCAGTGCTCTGAGCTTTCAGCAGCAGCAGAATTATGTAGAATCATAGAATTTACAGTGCAGAAGGAGGCCATTCGGCCCATCGAGTCTGCACCGGCTCTTGGAAAGAGCACCCTACCCAAGTCCACCTGGGCTAATGTACTACCACAATCTATGACATAACTTTCACTGTAACATTGTCATCAAGCTAGGGGATCACCCCTGGTTCAGCGAAGTGTGTAAGAGCGGCACGGTGTCGCAGTGGTTAGCACTGCTCCCTCACAGCTCCAGGGTTCCGAATTCAATTCCAGCCTCGGGTGACTGTCTGTGCAGAGTTTGCACTCCCCCCCCCCCCCCCCCCCCCCCCCCCCCCCCCCCCCCCCCCCCCCCCCCCCCGTCTGGGTGGGTTTCCTCCGGGTGCTCCGGTTTCCTCCCACAGTCCAAAGATGTGCAGGTTAGGTGAATTTTGATGTGTTGGGTGCTCTGGATCCGTGGAACACATACAGGCCACCAACACTTAAAATAGTGCAACACTTTTATTCAGTCAGAAACTGTTAAACATGCGTTCACTGTGGGTTAACACGGTATTAGATTGAACAAAGACCTATGCCTTGTCCTAACCAGTCTATGCAGCACATGGTGTAGATCTGTGCTGCAAGCTGTAAGCTCTGTCCTACTAGGAGGCTGCATCTCGAATGAGCGGGAACTCTGATGCCCCTGTCTTTATAGTGAGTGTGCTCTAACTGGTGATTGGCTGCGGTGTTGTGTGTGTTGATTGGTCCCACTGTGTCCATCAGTGTGTGTGTGTATCTGCACCATGATATACTAGTGTATATTATGACAAATTTGCTATGCTAAATTGCCCCTAGGTGGGATTGCGGGGATAGGGCGGGGGAATGGGTCTGTAGGGAGTGCTCTTTCAGAGTGTCGGTGCAGACTTGATGGGCCGAATGGCCTCCTTCTGCACTGCAGGGATTCTATAATTCTATCACCAGACATACCCAAATATGCAATGTCAACCTAATGATCCCAGCACAAAACCACATGTGTGCTTAAAAAGTGAAAGCAACATGCAATAGATAGAGCTAGAGATCCCACAACTGACATATCTGAACAAAGCTTGGCAATCAGTCCACATCTGGACTGTGGGTAGAAAATTAACAACTGGAGGGAGTGCCACCAAACTTCCTGTAGACTGAGTGGTCACATGGCGTGAGGAAAGGATCATGTGTCAGGAACACGAGCAGAGTGGAAGCATGTAGGAGCTGCTCAGAGTACTTAAACCCAAAAAGGAGATGAGAAGTTGTTTAGGGTGTTCTTATAGCTTTCTACTACTTGACCGTAGCGGAGTGCATGATTTTGTAATTGGGCTTCAATATTGATATGTTCTACAAATAAGGAACTTAAAACAACGGCGACGTATCTATACAGCAGCTTTAAAGTAAGGTGCCTCTCAAAAGCATTATAAAACAAAATATGACACCATGAGATATTAAGAACATAGAACTGTACAGCACAGTACAGGCCCTTCGACCCACGATGTTGTGCCGAACTAGTCTGAAACTAAGATCAAATCAACCTACTCCCAATCATCCTCGTGCACTCCATATGCGAAGGAGGAGATTGCTGCGCCGTTGTCGATGATCTTTGCGTCCTCACTCTCCACTGGAGGAGTATCGGATGATTGGAGGGAGGCGAATGTTGTTCCCCTATTCAAAAAATGGCAGTAAGGAAATCCCTGGGAATTACAGACCCATCAGTCTTGCGTCTGTGGTGAGCAAAATATTGGAAAGGATTCTGAGAGATGGGATTTATGATTATTTAGAAAAAAATAGTTTGATTAAAGATAACCAGCATAGCTTTGTGAGGGGTCTCACAAGCCTCATTGAATTCTTTGAGGATATGATGAGACACATTGATGATGGTCGGGCAGTGGATGTGCTGTATATGGATTTAAGTAAGGCATTTGATAAGGTTCCCCATGGTAGGCTCATTCAGAAAGTTAGGGGGCATGGGATCCAGGGAAATTTGGCTGTCTGGATACAGAATTGGCTGGCCGAAAGAAGACAGTGAGTGGTAGTGGATGGAAAGTATTCCGCCTGGAGGTCGGTGACCAGTGGTGTCCTGCAAGGATCTGTTCTGGGACCTCTGCTCTTTGTGGTTTTTATAAATGACTTGGATGAGGAAGTGGAAGGGTGGGTTAGTAAGTTTGCCAATGACATGAAGGTTGGTGGAGTTGTAGACAGTGTTGAGGATTGTTGCAGGCTACAACAGGACATTGACAGGATGCAGAGCTGGGCTGAGAAATGGCAGATGGAGTTCAACCTTGATAAATGTGAAGTGATTCATTTTGGAAGTTTGAATTTGAATGCTGAATACAGGGTTAAAGGCAAGATTCTTGGAAGTGTGGAGGAACAGTGGGATCTTGGGGTCCACGTACATAGATCCCTCAAAGTTGCCACCTAGGTTGATAAGAAGGCGTATAGTGTATTGGCTTTCATTAACAAGGGGATTGAGTTAAAGAGCCGCGAGGTTTTGCTGCAACTTTATAAAACTCTAATTAGACCACACTTGGAATATTGTGTCCAGTTCTGGTCGCCTCATAGGAAGGATGTGGGTGCTTTGGAGAGGGTACAGAGCAGATTTACCAGGATGCTGCCTGGACTGGAGGGCATGTCTTATGAAGAAAGGTTGAGGGAGCTAGGGCTTTTCTCACTGGAGCGAAGAAGGCAGAGAGGTGACTTGATAGAGGTGGACAAGGTGATGAGAGGCATGGATAGAGTGGATAGCCAGAGACTTTTCCCCAGGGTGGAAATGGCTGTCACGTGGGGACATAATTTTAAGGTGATTGGAGGAAGGTATAGGGGAGATGTCAGAGGTAGGTTCTTTACACAGAGAGTGGTGGGTGTGTGGAATGCACTGCCAGCAGAGGTGGTGGAGTCAAGTCAATAGGGACGTTTAAGCGACTCTTAGACAAGCACATGGACAGCAGTAAATTGAAGGGGTGTAGGTTAGGTTGATCTTAGATTAGGATAAATGGTCGGCACAACATCGTGGGCTGAAGGGCCTGTACTGTTCTATGCCTATCCAATAACCGCTTGAAAGTTCCTAAAGTGTCCGACTCCACTACCATGCCCCAACCACTCGGAGTAAAGAACCTACCTCTGACATCCCTCCTATATCTTCCACCATGAACCTTATAGTTATGCCTCCTTGTAACAGCTACATCCACCCGAGGAAAAAGTCGCTGAATGTCCACTCTATCTATCCCTCTCATCATCTTATACACCTCAATTAAGTCACCTCTCATCCTCCTGCGCTCCAATGAGAAAAGCCCTAGCTCCCTCAACCTTTCCTCATAAGACCTATCCTCCAAACCAGGCAGCATGCTGGTAAATCTCCTTTGCACCCTTTCCAATGCTTCCACATCCTTCCTATAGTGAGGTGACCAGAACTGCGCACAATACTCCAAATGTGGTCTAACCAAGGTCTTGTACAGTTGCAGCATAACCTCCTGGCTCTTAAACTCAATCCCCCTGTTAATAAATGCTAACACACGATAGGCTTTCTTCACGGCTCTATCCACTTGGGTGGCAACTTTCGGAGATCTATGGACATGAACTCCGAGATCTCTCTGCTCCTCCACATTATTCAGAACCCTGCCGTTAACCATGTAATCGGCATTCAAATTTGTCCTACCAAAATGAATCACCTCACACTTATCAGGGTTAAATTCCATCTGCCACTTTTCAGCCCAGCTCTGCACCCTATCAATGTCTCTTGCAGCCTACAACAGCCCTCCTCACTATCCACTACTCCAACAATCTTGGTGTCATCAGCAAATTTACTAACCCAACCTTCAACTCCATAATCCAAGTACGGGTCACAGGGAGCGGAGCTGTCAGGGTGCGGGGCACAGGGAGCAGAGCTGTCGGGGTGCAGGGCACAGGGAGTGGAGCTGTCTGGGTGTGGGGCACGGAGCAGAGCAGTCAGGGAGCGGGGGACAGGGAGCAGAGCTGTCAGGGTGTGGGGCACCGGGAGCAGAGGTGTCCGGGTGCGGGCCACAGGGAGCAGAGTTGTCAGGGTGCGGGGCACCGGGAGCAGAGGTGTCAGGGTGGGGGGCACCGCGAGCAAAGGTGTCAGGGTGCGGGGCACAGGGAGTGGAGCTTTCAGGGTGCGGGGCACAGGGAGCAGAGGTGTCAGGGTGCGGGGCACAGGGAGCAGAGGTGTCAGGGTGCGGGTCACAGGGAGCAAAGGTGTCAGGGTGAGGGGCACAGTGAGCAGAGCTGTCGGGGTGCTGGGCACGGAGCAGAGGTGTCGGGGTGCGGGGCACAGGGAGCAGAGCTGTCAGTGTGCGAGGTACAGGGAGCAGAGGTGTCCGGGTGCGTGGCAGAGGGAGCAGAGCTGTCAGTGTGCGGGGTACAGGGAGCAGAGGTGTCCGGGTGCGGGGCACAGGGAGCAGAGCTGTCAGTGTGCGAGGTACAGGGATGGAGGTGTCCGGGTTGCGGGGCACAGGGAGCGGAGCTGTCAGGTTGCATGGCACAGGGAGCAGAGCTGTCAGTGTGTGAGGTACAGGGAGCAGAGGTGTCCGGGTGCGGGGCAGAGGGAGCAGAGCTGTCAGTGTGCGGGGTACAGGGAGCAGAGGTGTCCGGGTGCGGGGCACAGGGAGCAGAGCTGTCAGTGTGCGAGGTACAGGGATGGAGGTGTCCGGGTTGCGGGGCACAGGGAGCGGAGCTGTCAGGTTGCATGGCACAGGGAGCAGAGCTGTCAGTGTGCGAGGTACAGGGAGCAGAGGTGTCAGGGTGCGGGGCACAGGGAGCAGAGGTGTCAGGGTGCGGGGCACAGGGAGCAGAGGTGTCAGGGTGCGGGGCACAGGGAGCAGAGCTGTCGAGGTGCGGGGCAGAGGTGGCAGGGTGGGGGCACAGGGAGCTGAACTGTCAGGGCGCGGGGCACAGTGAGCAGAGGTGTCAGGCTGCGGGGCACAGTGAGCAGAGCTGTCGGTGTGCGAGGTACAGGGAGCAGAGGTGTCCGGGTTGCGGGGCACAGGGAGCGGAGCTGTCAGGGTGCGGCTCACAGGGAGCGGAGCTGTCAGGGTATGGGGTACAGGGAGCAGAGCTGTCAGGGTGCGGGGCACAGGGAGCAGAGCTGTCAGGGTGCGTGGCATGGAGCGGAGCTGTCAGGGTGCGGGGCACAGGGAGCAGAGTTGTCAGGGTGCGGGGCACAGGGAGCGGAGGTGTCAGGGTGCGGGACACAGGGAGCAGAGCTGTCAGGGTGCGGGGCACAGGGAGCAGAGCTGTCAGGGTGCGGGGCACAGGGAGCGGAGGTGTCGGTGCAGGGCACAGGGAGCAGAGCTGGCGGGGTGCGGGGCACAGGGAGCAGCGGTGTTGGTGCGGGGCACAGGGAGCAGAGGTGTCAGGGTGCGGGTCACAGGGAGCAAAGGTGTCAGGGTGAGGGGCACAGTGAGCAGAGCTGTCGGGGTGCTGGGCACGGAGCAGAGGTGTCGGGGTGCGGGGCACAGGGAGCAGAGCTGTCAGTGTGCGAGGTACAGGGAGCAGAGGTGTCCGGGTGCGTGGCAGAGGGAGCAGAGCTGTCAGTGTGCGGGGTACAGGGAGCAGAGGTGTCCGGGTGCGGGGCACAGGGAGCAGAGCTGTCAGTGTGCGAGGTACAGGGATGGAGGTGTCCGGGTTGCGGGGCACAGGGAGCGGAGCTGTCAGGTTGCATGGCACAGGGAGCAGAGCTGTCAGTGTGTGAGGTACAGGGAGCAGAGGTGTCAGGGTGCGGGGCAGAGGGAGCAGAGCTGTCAGTGTGCGAGGTACAGGGATGGAGGTGTCCGGGTTGCGGGGCACAGGGAGCGGAGCTGTCAGGTTGCATGGCACAGGGAGCAGAGCTGTCAGTGTGCGAGGTACAGGGAGCAGAGGTGTCAGGGTGCGGGGCACAGGGAGCAGAGGTGTCAGGGTGTGGGGCACAGGGAGCAGAGGTGTCAGGGTGCGGGGCACAGGGAGCAGAGCTGTCGAGGTGCGGGGCAGAGGTGGCAAGGTGGGGGCACAGGGAGCTGAACTGTCAGGGCGCGGGGCACAGTGAGCAGAGGTGTCAGGCTGCGGGGCACAGTGAGCAGAGCTGTCGGTGTGCGAGGTACAGGGAGCAGAGGTGTCCGGGTTGCGGGGCACAGGGAGCGGAGCTGTCAGGGTGCGGCTCACAGGGAGCGGAGCTGTCAGGGTATGGGGTACAGGGAGCAGAGCTGTCAGGGTGCGGGGCACAGGGAGCAGAGCTGTCAGGGTGCGTGGCATGGAGCGGAGCTGTCAGGGTGCGGGGCACAGGGAGCAGAGTTGTCAGGGTGCGGGGCACAGGGAGCGGAGGTGTCAGGGTGCGGGACACAGGGAGCAGAGCTGCCAGGGTGCGGGGCACAGGGAGCAGAGCTGTCAGGGTGCGGGGCACAGGGAGCGGAGGTGTCGGTGCAGGGCACAGGGAGCAGAGCTGGCGGGGTGCGGGGCACAGGGAGCAGCGGTGTTGGTGCGGGGCACAGGGAGCAGCGGTGTCGGTGCTGGGCACAGAGCAGAGCTGTCTGGGTGCGGGGCACAGGGAGCAACGGTGTCTGTGCGGGGCACAGGGAGCAACGGTGTCTGGTTGCGGGGCATAGGGAGCAGTGCTGTCAGGGTGCGGGGCACAGGAGGCAGAGTTGTCAGGGTAGCGCCACAGGGAGCAGAGCTGTCAGGGTGCGGGGCACGGAGCAGAGCTGTCAGGGTGCGGGGCATAGGGAGCAGACGTGTCTGGATGTGGGGCACAGGGAGTAGAGGTGTTGGGTTGCGGGGCACGGAGCAGAGCTGTCCGGGTGCGGAGCACGGAGTGGAGGTGTCGGTGCGGGGCACATGGAGCAGAGCTGTAAGGGTGCGGGGCACAGGGAGCGGAGGTGTCGGTGCGTGGCACAGGGAGCAGAGCTGTCAGGGTGCGGGGCACACGGTGCAGAGCTGTCTGGGTGCAGGCTACAGGGAGCAGAGCTGTCGGGGTGCGGGGCACAGGGAGCGGAGGTGTCGGTGCGGGGCATGGAGCGGAGGTGTCGGTGCGGGGCACAGGGAGCAGAGCTGTCAGCGTGCGGGGCACAGGGAGCAGGGCTGTCAGCGTGCGGGGCACAGGGAGCAGACGTGTCTGGGTGTGGGGCACGGAGTAGAGGTGTTGGGTTGCCGGGTACAGGGAGCAGAGGTGTCGTGATGTGGGGCACGGAGCGGAGGTGTCGGTGTGGGGCACAGGGAGCAGAGCTGTCAGCGTGCGGGGCACAGGGAGCAGACGTGTCTGGGTGTGGGGCACAGGGAGTAGAGGTGTTGGGTTGCCGGGTACAGGGAGCAGAGGTGTCGTGATGTGGGGCACGGAGCGGAGGTGTCGGTGCGGGGCACAGGGAGCAGAGCTGTCAGCGTGCGGGTCACAGGGAGCAGACGTGTCTGGGTGTGGGGCACAGGGAGTAGAGGTGTTGGGTTGCCGGGTACAGGGAGCAGAGGTGTCGTGATGTGAGGCACGGAGCGGAGGTGTCGGTGCGGGGCACAGGGAGCAGAGCTGTCAGGGTGCGGGGCACAGGGAGCAGAGGTGTCTGGGTGTGGGGCACAGGGAGTAGAGGTGTTGGGTTGCAGGGCACTGAGCGGAGCTGTCAGGGTGCGGGGCACAAGGGGCAGAGCTGTCGGTGCGGGGCACGGAGCGGAGCTGTCAGGGTGCGGGGCACAGGGAGCAGAGCTGTCAGTGTGCGGGGCACAGGGAGCAGAGCTGTCAGGGTGTGGGGCACGGAGTAGATGTGTTGGGTTGCGGGGTACAGGGAGCAGAGGTGTCGGGATGCGGGGCACGGAGTGGTGGTGTCGGTCCAGGGCACAGAGCAGAGCTGTCAGGATGCGGGGCACGGAGCGGAGGTGTCGGTGCGGGGCACGGAGCAGAGCTGTCAGGGTGCGGGCACAGGGAGCGGAGGTGTCAGGGTGCGGGACACAGGGAGCAGAGCTGCCAGGGTGCGGGGCACGGGGAGCAGAGGTGTCTGGTTGTGGGGCACGGAGTAGAGGTGTTGGGTTGTGGGGTACAGGGAGCAGAGGTGTCGTGATGTGGGGCACGGAGCGGAGGTGTCGGTGCGGGGCACAGGGAGCAGAGCTGTCAGCGTGCGGGGCACAGGGAGCAGACGTGTCTGGGTGTGGGGCACAGGGAGTAGAGGTGTTGGGTTGCCGGGTACAGGGAGCAGAGGTGTCGTGATGTGAGGCACGGAGCGGAGGTGTCGGTGCGGGGCACAGGGAGCAGAGCTGTCAGGGTGCGGGGCACAGGGAGCAGAGGTGTCTGGGTGTGGGGCACAGGGAGTAGAGGTGTTGGGTTGCAGGGCACTGAGCGGAGCTGTCAGGGTGCGGGGCACAAGGGGCAGAGCTGTCGGTGCGGGGCACGGAGCGGAGCTGTCAGGGTGCGGGGCACAGGGAGCAGAGCTGTCAGGGTGCGGGGCACAGGGAGCAGAGCTGTCAGGGTGCGGGGCACAGGGAGCAGAGCTGTCAGGGTGTGGGGCACGGAGTAGATGTGTTGGGTTGCGGGGTACAGGGAGCAGAGGTGTCGGGATGCGGGGCACAGGGAGTGGTGGTGTCGGTCCAGGGCACAGAGCAGAGCTGTCAGGATGCGGGGCACGGAGCGGAGGTGTCGGTGCGGGGCACGGAGCAGAGCTGTCAGGGTGCGGGCACAGGGAGCGGAGGTGTCAGGGTGCGGGACACAGGGAGCAGAGCTGCCATGGTGCGGGGCACGGGGAGCAGAGGTGTCTGGTTGTGGGGCACGGAGTAGAGGTGTTGGGTTGCGGGGTACAGGGAGCAGAAGTGTCGGGATGCGGGGCACAGGGAGCGGAGGTGTCGGTGCGGGGCACGGAGCAGAGCTGTCAGGGTGCGGGGCACAGGGAGCGGAGGTGTCAGTTCGGGGCCCAGGGAGCAGAGCTGTTAGGGTGCGGGGCACAGGGAGCGGAGGTGTCAGTGCGGGGCACGGAGCAGAGCTGTCAGGGTGCAGGGCACAGGGAGCAGAGGTGTCTGGTTGTGGGGCACAGGGAGTAGAGGTGTCGGGTTGCGGGCTACAGGGAGCGGAGGTGTCGGTCAACAGAGGGTGGAGGGACTGCGGGGCGGGAACCAAAGCATCGGGAGTCGAGGGTGTGTGTGTGGTGGGGAAGATGAGAGTGTGTGAGGAGGGAAGAGAGGAGTGTGGGGAGGGAGTGAGAGGGCGAAGGAGGAGCGAGTGGGGGAGAGTGAGCTGTTTGAAATTCGTTATTTTCTTTTTGAAGCCTGTTCTAGATAGCAATGGTTGTGAATTTCGAAGATGCTTTCTGAGGAGTCTTGTCGAGTTCCTGCAGTGCATCTTGTAGATGGTACATACTGCTGCCACAGTATGTTGATGTTGGAGGGAGTGAATGTTTGTGGAAGGGGTAGTAATGAAACGTGCTGCTTTCTCTGGAAGATATTGAGGTTCTTGAGTGTTGGCGCTGCACCCATCTAGGCAAATAGAGAATATTCCATCTAACTTGTGTCTCGTAGATGGTGGACAGGCTTTGGGAAGTCAAGAGGTGAGTTACTTGCTGCTAAGCAGCAGAAGCTGCATGTGATAGTTTGTGATGAGCAATTCCATAACCAACAGATCATATCTCAGCTCTGCAGTCCTCCCACAACTAGTCGTGCATGGTGGTGGACAATGAAACAACTAACTGGGGGACAAGGCTTCACAAATATCCCCATCCTTCATGATGAGAGAGCCCAGAACATCAGTGAAAAAGATAGAGGCTGATCAGCCAGAAGTGCCGAGTGGATGATCCATCACAACCTCCACCTGAGGTCCCCAGCATCATCAATGCCAGTATTCATTCAATTCGATTCACTGCACACAATGTCAAGAAACAACTGAAGGCACTGGATAGTGCCAAGGCTACAGGTTCTGACAGCTTTCTGGCAATAGTACTGAAGCTCAAGAACTAGCCATCCCCTAAACAAGCTGTTCCAGTACAGCTACAATCCTGGCATCTACCTGGCAATGTGAAAAATTGCCAAGGTATGTCCTGTCCACAAAAAGCAGGGCAAATCCAACCTGGCCAATTATGCCCTACTCTTGATCATCAGCAAAATGATGAAGTGTTGTTGACAGCGCTATCAAGCGGCATTTACTCAGCAATAACCTGCTCGTGGATGCAGAGTTTGGATTCCGCTAGGTCCACTCAGCTCCTGCCCTCGTTATAGCCTTGGTACAAATATGGACTAAAGACCTGAGCTCAAGAGGTGAGATCCTTGACATTGAGGCAGCATTTGACAGAGTATGGCATCAAGGAGCCCTGGCAAATTTGGAGTCAATGAAAATCGGATTAGTAAGTTTGCGGATGACACCAAGGTTGGTGGAGTGGCAGATAGTGTTGAGGATTGTCAGAAGATACAGAAGGACATAAATAGATTGGAGACTTGGGCAGAGAAATGGCAAATGGAGTTTAATCCGGACAAATGTGAGGTAATGCATTTTGGTAGGTCTAACATAGAGGGGAAATATACCGTAAATGGCAAAGCTCTTAGGAATATAGAAAGTCAGAGAGATCTGGACGTGCATGACCACAAATCTTTGAAGGTGGCAACACGTGGACAAGTTGGTCAAGAAAGCATACGGAATGCTTGCCTTCATTGGACGGGGCATCGAGTATAAAAACTGGCAAGTCATGCTACAGTTGTATAGAACCTTGGTAAGGCACACTTGGAATATTGTGCACAATTCTGGTCGCCACACTACCAGAAGGATGTGAAGGCTTTGGCAAGGGTGCAGAGGAGGCTTACCAGGATGTTGCTTGGACTGGACGGTGTTAGCTATGCGGAGAGGCTGAATCGACTCTGACTGTTTTCATTAGAAAGACTGAGGTTGAGTGGTGACCTGATAGAGGTCTACAAGATTATAAGGGGCATGGATAGAGTGGATGGGCAGGCACTCTTTCCCAGGATGGAGAGGTCAGTCACCAGGGGGCATAGGTTTAAGGTCCATGGGGCAACGTTTAGAGGAGATGTGTGAGGCAGGTTTTTTACGCAGAGTGGTGAGTACCTGGAACGCGTTGCCAGGGGAGGTTGTTGGAAGCAGATACATTAGGACTAGTCATCTTCAGCTGCTTCATTGAAGACCTTCCCTCCATCATAGTATCCGAGGTGGGTATGTTCGCTGGTGATTACACAATGCTCAGCAACATTCGCGGCGGCTCATACCCGCAATCTGTATCCATACCCAGCAAGACCTTGGTGGTTGGTGCGTGCAGAGAAGCAGGTCGCGAAGAGAAAACTTTGACCTAAGTAGAATTTGATCTGTGGACTATTGATTTTCATTGTAGATGCCGTAATGGGTGTACAGTTTGTCTTGTGTTAAAAGATAGATCCTTCCAGATGGCAGAACCTGTTAACATTAGATTATAATAATGTTGATTTCTTGAATAACCAGGAATGTCATTTTTAGGAAGGTTTCTATCACTAATGTAGGATTAGGTTAGTTGAATTTGACCTTATTGAATGATGTATTTTGTGTACCCAGAAATTTGCTTACATTTTGAAATTAATTCATTCTGACAGTTACACAGCGTTACACATTTGTATATATGTGTACACAAGACATCCTCTGTAGAAAAAGGAATTGCTGTCATAGCATTTGCCGTTGTGAGTCAGGTGTCAAAAATGTGAACTTTTTGGGTGCAGCACCAATCTCAACTTGGAAAGGAAACGTGCAAGTTTGTGATCCTGTGTAGAACACACATTATTTCCGTATTGTTTGATTTATGCTGCAGTGGCTCTCTTGAGCCGTGACTTTTATTTTCTGTTTTTTTTTCATTGTATGCACGAATGACATGGGCACTTTGCAATTGGACCCTTTTTTGTGTGTGTGGTTATTATTGGAGGCTATTTTGTATGTGTGGTTATTAACCATATGCCACAAAGGATGAAAATTAAGATTGCTAGCCTTAAAAGAGCATCATTTATAATTAATGCCTTCTTCCCCCTCCCCCTTATGAACTGCATTTTCTAATTTCATACACACTTCCTGTGGTGATCACTGGATAGTGGGTATGCCTTTTATCCCTCATGTTGGCAAACATTTCACCGATCAGATGAGGGACCTTTCTGAGGCAGCACGGGGGCAGCACGGTAGCATTGTGGGTAGCACAATTGCTTCACAGCACCAGGGTCCCAGGTTCGATTCCTGCTTGGGTCACTGTCTGTGCGGAGTCTGCACATCCTCCCCGTGTGTGCGTGGGTTTCCTCCGGGTGCTCCGGTTTCCTCCCACAGTCCAAAGATGTGCAGGTTAGGTGGATTGGCCATGATAAATTGCCCTTAGTGTCCAAAATTGCCCTTCGTGTTGGGTGGGGTTACTGGGTTATGGGGATAGGGTGGAGGTGTTAACCTTGGATAGGGTGCTCTTTCCAAGAGCCGGTGCAGACTCGATGGGCCGAATGGCCTCCTTCTGCACTGTAAATTCTATGATCTATGATTTAGCAGTTACACCAGATGTTGCACTAATGGACTGAATCATTGTGGGACCCTTTTTTTCCCAAGAAATGTTCAAGCAGGCGAGACAGCAGACAGCCTGGGACATTTCCTTTGTTTTTGACATGAGTTTGTTTGCAAACTGCTTTTACACAGAATTTACAGCACAGAAACAGGTCCAGGCCATTCAGCCCAACTGGTCCATATCTGCAATCTTGTACCACAGGAGCCACCTCATATTTAACCTCGTCAACAAATTTTATATGCCGTTCTCCCTCCAGTACCAATGCAACTGTCCCTTAAATGTGCCTATTGATATTTGCCTTCAATATTCACAGAAGTGAGTTGTGCCTTTTAAACACACTTTTGGGTATAGCAGTTCTGCCAAATTCCTTATTTGGTTTATTAATCACTATCTTTAATTGATGACCCTTAATTTTGGATGCCCCACAAACATAAACATTTGGTCTGAGTCTGCCCTTCAGAACTTTGGCAATCCATTTATAATTGGCATTAACCTAAATTCTCCATTTTACATTGGTAGGGCGAAGGAAAAAAAGTGAACAAGCTGCAGAGTTTAACAACACTTAAAATGTTGTTTTAAAGTGTTAATTTAGAAAAACAAGGCTGTTTTAGATTTTTTTTTCTCCGGAACCAAGGGTGAATGGAGGCTATAAATAGAGGATGTGCAGATGGTTATATTGGGCATGGTTATATTGCATCCCTTCAGTAAGTTGTTCAAATGAGCAGTACATACCCTGTTGGAGGATATTGAAGCTGACCTTTGTATCATCACTGATGCCGGGTGTGAAGGAGGAATCTAGAAGTCTTGTGATGCAGATGCCTCATGACAACACTGCTTGATCTATTTACTTAATGCTGTGGGTTGACGGTGTAAGGTGCGATTTGTGCGTAGCACTGGCACATAATTTTAAAATGTGAATCTCCCATTTTGAGACTGTGCCGTATTGGGGCGGACGGAAATATTTTGTGCTACGGTGGCCGGCAGGAAAACATGCCAAATCTTCCGACCCCGACCTCCTTAATTATGCACCCGGGTGATTTAGGCTGTACTCCGTGGAAGGGCAGGCCTGGAAGACACACAATCCATTGTTGTGTCCGGGCACTGTATTGAAAAGGCGAACAACACTATTGAAGAAAGGAGAACCTCTTGAGAATGAAGATGGCTCTCCAGGAACATTCCGAGACTGGAAGATGGACGCCCTTCCAGGACACCTTTTCTGGATGGTCCACCTGCAGATGTTCCCCTCACCACTGCTGTGGTGTTCCAGGGTGGTGGGCTACCCCCAGCCTGGAGACAATCCCAGGCATTGTTCAGATGAGTCCCGACATTTGCATACCATGTTTTTCTGAATGTGTTTTCCCACCGGCACCGTGGAGAATCTTGGGGGGAGGTTGCTGTGGGGGTGATGGTTTTGGTGTCGGTCGGGGCCTTCGTCTGCATTCATTAACAAAATACATATGAATGTCGGTCTTTGTGGGTTTTCTGACCTGCTATGGCGGGTAAGATCCATGTTCGTGTGAAACACTTTTTTTTATGGGCCTTCTGGCATATTCTCATGGCACACCTGCCATCAAACATGTCAGCAGGGTTTGGGAGAATTTGCCCACAGTGTCTTACTGAAAAAACATATTTTTTGTTGAAAGTTTTTCATCTTACACTCATCAGGACATTCACAAGAGTATGATGATAGGAAAATCAACATATTATGCTATATAAGAAGAGAGTGCTGATTGGTTGGCAAGTGGACTCTAATTGGTGGAGGTACTGTCATGGAGAATGCACCAGTTGATGGTGACTGACAGCATTATTTGAAACTTGAAGCAGATAGCTTGATTTTGATTGGTCAAATCATTGCACTGAGGAATAATGCAACAAATGGCTGCCATTTATTTTGTTTAGCTGAAATAGGCTCAATGTGTATATGTGTTCTTTCTGTCTATATGTAGCTTCCAGTAAACACAAATGCACCATACATGCAAGCACTACTGACAAACTTAATTCTTAGCGCACTGAGGATTATTTGCCAATCGCGGAATCACATCTAATGTTGGACACTGTTTTGAATTTTGCAAGCATGGGCTGGTCGAGTACGGTCCGTACCTTGCTTGTTGTGAACCGTAAAAGAAACATGCCATTTGAGATGGTCAGTCAACCTTTGGAGTGTGCGACCTACATACCTAGCATCACATTGGCACTGAAATTTTATTACTCATTTATGTGATGGGCAGAATGTCTTTTTGGTTTGACAGCAGTATCCTGTTAGTGGCGAATTCTTCTTGTGTCGCTACTATTAGTAGCAAGTAGCTTCATCTGTATTTAAGTACCTATCCAATTCCTTTTTGAAAATTATTTTTAATCTGCTTCTACCATTCTTTTAGGCAGTACATTCAAGATCATAAACTTACTGTATGAAAAATATTACTGCCACCCCTGCGTTTTTTCCATTATCAAATCGAAAAAAGAATCTGCTGCTTTAAAGAAGCATCCCAATTTTCTAAATGGACAAATCTCCAGCATTCCACTTCCTCATTTGAGTCAGAGAAAGTTTTCAAAGCTG
The DNA here is from genome assembly GCF_047496885.1 of Scyliorhinus torazame. Taxonomy (NCBI): domain Eukaryota; kingdom Metazoa; phylum Chordata; class Chondrichthyes; order Carcharhiniformes; family Scyliorhinidae; genus Scyliorhinus; species Scyliorhinus torazame. Next base: position 274,417,122 of record NC_092708.1, read on the forward strand.
CTGCTGTTCATTATATTACTAATGACATCAAACAACTCTTTTAAATTCACATTTCCGGTATTAATTTTGGATCCAAAACCAAATCCATTACCAAATATTATTCCACACAATCATGGAATCATAGGATTTACAGAAGGAGGCCATTCGTCACAACGAGTCTGCACCGGCCTTGGAAAGAGCACCCTACTCAAGCCCATACCTCCACCCTATCCCCATAATCCAGTAACCCCACCTAACCTTTTGGACACTAAGGGGCAATTTAGCATGGCCAATCCACCTAACTGGCACATCTTTGGACTGTGGGAGGAAACCCACACAGTCACGGGGAGAAAGCTGGAATTGAACCCAGGACCCTAGAGCTGTAAGGCAGCAGTGCTAACCACTGTGTCACCCATAATCATAAAGATACAGAGGTTAAGGAGGCTATTTGGCCCATCAAATCTGTGCGGGCTCTTTTAAAGGAGGAATCCAGTTAGTCCCACTCCCTGACTCTAATCCCATGTCTCATTTTTTTGTCATGTTGCCTCTCGTTCTTTTGACAATCACCCTAAATCTGTGTTTTCATTTTGTATCTAACAATGAACTTTGTATATCAGTCACGGTCACTGTTGTCATAGAATCATAGAATTTACAGTGCAGAAGGAGGCCATTCAGCCCATCGAGACTGCATTGGCCCTTGGAAAGAACACCCCACCCAAGCCCACGTCTCCCCCTATCCCAGCAACCCCACCTAACCTTTTTTTGGACACTAAGGGCAATTTATTATGGCCAATCCACCTAACCTGCACATTTTTGGACTGTGGGAGGAAACCGGAGCACCCGGAGGAAACCCACGCAGACACTGAGAATGTGCAGACTCCGCACAGACAGTGACCCAAGCCGGGAATCGAACCTGGGACCCTGGAACTGTGAAGCAACTGTGCTAACCACTGAGCTACTGTGCTGCCCATCTGGATAATTGAAAGACTGAATATATATTTGACTTAAAAGAACATAGAACATAGAAAATACAGCACAGAACAGGCCCTTCGGCCCACGATGTTGTGCCGAACCTTTGTCCTAGATTAATCATAGATTATCATTGAATCTACAGTGCAGAAGGAGGCCACTCGGCCCCCCGAGTCCGCACCGGCCCCCGGAAACAGCACCCCACCCAAACTCAACACCTCCACCCAACACCAAGGGCAATTTGGACATTAAGGGCAATTTATCATTGGCCAATTCACCTAACCCGCACATCTTTGGACTGTGGGAGGAAACCGGAGCACCCGGAGGAAACCCACGCAGACACGGGAAGGACGTGCAGACTCCGCACAGACAGTGACCCAAGCCGGAATCTAACCTGGGACCCTGGAGCTGTGAAGCAATTGTGCTATCCACAATGCTACCGTGCTGCCCTTGAGAACAAATAAATCTACACTATATCATTTTACTGTAATCCATGTACCTATCCAATAGCTGCTTGAAGGTCCCTAATGTTTCCGACTCAACTACTTCCACAGGCAGTGCATTCCATGCCCCCACTACTCTCTGGGTAAAGAACCTATCTCTGATATCCCTCCTATATCTTCCACCTTTCACCTTAAATTCATGTTCTCTTGTAATGGTTTGTTCCACCCGGGGAAAAAGTCTCTGACTGTCTACTCTATCTATTCCCCTGATCATCTTATAAACCTCTATCAAGTTGCCCCTCATCCTTCTCCGTTCTAATGAGAAAAGGCCTAGCACCCTCAACCTTTCCTCATAAGACCTACTCTCCATTCCAGGCAACATCCTGGTAAATCTCCTTTGCACCTTTTCCAAAGCTTCCACATCCTTCCTAAAATGAGGCGACCAGAACTGTACACAGTACTCCAAATGTGGCCTTAACAAAGTTTTGTACAGCTGCATCATCACCTCACGGCTCTTAAATTCAATCCCTCTGTTAATGAACGCGAGCACACCATAGGCCGCCTTCACAGCTCTATCCACTTGAGTGGCAACTTTCAAAGATGTATGAACATAGACCCCAAGATCTCTCTGCTCCTCCACATTGCCAAGAACTCTACCGTTAACCCTGTATTCCGCATTCATATTTGTCCTTCCAAAATGGACAACCTCACACTTTTCAGGGTTAAACTCCCACTATCCCATGCCTCCTTACTTTCTGCATAAGCGTACCATGGGGAACTTTATCAAATGCCTTACTAAAATCCATGTACACTACATCCACTGCTTTACCTTCATCCACATGCTTGGTCACCTCCTCAAAGAATTCAATAAGATTTGTAAGGCAAGACCTACCCCTCACAAATCCGTGCTGACTATCCCTAATCAAGCAGTGTCTTTCCAGATGCTCAGAAATCCTATCCTTCAGTACCCTTTCCATTACTTTGCCTACCACCGAAGTAAGACTAACTGGCCTGTAATTCCCAGGGTTATCCCTAGTCCCTTTTTTGAACAGGGGCACGACATTCGCCACTCTCCAATCCCCTGGTACCACCCCTTTTGACAGTGAGGACGAAAAGATCATTGCCAACGGCTCTGCAATTTCATCTCTTGCTTCCCATAGAATCCTTGGATATGTCCCGTCAGGCCCGGGGGACTTGTCTATCCTCAAGTTTTTCAAAATGCCCAACACATCTTCCTTCCTAACAAGTATTTCCTCGAGCTTACCAATCTGTTTCACACTGTCCTCTCCAACAATATCGCCCCTCTCATTTGTAAATACAGAAGAAAAGTACTCGTTCAAGACCTCCCCTATCTCTTCAGACTCAATACACAACTCCCACTACTGTCCTTGATCGGACCTACCCTCACTCTAGTCATTCTCATATTTCTCACATGTGTAAAAGGCCTTGGGGTTTTCCTTGATCCTACCCGCCAAAGATTGTTCATGCCCTCTCTTAGCTCTCCTAATCCCTTTCTTCAGTTCCCTCCTGGCTATCTTGTATCCCTCCAATGCCCTGTCTGAACCTTGTTTCCTCAGCCTTACATAAGTCACCTTTTTCCTCTGAACAAGACATTCAACCTCTCTTGTCAACGTTCCCTTAAGGGTTGTGATTATACATTAAAAACTGAAGCTGAATTCTAAGACTCTTTTAAATTGAAGTGGGTCATTCTGCTTCCTTCTATTCTGTTTCCAGGACTAAAATGGGAGATGATTTATCTTGAGTGCCATTTCATACATTGCCTCACAAATAGAATCATGTTTATCAGGAGGGGATAGAGATACTGCAATAAATTTTATTAACTGCCCTCATTAAAGTTGCAAAGCTTGATTCAATTTTTCATTTTTGCGCAACAGCATTGTAATCAGTAGCCTATTAGCATCCATGTAAAAAATATGCTGCTTTGCACTTGTCTTGTTAGCTGAATTGATGCATTGCAATATCAGCAATTTCTAGCACGGGTTGGCATGTCAGACTTGCAGTTCCTTTAATCATCAAAAAGCATAATGAATTATTTGTGCAGCAGAATTTCATGAAACCTATTTTTAATTGACAGAACTATACCACAAGCCAACACAAGTGTTGTGAAAGTACTAGCTGAGTATCTGGGGTACTGCAATATAGACTTTGGCAAATTTCCCAACAGTATGTCATTCAGGAAGTATGAAGTGGCATAAGAACCGAGTTACTACAAAATGTATGGGTGCGTGCAAGGTGCAAATTGGTTTTGATATTCCAGAATATTCTAGATTCTGGAACAGTCCTGTGGTTTGGATGGTAGCAAATGTAACCTTGATATTCAAGGAAGGAGAGAGATAGATAACAGGGAGCTGTAGAACAGCGACTAATATCAGTGGTAAGTAAAACGAAGGAAGTACCATGCATTTCTGTAGCATATTCCTTGACCACCAGACTCTTCAAAGCATATTACAGTCAATGAAGTACTTTTGAAGCGCAGTTACTGTTGTAATGTTGGAAACAAGGCAGCCAACAGGCGCAGAGAAGCTCCTACAGACCGAAATGTGTTAATGACCAGACAATCTTTTTATGACGTTGATTGAAGGATAAATATTGGCCGGGATCCCAGGGATGACTTTGCTGTTCCTCTTTAGTACGAGATCTTTTGCATCCACCTGAACAGGCGGATAGAGCCTCAGATTAATGTTTTGTCTGAAAGATGGCACCTCTGAAGCACCCCCTCAATATGAAGGTGGAATGCCAGCCTTGATTTTTGCATTCCAACCCTGGAGTGGGGCTTGAATCCAAAACCTCCGAGGTGAGAGTGCGACAAACTGCACCACAGCTGATGCTGAAAAAGCTCAAATGGTTAGGGATGTGTTGAGAGGTCCCTTAAAAATCATATGCTTGGGAAGGATGGACATGATGTTTCAAACCCTTTCATTTTCTTTTCAGATTGTGGTGAGCAGGGTAAATAAAGAGGAACAAAGTGCATGTTGTGGATTTAGATTTCTAAAAGTATCTGAAAAGATGCCACACAAAATGAAAATCGCTTATTGTCACAAGTAGGCTTCAATGAAGTTACTGTGAAAAGCCCCTAGTCGCCACATTCCGGCGCCTGTTCGGGGAGGCTGTTACGGGAAGGTTATTGTGCAAAATTACAAAAGGTTATTGTGCAAAATTAGGCCTCACTGAATGGGGGCAGTATATTAATGTGAATTGAGGATTGTTTAGTGAATAGAAAACAGAGTAGGAATACAGAGTTGGCAGGCTGTAACTCGCAGGGTATCAAAGCCCTCAGTATTTCCAGTGTATAGCAAGACTGGATGAGCGGGGCAGTTTTCTTTCTCATCTAACTTTTTGTAGCAGCAGACTTGGTGGAGATGCCAGAAAGAGATACAGACACATAGGTGAAGAATGTGTAAAGTCACCACAGTGCCAGGTGACCACAGGATGCTTTCCCCTTTGAGGGGGAGAACTGACTGGTGATGATTTAACCCGAGGATCACCACACCTCAGGCGAGGGGCAAAGTTGAGAAGTTGGGCCTTCATTAATAACCTCAGCCATTATGGGAATTGAACCTATGCTGTTGGCCTCGCTCTGCATCACAAACGAACAGTCCAGCCATCTGAGCTAAACTGGCCCCCAGGAAGAACATGGCAGATGGAATATAATGTGGAAAAATGTGAAGTTATCCACTTCTGAAGGAAAATTAGTGAAGCACAATATTTTTTACATGATGTGAGACTGGGAAATGTTGGTATTCAGGTGAAAATATGTGTTCTTGTACATAATCGCAAAGTTAACATGCAGGTACAGAAAGCAACAAGTGAAGAGGGCACTTAGGAGAGTGCACATCTGTCGTGCTGTATTCACTCAGTTATTGCGACTACACTTTACCCTGCCTGGTTGATGCATCTACCCTACCCTGGGGAAAAGCCTCTCACTATCTACTCTGTCTATGCCCCTCATAATTTTGTAAACCTCTATCAGGTCTCCCCTCAACCTCCTTCGTTCCAGTGAGAACAAACCGAGTTTATTCAACTGCTCCTCATAGGTAATGCCCTCCATACCAGGCAACATTCTGGTAAATCTCTTCTGCACCCTCTCTAAAGCCTCCACATCCTTCTGGTAGTGTGGCGACCAGAATTGAACACTATACTCCAAGTGTGGCCGAACTAAGGTTCTATACAGCTGCAACATGACTTGCCAATTCTTATACTCAATGCCCCGGCCAATGAAGGCAAGCATGCCATATGCCTTCTTGACTACCTTCTCCACCTGTGTTGCCCCTTTCAGTGACCTGTGGACCTGTACTCCTAGATCTCTTTGACTTTTAATACTCTTGAGGGTTCTACCATTCACTGTATATTCCCTACCTGCATTAGACCTTCCAAAATGCATTACCTCACATTTGTCTGGATGAAACTCCATCTGCCATCTCTCCGCCCAAGTCTCCAAACAATCTAAATCCTGCTGTATCCTCTGACAGTCCTCATCGCTATCCGCAATTCCACCAACCTTTGTGTCGTCTGCAAACTTACTAATCAGACCAGTTACATTTTCCTCCAAATCATTTATATATACTACAAAGAGCAAAGGTCCCAGCACTGATCCCTGTGGAACACCACTGGTCACAGCCTTCCAATTAGAAAAGCATCCTTCCATTGCTACTCTCTGCCTTCTATGGCCTAGCCAGTTCTGTATCCACCTTGCCAGCTCACCCCTGATCCCGTGTGACTTCACCTTTTGTACTAGTACTAGAAGGGAGTTAGGAAAGCAAATACTCTTGTTTGTCTTTTATCATCGTCAGCCTGTGAGGTGAAGATTACTATATCCATCATTTGGTGGGTTCTGGTAACTGCTACGACTGACTTGCACTTGGAAGGTTCTGCTCCATATAAGACTGGACATTGCAGGGCAAGAGTTTTTGGGCAAGTTGGTAGCCCAAAATTTACTTTCCTTGTGTTTTCTCTCTGTCTCTGATATGTGATTGCTTTCACAGGAGGCCATACCTACTAAGTTATTACAAAGGGATTGGAGCATAAGTGTAAAGGAGAACTATAATTGTATGGCACCTTGGTGAGACCATACCTGAAGTGCCGTGTACAGTGTTGGTCTCCTTACCTAAGGAAGGTTATGCTAATCTTGGAGGAAGTGAAATTTTCAGTCCAAGCCTGAATATTGTCTAGGTCTTGCTACATGCAGGTACTGCATCAATATCTTAGAAGTGAGTGGTGTTGAATCCTAGTCATCAGCAAACATCCCTCCCTCTGACTTTATGATGTAAGGAAGGTGACCGAACACAACGCAAACAAATTCCTCTGCCATCCAAGGGGAAAATCTTAGTGAATTTAATGTAGGTAAATAGAAAGGTTAATGGAGAAAATAATGGGAATTAAAATAGACAAATTACCAAGACCTGATGGTTTTCATTCAAGTATATTAAAGAAGCAGGTGAAGAAATTGTAGATGCGTTGATACCTTTCCGAGCACGTTTTGAGCCTTTTTGTTGGGAAACTAAATATCGGAACATATGGTTAAAGAAGGGAGGCAGAAAACCCCCAGGAAATTACAGATGTCTGGGATGTTACTGAATTTGTCTTCAAGGACTCATCACTTGGACAACTATGAGAAGGCCAGATCTGACTAATCTAGTTGTGTTTTTGAGGATGTCAAAATCTTGGTGGGCACGAGAGTGTCTTTGCATGTTGCGTGCTACATTCCCCGAGGCATTAAAATTCCACATTAGTGATTATTGGCAAAAATGAAAGTGCACAGAATTGGATTTAACCTTGTGATATATTTTGGCAATTGATTGGAGAGACAGAAACATTGGGGAAAGGAAATGTTCTGTCTGATTGGCATGATCTGACCAGTGATGATCACCAAGGATCTGTATTGGCATTTTAGCTTTTCACCATGTATGTAAGTGGGTCGGATGAAGGTATAGAAATGGACAATACTGCAGATGGCAGTAAGTTAGAAGGCATAATAAATTGTGTAGCTGTGAGCATCAGGTTACAAAAGGACATGATTAATTGAGTGTGCAAATGTGTAGCAGGTGGAGCTCTGTGTGATTTCATCCACTTCCCAAGCTAGATACAAAAGGTTTCTTAGTGGCGGTTGGCTAAGAGGAGCAATGGAATTTGGACATCCAGGTACAGAATCACCAAAAACTAGCGCGCAGGTACAAAAAATATCAACAAAAAATGTTGACCATTATGTGAAGTATGCTGGTTAGAAAGACAAAGTGGTTCTTCAGTTTTACGGAGTATTAGTCAGATCCCATCTGGAGTACAGTGTTCAATTTTGAGAATCTTAGCTCCAGAAGGATATATTGGCCTTGAAATGGGGTACAACAGACATTCCACAGAATGCTATTGAAGCTTAACGTTGTAAATTGAAGAGAGGTTGCATAATCTTTACTTGCATTTTCCTTCACTATTAAGGCTGAGGAGTGATCAAATAGAGGCATCAAAAATATTGAAGGGATTTGATATGGTACATCTGGAGCAAGCCATTCCTCTACAGATGGGAATCCAGAATCGGTGACGTTTTTAAAATTAGGGCTGGGCTTCTTAGAAATGAAATCATGAGCAGTTTTTGCATCTCAAATACTCATTGAATGCTGCCAGTGCTAAAAACATGGTTAAGTCCACTTATGTGGATCAATTCCAAAGCTTAAAAACTTTAGTGAATCCGTTTCTTTCCATGTATGATCTGAATGATCTGATCCTTGTAGATGAGGGAATGGACCAGAAAGAAAGCTGTTTAAACACACAACTAGTTAAATTATTCACTTTTTGCAAAGTAAAATCCAGTAGTTAAATGGAACGTCCTGAAGTTTTGTCTATCTAGTCAATGGGAGCTTTATTTCTTTAGAGCAATATTTATTTCTGAATAAATCAGTGACCCAAAGTCCACTGCCTGGGTACAAATGAGCATTTTATGAACCAGCTAATTAATGCTTTTATCTAATGGAGAAAATAGAAATTAAGAGTAGTTGATTAATGGCTGTGTGTTCAACATTTCCAATTGGCTCTTGGCATATGTACTTGCATGTTTTGATCACTAATCCTCCATAGTAATGTTTTAAATGTATTGCAAGGATGAGTGAATGTGCAAACTATCTTAAAAGGTTAAATGAACTGTTATTTTTTTTGTTTTTAAAAATAAATTTAAAATATCCAATTATTTTTTTTTTCCAATTAAGGGGCAATTTAGCAGGGCCAATCCACTTAACCTGCACATCTTTTGGGTTGTGGGGGTGGAACCCACGCAGACACGAGGAAAATGTGCAAACTCCACACGGACGGGCAGCACAGTGGCGGAGTGGTTAGCCCTGCTGCTTCATGGCGCCGAGGTCCCAGGTTCGATCCCGGCTCTGGGTCACTGTCCGTGTGGTCTTTGCACGTTCGCCCCATGTTTGCGTGGATTACGCCCCCACAACCCAAAGATGTGCAGAGTAGGTGGATTGGCCACGCTAAATTGCCCCTTAATTGGAAAAAAAATTAATAGGGTACTCTAAATTTTTTTTTTAAACTCCACACAGACAGTGACCCAGGGCCGGGATTCGAACTTGGGTCCTCAGCGCCGCTGACAGCAGTGAAATGAACTGTTATTATGTCCGATGGTATCACAGAATAATGCAGCACAGACTAGGTACTTCGACCCATCAAGTCTGCACCAACGCATGAAAGACACCTGACCTGTCTATCTAATCCCATTTGGCAACACTTTAAAAAGGAAATGAATTTCGAGTACCCAATTTATTTTTTCCAATTAAGGGGCAATTTAGCGTGGCCAATCCACATAGCCTGCACATCTTTGTGTTGTGGGGGCGAAATCCACGCAAACACGGGGAGAATGTGCAAACTCCACATGACAGTGACCCAGAGCCGGGATCGAACCTGGGACCTCGGCTGCTGTGAGGCAGCAAAGCTAACCACTGCGCCACCGTGCTGCCACTCCATTTGCCAGTACTTGACCCATTGCATTGAATATTCTGACATGCCAAGTGCTCATCCAGGTACGCTTCTCCCCATAGTTTCCTCTTCTCTTCTCTCTTTTCTCCCCCCCCCCCCCCCCCTTAAAGTTATGTATCCGTGTTTGCTCTCTCCCGTCTCGCTTTTTCCCTAGTCGCTGTTGGCCTAGAACACGTCCTAGAACAGGCCGACGAACAGCCCTCGTGCTTTGAGGAAGCCTCCTTCCGACCTTCGGATGGTGTACTTGATCTTCTCCAGATGGAGAAATTCTGCCAAGTCTTCCAGCCAGTCTGCTCCTTTGGGTGATGCTGCTGATTGGCAGCTGAGCAGGATTCTCTACCGGGTGATTAGGGAAGCGAAAGCAAGGCGTCGGCCCCCTTGCCCATGTGTAGATCTAGCTGTTCTGATACTCCGAAGATTGCCACTCTCAGGCAGGGCTCCACCCTCACCCCCAGAACTTTGGACATTGCCTTGAAGAAAGCTGTCCAGAACCCTACATGTTTGGGGCAAGCCCAGAACATGTGGGTGTGATTGGCCGGGCCTCTGGCATATTCACATTTATCTTTCACCTCCGGGAAGAACCTGTTCATTGCGCAGGAGGAGGTGGAGCTAGCCCTGCTCAGTGCTTCGCAACAGAGTCCCCAGTTTGTCTCCCCATTTTCACCTGACTCCGTCCAGTGGCAGTCTTGCCTGGCCCAGATCCTCCGTCTGCAGTTTTCGCATTTCAAGGAGTTGGAAAGCACCCACGAAAATGAGAAACTCATTATATAACTGCACATCCGGCTGCATAGGAAATCTGTGTTTCAAAGTCAATTAATTACTTTTGAAGTGCATCACAATAGTCAATGAAATTCAACAGCCAGTTTGCAAATAATGGCCGTGATCTACCGGCCACACTGCCCCCGAAAAGCAGCGCGCGTGGCGCAACTTGGAGGATGTGCAGACTCCGCACAGACAGTGACCCAAGCCGGAATCGAACCTGGGACCCTGGAGCTGTGAAGCAATTGTGCTATCCACAATGCTACCGTGTTGCCCATATTGGGAAGTAGTTTGTTCTGGAGATTCGGTAACTGATGTCAGGAATAAGAAATAACCTAATGTTTAGTGGGCCACAATTTAACATGCATTGTTTTCCTTTGGTAGGAAGTGAGTGTTCAAAAATGAACAAGCTGCGACAGAGCTTCAGGCGTAAGAAAGACATCTATGTTCCAGAATCAAGCCGACCGCACCAATGGCAGACTGACGAAGAAGCAGTCCGCAGTGGCAAATGTAGCTTCCAGGTCAAGGTGACAACTCTCTACACATTCCATGTATAGACTTAAATTAAGTGATTTATATATGGAAGACTTTGTGGTTTATTCATTGGAGCAATAACTCCTGTGGAATCAGCAGACTGTCCACATTTAACAACTTTCTTTTATATCTCTTTTAATCCAACTAAAAGATTGCCAATAACTGGGTGCCACTAATATACTGTAGCAGTAAAAAGCTTTAAAGAAAGCCTAGTTCATGAGATTAAAGTGACATTTCCTGGGGTGATGAAGCACTCCAGCCTCCCCAATGTCCACCAGGCACAGAAAATCTAGGAGACTATGTGCTCCCTCTGCAGGGATACTATCGTGCTTTATCACTGCCACAGAATCTACTAAAATATTTTACATATGATGGATTACTTTTGCAATACCTGCCGTGTGAAGCAGGCAAATTGCATAAAAGGTCCAGCAAACAGCAATAGAATCAACATTTAGTGACTGTTGCAGGAAGTTGTGGTCAGGTCATTGGGAGAATTCTTTCAAATATTATAATATATATTTTCTGGCCATCCTAACTGGCAGACAGGCCTTGGTTTATTGTCTTATTTAAAATAAAACATCTCATCCAATGCAGAACTGTGTTGTACAGCAGTGTCAGACTGCATTACGTGCTGAAGGTTGCAGTGGGAGTTAAATTCATCACGTGCGGATAGAGTTCCGACAGTGCAAGGCATCAGTGGTTAGCACTGCTGTCTTACGGCACCGAGGACCCAGTTCGATCCCGACCCCGGGTCACTATCCGTATGGAGTTTGCACATTCTTCCTGTGTCTCACCCCCCACAACGGGGCAGCACGGTAGCATTGTGGATAGCACAATTGCTTCACAGCTCCAGGGTCCCAGGTTCGATTCCGGCTTGGGTCACTGTCTGTGCGGAGTCTGCACATCCTCCCCGTGTGTGCGTGGGTTTCCTCTGGGTGCTCCGGTTTCCTCCCACAGTCCAAAGATGTGCAGGTTGGGTGGATTGGCCATGATAAATTGCCCTTGGTGTCCAAAATTGCCCTTCGTGTTGGGTAGGGTTACTGGATTATGGGGATAGGGTGGAGGTGTTGAACTTGGGTAGGGTGCTCTTTCCAAGAGCCGGTGCAGACTCGATGGGCCGAATGGCCTCCTTCTGCACTGTAAATTCTATGAACCTAAAGATGTGCAGTGTAGGTCGATTGGCCACACTAAATCGTCCCTTAATTGGAAAAAAATTTAAAAGATTTTTTAAAAAAAAGAACTCCTACTGTGTAGGAGGAGGCCATTCGGCCCATCAAGTCTACACCGACCCTCTGAAAGAGCGCCCTACCAAGGTCCACTTCCCCGCCCTATCCCTGTAACCTTATAACCCCACCTAACCTGCACATCTTTAGATAATAAGGGACAATTGATAATGACCAATCCACTCAACCTACACATCTTTGGGCTGTGGGAGAGAACTGGAGCACCCAGAAGAAACCCATGGAGACACAGGAAGAATGTGCAAACTCCACACAGTCACCCAAGGCCGGAATTGAACCCAGGTCCTTGGAGCTGTGAGGCAGCAGTGCTGACCACTGTGCTACTGTGTCGCCTGAAGAGAGTACTACCAGTGAGCCAAGTCAATACCAGATGTTTGTATTCAGTTGGCAAATAGTCAATCTGATCATTTCAATTCACGATGTGTGTATTAGTGCCAATTAACGTGTTCCAAATAAGTGTCATACTGGACTTGAAATATTAATTCTGTTTCTCTCTCCACAGATGGTGCTAGACTGGCTAAGTTTTTCTAGCACTTTCAGTTTTTATAACTTAATTTATCTCCTGGTGGATTGCATGTGGCATTTGTAGTCTCCTTGTTAATCGGATAACCATGGCAAATAATCTGACATAGGGTGGGATTTACCAACCAACCCGCCGTGTGATTTTTGGTGGCAGAGGCGGCCCGCCAGGACGATTTACCAGCCCCGCTGTTGTCAACGGAATTTCCCGGTGATTACTATCCTCGTTGCCGGGAAACCCGTGCACTGTCGTGGGACCAGAATATCCCATCGATGTGGACAGCCGGTAGATCGCGGCCTCCGTCTTTGCTGTATAAAATATTGAATTTTTGTTTTCAACTGAAAAATTCTTTGTTGACTTTTCAAAATTGCAGATGTACCATAGATTGTGGCCTAAGTTGATAGATCTTTTCAATGCCATAAAATATGTCCAGGTCCAATAAGTTGACCTCTCCCATTTTTCAGCTAATAAATACATCTTCAGGGCTGTGCTCTCATTAGGAGCCAACCTCAATTTTTCAGCTCCGAACTACAAGTTTAGGATTTTACTTGCCTTATAAATTGGCACAGAAGAGCAAGCAGGTGATATGGGCCATGTTGCTAAGAAGGTGCCTGGGAGTTTAAAACACGCTTACATACAGCATGGTGATTGCCAAACAGAAATAGGTCCCCCTGCAAAAAGTATGAAGCTGGTTTCGAGCTGTACGTTTTGACATTTGCTACCTTGACAAATGTGCTGCAGCGATGTGACAAACTGGTATGATATGGAAGAAGGAATCCACTCTGAAGAAGATGCCCAAGACTAAATGTGCCATGAGAAGAGGGATCAGCCATGAGAAACATGTATCAGAATGGGTGCTTGAAAATCGCTGCACTGGTTACATCGTCGCCAGAAATGCAGTGCGTGCAAAGGCACTTAAGTCAAATTGATTTCAGAACAACAGCTAGTTGGTGTAGATGCTTTCTGGCAAAGAAGCTTCTCGTTTTGTGGCAGAAGACCCAAGATTTCTCCGAGACGACCAGGTGATCTAAATGCCAAAATGATCAGTTTCCAGCGAATCATCATCATACGATGGCAAAACACGAATACCCAAGAGGTCACATTGGCAACATGGACAAAATGTCTATGAATTTCAATACGCCCAGCAACCAAACTGCATTGTTGAAAGGTTCGAAAACCATTCTTGTGAAAGCCACTGGATGTGAGAAGACAAAATTTATGGTAGCTCAAGCCTGTATAGCTGACGGATGAAATCGAAGCCTATGATATTTTCAAGCATAAAGCTATGCTGAAAATCATGTTCCTGCAGAAATTTTCATGTACGTCCACGATAATATCTAGGTAGATTGATAATGTGAGGAATAGGCACCTGGGTGGCCTGCGTAAAGAATGCAACTCTTATTGTGAGACATGTTCAGGTCCCTTTTCAACAATGTGGTCAAGAGGCACCAGCAAAGAAATAACATTCAAATTGCAGTTATCCCATATTCTAATAGTTCAACCTTTTGGATGTGTGCCTCAACAAGCTGTTCAAGGATCATGTTTGTGCTGATTGAAATAGGTGGCGTTTGATGGAGGAAAAACGTTCACAAAGAGTGAAAATATGTGTGGTGTTCCATTTCATTTTGTGTGGTTTCATCAAATTCTGGTAAACAGTAAATGGATATTGAAAACAGGCAGGAGAGTGGAGTTGAAGCGCAAGAACAGCCTTGATCATATCAGATGGTGGAGCAGGCCATATGGTCTACTCTTGCTCCTATTTCTTGTGTTCTTGTGTCAAATGGATAAAATCCCCATTGCTCACAGGATGGTATTTGTTCTCAATGATGACAGTGCCATCCGTCAACATTGGAAAGAACATTTTCAATGACTCCTCAACCATAAATCTACAGTGGCAGACTTCCACTAAGCTGTGGTAGAATCCATTGGTTAACTACCATCGATGGGAGAGCTACAACAAAAAAAACAATGAAAAACAAAGCCTGTGGTTCCAGTAGTATTCCAGCTGAGGACTTCAAGACTGTTGAGCTCCTGCTCCTATCAAGAGAACATGTACTCATCCCATGGATTTGAGAGGAAAAAGAACTCCAGCACCCCCCACCCCCGACAGTTGTAAATATCTTCAAAAAGGGAGATAAGTCATCCTGTGGAAACTATGGAGATATTTTCTTCCTCCTCCATAGCAGGGGAAATCCTCGCACACATTCTCCTGAATCACCTACTTCCTGTGGTACAGGAAATCCTACCAGAGATAATGTGGTGTTAGACATTCCTGAGGAGCCTCTGACTTGATCTTTCAAAGAACAAACAACAATTCAGTTCAGGAACAGGCTCTTCGGCCCTCCAAGCCTGTACCGGTCATGACACCACCCTTGACCAAAACCCTCAGCACTTCCTACTGCCATATCCTTCTATACCCTTGCCAAACACATCCAAGAAAAATGTTGAGAACAACATCAGGAGCTCAACATTTCATTTGTCAATCTGACTAAAGCATTTGGCAAATTTGCAAGTCTGTGTGGGTTGTGCTCCAAGGATTTGAATGTCCAAGAAACATCTGCTTCATGTGATCTGACTGCAACTGCTAAGTGGGAGATCTGAAATTGGTGCCCTCAAAATCTAGGCTGGTGTCAAGCAAGGCTCTGATAGCCCCCATACTATATGTAATTTACCTGACATAGACTATTCAACTCAACAAAGATCAATTGGCCCTGATGTGAGTATTAAATGTTGCCTGGATGGAAAACTTAACCGTAGTTGCCTCAGTACCAAAACTAAACCAACCACAGTAGACATTTGTGATCTACAGTTTGCGGATGAATGCAATGTCGTTGCTCACTCTGCACTAGATTTACAAATCACTCTCAGTCTTCAATGCTACATACAAGAGAATTGGCCTGTCCTTCAATGTTTCCAAAATAAAACTCCGATCAACCCAATCTGGTCAGCCAAATGCTCCACCCCTCAAATGTTGAAGGAGCGATTCTGGAAGATGTTGAGCATTTCCCATACCTTTGCAGTGACTTCTCTGAAAAGACCACCATCGATGAGAAAATCAAACACTGAAACAGCTTCGCTTGCTCAGCCTTATACAAACTACAGCAACAAGTGGTTGACAGCAAAGAACTCTGCAAGTCAAGAAAAGTCCTTGAGTACACAGCAGTTGTTATCAGCACACTTCTGTACTGCAGTGAGATCATTTCAGGAATACATACATAAAAACGCTAGAGAAATTCCATAGGCAATACCTCCGCTACATCCTCTGGATTTTGTGGGGGCGGGGAATGAGAGGGTGGACAAACAAATACTTAGTGTCCTTCTTGAAGCCAACTCCACAGGCATTCAGACCGAATTCCACAAGCATTCAGACAAAATTCCTGAAAAATTAACTATGACGGACTGGACACTGTCTAGAGTAGAGTTTCTTAAACCTTTTTCTCCCGGGACCCACTTTTACCAACTGGCCGACCGCCACGACCCACACCGGCCGACCGTCACGACACACTATTTTAGCTTAACTTTAATGCGACAGGTGAGCATGCTTGATTCCTCACCATCTAACTCCAATCAGATTCACAGGAGGATAGGGCAATGCAAATATCAGGTGTGGAGTTCCTTTGTGCAGTATCATCTTTGTGAGGATGGAAAATCCAACCTCGCAAATGTAGGTCATTGTAAAGGGCCATAGCCATTCTCCCCGTGTCTGTGTGGGTCTCACTCCCACAACCCAAAGATGTGCAGGGTAGGTAGATTGGCCACATTAAATTGCCCTTTAATTGGAAATATTTTACAAACATAAAGGGACATAGCAACAAAATGCTTGTTTTACTCAGCACGGATACTCCTCTGAGACGCTACTCTAGAATGCTGGCAGCCTCATGGACTTGTATCGTGTTTCTCCCTTTCATATTGACTACCCCATCGTTTGTGATTCCTCTGCAATGAACCCAGTTGAGCCTGCACTTTCCAACCATGTATCTATTCAATGCTTCATAAGTCTGTGCGCCAGTTGTGCTGGTTGGTAATGTCAGGTAGCACTACAAATCCTCAACAAATTCATTGTGGAACTTAAACTAGCAAGGTTTCACAATCTGAAGTGCCTGTACTTGCATCCAGTTGTATTGAGAACTATCCTGTGCCGACTTTAAATGAGAAATAAGCTGGACTTCTAAATTCTCAGCAATATCCAAATTTGGCATGCATTTCAGTTTTTCAGCGGTTCTCTCATCTGGGACTGTACGAACCATATCTAATGATGCAGGGAGAATTAATCTCTCTGCTATAGTGTGGGGCATTTTCTCTCAGCTACACTTTAGGCTAACTGTAGTTTGTCATGCATAGAATCCCTACAGTGCATCAGGAGACCATTCGGCCCATCGAGTCTGCACCGACCCTCTGAAAGGGCATTCTACCTATCCCTGTAACCCAGTAACCCCACCTAACCTTTTGGACATTAAGGGGCAATTGATCATGGCTAATCCACCTCACCTGCACATCTTTGAGCTGTGGGAGCAAAGAACAAATAAATGTACAGCACAGGAACAGGCCCTTCGGCCCTCCAAGCCCGTGCCGACCATGCTGCCCGACTAAACTACAATCTTCTACACTTCCTGGCTCCGTATCCCTCGATTCCCATCCTATTCATGTATTTATCAAGATGCCCCTTAAATGTCACTATCGTCCCTGCTTCCACCACCTCCTCTGGTAGCGAGTTCCAGGCACCCACTACCCTCTGCGTAAAAAAACTTGCTTCGTACATCTGCTCTAAACCTTGCCCCTCTCACCTTAAACCTATGCCCCCTAGTAATTGACCCCTCTACCCCGGGGAAAAGCCTCTGACTATCCACTCTGTCTATGCCCCTCATAATTTTATAGACCTCTATCAGGTCGCCCCTCAACCTCCTTCGTTCCAGTGAGAACAAACCGGGTTTATTCAACCGTTCCTCATAGCTAATGCCCTCCATACCAGGCAACATTCTGGTAAATCTCTTCTGCACCCTCTCTAAAGCCTCCACATCCTTCTGGTAGTATGGCGACCAGAATTGAACACTCTACTCCAAGTGTGGCCTAACTAAGGTTCTATACAGCTGCAACATGACTTGCCAATTCTTATACTCAATGCCCCGGCCAATGAAGGCAAGCATGCCGTATGCCTTCTTGACTACCTTCTCCACCTGTGTTGCCCCTTTCAGTGACCTGTGGACCTGTACTCCTAGATCTCTTTGACTTTCAATACTCTTGAGGGTTCTACCATTCACTGTATATTCCCTACCTGCATTAGACCTTCCAAAATGCATTACCTCACATTTGTCCGGATTAAACTCCATCTGCCATCTCTCCGCCCAAGTCTCCAGACAATCTAAATCCTGCTGTATCCTCCGACAGTCCTCATCGCTATCCGCAATTCCACCAACCTTTGTGTCGTCTGCAAACTTACTAATCAGACCAGTTACATTTTCCTCCAAATCATTTATATATACTACAAAGAGCAAAGGTCCCAGCACTGATCCCTGTGGAACACCACTGGTCACAGCCCTCCAATTAGAAAAACATCCTTCCATTGCTACTCTCTGCCTTCTATGACCTAGCCAGTTCTGTATCCACCTTGCCAGCTCACCCCTGATCCCGTGTGACTTCACCTTTTGTACTAGTCTACCATGAGGGACCTTGTCAAAGGCCTTACTAAAGTCCATATAGACAACATCCACTGCCCTACCTGCATCAATCATCTTAGTGACCTCCTCGAAAAACTCTATCAAGTTAGTGAGACACGACCTCCCCTTCACAAAACCATGCTGCCTCTCACTAATACGTCCATTTGCTTCCAAATGGGAGTAGATTCTGTCTCGAAGAATTCTCTCCAGTAATTTCCCTACCACTGAAGTAAGGCTCACCGGCCTGTAATTCCCTGGATTATCCTTGCTACCCTTCTTAAACAGAGGAACAACATTGGCTATTCTCCAGTCCTCCGGGACATCACCTGAAGACAGTGGGGATCCAAAGATTTCTGTCAAGGCCTCAGCAATTTCCTCTCCAGCCTCCTTCAGTATTCTGGGATAGATCCCATCAGGCCCTGGGGACTTAACTACCTTAATATTTTTTAAGACACCCAACACCTCGTCTTTTTGGATCTCAATGTGACCCAGGCTATCTACACACCCTTCTCCAGACTCAACATCTACCAATTTCTTCTCTTTGGTGAATACTGATGCAAAGTATTCATTTAGTACCTCGCCCATTTCCTCTGGCTCCACACATAGATTCCCTTGCCTACCTTCAGTGGGCCAACCCTTTCCCTGGCTACCCTCTTGCTTTTTATGTACGTGTAAAAAGCCTTGGGATTTTCCTTAACCCTATTTGCCAATGACTTTTCGTGACACCTTCTAGCCCTCCTGACTCCTTGCTTAAGTTCCTTCCTACTTTCCTTATATTCCACACAGGCTTCGTCTGTTCCCAGCCTTTTAGCCCTGACAAATGCCTCCTTTTTCTTTTTGACGAGGCCTATAATATCTCTCGTTATCCAAGCTTCCCGAAAATTGCCGTATTTATCCTTCTTCCTCACAGGAACATGCCGGTCCTGAATTCCTTTCAACTGCCACTTGAAATCCTCCCACATGTCAGATGTTGATTTGCCCTCAAACATCCGCCCCCAAACATCCGCCCCCAATCTATGTTCTTCAGTTCCCGCCTAATATTGTTATAATTAACCTTCCCCCAATTTAGCACATTCATCCTAGGACCACTCTTATCCTTGTCCACCAGCACTTTAAAACTTACTGAATTGTGGTCACTGTTCCCGAAATGCTCCCCTACTGAAACCTCTACCACCTGGCCGGGCTCATTCCCCAATACCAGGTCCAGTACCGCCCCTTCCCTAGTTGGACTGTCCACCACATATTGTTTTAAGAAGCCCTCCTGGATGCTCCTCACAAACTCCGCCCCGTCTAAGCCCCTGGCACTAAGTGAGTCCAATTTCAATATTGGGGAAGTTGAAGTCTCCCATCACCACACCCCTGTTGTTTTAACTCTTTTCCAAAATCTGTCTACCTATCTGCTCCTCTATCTCCCGTTGGCTGTTGGGAGGCCTGTAGTAAACCCCCACCATTGTGACTGCACCCTTCTTATTCCTGATCTCTACCCATATAGCCTCACTGCCCTCTGAGGTGTCCTCCCGCAGTACAGCTGTGATATTCTCCCTAACCAGTAGCGCAACTCCGCCACCCCTTTTGCATCCCCCTCTATCCCGCCTGAAACATAGAACATAGAACATAGAACAATACAGCGCAGTACAGGCCCTTCGGCCCACGATGTTGCACCGAAACAAAAGCCATCTAACCTACACTATGCCATTATCATCCATATGTTTATCCAATAAACCTTTAAATGCCCTCCATGTTGGCGAGTTCACTACTGTAGCAGGTAGGGCATTCCACGGCCTCACTACTCTTTGCGTAAAGAACCTACCTCTGACCTCTGTCCTATATCTATTACCCCTCAGTTTAAAGCTATGTCCCCTCGTGCCAGCCATTTCCATCCGCGGGAGAAGGCTCTCACTGTCCACCCTATCTAACCCCCTGATCATTTTGTATGCCTCTATTAAGTCTCTTAACCTTCTTCTCTCCAACGAAAACAACCTCAAGTCCATCAGCCTTTCCTCATAAGATTTTCCCTCCATACCAGGCAACATCCCGGTAAATCTCCTCTGCACCCGCTCCAAAGCCTCCACGTCCTTCCTATAATGCGGTGACCAGAACTGTACACAATACTCCAAATGTGGCCGTACCAGAGTTCTGTACAGCTGCAACATGACCTCCTGACTCCGGAACTCAATCCCTCTACTAATAAAGGCCAACACTCCATAGGCCTTCTTCACAACCCTATCAACCTGGGTGGCAACTTTCAGGGATCTATGTACATGGACACCTAGATCCCTCTGCTCATCCACACTTTCAAGAACTTTACCATTAGCCAAATATTCCGCATTCCTGTTATTCCTTCCAAAGTGAATCACCTCACACTTCTCTACATTAAATTCCATTTGCCACCTCTCGGCCCAGCTCTGCAGCTTATCTATATCCCTCTGTAATCTGCTACATCCTTCCACACTATCGACAACACCACCGACTTTAGTATCGTCTGCAAATTTACTCACCCACCCTTCTGCGCCTTCCTCTAGGTCATTGATAAAAATGACAAACAGCAACGGCCCCAGAACAGATCCTTGTGGTACTCCACTTGTGACAGAACTCCATTCTGAACATTTCCCGTCAACCACCACCCTCTGTCTTCTTTCAGCTAGCCAATTTCTGATCCACATCTCTAAATCACCCTCAATCCCCAGCCTCCGTGTTTTCTGCAATAGCCTACCGTGGGGAACCTTATCAAACGCTTTGCTGAACTCCATATACACCACATCAACTGCTCTACCCTCGTCTACCTGTTCAGTCACCTTCTCAAAGAACTCGATAAGGTTTGTGAGGCATGACCTACCCTTCACAAAGCCATGCTGACTATCCCTGATCATATTATTCCTATCTAGATGATTCTAAATCTTGTCTCTTATAATCCCCTCCAAGACTTTACCCACTACAGACGTGAGGCTCACCGGTCTATAGTTGCCGGGGTTGTCTCTGCTCCCCTTTTTGAACAAAGGGACCACATTTGCTGTCCTCCAGTCCTCTGGCACTATTCCTGTAGCCAATGATGACATAAAAATCGAAGCCAAAGGTCCAGCAATCTCTTCCCTGGCCTCCCAGAGAATCCTACAATAAATCCCATCAGGTCCCGGGGACTTATCTATTTTCAGCCTGCCCAGAATTGCCAACCCCTCTTCCCTACGTACCTCAGTGCCATCTATTCTATTAGCCTGGGGCTCAGCATTCTCCTCCACAACATTATCTTTTTCCTGAGTGAATACTGACGAAAAATATTCATTTAGTATCTCGCCTATCTTTTCAGACTCCACACACAATTTCCCATCCCTGTCCTTGACTGGTCCTACTCTTTCCCTAGTCATTTGCTTATTCCTGACATACCTATAGAAAGCTTTTGGGTTTTCCTTGATCCTTCCTGCCAAATACTTCTCATGTCCCCTCCTTGCTCGTCTTAGCTCTCTCTTTAGATCCTTCCTCGCTACCTTGTAACTATCCATCGCCCCAACTGAAACTTCACACCTCATCTTCACATAGGCCTCCTTCTTCCTCTTAACAAGAGATTCCACTTCTTTGGTAAACCACGGTTCCCTCGCTCGACGCCTTCCTCCCTGCCTGACCGGTACATACTTATCAAGAACACGCAGTAGTTCTTGTTCAGACATCGAAATCCTGGAACGTTTAGCTGCCAATGCTGCCCTTCCCTCAACCAGGTCTCTGTAATGGCAACAACATCATAGTTCCAAGTACTAATCCAAGCTCTAAGTTCATCTGCCTTACCCGTAATACCTCTTGCATTAAAACATATGCACTTCAGGCCACCAGACCCGCTGTGTTCAGCAACTTCTCCCTGTCTGCTCTGCCTCAGAGCCACACTGTCCCTATTCCCTAGTTCTCCCTCAATGCTCTCACCTTCTGACCTATTGCTCCTGTGCCCACCCCCTGCCATACTAGTTTGAACCCTCCCGTGTGACACTAGCAAACCTCGCGGCCAGGATATTTATGCCTCTCCAGTTTAGATGCAACCCGTCCTTCTTATGTAGGTCACACCTGCCCCGGAAGAGCACCCAGTGGTCCAGATAACGGAAACCCTCCCTCCTACACCAGCTGTTTAGCCACTTGTTTAGCTGCTCTATCTTCCTATTTCTAGCCTCACTGGCACGTGGCACAGGGAGTAATCCCGAGATTACAACCCTAGAGGTCCTGTCTTTTAACTTTCTGCCTAGCTCCCTGAACTCCTGCTGCAGGACCTCATGCCCCTTCCTGCCTATGCCGTTAGTACCAATTTGTACAACTACCTCTGCCTGTTTGCCCTCCCCCTTCAGGATGCCCTCTACCCGTTCGGAGACATCCTGGACCCTGGCACCAGGGAGGCAACATACCATCCTGGAGTCTCTTTCACGTCCACAGAAGCGCCTATCTGTGCCCCTGACTATAGAGTCCCCTATTCCTATTGCTCTTCTGCGCTTTTACCCTCCCTTCTGAACATCAGAGCCAGCCGTGGTGCCACTGCTCTGGCTGCTGCTGTTTCCCCTGATAGGCGATCCCCCCCGACAGTGCCCAAAGGGGTATACCTGTTCGAGAGGGCGACAGCCACAGGGGATTCCTGCACTGACTGCCTGCCCTTTCTGGTGGTCACCCATTTCTCTGCCTGCACCTTGGGTGTGACCACATTTACATAACTGCGATCTATGACACTTTCCGCCACCTGCATGCTCCTTAGTGCATCAAATGCTGCTCGAACCGAACCATGCGGTCTGTGAGGAGCTCCAGTTGGGTGCACTTTCTGCAGATGAAGCCATCCGGGACGCTGGAAGCCTCCCGGACCTGCCACATCTCACAGTCCGGGCACTGCACCCCTCTAACTGACATTGCGTCAATTAATTAAAATTAAAAGTTTAAAATTTTAAAAAATATATATACTTTTAAAGTTACTGTTAACTATCTGTTTCCTAGCACTAGATTTCTAATATAAATGCGAAAGCTAAATATAGTACTCTCCGATCTCTGGCTTAGATACCCCTCTAAATTATAATTAAGTAATTATGTTTAATTAGTTTACCAATGCTTAATTTTTTTTAATTTAGTGTAGATTCCCAACCAGCCACTCCGGTCACAGCTTTACTGTTTCCCCCCGACACACAATTTGAAAAAGGTATAAAAGTAAAAATGAGTAAAAATCACTTCCTTACCTTCTGAGTGTCTTAGATGTTCTCTCCCTGACAGAGTCTGCTCCTCCTCCTCCGAACGGCTCCCGAAACTAGGCCACGATCTTTTAAAATCTCCGCTCTGACTCGCAGCTCCCGCACTTTTAAAATCTCCCGCGCTTTTTAAATCTCCCGGCTTTCTCTCCTCTCGCACTGTTTTCAATGTCTCGGCTTTCTCTCCTCTCGCGCTGTTTCCAATGTCCCGGCTCTCTCTCTTCTCTTCCTTCTGGAGTACCAGAAGGAAACCCACGCAGACACTAGGAGAATATGCAAACTCCACACGTATAGTGACCCAAGGCTGGAATTGAACCCAGGTCCCTAGCGTTGTGAGGCAGCAGCAAGGACGTCAGCTAATGATTGAAGGTTAAATTCTCGCTGTATCCTTTGAAAAAAATCAAGAGGTTTGTCCTCGAAGTCGCCATGCTTTGTCTTCAAATGCTTTTGAAGTTTTGAGGCTTTTAAACGCTCATTTGACAATAATTCCATGCATATAACCGGCTTTGCATCCTGAATTGCATTAGTACAATTAACAAAGCCATACCTCAAGAAATGCTTTGTTCCAGATTTCAGCTTCGACTCAGGCTGTTCACTGGCGGTTACGGAGCTCTGTATACAGCTCACACCAGCACAGCTTTGTCCTGCCTTGGACTCGCCTGAGCAACTCTCCAGCAGGTTGAGAGGTTCTGGCCTGTTTGTGTCTCTAGCCTTCTCTTCCTTATACAAAGCGATCCATCTTCATTTTTTCACCATATTGTTGCCTTGCTTGCTCACAGCTAGAAAATGAAAGAACCCCTCCTCCGTGATTTTGCGGCAATAGCACGGAGATATTGGGCGCGTGACGTCAGTGTACATTATTGGTGCGTGACTTGCTCAAGCCGCCTCTTCTGGCGGGAAGTCTAGTTTGTTTGCGTTTAAAAGCTTGGCATTCTCAGCTTAAAGGTGGTCACGACAGTCGGCTGGTGTGGGTCCCAAAGGTTGGCCGGTTGGTAAAAGTGGGTCCTGGGAAAACAGTTTGAAAAACACGGATCTAGAGTACTGAGAAACATCTCCCTTGTCAGGTCTTGTTTTCTCAACTCTCAAATGGCCAGCGTCCCAGGGGAGTACAAAAGTGCTTAAAAGAAACCCTGAAGCTCTCCTTGAAGCATTGCAATGACATTAATGACTGGGAGGAGATTGCGACAAATTCTTGAAAATAGTGAACACTTGTCCATCAAGCTGCATCATCCATTGAGTAACAATGTCTTCGTGATGAGGTAGAGGGGCAGCAGAGAAGGAAAGAAAGGGCCAAAATCCTCATCACCTCATCGGATGAACTGTCCCATTTGCCGAAAGATTTGTGGGTTGAGAATTGGCCTGTGCAGTCACACAAGTACCCAGGGCAGAAACACATGGCCCTGAGTAGATGTCATCCTTTGAATCGAGGGAATCCCAACAATGACTAAGTGACTCCATGAATTCCATGCCCTTTTTAAGTCGGATGCTGAAGACAATGAATTTGGCGTATTTTAAAATGTTATGATTGTGGTTTAAGCTATCATAGAACATACAGTGCAGAAGGAGGCCATTCGCCTCATCGAGTCTGCACCGACCCACTTAAGCCCTCACTTCCACCCTAGCCCCGTAACCCAATAACCCCTCCTAACCTTTTTGGTCACTAAGGGCAATTTATCATGGCCAGTCCACCTAACCTTCAAGTCTTTGGACTGTGGGAGGAAACTGCAGCACTCTGAGGAAACCCACGCAGACACGGGGAGAACGTGCAGACTCCGCACAGACAGTGACCCAGCGGGGAATTGAACCTGGGACCCTGGTGCTGTGAAGCCACAGTGCTATCCACTTGTGCTACTCGTGCTGCCCAAATCCTTGCAGAATTATTGAATTAAGTAAAATGGGACACATTCATGGAATTTGAATTACTGATTTTGCTTTATCACATTTCAAAATGGCAGCCACCTGCACCACATTGGTGATGTAAATGGTTCACATAGATGCAGGTTGATATTTTTTGGAAGGATTTTTCAAAGCTTCAAATGTCAACTTATCTGCTGAGATCTACAGTAGTTAAAGGACTATTTTGCATGGAACTGGCATATCCCCTAATCTTCCTAAAATGAACACAGTAATTTGGCTAAGAATATTTGAAAATTGCTTGCTGTAAGCCATTACACTTGAGTGTGGATTTAAGTACGTTTTAAAGTATCAGCTTTCCAGCCAGCACTGTCCTGCAGTAAATGTGTATTCTGACTGTCCCTCCTTCTTGATATATTGAGATGTGCTATTTAAATGGACTAGATTGGTCTGTCGTAAATGGCATGAAGTGGATTAGTTTCCCCGATTTATCTTTGTACTTCAACTAAAAACAGAAAAGGCTGGAAATAGTGTTAATGTTCAGGTCGTTAATCTTTCATCCTTTCAAATATTAATATGAACTGTTTTTCTCTCTACAAATGCTACCTGATCTGCTGAGTATTTCTAGCATTTTGTTTCTATTTCCGATTTCCAGCAGCTGCAGGATTTGGCTTGCGTGCTCAGTGACAAAATAAGCAAATTAGCTGTTATGCTGTACAATTTGATAGGTGTCTTGAGTATTATATCAAATATTAAAATTGACACTCTGTTTAGACTTAGTTGGAGAACACTTGCTGATAATGAATTGTTGGCATTAGTGGAGGTTGATTGACCGCATAATTGCATTGTAGTCGCATGATGACCATGGCATTGAGTTAATTGGGTAATGTGACTAGAATAAAGGGCTGAATGATTTATTTCTTGTTGACTAAATTTGAAAGCTCTTATAAATACTATATTAGCTTCAGCCTTGGACATCCAAGGCCATAAAGTACCTGAAGGGACATGAAATCAAAAATTTTGATTAATATATTGCAGTACTGGCTGAGAATGGAATAGCAAGGTGATTAGAGTGTTTCAGGTGTTTAACACATGTGGAGAAATAACTTTTAGGGAATGACTCGCGCGTTTTGGGTTTTGTTTTTATTCAATTGAAATCTGGAATTGCAGTTGAAAGATCATAAGATTTTGTCCAGAGTTTAAAGAAGCGATGTGAAAGTTCAGGAAGGAAGTCGAGCAAAAGGAGCAGGTATGGACAAGATGAGTTCAAAGAGGACATATTGGGAGACAAAAAGAAACTAGAACAAGATTTGAAACATAGAAAATAGAAGCAGGAGTAGGCCATTCGGCCCTTCGAGCCTGCTCCACCATTCATTATGCTCATGGTTGATCACGTTCAATACTCTGATTCTGCCTCCCCCCACCACCACCACCACCATATCCCTTGATGCTTTCACCCAAAGAGCAATCTCTAATTCCTTCCTGAAATTCCACAACATTTTGGCCTCAATTCCACAGATTCACCACACTCTGGGTAGAGAAATTTCTCCTCACCTCAGTCCATAAGACCATAAGACCACAAGATGTAGGAGCAAAGTTAGGCCACTCGGCCCATCGAGTCTGCTCCGCCATTCAATCATGGCTGATATTTTCTCATCCCCATTCTCCGGTCTCCTCCCCATAACCCCTGATCCCCTTATTAATCAAGAACCTATCTATCTCTGTCTTAAAAACACTCAGTGATTTGACCTCCACAGCCTTCTTCGGCAAAGTGTTCCACAGATTCACCACCCTCTGGCTGAAGAAATTCCTCCTCATCTCTGTTTTAAAGGATCGTCCCTTTAGTCTGAGATTGTGTCCTCTGGTTCTACTACAGGTGGAAACATCCTCTCCACATCCACTCTATTCAGGCCACGCAGTATCCTGTAAGTTTCAATAAGATTCCCCCTCATCCTACTAAACTCCAACGAGTACAGACCCAGAGTCCTCAACCGTTCCTCATACGACAAGTTCTTCATTCCAGGGATCATCCTTGGGAACCTCCTCTGGACCCTTTCCAAGGCCAGCACATCCTTCCTCCGATACATGGCCAAAACTGCTCACAATACTTCAAATTGGGTCTGACCAGAACCTTATACAGCCTGGTCTTGTATTCTAGCCCACTTGACATTGTTATGGGCCAGGGCTTAGAGAACCCCAAAGTGTGTCATCGAGTTCACCTGACCCACAACTTTTAATAGATTGTGGTGTGGTGCGCACACGGCCCACTTTACAGGTGTGGTACAGCAGAAATGCAAAAGTATTTTTTTAAAGCAAAACAATGTTTCTTCTATGAACTCAAGTTCACCTTTTTAAAATATACAGTGAATATCTTAGCAACCATCAATTCAAATACAACCCCCAAAAACTACAACACTAAGTAATCCTTAATAACTTCCCAAACAACATCCAGAAGACAAAAGAAACACCTTTTAACAGAAGCACATTAGGTTTACACTCACTATGGAGAACATTTATAATTCCGAATTCGCCAAATGATCAAGAGATAGTCTTTTCATGGCAGAGAGATCAACAGTACACTTGCTTTGTCTGGCTTCAGCTCCAACACTATAAACAAAACTAAAACACACCCTGCAGCAAACAGCCTAAAATGAAAGTAAAAAGCTGACAGACAGCCCAGCTCCACCCACACTCTGACATCACTGCAGTAATATGAGCAGCCAAACATTTCTTAAAGCGACATTCTCAAGACAACCTGAATGCTAACATTGCATTTGCCTTCCTAACTGCCGGACTGAACCTGCATGTTAATCTTGAGAGAATCGGGAACAAAAATTCCCAAGTCCCTTTGTGCTTTTGATTTCCTAAGTATTCCCCCATTTAGAAAATAGTCTATGCCTAAATTCCTCCTTCCAAAGTGCATAACCTCACACTTTTCCACATTGTATTTCATTTACCACTTCATTGCCCGCTCTCCTAGCTTGTCCAAATCCTTCTGCAGCCCACCTGCTTCCTCAATACTACCTGTCCCTCTACAGATCTTTGTATCCTCTGCAAACCTAGCAACAGTGCCTTCAGTTCCTTCTTCCAGATCATTAATGTATATTGTAAAAAGTTGTGGTTCCCAGCATAGACCCCTGAGGCACACCACCAGTCACCGGCTGCCATCCTGAAAAAGGCCCCTTTATCCCCACTGTCTGCCTTCTGCCAGTCAGCCAATCCTCTATCCGTGCCAGGATCTTACCCTTAACTCGATGGGCTTTTAACTTATTTAACAGTCTCCTTGTCAAAGGCCTTCTGGAAATCTAAATAAATCACGTCCACTGCTTCTCCTTTGTCTAACTTTCTTGTTACCTCCTCAAAGAACTCGAACAGATTTGTCAGACATGACCTCCCCTTGACAAAGCCGTGCTGACTCAGTCCTATTTTTCAAGTACTTTACGATCTCATCTTTAATAACAGATTCCAAAATCTTACCAATGACCGAAGCCAGGCTAACCAGCCTATCGTTTCCCGTCTTCTGCCTGCCTCCCTCCCTTAAACAGCGGTGTTACATTAGCCACCTTCCAGTCCTCTGGGACCCTTCCTGCCTCCAGTGATTCCTGAAGGATCACCACCAATGCCTGCGCAATTTCCTCAGCTATCTCTTTTAGGACTTTGGGATGTAGACCATCCTGTCCAGTGGTTTATCCACCTTCAGACCTTTCAGTTTCCCCAGAACCTTCCCCTTAGTGATGGCCACTGCACTCACCTTTGCCCCCCCCCCCCCCCCCCCCGATTCACCTGGAGCTCTGGCATCTTCACTGGTATCTTCCACTGTGAAGACTGATGCAAACTACCTATACAGTTCATCTGCCATTTCTTTGTTTCCTAATATTACTTCTCCAGTCACGTTTTCCAGTGGTCCAATGTCTATTTTTGCCTCCCTCTCATCTTTCATATATTGAAAAAAATTCTTCCCATCTTCCTTTATGTTACTAGCTCGCACTTGTATTTCATTTTCTCTCCCCTTATTGCTTTTTTAATTGTCCTGCTCATTTTTAAAGGCTTCCCAATCCTCTGGCTTCCCACTAATTCTCGCCACTTTGTATGCTTTTTCTTTTGCTTTTATGCTGTTCTTGACTTGCCTCGTCAACCATGAATGCCTTGTCCTGCCCTTAGCATGTTTCCTCCTCCTTGGGATGAATTTTTGCTGTGCCTCCAGAATAACCCCCAAAAACCCCTGCCATTGCTGTTCCATAACTTCCCTGCTCGTCTATTTTTCCAATCAACTCTGGCCAGCTCCTCCCTCATGTCTTTGTAGTTACCCTTATTTAATTGTAATATCGTTGCATCTGATTGTAGCTTCTCCCTCTCAAACTGCAGGGTAAATTCTATCATATTGTGGTCACTGCTCCCTAAGGGTTCCTTCACCTTAAGATCCCGAATCAAGTCTGCCTCATTACACATCACCAAATCCGGAATTGCCTGTTTCCCAGTGGACTCTACCACCATCTGCTCCAAAAAACCATCTCTTAAGCATTTCACAAATTCCTTTTCTTGGGATCCACTAACAACCTGATTTCCCCAATCCACGTGCATATTGAAGTTGCCCATGATTATTGTGATATTGCCTTTTTTATATGCTTTCTCTATCTCCTGATTTATTTTCTGCCCTACATCCTGACTACTGCTAGGGGGCCTGTACATAACTCACATCAGGGTATTTTTACCGTTGCAATTCTTCAACTCTACCCACAGAGATTCTATGCCTTCTGATTCTATATTGCTCCTTGCTATCGATTTAACTTCATTCCTTACTGACAATGCAACCCTGCCCCCTTTGCCCATCTGCCTGTCCTTTCGATAGGCCATATATACTTATATGGCACAGTCCTAAAAGGTTTACCCTTTATCCTCAAACTATCACCCCCCGTTTTGGACTCTCCCCACCATTGGGAACATTCTTTCTGAATCTACCCTGTCTAATCCGATTTTATAAGTTTCTTTGAGTTCCCCTCTCACTCTTCTAGACTCCAATGAATATAATCCTAATCAAATTAGTCTCTCTTCTAATCGGAGTCCTGTCATCCCAGGAATCCTTGGTAAACCTTTGCTGCACTCCTTCCATAGCAAGAACATCCTTCCTGATCCCAGATTAGGGCAGATGAAGCTTTGGGGAGTTTTGGCTTGGCTGATGAAGTTAATGATGTGCGAGTTTCAATTTTAGAGGCAAGCAAGTTTTTCTGCATGGTGGGAATTATTAAATTTAGAATGGAAATATATTAAATTGCACATGTCCAAATGCCCGTAACTTTTTGGGAATTAACCAGCCCCATAAGTATCAGCCATATGAGACAGACAAAACAGGGTCACAGTTGATAATGGCATGGCCTGACTGATTAGAATGTATGTAGCACGTACACTGGAGAAGCAGTGTTTGTTCTGCTATTTATAGATTGGAACAACCAATTGTGTTGTAATATTTCCAGATCCTTTTGAGATGTGTGGAGACAGATATTTCAGTGTTGCCTTGCCTTGGTTTTATGCTGTAAGTGTGTTGCTTTGAAACTGACGGTTTGGTTGTTGGAGGTTTCCCCCAATCACTCTATGAATTGGTAAGATTGCCCAAAGCTCTCAATCTCTGGAGTGCTGAATTCGAGTGACCATTAAGCCAATCACAGCAAGGGAACCTCCTGCATGAAATCTTTCATGAAAGGTATTTGAACACCAACTTCACAGTGCAGAATGTGGGGAACATCGAAGCACTGATAAAACAATATCTACATGTTTATTTCATAACTGCGTCATGTTTATTTCATAAGCATAAATGCTTGCATGGTTCCTAAACTGGGAGATGGTGGCTTAGTGGTAATGTGATTGGACTAGTAGTGATCCTAGACTAATGCTCTGGAAATAGGGTCTAAAGGTGCACCATGGCAGCTGGTGGAATTTAATTTCAATTAATGAAATCACAGTAAAGGCGACCATTAAACTCTCACAGATTGTCACAAAAACCCATCTGATTTGCTGATGTCCTTTAAGGAAGGAAATCTGTCTTCCTTACCTGGTCTGGCCCACATGTGACTCCAGATCCCCAGCGATGTGGTTGACCCTTAACCTCTGAAATGGCCGAACAAGCCACTCAGTTCAACAAATGGTGGTCTTGCCAGCAACACCCATTTCTAGTGAAAGAGTTAAAGTCCTATTTTTGCACTTAATGTTTGGTATTAACACAATTACAAACTAAAAACATGTTTGCTTGAATCCTAAATCTTTCTTGAGAAATGTGCCAAAGGCTGGCTGTGGATTATGCAATCAATCTCCTGGTGCAAGTAACTGCTTGAATAGTTATGGAAATTATTTAGCAACATCCATGTATCAGCAAAAGTGAAGCAACCACAATCTATGGGAGATGTGTGGGCTGCTGGTGAAATGTTTTAAGTGATGAAGTATGTAATAAGAGGGCACTTGATTTAGATAACTGTTTATCAGTAAGCAATCATAATCTCTATAGTTTTAGAACCTTGGAATTCTTATAGTGCAGAAGGAGGCCATTCGGCCCATCGAGTCTTCACCGACCCCTGAAAGAACACCCTACCTCGGCCCACTCGCCCCCCTATTCCCATAACTCCTATCCTGCACTCGTTTTGGTTCTGTTTTACTTCAGAAAACCCAGACTCCACTTGTAGGTCACAGTACTTTTTCAGCCTCTATTCCATGCCTCACCCTGTTTCAGTGTGAGTTATGTCAAGTTGTGTAAATTTCCATACACTGTTCCCCCAACTTTTTAATTGGAATAGTTTTGTTCCTGTCAGAAATTCTTTGCATCGGATTTTCTCACCTCTGTTATGCTGCATCGATAAATGTTTTTCCATGGATGTTTCTATTACGAGGATATAAGGAATAGCATGGTGCAAACCCAAAAACTGACCAAGAGGAGATTAACCCTATTTAACATTATAATGTAGTTCATGGTGTCTGGTGGTGATATACTTTTTGAAGCCCACTTTATAGGTTAATTTCTTCTAATAATATATTACAGGCTGATCAAACTTCCATCATTTATACAGTTAATAAAAATTGTTTCAGTTAACAATCTTCTTAATATTCTTGAATGCATTATTAATTGAAAATCCATGTAGTATTTGATCAATTGGCAAATGACCATCCTTTTTATTTTAACATTATTTAATAATTGCCTTTGTTTCTCTTGTTATCTCTTGTTCAACATCTGTGCTTCATTGGGCATGCACATTCTCACTTCCTTAACGGAATTGTTTCACTTGATGATCTAGTAAGAGGAACAAATCCAGAACCACCTCTGAAATCTCCACAACTTCAGAGTGTTATGACCTCCCTTGACACCGATAACTTAAAAAAATAAATAAAATAGATTTGAACTTCCAATTACTAGTTTTTTAAAAATTCTTTCATGGGATATGGGTGTCACCTGCAAGGCGCTGCTCTTATTTTTCAAAGTTTTCTAAATCCAGTACCAGCTTGTTGCAATGATTCTTTTTGCCTCTAGCCATGCCAGGACAAATCTCTTGAAATCTTCAACTGCGATAGTGTCCTGCCCACACCCTGCTGTGGTAGCTCATGAAGTAAAACAACCTCTTCGCTTTGTTGACCACAGGAAATTGCTGTTCGTATGAGATTTGTTTATTTTTAGGGAAGCCTATAGCCTGATCTTAAATATGGTTTCTGCTGACCTCTTTCATAGATTCATAGATACACAGAAGATAGGAGCAGCAGGAGGCCTTTTGGCCCTTCGAGCCTGCTCCGCCATTCATCACGATCATGGCTGATCATCCAACTCAGTAGCCTAATCCTGCTTTATCCCCATAGCCTTTGATCCCATTCTCCCCAAGTGCTATATCCAGCCGCCTCTTGAATATATTCCATGATTTAGCATCAACTACTTCCTGTGGTAATGAATTCCACAGGCACACCACTCTTTGGGTAAAGAAATGTCTCCTCATCTCTATCCGAAATGGTTCACCCTGAAACCTCAAACTGACCCCTGGTTATACACCCATCATTGGTAACATCTTCCCTGAATCTACCCTGTCTAGTCCTGTTAGAATTTTATAAGTATCTATGAGATATAATATAGTATAATATCTAAGTTATTCTTGACTTCAATTTCCTTTCATTTGTATGAGTAAATGGACTATTTACAGCATAACTGTTTACAATTCGATACACACACCTTTCGGACTCTTTTGGAGACTTAGGGCGGGATTCTCCGCAATTGGCCCGATGCCGGCGTCAAAAACAGCGCGAAGCACTCCGAATGGAGTCAGGCCGACCGGAACGTCAAAAATCCTCTCACCTGGAAGGGGTTAGTAGTGGCGTGACTCCATTCGCGCCGGCGTCACCCGTCACCGACGTGCACGCACGCCATCATTGACGCTGCGTGGCGTCGCACCACACAAAACGCCCTCGCTGGAGACCCAGCAAAATGGTCGCCCGCCGCACAGCTCGGAGGTTTCAGGAGTGCGACATCGAGGTGCTCCTGGACGCAGTGGAGCAGAGGAGGGAGGCCCTGTACCCCGGACACGGCTGCAGGGTCACACCACAGCTCAGCCGGCGCCTGTGGAGGGAGGTGGCAGAGGCTGTCAGCGCCATGGCCGTGACAGCCAGACAGGCAACCAGTGCCACAAGAAGGTCAATGACTTAGTCAGGGCAGCCAGGGTAAGTACCTACCCCCCCCGCCCCTGATGGATGGGACAGCCGTACCTGAAACCGACATGGCTGCACCCACCCATGCAGGCTGCATTGCGGTGTGAACCAATGCCAACATACACACAACCGCTGGTCCGCATGTATAATTCTGCTGAACACTGTTGCCCTTCATCCCTCCCCCCAGCAGGGGAAGCGCGCACATAACAACCGGGAGCGTGAGAGGACTGGAGGGGGTCCACCTGAATTGCGCCCCCTCACCATTCACGACAAGAGGGCCCTGGACCTTGCAGGTGGACCCGAGGACCGGGAAGTTGCGGATGCAGAGGTCGGGGGCGCACCACCAAGTGAGACTCCCAACTGCCATCCCCCATCCCACCTTACTCCGCGCCCCCCCCCCCCCCCCCAAACCCCATCGCACCTTTTTCCCCCCCTTCCCCATCCCACCCTCCCCATTCCCCTCTTACCCCGCTTTCCCCCATCCCACCTTCCCCCCCCTTCCCCCATCCCCCTCTGCGTGTCTAACCATGCATCCTGTATTGTGTTCTGCAGGACCACACGTCGACCCACCCGTCCCTGCGGATGCCGACCGCCCCCAGGACGACGCCCCCACCCTGTGCCAGGCCACCCACGAGACGGGGACAGACCCGGCCCGTCAGGCATACGACGCCCCCGCCCTGTGCCAGGCCGACCACGAGACAGGGACAGACCCAGAGCGGCAGGCGTACGACGCCCTCACCCTGTGCCAGGCCACCCACGAGACAGGGACAGACCCGGAGTGCCAGGCATACGACGCCTCCACCCTGTGCCAAGCCGCCCACGAGACAGGGACAGACCCGGAGTGCCAGGCATATGACGCCTCCACCCTGTGCCAGTGCGGCGACACCGGTGAGCCATGCCCAGCGACGAGGAGGGCAGCCACAGCAATAGGCCCCCGTCCCAGTCGACCCGGAACACTGACACACACGACACAACCACCCAGGAGACCCACGTATAGGACACACCCACCCAGGACACACCCACATACGGGACGGATGGACAGGAAACACCACCCCAGGGGACCCTGGACTTCGGGTCGGATGAGGAGCACCACATGATGCCACTGCTATCTCCTACACCCTCCATTATCGCAGAGACACTCCCCTCGGTTGGGCACTTTACCGATGAGGCCTCTGGTACACTAACTGGTACGTACAACACAGCTGTCCCGGTACAGCAGGAGGAGGTAGGAGCAGCCGAGGGGCCGGGCGGTCGGAGGACAGCCCGGCGCAGGCAACCATCTGCCACCCAGACATGTCCCAGGTTCCTGGCGTTACCACACCCACCCATAGACCCGATGCAGTCATGGACCCAAGGACAATCGAAGGGGGTGACGGCCGGCTTGCGGCAGCTGCAGATGCAGGTGGAGGAGTCCACCCGCGTGCAGGAGCATGGAGTGGTGCTGGTCATGCGTGCCACCCAGGCCGACACCACACGGGTGGCGTCTGCGGTGGGGGCGACGGTGTCAGACATGGGGAGAAGTATGCAGGGCCTGGGGCTGTCCGTGCAAGCTGCGTCTGTGGCCGAGGACATGACTGCCCTATAAGACCATAAGACATAGGAGCGGAAGTAAGGCCATTCGGCTCATCGAGTCCACTCCACCATTCAATCTTGGCTGATTTCAACTCCATTTACCGGCTCTCTCTCCATAGCCCTTAATTCTTCGAGAAATCAAGAATTTATCAACTTCTGTCTGAAAGACACTCAACGTCCCGGCCTCCACCGCCCTCTGTGGCAATGAATTCCACAGACCCACCACTCTCTGGCTGAAGAAATTTCTCTTATTCTAAGGCTGTGCCCCCGGGTCCTAGTCTCCCCTGCTAATGGAAACAACTTCCCTACATCCACCCTATCTAAGCCATTCATTATCTTGTAAGTTTCTATTAGATCTCCCCTCAACCTCCTAAACTCCAATGAATATAATCCCAGGATCCTCAGACGTTCATCGTATGTTAGGCCTACCATTCCTGGGATCATTCGTGTGAATCTCCGCTGGACCCGCTCCAGTGCCAGTATGTCCTTCCTGAGGTGTGGGGCCTAAAATTGCTCACAGTATTCTAAATGGGGCCTAACTAATGCTTTATAAAGCTTCAGAAGTACAACCCTGCTTTTATATTCGTCAATCCATGTGAGTACCTTGCCTCGAATACCATGGGCCCTTATTTTACTCAGCAGTCTCCCGTGAGGCACCTTATCAAAGGCCTTCTGGAAGTCAAGATAGATAACATCCATTGGCTCTCCTTGGTCTAACCTATTTGTTATCTCTTCAAAGAACTCTTTAACAGGTTTGTCAGGCACGACCTCTCCTTACTAAATCCATGCTGACTTGTCCTAATCCGACCCTGCACTTCCAAGAATTTAGAAATCTCATCCTTAACAGTGGATTCTAGAATCTTGCCAACAACCGAGGTTAGGCTAATTGGCCTATAATTTTCCATCTTTTTCCTTGTTCCCTTCTTGAACAGGGGGGTTACAACAGCGATTTTCCAATCCTCTGGGACTTTCCCTGACTCCAGTGACTTTTGAAAGATCATAACTAACGCCTCCACTATTTCTTCAGCTATCTCCTTTAGAACTCTAGGATGTAGCCCATCTGGGCCCGGAGATTTATCAATTTTTAGACCTCTTAGTTTCTCTCGCACTTTCTCCTTTGTGATGGCTACCATATTCAACTCTGCCCCCTGACTCTCTGGAATTGTTGGGATATTACTCATGTCTTCTACTGTGAAGACTGACGCAAAGTACTTATTTAGTTCCTCAGCTATTTCCTTGTCTCCCATCACTAGATTACCAGCGTCATTTTGGAGCGGCCCAATGTCTACTTTTGCCTCCCGTTTGTTTTTAATGTATTTAAAGAAACTTTTACTGTCATTCCTAATGTTACTGGCTAGCCTACCTTCATATTTGATCCTCTCTTTCCTTATTTCTCTCTTTGTTATCCTCTGTTTGTTTTTGTAGCCTTCACAATCTTCTGACTTCCCACTACTCTTTGCCACATTGTAGGCTTTCTCTTTTGCTTTGATGTATTCCCTAACTTCCTTTGTCAGCCATGGCTGCCTAATCCCCCCTCTGATAACCTTTCTTTTCTTTGGGATGAACCTCTGTACGGTGTCCTCAATTACTCCCAGAAACTCCTGCCATTGCTGTTCTACTGTCTTTCCCACTAGGCTCTGCTCCCAGTTGATTTTCGTCAGTTCTTCCCTCATGCCCCTGTAGTTACCTTTATTTAACTGTAACACCTTTACATCTGATTCTACCTTCTTTCTTTCAAATTGGAGATTGAATTCAACCATATTATGATCACTGCCTCCTAAGTGTTCCCTTACTTTAAGATCTTTAATCAAGTCTGGCTCATTACATAACACTAAGTCCAGAATGGCCTGTTCCCTCGTGGGCTCCATCACAAGCTGTTCCAAAAAGCCCTCCTGTAAACATTCAATGAATTCCCTTTCCTTGGGTCCACTGGCAGCATTATTTACCCAGTCCACCTGCATATTAAAGTCCCCCATGATCATTGTGACCTTGCCTTTCTGACATGCACTTTTTATTTCGTGGTGCATTTTGTGCCCCTGGTCCTGACCACTGTTAGGAGGCCTGTACATAACTCCCATTATGGTTTTTTTGCCTTTGTGGTTCCTCAACTCTACCCACACAGACTCCACATCATCTGACCCTATGTCGTTTAGTGCTATTGATTTAGTTTCATTCCTAATTAACAAGGCAACCCCGCCCCCTCTGCCCATCTCTCTGTCTTTTCGATAGGTTGTGAATCCCTGGATGTTGAAATGCCAGTCCTGAACCCCCTGCAACCACGTCTCTGTGATGCCTACCACATCATACCTGCCAGTCACAATCTGGGCCACAAGCTCATCTACCTTGTTCAGTACACTGCGCGCATTTAAATATAGCACCTTTAATTCTTTATTGACCGTCCCTTTTTGTTTTCTTAGTGTGGTGGACCTTGGTTTACTTAGCCTTTCCATACACTGTGTCATATTTTGTGGGATGGGGACTATCGTAACCTCTCCTGAGTTCTGTCTTTTCGTGCGTTTTTGTATTCCTAAGCAGCTACGCTTCCCACTGATTACTTCACCTCTTGGTTCCCTGACTTTCCCTTTTCCCCCCCCCCCCCCTCACAGGAAGCCATGAGCCAGAGCCAGCTCAATGCCGTGGCCCAGTCCCAGCAGGCCGTGGCCCAGTCCCAGCAGGCCGTGGCCCAGTCCCAGCAGGCCGTGGCCCAGTCCCAGCAGGCCATCGCTGAGTGCTTCGGCGCCATTGCCCAGGTGCTGGCCGGCGTCGCCCAGACACAGACAGGGATGGCCTACTCCCTGAGCTCCATGGCTGCAAACTTGCAGACCCTTGACAATACCAGGGCGGGCCTCCAGGACTGGCAGCTCCAGGTGCCGGGGGTGGGCATGGGATGCTGGACCCGTTCGCACCCCCGACCCCTGGAGAGGCCCTGGGGGCCATCGGACACCCCGAGGGAGGAGGAGGTGGTGGGGCCCGTTCTGTGTACCCCTGTAGGGGAAGTCCCAGAATACCGCGACACCTCGGGGGACACCCCATCCGTCCCGGGTGCATCTGGTGGGCGACGGGCAGAACAGGCTGGCACCACGCCATCCCAGTCGCCCGAGTCGCTGCCCCTTGATCTGTCCGATGCGTGCAGGGCTGTGGTGTGAGGT
The DNA here is from genome assembly GCF_047496885.1 of Scyliorhinus torazame. Classification (NCBI taxonomy): domain Eukaryota; kingdom Metazoa; phylum Chordata; class Chondrichthyes; order Carcharhiniformes; family Scyliorhinidae; genus Scyliorhinus; species Scyliorhinus torazame. Next base: position 274,455,647 of record NC_092708.1, read on the forward strand.
GAGTGCCAGTGTGTGTGTGTGAGGGGTGATAGGACGTCGGCATCCGGTGAGTGTCCCCCTCCACCCCCGGTCTCCCCCGCAAACCCCCGGGCAGACGACGGGACCGTGTGCTGTAGTGTCAAGGCCGCATGCAGGGGCGGCCCAGGTGGAGGGTGATACCATGGCCATGGGTCAGACAGTATCTAACGAAGTAGAGCCCAAAGCTCACCGCAGAGCGGGTTGCATTCATCCTCAATAGGCCCGCTTCCACCGGCGACCGTGTGAGCTCTGCCTGTTGTGCCGCAGGTGGTTGTGCAATGGAGGGGTGGGGTCAGGGTGGTTGGTGGTGAGGGTGGTTGGTGGTGGGTGGGTGGTGTGAGGGTGGTTGGTGGTGGGTGGGTGGGGTGAGGGTGGGTGGGTGGGGTGAGGGTGGTTGGTGTGGGGTGAGGGAGGTTGGTGGTGGGTGGGTGGGGTGAGGGTGGTGGGTGGGTGGGGTGAGGGAGGTAGGCTGGTGCCATACTGTGCCCTCTGTGCCCATACCCGGCGATTCACACCTCCCCCTCCCCCTTCCCCCCTCCCCCCTTCCCCCTCCCCCTTCCCCCTCCCCCTTCCCCCTCCCCCTTCCCCCTCCCCCCTCCCCCTCCCCCTTCCCCCTTCCCCCTTCCCCCTTCCCCCTTCCCCCTTCCCCCTTCCCCCTTCCCCCTTCCCCCTTCCCCCTTCCCCCTTCCCTCCCCTCCCCGGTCTGTGAACCGGGCGGCTATCAACCTGTCCCGTGCCCGCTGGCCCTGCTGGTAACGGTGGGCAGCCGCCCGTCCATGTCCTGCCCATCTGCCCTGTATTGCCCCCATCTCCTCAGGCCAGCCCTTTGTCGCTCTGTTCCTCCCCCTCCCCCTCACCATTACGGTCTGTGGGGGGTGAGGGATAGACGACATGTCGACATGTCACCATTGCCCATACCTCCCCGCAGCTAGGCGCCATGGGCTGCATGGTCGCGGCTGTTGACAGCTGGCACCTGGGTGGGCAACCCCCCCCCCCCCATCCCCGGCATCCTGGCACCCCCCCCCTCACTCCCCCCTCCCCGGCACTCCACCCTCACCACCCCCCCTCTCCCCGGCACGCACCCTCACCCCCCCCCCCCCCTCCCAGTCACGGACCGTCACTCCCCTCCCCGGCACGCACCCTCCCGGCACGCACCCTCCCCGGCACGCACCCTCACCACCCTCCCCGGCATGCCCCTTCCCCGGCACTAACTCTCACCCCCCCAATCCCCGGCACTCTAACCCTCACCCCCCCCCCCATAGCACTCGCCCTCACCCCCGGCACTCACCCCCCCCCCCCCCCCCCCTCCATCTCACCCGACACTCATCCCCCCCCCCATCCATAGCATTCGCCCTCACCCCCCCTCATCGGCACTCACCCCCCCCCCCCCCCCCCCATCCCTGGCACTCGCACTCACTCCCCCCCCCCCCCCCCCCCCCCCAATCCCTGGCACTCGCACTCATCCCCCCCCCCAATCCTTAGCACTCTTTTCCCCCCCCCCCCCCCCCCCGGGCACTCGCACCCCCCCGGCACGCCCCCTCTCTGGCGTTCACCCCCTCGGCACTCACCCCCTCGGCACTCACCCCCTCGGCACTCACCCCCTCGGCACTCACCCCCTCGGCACTCACCCCCTCGGCACTCACCCCCTCGGCACTCACCCCCTCGGCACTCACCCCCTCGGCACTCACCCCCTCGGCACTCACCCCCTCGGCACTCACCCCCCTCGGCACTCACCCCCTCGGCACTCACCCCCTCGGCACTCACCCCCCTCGGCACTCACCCCCTCGGCACTCACCCCCTCGGCACTCACCCCCTCGGCACTCACCCCCTCGGCACTCACCCCCTCGGCACTCACCCCCTCGGCACTCACCCCCTCGGCACTCACCCCCTCGGCACTCACCCCCTCGGCACTCACCCCCTCGGCACTCACCCCCTCGGCACTCACCCCCTCGGCACTCACCCCCTCGGCACTCACCCCCTCGGCACTCACCCCCTCGGCACTCACCCCCTCGGCACTCACCCCCTCGGCACTCACCCCCTCGGCACTCACCCCCTCGGCACTCACCCCCTCGGCACTCACCCCCTCGGCACTCACCCCCTCGGCACTCACCCCCTCGGCACTCACCCCCTCGGCACTCACCCCCTCGGCACTCACCCCCTCGGCACTCACCCCCCTCGGCACTCACCCCCCTCGGCACTCACCCCCTCGGCACTCACCCCCTCGGCACTCACCCCCTCGGCACTCACCCCCTCGGCACTCACCCCCTCGGCACTCACCCCCTCGGCACTCACCCCCTCGGCACTCACCCCCCTCGGCACTCACCCCCTCGGCACTCACCCCCCTCGGCACTCACCCCCTCGGCACTCACCCCCTCGGCACTCACCCCCCTCGGCACTCACCCCCCTCCCCGGCACTCACCCCCTCCCCGGCACTCACCCCCTCCCCGGCACTCACCCCCCCCCCCCTCCCCGGCACTCACCCCCCCCCCCTCCCCGGCACTCACCCCCCCCCCTCCCCGGCACTCACCCCCCCCCCCTCCCCGGCACTCACCCCCCCCCCCTCCCCGGCACTCACCCCCCCCCCCTCCCCGGCACTCACCCCCCCCCCTCCCCGGCACTCACCCCCCCCCCCTCCCCGGCACTCACCCCCCCCCCTCCCCGGCACTCACCCCCCCCCCCTCCCCGGCACTCACCCCCCCCCCTCCCCGGCACTCACCCCCCCCCCTCCCCGGCACTCACCCCCCCCCCCTCCCCGGCACTCACCCCCCCCCCTCCCCGGCACTCACCCCCCCCCCCTCCCCGGCACTCACCCCCCCCCCTCCCCGGCACTCACCCCCCCCCCCTCCCCGGCACTCACCCCCCCCCCTCCCCGGCACTCACCCCCCCCCCTCCCCGGCACTCACCCCCCCCCCTCCCCGGCACTCACCCCCCCCCCCTCCCCGGCACTCACCCCCCCCCCCCTCCCCGGCACTCACCCCCCCCCCCTCCCCGGCACTCACCCCCCCCCCTCCCCGGCACTCACCCCCCCCCCTCCCCGGCACTCACCCCCCCCCCCTCCCCGGCACTCCCCCCCCCCCCTCCCCGGCACTCACCCCCCCCCCCTCCCCGGCACTCACCCCCCCCCCCTCCCCGGCACTCACACTTACCTCCCCTCCCCGGCACTCTCACTCATCCCCCCCCCCTCCCCGGCACTCACACTTACCTCCCCTCCCCGGCACTCTCACTCATCCCCCCCCCCCCTCCCCGGCACTCTCACTCATCCCCCCCCCCCCTCCCCGGCACTCTCACACACCCCGGCACTCCCGCCCCCCCCACCCCCAAACCCCCGGGGCCGCCACACGCCGACCCCTACCTCCGCGCTGGCCAGTTCAACTGGTTGACGCTGTTAAATAGGTGGTTTGATTTACGCCGGCCTGACCACGGGTCATGCCGGCGGGACTTCGACCTGGAGAATCGGAGTGGACCCGGGGCCCATAGTGTCGCGCCGATCCTTGCTATTCTGCGCGGCGCGATTCCCATCGGTGCAAATTTGCGGCTGCCGGAGAATTTCGCGGGCGGTGTCAGGACGGCGGGGCGGGATTAATGCTGCACCCCCCCCACCCGGCGATTCTCCGACCCAGCTGGGGGTCGTAGAATCCCGCCCTTGGTATCTAATCACAGGAAGTTCAGAGACTGCTGCCATTGCCTCTAAGCATACGTGTTTTACACCTTCTCATGAAAACAGCCTTCCTTGGAACTCTAACAATCTAGCCACCCAAGCTTACTGTCAGGCAGACTTCAGAAAAGGTCACATGACCCCATTTATTTACCCTAAATTTGAAGCTACAGTCGCAAATATAATCTTATAAACCTCATAATTCTAACAAAAGACATCAATCTTTGCTAGGATAATGCAGCCTGACTTCATCATATTCGTCAGCGATACCTTCAAGTCCCTCAACGCTCACCAGTATATCTTTGCATTATCTCTGACTGTATATCCTCTCCCTTCTATGCACATTCCTTCTCCTGCTTTCTATTGGTGGCAGAGAGTTCAGCAGCTTTGACTTGCCTTGTTATTTGGCCTTATTACCTTTAAACCGTGCCTTCTACCAAAGTGTTCCTGAAACCTATCTATCGGAAAAAGTTTATGATCATCACTTTATAACTCACCTCTGCTCCTTTTTTAAAAAAAAAAAGTGTGGGGGATATTTTTCTGTTAAAGATGGTAATCACATTAAAGTTGCTGTTGTATTATTTCCAAAGTGTTTGTCATTTGTAATGTTGGTATCATTTCAGACATAAGGTAACAGTTGACTTGTGTTTTGTTAGTTTTGCAGTATTACTTCAGATTGAGGTCAGTGATTCTCAATTGTAATTGTACACCATATAGAGCATCGTGCTTTAAAAAAAATTCTATCTTATGCCAAATAGAATAACACATTATGTATAGAAAATGTTGTCCATTCTCAGTGGAAATTTTTTATTTCTAGCTTCAGTGGATGTAAATGTTGGTTGTGAAGTTTGTTCCCCATTATGAAGACTCCTGTGTGGTTAAGCCATTCTAGCCAAGATATCTTGAACTCCATGATGAAGCATTTAGTACTTGTTTTCTACACTGAAATGATATGATGTAAACAATGCAATTTCCCCATAGTGTTTTTCCCCATAGAACCTTAGTTTTTTTTAAATTTAGAGTACCAAATTTTTTTTTTTTCCAATTAAGGGGCAATTTAGTGTGGCCAATCAACCTAACCTGCAAATCTTTGGGTTGTGGGGGTGATACCCATGCAGACACGGGGAGATTGTGCAAACTCTACATGGACAGTGACCCAGGGTCGGGATTCGAACCCGGGTCCTCAGCGCCGTAGGCAGCAGTACTAACCACTGTGTCACATGACATCCCTCATAGAACCTTAGTTAGGCCACACTTGATTGTAGCTTTTAATTCTGGTCGTTACACTATCAAAGGCTGGGAGGCTTTGGAGAGGGAACAGAAGAGGTTTACCAGGATGTTGTCCGGTATGAAGGGCATTAGCTATGATGAGAGGTTGGATAAACCTGGAATGTTCTCACTGGAACAATTCGAGGTTGAGGGGTGACCTGATAGAAGTCTACAAAACTATGAGGGGCATGGACAGAATGGATAGTCAGAAACTATTTCCCAGGGTAGAAGAGTCAATTACTTGGGGATATAGATTTAAGATGCGAGGGGCAAAGCTTAGAGGAGATGTGCGAGCAAAGTTTTTTTTTTACACAGAGGGTAGTGGGTCACTGGAACCCACTGCCGGAAGAGGTGATGGAAGCAGGTACGATAGTGACGTTTAAGGGGCATCTTGACAGATACATGAATAGGATGGGAATAGAGGGATACGGACCCTGGATGTGTGGAAGATTTTAAGTTGGATGGATAGCATGGTCGGCGCAGGCCTGGAGGGCTGAAAGGCCTGTTCCCGGCCCTGGGTACAATTCTTTGTTCTTTGTTCTCCCATTTGGGCTGTGAAGAAATACTCGAGACTCATCAGTAATAAGGCAAGGAGCCGATGCTGTCCTCTTGCATCAGTATGCTAGTCCATGGCCATAGGGAGCCATGTGGGCCCCTGACAGCACGTCTCAATCCCACATCCTGAAACAAAGAATATTGTGTCGGAAAGTTTTAACAACAGGATTAGTCTCGTTGCTCATCAGTTTACGTTTTGAGATTAAAGCTAAGTGAACAAATAAGGACAGCAAATGTAAAGTGAACAAGACGGCGCATTTTGGAAATATATCTTGTAACCACAGCTGTTGCAGTTGGTGACTTTATGATCTCCTCTGCACCCTTTCAAGTGCTCTCACATCCCTCCTAAAAAGTGGATTCCAGAACTGCACATAATACTCCAGCTGTGGCCTAACCAATGTTTTATGTAGCTCCAGTGTAATCTCCCTGCTCTTGAATCCTGTGCCTCGGCTAATAAAGGCAAATATACCATATGCCCTTTTAACCACTGTATCCATCTGCTCTGCTACCTTAAGGGACCAGCGTACATGCACACCAAGTCCTTGGATCCTCTGTTCTTCCCAGGGTCCTGCCGTTTATCATGTAATCCATTGCCTCATTTGTCCTGCTCAAGTGCATCTCCTCACACTTATCCGAATTGAATTCCATTTGCCACTGATCAGCCCATCTGACCATCCTATCTAGATCCTCCTGTAATCTAATGCTATCCTCCTCCCTATTTACCACCCCACCAATTTTTGTATCATCCTGAAAATTAATGATCAACCCTCCTACATACATGACTAAATCATTGATACAAATCTCAATAAGCCTCCAACACTGATCCCTGCAAGACACCCTTGGGTGCAGGCTTCCAGTTGGAAAAACACCCCTTGGCTATCACCCTCTGCTCCCTGTCACTCAGCCAATTTTCCAAATTTCCTTGGATTCCATGGGTTCTTCCTTTGCTATTCTACTTCATAGAATTTACAGTGCAGAAGGAGGCCATTCGGCCCATCGGGTCTGCACCAGCTCTTGGAAAGAGCACCCTACTTAAGCCGACACATCCACCCTATCCCCATAACCCATTAACCCCAGCTAACCTTTTTTGAACACTAAGGGTAATTTATCATGGCCAATCCACCTAACCTGCACATCTTTGGATTGTGGGAGGAAACCGGAGCACCCGGAGGAAACCCACGCAGACACGGGGAGAACGTGCAGACTCCGCACAGACAGTGACCCAAGCCGGGAATCGAACCTGGGACCCTGGAGCTGTGAAGCAACTGTGCTAACCACTGTGCTACCGTGCTGCCCTGCCCTGTTGTTAAATTATCAGACTGCTTATCCAATTCCTGGATGAGCATAAATTTTCTCCAACTATATCGTTTTTGGTTCCTGCTATAAACTTTGTTCACTGCTACTGACCCTGCCCTGCTCCCTGGCAACAGTCGGAGACTAAACCTGTCTGTTTGCAGTCTTGGTGTGAAGTCTGACTCTGAGATGTGCTTCTGACCACAGACTCTCATCATTACTAAGACCACATATTTCTACCTCTGACGTCACCTGATTTTTCTCTGCGTCATCAAATCTGCTGTTGAAACCCTCATTCATGCTTCCGTTACCTCTGAATTTGATTATTCCAACTCGCTCCTGGCTATCCTCCCACATTCTGTAAGTTGGAAGTCATCCAAAACTCTGCTGCCTGTGCCCTTACTCGCACTAAAACTAGATTGGCTGCTGGTCAAACAATACCTTACCTAGAACATAGAACGATACAGCGCAGTCCAGGCCCTTCGGCCCACGATGTTGCACCAAAACAAAAGCCATCTAACCTACACTATGCCATTATCATCCATATGTTTATCCAATAAACTTTTAAATGCCCTCAATGTTGGCGAGTTCACTACTGTAGCATGTAGGGCATTCCACGGCCTCACTACTCTTTGCGTAAAGAACCTACCTCTGACCTCTGTCCTATATCTATTACCCCTCAGTTTAAAGCTATGTCCCCTCGTGCCAGCCATTTCCATCCGCGGGAGAAGGCTCTCACTGTCCACCCTATCTAACCCCCTGATCATTTTGTATGCCTCTATTAAGTCTCCTCTTAACCTTCTTCTCTCCAACGAAAACAACCTCAAGTCCATCAGCCTTTCCTCATAAGATTTTCCCTCCATACCAGGCAACATCCTGGTAAATCTCCTCTGCACCCGCTCCAAAGCCTCCACGTCCTTCCTATAATGCGGTGACCAGAACTGTACGCAATACTCCAAATGCGGCCGTACCAGAGTTCTGTACAGCTGCAACATGACAAAGAACAAAGAAATGTACAGCACAAGAACAGGCCCTTCGGCCCTCCAAGCCCGTGCCGAGCATGCTGCCCGACTAAACTACAATCTTCTACACTTCCTGGGTCCGTATCCTTCTATTCCCATCCTATTCATATATTTGTCAAGATGCCCCTTAAATGTCCCTATCGTCCCTGCTTCCACTACCTCCTCCGGTAGCGAGTTCCAGGCACCCACTACCCTCTGCGTAAAAAACTTGCCTCGTACATCGACTCTAAACCTTGCCCCTCTCACCTTAAACCTATGCCCCCTAGTAATTGACCCCTCTACCCTGGGGAAAAGCCTCTGACTATCCACTCTGTCTATGCCCCTCATAATTTTGTATACCTCTATCAGGTCTCCCCTCAACCTCCTTTGTTCCAGTGAGAACAAACCGAGTTTATTCAACCACTCCTCATAGCTAATGCCCTCCATACCAGGCAACATTCTGGTAAATCTCTTCTGCACCCTCTCTAAAGCCTCCACATCCTTCTGGTAGTGTCGACCAGAATTGAACACTATACTCCAAGTGTGGCCTAAGGTTCTATACAGCTGCAACATGACTTGCCAATTCTTATACTCAATGCCCCGGCCAATGAAGGCAAGCATGCCGTATGCCTTCTTGACTACCTTCTCCACCTGTGTTGCCCCTTTCAATGACCTGTGGACCTGTACTCCTAGATCTCTTTGACATTCAATACTCTTGAGGGTTCTACCATTCACTGTATATTCCCTACCTGCATTAGACCTTCCAAAATGCATTACCTCACATTTGTCCGGATTAAACTCCATCTGCCATCTCTCCGCCCAAGTCTCCAGACAATCTAAATCCTGCTGTATCCTCCGACAGTCCTCATCGCTATCCGCAATTCCACCAACCTTTGTGTCGTCTGCAAACTTACTAATCAGACCAGTTACATTTTCCTCCAAATCATTTATATATACTACAAAGAGCAAAGGTCCCAGCACTGATCCCTGTGGAACACCACTGGTCACAGCCCTCCAATTAGAAAAGCATCCCTCCATTGCTACTCTCTGCCTTCTATGGCCTAGACAGTTCTGTATCCACCTTGCCAGCTCACCCCTGATCCCGTGTGACTTCACCTTTTGTACTAGTCTACCATGAGGGACCTTGTCAAAGGCCTTACTGAAGTCCATATAGACAACATCTACTGCCCTACCTGCATCAATCATCTTAGTGACCTCGAAAAACTCTATCAAGTTAGTGAGACGCGACCCCCCCTTCACAAAACCGTGCTGCCTCTCACTAATACGTCCATTTGCTTCCAAATGGGAGTAGATCCTGTCTCGAAGAATTCTCTCCAGTAATTTCCCTACCACTGAAGTAAGGCTCACCGGCCTGTAGTTCCTGGGATTATCCTTGCTACCCTTCTTAAACAGAGGAACAACATTGGCTATTCTCCAGTCCTCCGGGACATCCCCTGAAGACGGCGAGGATCCAAAGATTTCTGTCAAGGCCTCAGCAATTTCCTCTCCAGCCTCCTTCAGTATTCTGGGGTAGATCCCATCAGGCCCTGGGAACTTATCTACCTTAATATTTTTTAAGACACCCAACACCTCGTCTTTTTGGATCTCAATGTGACCCAGGCTATCTACACCCCCTTCTCCAGACTCAACATCTGCCAATTCCTTCTCTTTGGTGAATACTGATGCAAAGTATTCATTTAGTACCTCGCCCATTTCCTCTGGCTCCACACATAGATTCCCTTGCCTATCCTTCAGTGGGCCAATCCTTTCCCTGGCTACCCTCTTGCTTTTTATGTACGTGTAAAAAGCCTTGGGATTTTCCTTAACTCTATTTGCCAATGACTTTTCATGACCCCTTCTAGCCCTCCTGACTCCTTGCTTAAGTTCCTTCCTACTTTCCTTATATTCCACGCAGGCTTCGTCTGTTCCCAGCCTTTTAGCCCTGACAAATGCCTCCTTTTTCTTTTTGACGAGGCCTACAATATCACTCGTCATCCAAGGTTCCCGAAAATTGCCGTATTTATCTTTCTTCCTCACAGGAACATGCCGGTCCTGTATTCCTTTCAACTGCCACTTGAAAGCCTCCCACATGTCAGATGTTGATTTGCCCTCAAACATCCGCCCCCAATCTATGTTCTTCAGTTCCCGCCTAATATTGTTATAATTAGCCTTCCCCCAATTTAGCACATTCATCCTCGGACCACTCTTATCCTTGTCCACCAGTACTTTAAAACTTACTGAATTGTGGTCACTGTTACCGAAATGCTCCCCTACTGAAACATCTACCACCTGGCCAGGCTCATTCCCCAATACCAGGTCCAGTACCGCCCCTTCCCTAGTTGGACTGTCTCCATATTGTTTTAAGAAGCCCTCCTGGATGCTCCTTACAAACTCCGCCCCGTCTAAGCCCCTGGCACTAAGTGAGTCCCAGTCAATATTGGGGAAGTTGAAGTCTCCCATCACCACAACCCTGTTGTTTTTACTCTTTTCCAAAATCTGTCTACCTATCTGCTCCTCTATCTCCCGCTGGCTGTTGGGAGGCCTGTAGTATACCCCCAACATTGTGACTGCACCCTTCTTATTCCTGATCTCTACCCATATAGCCTCACTGCCCTCTGAGGTGTCCTCTCGCAGTACAGCTGTGATATTCTCCCGAACAAGTAGCGCAACTCCACCTCCCCTTTTACATCCCCCTCTACCCCGCCTGAAACATCTAAATCCTGGAACGTTTAGCTGCCAATCCTGCCTTTCCCTCAACCAGGTCTCTGTAATGGCAACAACATCATAGTTCCAAGTACTAATCCAAGCTCTAAGTTCATCTGCCTTACCCGTAATGCTCCTTGCATTAAAACATATGCACTTCAGGCCACCAGACCCGCTGTGTTCAGCAACTTCTCCCTGTCTGTCCTGCCTCAGAGCCACACTGTCCCTATTCCCTAGTTCTCCCTCAATGCTCTCACCTTCTGACCTATTGCTCCCGTGCCCACCCCCCTGCCATACTAGTTCAAACCCTCCCGTGTGACACTAGCAAACCTCGCGGCCAGGATATTTATGCCTCTCCGGTTTAGTTGCAACCCGTCCTTCTTATACAGGTCACACCTGCCCCGGAAGAGCTCCCAGTGGTCCAGATAATGGAAACCCTCCCTCCTACACCAGCTGTTTAGCCACGTGTTTAGCTGCTCTATCTTCCTATTTCTAGCCTCACTGGCACGTGGCACAGGGAGTAATCCCGAGATTACAACCCTCGAGGTCCTGTCTTTTAACTTTCTGCCTAGCTCCCTGAACTCCTGTTGCAGGACCTCATGCCCCTTCCTGCCTATGTTGTTAGTACCAATATGTACAACGACCTCTGCCTGTTTGCCCTCCCCCTTCAGGATGCCCTCTACCCGTTCGGAGACATCCTGGACCCTGGCACCAGGGAGGCAACATACCATCCTGGAGTCTCTTTCACGTCCACAGAAGCGCCTATCTGTGCCCCTGACTATAGAGTCCCCTATTACTATTACTCTTCTGCGCTTTGACCCTCCCTTCTGAACATCAGAGCCAGCCGTGGTGCCACTGCTCTGGCTGCTGCTGTTTTACCCTGATAGGCTATCCCCCCCGACAGTATCCAAAGGGGTATATCTGTTCGAGAGGGGGACAACCACAGGGGATTCCTGCACTGACTGCCCTTTCTGGTGGTCACCCATTTCTCTGCCTGCACGTTGGGTGTGACCACATTTATATAACTGCGATCTATGACGCTTTCCGCCACTTGCATGCTCCTAAGTGCATCAAATTGCTGCTCCAACCGAACCATGCGGTCTGTGAGGAGCTCCAGTTGGGTGCACTTTCTGCAGATGAAGCCATCCGGGACGTTGGAAGCCTCCCGGACCTGCCACATCTCACAGTCAGAGCACAGCACCCCTCTAACTGACATTGCGTCAATTAATTAAAATTAAAATTTGTCTTTTTTTTTTTAAAATATTTTTTTAAAATTTCAAAGTTACTGTCAGCTATCTGTTTCCCAGCACTAGATTTCTAATAGAAATGCGATAGCTAACTATAGTACTCTCCGATCTCTGGCTTAGATATCCCTCTAAATTATAATTAAGTTATTATGTTTAATTAGTTACCAAATACTCAAATTTTTTTTAAATTTTTGTGTAGAATCCCAACCAGCCACTCTGGCCACAGCTTTTCTGTGATGTCACTTCAGTTTCCCCCCGACACACATACTTTGAAAAAAGGTATAAAAGTAAAAATAAGTATAAATCACTTACTTACCCTCTGAGTGTCTTAGATGTTCTCAGGTTCTCTCCCTGACAGAGACTGCTCCTCCACCTCCGAACCTTGACCTGCACAATGCTAATAATATAATAATAATATAATATGGCACTTACCTCACACCAATGGGTCTTATTATTAGGTTAGAGGAGGAGGGCGGGTGGGAGACACTACACGTGTAGTGTCTCGGGTTTCCTCTCCACCAGAATTTATTGGTTGGGGGGGGGGGGGGGGTGGCCTTCCCAGAAGTCTGCTGGTCGACTTCCGTTCCTGCCTTATATAAAACAAATAAAACAGAAAAGAAGAACAGACACGGGACCAGGTAAGGGTTTATAAATTCGCTACTCACCTCCCCAGAAGGCCCCTGCGCACCGCTGCCGCCGAAATCCAAAGGGCTGCTCCTGTAAAGGTAAGTGGTTTTAAAGTCGCTACTCACCTCCCAGAAGGCCCCTGCGCACCGCTGCCGCCGAAATCCAAAGGGGCCTCCTGACTCCGTAACTCAATCCCTCTACCAATAAAGGCCAACACTCCATAGGCCTTCTTCACAACCCTATCAACCTGGGTGGCAACTTTCAGGGATCTATGTACATGGACACCTAGATCCCTCTGCTCATCCACACTTCCAAGAACTTTACCATTAGCCAAATATTCCGCATTCCTGTTGTTCCTTCCAAAGTGAATCACCTCACACTTCTCTACATTAAACTCCATTTGCCACCTCTCAGCCCAGCTCTGCAGCTTATCTATCTCCCTCTGTAACCTGCTACATCCTTCCACACTATCGACAACACCGCCGACTTTAGTATCGTCTGCAAATTTACTCACCCACCCTTCTGCGCCTTCCTCTAGGTCATTGATAAAAATGACAAACAGCAACGGCCCCAGAACAGATCCTTGTGGTACTCCACTTGTGACAGAACTCCATTCTGAACATTTCCCATCAACCACCACCCTCTGTCTTCTTTCAGCTAGCCAATTTCTGATCCACATCTCTAAATCACCCTCAATCCCCAGCCTCCGTATTTTCTGCAATAGTCTACCGTGGGGAACCTTATCAAATGCTTTGCTGAAATCCATATACACCACATCAACTGCTCTACCCTCGTCTACCTGTTCAGTCACCTTCTCAAATAACTCGATAAGGTTTGTGAGGCATGACCTTCCCTTCACAAAGCCATGCTGACTATCCCTGATCATATTATTCCTATCTAGATGATTCTAAATCTTGTCTCTTATAATCCCCTCCAAGACTTTACCCACTACAGACGTGAGGCTCACCGGTCTATAGTTGCCGGGGTTGTCTCTGCTCCCCTTTTTGAACAAAGGGACCACATTTGCTATCCTCCAGTCCTCTGGCTACAGGAATAGTGCCAATGATGACATAAAAATCAAAGCCAACGGTCCAGCAATCTCTTCCCTGGCCTCCCAGAGAATCCTAGGATAAATCCCATCAGGACCCAGGGACTTATCTATTTTCAGCCTGTCCAGAATTGCCAACACCTCTTCCCTACGTACCTCAATGCCATCTATTCTATTAGCCTGGGGCTCAGCATTCTCCTCCACAACATTCTCTTTTTCCTGAGTGAATACTGACGAAAAATATTCATTTAGTATCTCGCCTATCTCTTCAGACTCCACGCACAACTTCCCATCCCTGTCCTTGACTGGTCCTACTCTTTCCCTAGTCATTCGCTTATTCCTGACATACCTATAGAAAGCTTTTGGGTTTGATTTTAAAAATTCTCATTGTTGTTTTCCAATTCCTCCATGGCGTCCCCCCTCCTCACCTCTGTAATCTCCTCCAGGCTGTGCCTTCAGTTGCTGAAGCCCTAATACAAATACCTTCCCTTCACCCCTCCGTCTCGCAACCATATTTTGCTTAAAACTTGTAGGTTTGACCAAGCTTTTGATCATTTGGTCTAATACCTTCTTACCATATTTTGTTTTATAATGCCCAGTGAAGTGCTTTTACTATTCTAAAAATACCCTCCAATTATTTATTCTTATAAAGCTCTGACAATCTGTCTTAGCTTCTATGGCTAGTTTACCTTCATTTTATTTATTCACCCTTTTTACTTATGCGTTAACAGCGGGCTAATCAACTCTTGAATCATCACAACTAAATCCAACCCTATGCATGCCCTAAGTTCACATCCACAGTTTTCATCGTGGGCCAGGATATGGTAAGGAGCAGCTGGATGCACCACAACTATTGAGATTTGAGCCCACAGGAGAATGTTGGCTCATTTGACTCTTAACCAATTAAGGGGTTTGTGGTGATTTTATCTTAAATTAAATTTGCTGGAATCTGGTTGGAATATGTTGGAGGCTGATCCGAACTTTGACTTATCATTTTCCTTTTGCAGTACTTGGGCCACGTGGAGGTAGACGAATCTCGAGGGATGCACATCTGTGAGGAAGCTGTAAAGAGACTGAAATCTGTATGTATCTACATGTTTTAAAAAAACATAACTTTTTAAAATACACATTGAACCTGCAAATGCTGACTTTATGTTGCTTTATAATCTAAAGCAAGGAACAGACTAAAACAGAAATATGGGGTGGGATTTACCGACCAACATGGTTTTTGGTGGATTTCCTGTTGACTGCACCCCTCGTTGCCAGGAAACCCATGCGCCATCGGTGGGACCTGAATATCACGCCGGCGTGAACAGACAGTAAATTCCACCCTCTAAATTGGACCTAGCCAAGGAAAATGGAATCAAAGTTCGACAGGAAAAACTGTCAGGAAGAAATGTTTCAGGTATAGGCTAGGTACATTAGAAGGGCAAACAGTCGGAAAACTAAAGCTAGGGCTTCTTGGATGATTGGGGGAGGATAGCGGATATGATGAAATGAAAGAAACACAGAGGGTGGAGGTTGCATTCAAGGTGAATTCTTCAAATGAGAACCAGACCAAATACAAACAAGTTGAGAGGGATAGTGAAGAGAAAAGTATAACTGGTAAAGATGGGATCTGGGAATAGAGTGGTCGGGGAAATGATGATGTGGTAGTAACGTCACTGGACTAGTAATCTGGATGTCCAAGCTAATGTTCTGGCGACATGGGTTCAAATCCCACCATGGCAGCTGGTGGAATTTAAATTCAATTGAGAAATCTGGAATATAAAACTAGTCTCCATAACGGTGACAATGGCAACTAGCATTCATTGTTGTAAATGCCCATCTGGTTCACTAATGTCCTTTAGGGAAGGAAATCTGCCACCCTTACCTGATCTGGCCTACATGTGACTCCAGACCCACAGCAATGTGGTTGAATCTTCCCTGCCCTCTCTAATGGCCTGGCAAAACCACTCAGTTTAAGTGTAATTAAAAATGGTCATCAAATACTGGCCTTACCAGTGATGCCCACATAAAAGAACAAGGGGAAAAAAAGTTAACATAAACGATAACCTAAAAATGTTCTCCTGGCACCTAAGTGGGTAGCAAGAGGCAGGCTGTTAGGGACAAGGAAGGTGATGTATGCTTAGAGGTGACTACTTAATGACTGTTTTATTGTGTATGCTGACAAAATAGCTGTAAAAACAGGGATGACAAAGCTAACGGATGGGTGAAATTTGATAGTCAGGATCTACTGGAAAGGCAGCCAAGCTTACAGTGGATAGGTTACCTGGTCCGGATGGCTTACATCTCAAGTTGCTAAGGGAAATGGGGTTGGAGATAACTGAAAGGTTGGCATGATCTTGCAATTTCCCTAGGCGGCTGTAGGTAGCAGAGTAGCACTGTGTAAGGACATTCATAGTAACTACAGACCAGTCACTTTAACATAATGGTGGGTAAGCTTTTGAAGCATTATTCAGGGTAAAACTAACAGGCACTTGTGTTGAGTTAATTAGGGAGAGGCAACACAGATTTGTAAAAGGCAGATGATCTTGACTAATCTAATTGCATTTGTTGACGAAGTAACAAGAGAAGATTGATGAAGAGTATGCAATGGATTTTGTCTATATGGAGTTGAAAAAAGCATTTGACAAAGTATCACATGGAAGGTCGGTTAAAAAAAATTGAGACTCGTGGAACAGGAGGATCAGTGTCGGGTTCGATTTTATGAAAAAAAAAAAAAAATTGGTTTAAGGACAGATTATATTGAATTGTGGTAAATGATTATTTTAGACCGGAGGATGGCTGTTGTGGTCCGAGTGTCAGTGCTAGGATCAGTGTTCATGAAAGAATTGGATATTGGAATACAGAGTAAGATTTCAAAATTTGCTGATGATACTGAACTTGGAAATATGGTTGACATTGAGGATGATACCAATCAACTGCAACCGAATGTGTCGTACCAGAATGGGCAGACAAGTAACAGACATAATTTAATACAGAGAAGTGTGAGGTAATGCATTTTGGCAGAGAGCATAGGGGAGACTTTATGGCATTCTAAAAAGTGTGCAGGACCAGAGGGACCTGGGAGTTTGTGTGCGTCAATGCTTGAAGATATCAGGATCATATTGAAGGTGTGTTTCAAAAAGCATATAGAACCTTGAGCTCCATAAATAGAGGCACCATGTACAAAAGCAGGGAAGTTATGCTAAGTCTTTATAAAGCTCTGATTTGATGACAACCTGAGTATTGTGTCCACAATTTAGAAAGGATGTAAAGGTCCTTGAAAGAGTGCAGAAGAGATTCACCAGAGAATAGTTCCAAAGATGAGAGAACTTAGCTGCCAAGTTATGTGGGTAAAGCTTGGGGCGTTCTTCTTGCAACAAAGCAGATTGAAGGGAGATTTGGTAATGGTGAAAAAGATTGACAGGTTTAGAAGGGAGACCAAGAACAGCAGCGGGATTCTCCCAACGGGCGGCTAAGAGCCGACGCCGGAGTTAAAACGGGAGTGTTTTACTCCGGCGTCAACACCCGTTCTGGGACCCCATTCTGCGGCCCACAGGGGGCTAGGACGGCGCTGGAGCGGCCTCCGCCGCCCCAGCTTCCGATCCTGGTGCCGTGGGATCCGCACTTGCGTAGTTGAGCCGTCGCCAACTAGCGCGTGCGCAGTGGCCTTCTTCCCCGCAGCGGCCCCGCCGCCAAATGGCGCAGGGCTACAGGAGCCAGCGCAGAGGAAAGGAGGCCGGGGTGCAGAGAGGCCGGCCCGCCGATCGCTGGACCCTGATCGCGGGCCAGGCCACTACGGTGGCCCCCTCCCCGGCGTCAGACCCCCCCCCCTCCTGCCCCACAGGCCGCACCCGAACCTTCAACACCGAGGTCCCGCCGGCTCAGAGGATGTTAGAACGGCGCCGGCGGGACTCTGCGTTTTGTTTTGTTGACGGCCGCTTGGCCCATCTGGCCCGGAGAATCGGCAAGCCGGCCCGGGACGGAGAGTCGGCTCATACCCCGTCCGGCGGCGCGCCGACCCAGCGGCGCGCCGACCCAGCGGCGTGGCGCGATTCTCCGGCCCAGTGGGGGGTCAGAGAATTCCGTCCCATATTTTTCATGCACAAGGATTAAGGGGACAATGGTATAAGGCTGCAGACGAGCAATAAGGGCGAATATGAAGAAACATGTTTTTACACTGTGTGTAGTAATGAACTGGAATTCGTTGCCCATGAAGGTGATGGAAGTGGAAATGATTAATGATTTCAAGAAGAAATTGGATGGACAGTTGAGGGTAATAGACTTGCAGGGCTACATGAATAGAGGCAAAATGGGACTGATTGGACTGCCAGCATGAATTCAATGGACTGAATCGCCTACTTCAATGCCAAATTAACTCTTTAACTACTGTTCTTTGCAGTATTTCTGCCCTAGCTTTGTGTTGCATGCTGCCTTGATAAATGGTCTCTGAATTTTGTCTTACAATTCAACATGTGAAATAGTTATGTTTTTGATATTGACACTGCATGGTTGAACCCTTAACATACCATGTTGTGTGTGCTACATTGTGGGTCTGTGTCAGTTATTTTTGTTCTCTTCCAACCTCTTTACTCTCCCTTCCCCAACCTCCAACCCTGATGAGATGGTCCTATTCTTGCTAGACACGCCTGCCAAAAAGTCAAGTGCCCCTTTGGCAGCTATATTCCAGGTTGCCAGTTTAGAATATGATTGGCAAAGATCTGGGAACATAATGCTGATTTCCTCGGCCAGATGCCTAATCTGCCAAGCCCCAGGAAGATTAGTGAGAAATAGACTACATTGTTTTTGTGACTTTGATTTAGAAAGGGACTGATAGTTTGTCTTCAGTGTTATTTTGAATATGGGTGTTCATTTTATCCTGTGACAAGGTATGATGTAAAACTTTATTTACATGGAAAACATGACATGTTATGTATACTTCAGTGTGCATGGGTGTTGAATTACAACAATGAGTAGAGCCTCATTGTTTGTGTTTAAAATATGTACAAGCTACAAATCATACCAATTCATAAACGCTGCTTAAACATTTTGGAAGTGTTTAAATTTGGTGTGAAATATATTGAGATGTTTCTGTATCCTGGTTTGGAAATCTTTTTAATAACAAAATCATAATCTCCCGTGGGTACACTGTATCAAGCCAGTTAATACTTCACATAAGCTGTAAGGCCGAAATCAGCAATTCAGCTAGCAGCAGAATGCTAACTTGTTGATAATCTAAACAAAGCTTTGTAACTTTTCTTTTATCATTGTCAACTTCAAATCTCACAATGTTAGATGAGTGATGTTGTGCTTAATTTGCAGAATGTATAATTTTCTTTTGGCACAGACACTTTGCTTATTGACAGGGTCGGCATGGTGGCATAGTGGTTAGCACTGCTGCCTCACAGCACCAGGGACCCTGGTTGAATTCTGAAATCTGGTATCTCTGTGTGGAGTTTGGACTTTCTCCCCATACCTGCGTGGGTTTCCTCCAGGCGTTAGTTTCCTCCCACAGTCCAAAGATGTGCAGGTTATGTGGATTGGCCATGCAAAAATTGCCCTTAGTGTCCAAAAGGTTAGGTGGGGTACTGAGTTTCAGGGACTGGATGCGGATCTGACCCTAGATGGGTTGCTCTTTCAGAGGCTGAATGGCCTCCTTCTGCACTGTAGGGATTCTATGATTCTACATAGTTCAAGCTACGTTTCTGATCTGTACATTCAGACAACTGCAGATGACAAGGATGAAGAAGTAGAGTGATTTAGATTTGGAGATGACACCAAGTTAGGAGGTGCAGTGATTTTAGTAGATGGAAACAGGAAATTAACAAGGGGCATATGGACTAAATGAATAGGCAAAAGTACAGCAGATTGTGTTTAACATTGAGAAATATGATACTATTATAATAATATAATACACTTGGGATAGAAGAGAATCAAATCAGAATATTTTCTTAATTGTGAGAGCCCAAGAGCTGTGGGTAGCAGAGATTTAAGTGTCCATATTCACAGATTCACTGAAGCTAGTTGACAGATGGATAAAGATAATAAAAGGGTGGCATAGTGGTTAGCACTGTTGCCTGACCGTGCCAAGGACCTGGGTTCAATTCAGGCCTTGGGTCATTGTCTGTGTGGAGTTTGCACTTTCTCCCTGTGTTTGCATGTTTCCTCTGGGTGCTCTGGTTTCCTCCCACAATCCAAAGTTGTGCAGGTTAGGTGGATTGGTCATGCTAAATTGACCCATAGTATCCAAAAGGTTAGATGGGTTGCGGGAGATAGGGTGGGGGCATGAGCCGAGGTAGGGTGCTCTTTTTAGGTGTCGATGCAGACTCGATGGGCCGGGTGGCCTCCTTCTGCACTGTAGGGATTCTATGTCTAATGTAATGTAATGTTGACCGTTATCGCAAGCTGCGTTGAATACAATTGGAAGGAAGTGATACTTGATTTGTACGGAGCTTTGGCCTGACCCTATCTTGAGTACTGTGTTCAGTTCTGGGCACCACAACTCAAAAAGAATGTATTTTTCTTAGGAGAAACCTAAAGGGTTAAGTTGACAGGTTACATAAATCTTCCTTGATGTCCTTTTGAGTTTAGAAATTTGAGGGGTAATCCAGTCGAGCTTTTCAAAATGATTAAGGGATTTAGTGGAGCACATACAGCACAACTATTTCCCCTCATGAGGGAATTCAGAACAAGTGGACATGATCAAAAAATTAGAGTTTAGGTCATTTAAGGGTGAAATTAGGCAACATTGCTTCATTTCCCCTGTAATGTCCAAGACAGAGGTTGATAGATTATTGTTTTGGTATGAATATTGTTCCAGTACTGCACCAGACCTCCAATTTATATTGGGAAACCAGATGCAAAACCCCAACAATTTTTTTCATTTGTAAACAGTGAGGAAAGGAAAACTCACCACTGGGAGTGATTCCACTGACAAATAAGGATCTTTTATATTAAAACAAACTTTATTATTAACACAGGATTAACCCATTCACATCAAAGAAAAACAGCTTTTCAATTAACAATTAAACATTTCTTAGAAAAATGAAGAAAGGAATTTCAACTTCCTTCCCCATTTATTTCTAAAGTTTCAATTAAGCAAAATCCACACACAGGTCAAATGCCACTTATTAGTAAAGTTAACACTTAGTGGATTACAAATTTATTCACAAAGTCCTTGGAGAGAAGCTTTCAGAAGTCAGTCTGAGAAACACACCTTTCCTCAGAACCCAGAGCAGAAAACAAACACAGGGCAGAGCTGAAAGACAAAACTAAAACAGACCCAGCCCTCCCATGAGTGGCATCACAGCCTGCCTAGATGTTAACCACTTAATCATCGCTTTAGCAGACATATAATCTGGATAATTTATCATAAGTTTTTTTTAATAACATTACTGCAGCAGACATATAATACAATATATATAAATATTTTCTACATTCATCACAGTATCAAGGGCTATGGAACGAAGGTGGGCTAATGGGTTTGAGGCACAGAACTACCAACACCAAATTAAATGACGGGGAAACCAGGTTTAGGGGTTGAAAACCCTACAACTGCTCATATGATGACGCAACTGCCATCAATGCCATTGGAGGTAGAAAAAATGGTAGGTTCTCTACTGAAGGAAAAAATAGATAAACATCTCCTCCTCCTTCTCCTCCTTCAGGTACCATGTCGTAAGAGGGCATTTGCGACCATGGACTTCCATTGGATTGGACCATGAGTATGCTTGGCGAAACGCTGCAGTGGTTTGTCATTGCCTTCTGCATTATAGCTAACCAGGAATGTCGCCCGCTCTTACTGCCTGCCATCCGGCTTCTTGGAAGGATTTAAAGGCTGGTGATCTGTTTGGCCATGTTGTGAATGCACCTACCATGGCCATAGAGTCCTGAAGTAGGACTTGAACCCGGAGCTTCTGGTCAGTGGTAGAGATACTACTACTGTGCCACAATACCTCCTGATAAACAGCAAGAAACCAAAACTATTCTGAATAGTCAGGGTGTAACACCAACCTCATTGAATTATTTCAGGAAGCAACAGGGAGAGGAGATGCATCTAAGTTACCTAAATTTACAAAAGGTGTTCACTAAGACACATCATACGCTAGTGAGCAAGGTTAGAGCATTCAGAATCAGGAGGTAAGGAGCAGACAGTTGTCTGATTAACTCAAAGACAGAAAGTGGAGAGTCGGGGGTAAATGGTAGCTATTGCATAAATTAGATGGAGAGTGAGCTCCCACAGAATCAGTGCTGGGATCACTATTGTTAACAATGTGTGGCACAGTGGTTAGCACTGGGACTGTGCCGATGAGGACCCGGGTTCGAATCCCGGCCCTGGGTCACTGTCGGTGTGGAGTTTGCACATTCTCCCCATGTCTGCGTGGGTTTCACCCCCACAACCCAAAGATGTGCTGGTTAGGTGGATTGGCCATGCTAAATTGCCCCTTAATTGGAAAAATAAAATAATTGTGTACGCTAAATTTATTTTAAAAAACTATTGTTAACAAATGTATGGTCATTTATCATCAATTTATAGCCTTTAGAACCCAAAACCCAATTTTTAATTTGCAGATAACACCAAATTGGGTGAAAATTGTTGATGTTGATGAGGACAGGAAGACATAATTGGCTAACTAATTTCAAGACACCAGTATTACATTTTGGTTTTAAAAAAAAAAGAATCTTTAAAAAAAAATACATTTAGAGTGCCCAATTATTTTTGTTTCCAATTAAGGGACTAGCGTAGCCAATCCACCTAACCTGCACATCTTTGAGTTGTGGGGGTGAAACCCACGCAGACACTGGGAGAATGTGCAAACTCCACACGGGCCGGGATCAAACCTGGGTCCTCAGTGCCATAGTCCCAGTGCTAACCACTGCACCACTTGCTGCCCTAGAAAATAAGAATCTAAATGAAGCAGAGGAGCAAAAGGATCTGGGAATACAAATACACATCACAAAGTTGTAACATAGATCAATGAGGCCATTTAAAAAAGCAAAGTAAGCACTTGGGTTTGCTTCCTGAGGGATTGAATTGAAAAATAAATGCATTATGCTAAACTTGTATTAAATTTGATTAGACCACAGTTGGACTGCTGTGTACAGTTCTGGCCGTCTTATAATAATCATCTTTATTATTGTCACAAGTAGGCTTACATTAACACTTTAATGAAGTTACTGTGAAAATTCCCCAGTCGCCACACTCCAGCGCCTGTTCGGGTAGACAGAGGGAGAATTCAGAATATCCAATTCACCTGACAAGCACGTCTTTTGGGACTTGTGGGAGGAAACCGGA
Source organism: Scyliorhinus torazame (assembly GCF_047496885.1). Lineage (NCBI taxonomy): Eukaryota > Metazoa > Chordata > Chondrichthyes > Carcharhiniformes > Scyliorhinidae > Scyliorhinus > Scyliorhinus torazame. Next base: position 274,478,343 of record NC_092708.1, read on the forward strand.
GCACCCGGAGGAAACGCACGGGGAGAACGTACAGACTCCGCACAGTGACCCAAGCGGGAATCGAACCTGGGGCCCTACCACTGTGAAGGAACAGTGCTAACCACTGTGCTACCGTTCCACCCCTGTATTCTAATGGAGGCACTGGAGAGGGTGCAATAAAGATTTCCAAAAACGATACCCTAACTGCAAGGTTATACCCATCAGGAAAGGATATACAGGCTGGGACATTTGGAAAGCAAAGGTCGGGGCGGGGCCTAATAAAAGTCTTGAAAATTATGAAAGGTTTTGAAAGAATAGACTTGTTGGGAAGAGCACAACTGGAGCCATCAATATAAGATGGTCACCAAGAAATTAAATGAAGAATTCAGAAGAACCTTATTTTTTCAGAGTGCTAAAAATGTGGCATTCACTCGCACAGAGAGTGGTTGAAATGAAAAATGAGATACCTTCAGGGAAGCCAGATAAAGCCATTTGAGTCATGAGGGAATAAAGGTGATATTTGGGTGAGGAAGGATGGGGAAAGGCATATGTTGAGCATAAACAAAGACTTGAATGGCTGGGCAAAATAGCCTGTTTCTGCGCCGTATAGTCGATGTAATGCCATTGAAAGATTGATCAAGGAAAGGTTCTTGATTGGTTTGCTGCTTAAAAGAACATGTTTCCTGGGTAGAAGTTTTATTATAGAATTAATGGAAGACTTCCACTCCACACTTATCCATTATGCTGTTCAAATATTATGCAAATGTTTATATTTGTCAGAATTATCACTGTTCAGATTTGAAGATTTGACTGCCATCATTTCGTTATTTAAAATGATAGTGCCATCAGCTTATTTTAACATACAAAGTCAGCAGGAATTGAACTAACTGTTCAATGTGGAGCATTACTTTGGCCTTTTGATCAGCATTACTCTGTGTCCCTGGAGTTTGACCAATGTCTCTAGATAAAATATTGCATGTGCCTTCTCAAAGAGGAGGATACCATTTTTATTATTGGCCCAGTGAAGCTAAGATTGTACAAATAAATCCGATGCCAGCTCTCCATTGTCACTGATGTAAAAAAAAATACAGTGGTGTCTATCATCAGAGAAGAGTTGAAGTGTACTGGTATACACCTGCGAGGTCTCATTCTCGGGATACCCAACGATATACAATACAGAGTGATCAGCTGTCGAATGATCCGGTTTGTGGACCCTCTGCAATCTGTTGATTGTTTTAGCCAGGCCTTGCGTTTCATGTAAGTTACCATGAAGGAAAAAGATAATTTTACCAATAACGTGGCTGACTAAAACAGATGTGCATTTGTCTTGTTGATCAGTTATTTATTTTTTTAAATTCAGAGTACCCAATTCATTTTTTCCAATTAAGGGGCAATTTATTGTGACCAATCCACCTAGCCTGCACATCTTTGGGTTGTGGGGGCGAAATCCACGCAAACACGGGGAGAAAGTGCAAACTCCACACGGACAGTGACCCAGAGCCGGGATCAAACCTAGGACCTCAGCGCCGTGAGGCAGCACGGCTCACCCACTGCGCCACCATGCTGCCCATTGTTGATCAGTTATGGGGATGAATGAGTTCGAACACGCCATAGTTGAGATCCTCAGCAAATCACTTGCATTATCAATCCATTCAGTTTTGAAAGAATCAGCATTCTGTCAACATTAGAGTATGAGCAGGAAGTAAAGGGATATGGATAGGTTAAGTGAGTGGGGAAGAACCGGGCAGATGGAATATAATTTGGAGAACTGTGAAGTTATCCGCTTTGGTAGAAAAAATAGAAAATATTTTTTAAAATGGAGAGAGACTGAACAATGTTGGCATTCGGACGAGGGCGCTGGATATCCTTGTACATGAATCGCAAAGTTAAGTGCAGGTAAAACAAGCACGAGTAAAGAAGTCTTATTGTAATTGTGTAGGCCCTTAGTGAAACCGCACCTGGAATACTGTGAACAATTCTAATCTCTTTATTTGAGGAAGGATATATTTGCCTTGGAGAGAGCTGAACAAAAGGTTCAGAAAATTGAATAGACGAGGCCTATGTTTCCAAGGGTTGGGAAAAATGAGACTCATCTCATTGAAACATATAACATTTACTGGGTTGAGAGGTTGTTTCTCCTGAATGGAGAGCCTAGCCCCAGGGGTCACAGTCTCAGAATATGGGGTCAGCCATTTCGAACCAAGATGAGAAATGTCTGCACTCAAAAGATTGTGAACTACCCTCGAGTGGGTGGCACTGTAGCACAGTGGTTAGCGCTGTTGCTTCACAGCGCCAGGGACCCGGGTTCAATTCCCGGCTTGGGTCACTGTCTGTGCTGAGTCTGCACATTCTCCCCTTGTCTGCTTGGATTTCCTCCAGGTACTCCGGTTTCCTCCCACAGGTCTCAAAGATGTGCTCGATAGGTAAATTGGACATTCTAAATTCTCCCTCAGTGTACCCGACCAGGCGCCGTAGTGTGGCGACTAGGGGCTTTCCACAGTAACTTCTTTGCAGTGTTAATGTAAGCATACTTGTGACACTAATAAAGATTATTATTTGTTATGGAGTAGTCAAGTTAGATTTTTGGATATCAAGTCACATGGGGAAAAGTGAAGTTAATATGAAAGTTAATTCACAATTTAATTGGATGGTGGAAGGGTCTCGAAGAGCCTAATAGCCTACTACTATTCCTTAAGTTATATTTTAATATGCAAGCCAACCAGATTGGAGTGCAGATTTTGCATTGCACGAACTCAGTTGCTGAATAAATGCAACAGATTTTCAAACCCAGGCAGGCTGAAATGTGCAAAACAGATTTATCCCATGTACTCTGTTTGGTTCACCATATAAAACAGATGAAAATCCCAAGATGCATGCTGGCATGATGATGCCTCACTTATTGCTTCCCAGGAGATTCTTGGGTTGTGTGTTGCTGCATCAAATGGCTCATTAGATGAGATCTAATTGCTTGTTGTAACTATGCACAGAAAGGAATGCAAAATGTGGGCTAATTTCTTGAATTAATTCTCTTAAAGACGAATGGTTGGATATATATTTTACTGTGATGTGCCACATTGCAATGAACAGGAAAGTTTTAAAATCTCAAACATGAACTGTAATTTAGAGCTAATTGTAACAAACGTGAAATTACCAACAATCTAAGTATCCATTTTCTATGGTAATTTACAATAGCTTGTCAAATGTACATCATTAGGATGAGCTTCCTTAAGGTATTGTGAAAAATCTACTTTGTTTCCGTTCGATACGTGCATCACTGACTTTTAACTTAATTTGAAGTGATATGCAGTTGGGGATTAAAAATTCACAGTGACATTCTCTGATCTTCCATAGAATTCATAGAATTTACAGCGCAGAAGGAGGCCATTCGGCCTATCGAGTCTTGGAAAGAGCACCCTACCCAAGGTCAACACCTCCACCCTATCCCCACAACCCAGTAACCCCACCCAACACTAAGGTCAATTTTGGACACTAAGGGCAATTTATCATGGCCAATCCACCTAACCAGTGGGTAACTGCACCACTTGAGATAAAATATTCTTCCAGTAAAGGGGAATTCCAGGTTTGATTCTCTGTCAATGCAGATCTCAAATATTAGAGGCAGTATAATTTACCTTGCCATACCACGAACATCTATACAGTATAAATTATGAATATCCTTGATTTTGCTAACTCATTCATTGATCCCATTGCTCACAGTTGTGGAGTACATCCAAGACCACTTCCCTGTAATCTTCTCTGTTAAGGAGATGCCTGGCAGAACATTTCCTTTGTTGTAACTTGGGGAACTAACTGCAAACTCATATTAAATGCACCTTCAACCTAAAGCAAGTTATAGAAGTTAGCTGTCTTAAACATGAGTGTATCTTGAATAAACAAGTGTCTCAAAATTGATATTTTTTTTTAATCAAACAACTTTATTGAGGTATTTTTGGCATTGTAAACAGCAACAATATGCATTAGTGGGCAAACATCAATTACAAAAACATAGTGCAAATAACAGTTCCTCTCTCGCAAATAGACCCGCCTATTCTTCCCCCCTACTCTACACTATTCTTACTACCCCCCCCCCCCCCCCACCACACCCGCTGACGATTAGTTCCCCGCGAAGAAGTCGATGAATGGTTGCCACCTCCGGGCGAAACCCGATAGTGATCCTAAGGCGAACTTGATTTTTTTCCAAGCCGAGAAAGCTTGCCATGTCTGACAGCCATACTTCGGTCTTTGGAGGCTTTGAGTCTCTCCAGGCCAACAGTATTCGTCGCCGGGCTACCAGGGAAGCAAAGGCCACAACGTCGGCCTCTATCCCCCCCTGGACTCCCGGGTCCTCCGACACCCCAAAAATCGCCACCTCTGGACTCATCTCCACCCTTGTTTTCAGTACCCGGGACATGCCGTCCGCAAAACCCAGCCAGTACCCCCTGAGTTTTGGGCACGCCCAGAACATGTGGACATGGTTCGCTGGTCCTCCCGCACATCTAGCACACTTGTCCTCCAGCCCAAAGAGTTTACTCATCTGGGCCCCAAAATTGATATTTTTTTATTGGCAATTCTTTTTCTAAAGTTTTGTCTAGTTTAAGAAATGTAGCTGCTTTCTGGCATTCGGTAGTTGACCAGAAGTTCATTATTTGAAAATCATTTGTAATTTAGCTCTTGACTTGGAGCCACTGTAATTCACTAAATTAAGTCATTAAACCAGAACTCATGATAGCCAGGTACAGATTTTATGTGCAATTCTCCTCGAGTTATATCACTCCACGTAAAAGAATCATGGATGATGAAATTCAAGTCAGCTGATCATAATCTCAGCTGGGTTGTGGGAAGTTTTGGACAAGAACTGTAAGGGTAGAAGATTAATGTGAGGTTAATAATCCAGGAATATCGAATCAATTTTGCCATGGACTGATCGAATGAGAGCTCTGTATGCTGACTGTTGATGGCGTCACAGTAGCACACAGGTTAGCATGTTGCTTCACAGCGCCAGGGACCCTGGTTTGATTCCCTGTTTGGGTCACTGTCTGTGCAGGATCTGCACGTTCTCCCCGTGTCTGCACGAGTTTCCTGCAGGTGCCCCGGTTTCCTCCCACAAGTCCCAAAAGACTTGCTTGTTAGGTGAATTGGTCATTCTGAATTCTCCCTCAGTATACCCGAACAGGTGTCGTAAGGTGGCAACTAGGGGATTTTAACAGTAACTTCTTTGCAGTGTTAATGTAAGCCTATTTGTGACAATAAATATTATTATGAAATGAAGTTGTTTGATCTGCGATCAGAGCAATACATTCTGAAAAAACTCAGCAGGTCAGGCAGTGCCTGTGGAGAGAAATAGAGTTAACGTTCCGTGTCAATTACCTTTCATCTGTTTCTCTCCACAGATTCTTAAGAGTTGATGCAGGAGGGAGGGTTTTAGATTCCTGGACCACTGGGACCGTTTCTGGGGAAGGTGGGACCTGTACAAGCGGGACGGTCTACATCTGAACCAGAGGGTGATGAACAACCGTACAGGCAGTTTTGCGAGTGCTGTTGGGAGGAGATTAAACTAATTTGGCAGGGGGAGGGGAAGCTGACTGTTAGCAGAATAGGGACACAGCATGACACAGAAAGCAATCAAATCAGAGGGAATACAGCGGTAGTAAGTTTCAAGAGTGTAAGACCAGGCTGGATGGCCTCTACTTTAATGCCAGGAGTATTACAGGTAAAACAGATGAGTTCAGGGTAAGGATTGACATGTGGAATTGTGATGTAGTAGCCATCACTGAGACGTAGTTGAGGCAAAGGCAGGATTGTCAGCTCAACATGCCAAGATTTGGTATCTTCAGGTGAGACAGAGGAGGGGGTAAAAGAGAAGGAGGCATTGCATTATTAGTGAAAGAGTCAGTTATTGCGGTAAGGAGAGATGATATCTTGGAGTGGGACATCAAATGAAGCTTCGTGGGTAGAGCTTAGGAACAAAGAAGGGACGGCCACATTGCTAGGTGTTTATTATAGACCCCCCAGATAGTTAGCGGAAATTGAGGAGCAAATAGATGCGCAATTTGCAGAGGTGTGTAAAAATAATAATAGGATAACTATATTCGATGACTTCAACTTTACCAACATTAATTGGGATAGTCTCTGTGTAAGAGTTTAGATGGAGTGGGGTTCATAAAATGTATACACGAGAAGGCAGCACGGTGGCGCAGTGGGGTAGCCCTGCTGCCTCACGGGCCGAGGTCCCAGGTTCGATTCCGGCTCTGGGTCACTGTCCGTGTGGGGTTTGCACCTTCTCCCTGTGTTTGTGTGTGTTTCGCCCCCACAACCCAAAAAGATGTGCAGGGTAGGTTGATTGGCCAAGCTAAATTGTCCCTTAATTGGAAAAAATGAATTGGGTACTCTAAATTTATTTAAAAAACAACAACCAAAAAAAAAAAATCTATACAGGAGAACCTTTTAGTTCAAGATATAGAGGGTCCAACAAGGTGCAATGCATGAACCTAAAACACTTACCTTTGCAGGAGCAGGCCTTTGGATTTCGGCGGGAGCGGTGCGCAAGGGCCTTCTGGGAAGTAAGTTTTTACTTTAAAAACACTTACCTGGTCCCGTTTCTGTTCTTTTCTGGTTTTATTTTTTATTTTTTTTTAGTATAAGGCGGGAACCGGAAGTTCGACCCGCGGACTTCTGGGAAGGCCCCCCCCCCCCCAACCAATAAATTCTGGTGGAGAGGAAACCCGAGACACTACACGTGTAGTGTCTCCCGCCCACCCTCCTCCTCTAACCTAATAATAAGACCCATTGGTGTGAGGTAAGTGCCATATTATTATATATTTTTTATTTATTTATTAACCAGATCTTGGTTGGAGGTTAGAGGGATGGCAGGGAAGGGAGTGCAATGCTCCTCCTCCAGGATGTTTGAGGTGAGGGATGCCGTTAGTGTCCCTGCTGATTTTACCTGCAGGAAGTGCAGCCATCTCCAGCTCCTCCAAGACCGAGTTAGGGAACTGGAGCTGGAGTTGGAAGAACTTCGGATCATTCGGGAGGCAGAGGGGGTCATAGATAGCAGCTTCAGGGAATTAGTTACACCAAAGATTGGAGATAGATGGGTAACTGTAAGAGGGACTGGGAAGAAGCGGTCAGTGCAGGGATCCCCTGCGGTCGTTCCCCTGAGTAACAAGTATACCGCTTTAGATACTTGGGGGGGGGGGGGGGGGGGGACTTACCAGGGGTAAGCCATGGGGTACGGGCCTCTGGCACGGAGTCTGTCCCTGTTGCTCAGAAGGGAAGGGGGGAGAGGAGCAGAGCATTAGTAATTGGGGACTCGATAGTCAGGGGCACAGATAGGAGATTTTGTGGGAGCGTGAGAGACTCACGTTTGGTATGTTGCCTCCCAGGTGCAAGGGTACGTGATGTCTCGGATCGTGTTTTCCGGGTCCTTAGGGGGGAGGGGGAGCAGCCCCAAGTCGTGGTCCACATTGGCACCAACGACATAGGTAGGAAAGGGGACAAGGATGCCAGGCAGGCTTTCAGGGAGCTAGGATGGAAGCTCAGAATGAGAACAAACAGAGTTGTTATCTCTGGGTTGTTGCCCGTGCCACGTGATAATGAGATGAGGAATAGGGAGAGAGAGCAATTAAACACGTGGCTACAGGGATGGTGCAGGCGGGAGGGATTCAGATTTCTGGATAACTGGGGCTCTTTCTGGGGAAGTTGGGACCTCTACAGACAGGATGGTCTACATCTGAACCTGAGGGGCACAAATATCCTGGGGGGGGAGATTTGTTGGTGCTCTTTGGGGGGGGTTTAACCTAATACAGCAGGGGCATGGGAACCTGGATTGTAGTTTTAGGGTACGAGAGATTGAGAGTATACAGGTCAGGAGCACAGAATTGACTTCGCAGGAGGGGGCCAGTGTTCAGGTAGGTGGTTTGAAGTGTGTCTACTTCAATGCCAGGAGTATACGAAATAAGGTAGGGGAACTGGCAGCATGGGTTGGTACCTGGGACTTTGATGTGGTGGCCATTTCGGAGACCTGGATAGAGCAGGGACAGGAATGGTTGTTGCAGGTTCCGGGGTTTAGGTGTTTTAGTAAGCTCGGAGAAGGGGGCAAAAGAGGGGGGAGGTGCAGCGCTGCTAGTCAAAAACAGTATTACGGTGGCGGAGAGGATGCTAGATGGGGACTCTTCTTCCGAGGTAGTATGGGCTGAGGTTAGAAACAGGAAAGGAGAGTTCCTGTTGGGAGTTTTCTATAGGCCTCCAAATAGTTCTAGGGATGTAGAGGAAAGGATGGCGAAGATGATTCTGGATAAGAGCAAAAGTAACAGGGTAGTTATTATGGGAGACTTTAACTTTCCAAATATTGACTGGAAAAGATATAGTTCGAGTACATTAGATGGGTCGTTTTTTGTACAATGTGTGCAGGAGGGTTTCCTGACACAATATGTTGACAGGCCAACAAGAGGAGAGGCCACATTGGATTTGGTTTTGGGTAATGAACCAGGCCAGGTGTTAGATTTGGAGGTAGGTGAGCACTTTGGGGACAGTGACCACAATTCGGTGACGTTTACGTTAGTGATGGAAAGGGATAAGTATACCCCGCAGGGCAAGAGTTATAGCTGGGGGAAGGGCAATTATGATGCCATTAGACATGACTTGGGGGGGATAGGTTGGAGAAGTAGGCTGCAAGTGTTGGGCACACTGGATATGTGGAGCTTGTTTAAGGAACAGCTACTGCGTGTTCTTGATAAGTACGTACCGGTCAGGCAGGGAGGAAGGCGCCGAGCGAGGGAACCGTGGTTTACCAAAGAAGTGGAATCTCTTGTTAAGAGGAAGAAGGAGGCCTATGTGACGATGAGGAGTGAAGTTTCAGTTGGGGCGCTTGATAGTTACAAGGTAGCGAGGAAGGATCTAAAGAGAGAGCTAAGACGAGCAAGGAGGGGACATGAGAAGTATTTGGCAGGTAGGATCAAGGAAAACCCAAAAGCTTTCTCTAGGTATGTCAGGAATAAAAGGATGACTAGGTTAAGAGTAGGGCCAGTCAAGGACAGGGATGGGAAGTTGTGTGTGGAGTCTGAAGAGATAGGTGAGATACTAAATGAATATTTTTCGTCAGTATTCACTCAGGAAAAAGATAATGCTGTGGAGGAGAATGCTGAGACCCAGGCTATTAGAATAGATGGCATTGAGGTACGTAGGGATGAGGTGTTGGCAATTCTGGACAGGCTGAAAATAGATAAGTCCCCGGGGCCTGATGGGATTTATCCTAGGATTCTCTGGGAAGCCAGGGAAGAGATTGCTGGGCCTTTGGCTTTGATTTTTATGTCATCATTGGCTACAGGAATAGTGCCAGAGGACAGCAAATGTGGTCCCTTTGTTCAAGAAGGGGAGTAGAGACAACCCCGGCAACTATAGACCGGTGAGCCTCACGTCTGTTATGGGTAAAGTCTTGGAGGGGATTATAAGAGACAAGATTTTTAATATCGAGTTCTTTGAGAAGGTGACCGAACAGGTAGACTAGGGTAGAGCAGTTGATGTGGTGAAAATGGAGTTCAGTAAAGCGTTTGATAAGGTTCCCCACGGTAGGCTATTGCAGAAAATACGGAGGCTGGGGATTGAGGGTGATTTAGAGATGTGGATCAGAAATTGGCTAGCTGAAAGAAGACAGAGGGTGGTGGTTGATGGGAAATGTTCAGAATGGAGTTCAGTTACAAGTGGCGTACCACAAGGATCTGTTCTGGGGCCGTTGCTGTTTGTCATTTTTATCAATGACCTAGAGGAGGGCGCAGAAGGGTGGGTGAGTAAATTTGCAGACGACACTAAAGTCGGTGGTGTTGTCGACAGTGCGGAAGGATGTTGCAGGTTACAGAGGGACATAGATAAGCTGCAGAGCTGGGCTGAGAGGTGGCAAATGGAGTTTAATGTAGAGAAGTGTGAGGTGATTCACTTTGGAAGGAATAACAGGAATGCGGAATATTTGGCTAATGGTAAAGTTCTTGGAAGTGTGGATGAGCAGAGGGATCTAGGTGTCCATGTACATAGATCCCTGAAAGTTGCCACCCAGGTTGATAGGGTTGTGAAGAAGGCCTATGGAGTGTTGGCCTTTAATGGTAGAGGGATTGAGTTCCCGAGTCATGAGGTCATGTTGCAGCTGTACAAAACTCTGGTACGGCCGCATTTGGAGTATTGCGTACAGTTCTGGTCACTGCATTATAGGAAGGACGTGGAGGCTTTGGAGCGGGTGCAGAGGAGATTTACCAGGATGTTGCCTGGTATGGAGGGAAAATCTTATGAGGAAAGGCTGATGGACTTGAGGTTGGTTTCGTTAGAGAGAAGAAGGTTAAGAGGAGACTTAATAGAGGCATACAAAATGATCAGGGGGTTAGAAAGGGTGGACAGTGAGAGCCTTCTCCCGCGGATGGAAATGGCTAGCACGAGGGGACATAGCCTTAAACTGAGGGGTAATAGATATAGGACAGAGGTCAGAGGTAGGTTCTTTACTAGACAAAAGAATGCAATAGTGATAGGAGACTCAATGGTTAGGGGAACGGATAGGAGATTCTGTGGTCACGAACGAGACTCCCGGAAGGTATGTTGCCTTCCTGGTGCCAGGGCCAGGGATGTCTCGGATCGAATCTACAGGATTCTTAAGGGGGAGGGAGAGCAACCAGAAGTCGTGGTGCACATAGGCACCAATGACATAGCTAAGAAAAGGGATGAGGATCTAAAAAGTGATTTTAGGGAGTTGGGTTGGAAGCTAAAGAGCTGGACCAGCAGAGTAGTGATCTCAGGATTGCTATCGGTGCTATGTGCACGTGAGGCAAGGAACAGACAGCGAATGCAGCTGAACACATGGCTACAGGGCTGGTGCAAGAGGGAAGGCTTCAGATATGTGGATCATTGGGATATCTTCTGGGGAAGGTGGGACCTGTACATGATGGACGGATTGCACCTAAACTGGAGGGGCACCAATATCCTGGATGGAAGGTTTGCTCGAGCTCTTCGGGAGGGTTTAAACTAGTTTGGCAGGGGGATGGGAACCAGAGCTATGGATCAGAGGATAGGGTAGCTGTTGAGCAGGCAGAAATAGTATGCAGCAAGTCTGTGAGGAAGGATAGACAGTTGATAGGACAAAGTTGCACTCAGTGGAATGGATTAAAGTGTGTCTGTTTCAATGCACGGAGTGTCAGGAATAAGGGAGATGAACTTTGAGCATGGATCAATACTTGGAACTACGATGTTGTGGCCATTACGGAGACATGGATTTCACAGGAACAGGAATGGTTGTTAGAAGTTCCGGGGTTTAGATGTTTTCAGAAGAATAGGGAGGGAGGTAAAAGAGGAGGGGGAGTAGCACTGTTAATTAGGGAGTGCACCTCCGCTGCAGAAAAGGAGTTAGTTGAGGATGGTTTGTCTACTGAGTCAGTATGGGTGGAAGTCGGGAACAAGAAAGGAGCAGTCACTTTATTGGTAGTTTTCTATAGATCTCCCAATAGCGGCAGAGCGATAGAGGAACAGATTGGGTGACAGATCTTCGAAAAGTGCAGAAGTAATAGAGTTGTTGTCATGGGTGACTTCAACTTACCTAATATTGACTGGAAGCTCCTCTATGCAAATGGTTTGGATGGAGCAGATTTTGTCAGGTGTGTACAGGAAGGAGTCCTGACTCAATATGTAGATAGGCCGACTAGGGGGGAGGCCATATTGGACTTGGTGCTCGGCAACGAACCAGGCCAGGTGTCAGATGTCTCGGTGGGAGAGCATTTCGGTGACAATGACCACAGCTCCTTGACCTTTACCAGAGTTATGGAGAGGGATAGGAATAGACAAAATGGGAAGGTATTTAATTGGGGGAGGGGAAATTATACTGCTATGAGAGAGGAGCTGAGGAGCATAAAGTGGGAACAATTGTTCTTTGGGAAATGCACAACAGTAATGTGGGGCTTGTTTAAGGAGTACTTGCTGCGAGTCCTGGATAGTTTTGTCCCACTGAGATGAGGAAGGAATGGTAAGGTGAAGGAGCCTTGGATGACGAGAGAAGTGGAGCTTCTAGTCAAGAGGAAGAAGGAAACTTACGCAAGGTTGAGGAAGCATGGATCTGACTCTGCTCTAGAGGGTTACAAGATAGCCAGGAAGGAACTCAAAAATGGACTGAGGAGAGCTAGAAGGGGGCATGAAAAAGCCCTGGCGGGAAGGATTCGGAAAAACCCCAAGGCGTTCTACACATGTGAGAATTAAGAGGATGATCAGAGCGAGAGTAGGGCCGATCAGGGATAGTGGAGGGAACTTGTGCCTAGAGTTTGAGGAGATGGGGGAGGCCCTAAATGAATACTTTGCTTCAGTATTCACTAGAGAGAGGGACCTTTGTTGCTCATGAGAACAGTGTGAACCAGGTTAATAGACTCGAACAGGTTGATATTAAGAAGGAGGATGTGATGGAAATTTTGAAAAGCATCAGGATAGATAAGTCCCCTGGGCCTGACGGGATATACCCAAGGTTACTACGGGAAGCGAGGGAGGAGATTTCTGCGCTGTTGGCGATGATCTTTGCGTCCTCACTCCACTGGAGTAGTACCGGATGATTGAAGGGAGGCGAATGTTGTTACCCTGTTCAAGAAAGGGAATAGGGAAATCCCTGGGAATTACAGAGCTAAATATTGGAAAGGATTCTGAGAGAATAGGATTTATGATTATTTAGAAAAACATAGTTTGATTAAAGATAGTCAGCATAGGTTTGTGAGGGGCAGGTCATGCCTCAAGCCTCATTGAATTCTTTGATGATGTGACGAGACACATTGATGAAGGTCGGGCAGTGGATGTGGTGTATATAGATTTCAGTAAGGCATTTGATAAGATTCCCCATGGTAGGTTAATTCAGAAAGTTAGGGGACATGGGATACAGGGAAATTTGTCTGTCTGGATACAGAATTGGCTGGCCAAAAGAAGACAGCAAGTGGTAGTGGATGGGGAAGTATTCTGCCTGGAGGTCGGTGACCAGTGGTGTCCTGCAAGGATCTGTTCTGGGACCTCTGTTCCTTGTGGTTTTTATATAACTTGGATGAGGAAGTGGAAGGGTGGGTTAGTAAGTTTGCCGATGACACAAAGGTTGGTGGAGTTGTAGATAGTGTTGAGGGTTGTTGCAGGTTACAACAGGACATTGACAGGATGCAGAGCTGGGCTGAGAAGTGGCAGATGGAGTTCAACCTTGATAAATGTGAAGTGATTCATTTTGGAAGGTCGAATTTGAATGCTGAATACAGGATTCTTGGAAGTGTTGAGGAACAGCGGGATCTTGGGGTCCATGTACATAGATCCCTCAAAGCTGCCACACAGGTTGATGGGGTTGTTAAGAAGGCGTATGGTGTGTTGGCTTTCATTAACAAGGGGATTGAGTTTAAGAGCCGTGTGGTTAGACCACACTTGGAATATTGTGTCCAGTTCTGGTCGCCTCATTATAGGAAGGATGTGGATGCTTTGGAGAGGGTGCAGAGGAGATTTACCAGGATGCTGCCTGGACTGGAGGGCATGTCTTATGAAGAAAGGTTGAGGGAGCTAGGGCTTTTCTCACTGGAGCGAAGAAGGCAGAGAGGTGACTTGATAGAGGTGGACAAGGTGATGAGAGGCATGGATATAGTGGATAGCCAGAGACTTTTTCCCAGGGTGGAAATGGCTGTCACGTGGGGACATAATTTTAAGGTGATTGGAGGAAGGTATAGGGGAGATGTCAGAGGTAGGTTCTTTACACAGAGAGTGCTGGGTGTGTGGAATGCACTGCCAGCAGAGGTGGTGGAGCCAGAGTCAATAGGGACATTTAAGCGACTCTTAGACAGGCACATGGACAGCAGTAAATTGAAGGGGTGCAGATTAGGTTGATCTTAGATTAGGATAAATGGTTGGCTGAAGGGCCTGTACTGTGCTGTACTGTTCTATGTTCTAATGGACAAATTGCAAAAAAAGTTGTAGACTGGAGAGAGCGGATTTTGGTAAAAAAGGCAGGATCTGCTCAAGGTAGACTGAAAAGAATGACATGTGGTGAAATCTACAGAAGAGCAGTGAGGGGGGGCGGTGTTTAAAAAGGAAATGGGGAGGGTACCCGCCCAACTTGTTCCCTCTCGCGTAATAGGAAGGAGTAACAAGCCCAGAGAACCATGGATTACCAGAGACATTCAGGATACGATGAGAAGGAAAAGAGAGACTTTAGCAATTACAATGGGAGCAAATCAATGGAGGCATTAGTAGAGTACAGGAAGGGCTCTGACCCAAATTCCTCTCTGGCCTCGGGGAGGTGCCAGAGGAGTGGAGAACTGTTAATGTTCTAGTTAAGAAAAGTTGTAGAAATAAGCCAGAGAACCTCAGATCAGTGAGTCTCACATCAATGGTAGGGAAATTATTGGTGAACAATCTGAAGGAGAGAATCTATCTCCACTTGAAGAGGTAAGGTTTGATCAGGAATAGTCAGTGTGGCTTTGTCAGAGGGTGATCATGCCTAACAAATTGGATTACATTTTTTGAGCATGTGACCAGGTGTGTAGATGAGGGTAGTGCAGTTGATGTAGTTTACATGGATTTCAGCAAAGATTTTGACAAGGACCCACATGGGAGGTTTATAAAGAAGGCAAATGCACACGGGATACAGGGTAACTTCATAAGGTGGATTCAAAACTGGCTTAGCTGTAGGAGACCGAGAGTGATGACAGGTGGCTGCTTTTGTGACTGGAAGCCAGTGTCCATTGGCATACCTGCTGGGTCCCCTATTGTTTGTCATTCATACCAATGACTTAAATGACTATGTGGGGGGGTAGGATCAGTAAGTTTGGGGATGACACAAAGATTGGCCAAGTGAGGTTGAGTGTCTTGGGTTACAGGAAGATATAGATAGATTGGTCAAATGTGCAGAAAAGTGGCTGATGGAATTTAACTCTGAAAAGTTGGAGGTGATACACTTTGGAAGGAATAACGTGACAAAGAAGTATTCAGTGAAATCTACAGAAGAGCAGTGAGGGGGGGGGGGGCGGTGTTTAAAAAGGAAATGGGGAGGTTAAAAAGGAAATGGGCATGACACCGAGGAACAAAGTGAGTTTGGCTTGTTTGTCCATAGATCTCTGAAGGCAGAGGGCAGGTTAATAGGGTGGTGGAAAAGGCATATGGGACACTTGCCTTTATCAATTGAGCCATAGATTACAAAAGCAGGGAGGTCATGTTGGAGTTGTATAGAACTGAGGCTACAGCTGGAGTACTGTGTGCAATTCGGGTCGCCACATTATAGGAAGGATTTGCTTGCACTGGAAGGGGTGCAGAGGCGATTCACCAGGATGTTGACTGGAATGGAACATTTATGTTATGAAGAGAGGCTTGGGTTGTTTTCGCTAGAGCAGAGAAGATTGAGGGGGGACTTGATTGAGGGAAAGAAGATTCTGAGGGGCATGGACAGGGTGGATAGGGAACAGCTGTTACCCTGAGTTGAAGGGTCAGTTATGAGGGGACACCAGGTCAAGGTTAAGGTCAGAAGGTTTGGGGGGATTTGAGGAAAAATCTTTTTACCTAAAGACTGTCTGGAATGCACTGCCTGGGAGGATGGTAGAGGCGGGTTGCCTCATATCTCTAAAAAGTACCTGGATGAGCACTTTGCACATCATAACATTCAAGACTTATGGGCCAAGTGCTGGCAAATGGGATTAGGTAGACAGGTCAGGTGCTTTTCTGGCATCGATGCAGACTCAATGGGCCGACGGGCCTCATCTGTGATTATGCCTGACCTGAGTTTTTCCAGCATTCTTAGCACGGATTTCCGACTTCCTAGATTCACAGTATTTTGCTTTTGCTGAGTCTCAGTCTGGAAGTGGGTCTCGACCTACAGCACCAGCCTTATCCTAATTCAGCACCACTGGCAATCTCATGGGATGGCCGATATGGGGAATGAGAACAAATGCCCAACTGGTGTTGTAGAGGGTAAACTGAGGTCGAAGATGATGCAAAGTTTTGGAGCAGAGCAATTCTGCTTTACATCAAGCTGTTGTCCTGACTTGGAAGTACAAGAATGTCACATAGGGTGCTTGAAATAAGTGCTAAATTCCCTGGCACTAACATCCCACATCCTTGATGAGCACAAACATTTTTCAGAAGGGGAAAAACATTAAAAAAGATCCTTTATATGTGGCTGAAACATAAAAAAAAAGTCAAATTCAAAGCTGAGGAAAGGCTGCAGTGTTGAACAGGATTTGACTGACAAAGACTGTTTTTATTTTCACTCATTTTGTTTTTAAGTGCGTTAAGTATGTACTTGTATCTCAACCACTCAACAATTCCAATTGCATTTTGTCCATTGGTGAATGCACTGTTTGTTCTTAGTCTCATTATTCTTGCTGATGAAGAAATTCAAATGTGCATTCAGACTTGCAAGCTTGTTAACTGCTGGTCAAAGCAGAAAGTTAGCCTCTGAATATTAATTGGAATTGTGGGATGACTGCACTCTTTGCCATCACCAGAAATGGTTGTTCTTCTAATCTTTAGAAATGTTTCTTTTAGCAGTTTCCTGCCCCTTTTCTCGCTTGCCTTCAGAATGCCGGATGTGATTCCTGTCATTGCTGTTCTCTGGTGCCTTGTGTTATGGGCCAGGGTTTAGAGAACCCCAAAATGTATCATGGAGTTCACCAGACCCACAACTTTTACTAGATTGTGGTATGGGGAGCACACGGCCCATTCTACAGGTGTGGTACAGCAGAAATGGAAAGTATTTTTTTAAAGCAAAACAATGTTTATTCTATGAACCCAAGTTAACCTTTTTAAAACATACAGTGAACATCTTAGCAACCATTAATTCAAATACAACCCCCAAGACTACAACACTAAGTAAACCTTTAAGCTTTCGTTTTTTACATCCATAAGACTTAAAAACAAAACCTTTATCAGAAGCACATCAGGTTAAAGTCATTACTGAAAACATTTATAATTCTGAATTCACCAAATGATCAAGAGATAGTCTTTTGATGGCAGAGAGAACAGCAGTACACCTGCTTGGTCTATCTTCAGCTCCAACACTGAAAACAAAACTAAAACGCAGCCTGCTCAAAAGCTAAAGTAAAAAGCTGACAGACAGCCCAGCACCACCCACTCTCTGACATCACTGCAGTAGTAAACACCCATTTCTTAAAGGTACTCTCACTACAGATATTTATACACCCATTTATAAACACCCATTTCTTAAAGGTACACTCACATGACACTTGCCTAAATGGCTATTTCATTTGAATCTAGATAATGAGACTCAGCAGTGGTCTGTCCTTATTCAATGCCATCCTCTAGTAGTAGTTACTGGATAGCAATTGGTCCTTCCCCTCCAAGTCGGGAGTTACTGAAGCCTTCATTACTCCAGCTAAAAAATAACTTGACACAAACCAGAATCTGGGACATTTCTTGTCTGCAAAACTCAGTCTCCTCCTTCGACAGCACCTCATCCTGCAAACCCAAGAGTGGTAACCCAGGAAAAGAAGGCAACTCTCTCTTCACAAAATCCCGAACCTGCAGGTACCTGAAACCATTCCCTCTGGGCAGCTCATACTCTTCCTCTAGGCCCTCCAATTTCGCAAAACTGCCCCCTATTAACCGCTCCAAACCGCTTGACTCCCACCCCCAAAACATCGCATCCAGCCCCCCCAGTGATTAGACTGTTATATAGATTCCCTACACAAGTGTGCACACAAATACTATTATTTCAGGTTATTTTAGGTTGCAGAGAGGAACAAGACAGATGTCCATTGTCCTCTTGCCTTTCGCACTGGCGATTGAGCCACTGGCAATGCGCTTAGGGCATCAACAGAGTGGAGATGAATTGAGAGGGGAGGGGTGGAGCACCGAGACTCCCTTTATATACACAACCTGCTGTTATAAATCACAGACCCGGTTTCCAGTATCGATTGAAGTTTGGGGAAACTGACAACATTCGTCTCAAGCTTAGTGTGGGAAAGAAAGAGCAAGGTGTTCCTGGTGGCACTGTAAATTCTATGATAATCTATGGTGAGTGCTCAGATACAGGGGAGGGGTTTGGAGATGCTTCCTTTTCGGCTGGTTAGAATAAGCTTTCAGTATCTCAGAATCCAGATGGCACATAATTGGTCACAGCTACATAAATTAAACCTGACCAATCTGGTAGATAGGATGAGGGCGACTTTAAGAGGTGGGATGTTTTCCCACTGTCATTGTCAGGACGGATCCTGATCGCAAAGATGACGGTCCTCCCAAAGTTTCTGTTTGTCTTTCAGAACCTCCCAATCATCTTGCCCAAACCTTTTTTTAATGAGGGTAAACAGGATGATTTCGGACTTTATATGGGCGGGGAAGGTATTTAGGACTCAGAGGGTATGTTTGGAGCGGGACAGGAGGTCGGGGTGGTTTGGCAATACCGAATTTGCTAAATTATTATTGGACAATGGACGTGGAGAAGGTTCGGTATGGGTTATAGGAAAAGATCGGTGTGGAGACAGCTGGAGGAGGCTTCATTCAAGAGGCCAAGTCTGAAGGCAGTGGTGCTGGCGCACTTTTAGTTTTTGTCGGTGAAATACTCCACACGTCTGATGGTGATTGCCAGGTGATTACCTGGCAAAGGCTCCTGAGAAGGATAAAGTCAACTTCCTCGTGTGCAAGGTTAAGTTTAATCCAATTTAAGATGGTGCATAGAGTGCACATGACAAAGTCTCGCTTGCGTCAATTTTTTCTAAGGGTGGAGGATAAGTATGGGCAATGCTCTGGAGGACCGGCAGACAACATCCACATGTTTTGAACTTGCTCGAAACTGGTAGTGTTTTGGGAATCCTTTGCACGGATTATGTTCGAGAAGTGGCACCAAGTCCTTGGGTGGCGATATTCGGAGTCTCCGAGGGTCCGAGAGTGCAGATGGGGAGAAAGGCTGACGTGTTGGCCTTTGCCTCCCTCATAGCCCGGAGGAGGATAGAGCATAGAACATACAGTGCAGAAGGAGGCCATTCAGCCCATCGAGTCTGCACCGACCCACTTAAACCCTTACCTCCACCCTATCCCCGTGACCCAATAACCCCTCCTAACCTTTTTTCGTCACTGAGGGCAATTTATCATGGCCAATCCACCTAACCTGCACATCTTTGGACTGTGGGAGGAAACCAGAGCACCCGGAGGAAACCCACGCAGACGTGGGGAGAACGTGCAGACTCCACACAGACAGTGACCCAGCGGGGAATCGAACCTGGGACCCTGGTGCTGTGAAGACACAGTGCTAATCACTTTGTGCTACCATGCTGCCCTTATTAGGATCTTGTTAGGATGCCGAGACCCAGAGCCGCCGAAGACAGCGAGATGGGTAAGTGATTTGACAGAATTCCTCCATTTGAAAAAGATAAGTTTTGTCTTATCAGAGGAGGGTTTCCACTTGAGGCGAAGGCTGTTCATCTTTTTTTAAATAATTTGTTTTTAATCAAAATTTTTCAATAATTTTTACAAACCACTAAAAAAAGAAAAACAATGAAAAGAAAACATAGCAATAAAACAGAAAACAACCCCCCCCCCCCCCCCCCCCCCCCCCCCCCCCCCCCGGGTTTGCTGCTGCTGCTGCTGCTGACCTCCATCTAACGTTCCGCGAGAAAGTCAAGGAACGGTTGCCACCACCTGGAGCTAGTATCTTTACAAGACGCCGCTTCCAGCCGTTTTCATGCTGCCTCCTCCCTCCATTACCCATTTCCGAATCATGGATATATTCGCTGCCCAGTAATAGCTGCAATAGTTCGGGAGCACCAAACCCCCCCCCCCTCGACTGCGCTCCAAGGACAGTCTCTTAACATGCGGGGTCCTGTTTGCCCACAATAATCCTATTTACCCACTTGAAAAAGGACTTGGGGATGAGAATGAGAAGGCACTGTAAGACGAACAATAACCTGGGGAGGACCGTCATCTTTACGGACTGCACCCTGCCCGCCAAGGAAAGCGGCAGCATGTCCCACCTCTTAAGGTCCTCCTCCATCTGATCCACCAGCCGTGCTAAATTGCGCTTGTGCAGGACCCCCCAGCTCTTAGCCACCTGAATGCCCAAGTAGCGAAAGCTCCTCTCCACCAGCTTAAGCCTCCAAGTCTCTTTTCCTGGCCCCTCGCATGTATCACAAAAAGCTCGCTTTTTCCAACATTCAGTTTAGACCCCGAAAAGTCTCCCAAATCCCTAAGAATCTGCGTGACCTCCCCCATCCCCTCCACCGGATCTGCAATGTACAGGAGCAGGTCATCCGCATTCAGTGAAATACAGTGCCCCCCCCCGCCCCCGAACCAACCCCTTCCAGTTTCTGGACTCCCTCAACGCCATGGCCAGCGGCTCGATCGCCAGGGCAAACAGCAAGGGAGACGGGGGGCATCCCTGCATCGTCCCTCGATGTAATCTAAAGTACCCCGACCGCAGCCGGTTCGTCGACACACTCGCTACCGGGGCCTAATGCAACAATTTGACCCACCCTATGAATTCCCCTCCAAACCCTAACACTTCCCACAGGTACTCCCACTCCACCCGATCGAAGGCTTTCTCCGCGTCCATTGCCGCTACCACTTCTGCATCCCCCCTTCCGAGGGCATCATGATCACATTTAGGAGCGTCCGCACATTCTATTCAACTGCCTGCCCTTCACAAACCCCGTCTGATCCTCATTGATCACTCCCGGGACATAGTACTCAATCCTAGTGGCCAAATTCTTGGCCAACACCTTGGCATCCACATTAAGGAGCGAAATTGGCATATAGGAGCCACATTGCAACGGGTCCTTATCTCGCTTGAGGATAAGCGAGATCAGAGCCTGCGACAACGTCGGTGGAAGGGTTCCCTTTTCCTTAGCCTCAATGAAAGTCCTCAACAACAGCGGACCCAGCAGCCCTGAGAATTTCCTATAAAACTCTACGGGAAACCCATCCGGTCCCGGGGCCTTGCCCGCCTGCATACCCCCTAACCCCTTAACCAGTTCCTCCATCTCAGTCGGGGCCCCCAATCCCTCTACTCGCCACTCCTCCACCTGTGGAAACCTCAGTTGGTCCAGGAACTGCCTCATTTCCCCCCCTCCCCTTCCGGGGGTTCTGCCTTGTACAATTTGCCATAAAAGTCCTTCAAGACCTCATTAATCCTTGCCGAGCTCAGCACCGTGTTACCTCCCCTATCTCTAATTCCCCCAATCTCCCTGGCCACCTCTCTCTTCCGCAGCTGATGCGCCAGCATCCTACTTGCCTTCTCCCCATACTCGTACACTGCTCCCTGTACCTTCCTCAACCTTCCCTGTGGTAAGCAAGGCAAACTCCGCCTGCAGGCTCCGGTGCTCCTTCAACAACCCCTCCTCGGGGGATTCCGCATACCTCCTGCCCACCCTAAGTATCTCCCCCACCAATCTCTCCCTCTCCATCCTATCCCCCGTCTCTCTGTGGGCCCTGACTGAAATTAGCTCCCCCCTGACAACTGCCTTCAGCGCCTCCCAGACCCCACTCACCGAAACCTCCCCATTATCATTGGTCTCCACATACACCTCCGAACCCACCCACAGACCTCCTCGTCCGCCAGTAGTTCCACGCCCATTCTCCACAGAGGGCGTTGGCCTCTCTCCTCCCCCAGCCCCAACTCCACCCAGTGCGGGGCATAGTCCGAGATCGCAATGGCCGAATACTCCACCCCCTCCACTCTCTGGATTAGCGCCCTACTTATCATGAAAAAATCAATCCGCGAGCACGCCTTGTGCACATGGAAGAAGAAGGAAAACTCCTTCGCCCTTGGCTTGGCAAATCTCCACGGATCCACTCCCCCCATCTGGTCCATGGACCCCCTCAGGACCTTGGCCGCTGCCGGCATCTTGCCCGATCTCGACCTAGACCGATCCAGTGCCGAGTCCAGGATTGTGTTAAAGTCGTGCCCCCCCCGGTCCGTCCGTCTTCTCTTTTCCCCTCCCCCCCCCCCCCCCCCCCCCCCCCCCCCTCCATTACCAAACTGCATGACTCCAGACCCGGAATCCTACTCAACATCCGCTTCATGAACCCTGCATCGTCCCAGTTCGGAGCATACACATTCACTAGCACCAGCCGGGCCCCCTGCAACCTGCCACTCACCATAACATATCGACCCCCTTTATCCGCCACAATACCCGCCGCCTCAAATGCCACCCACTTGCTCACCAAAATTGCGACCCCCCCCCCCTGTTCTTCGCATCCAGCCTGAGTGGAAAACCTGCCCCACCCATCCTTTCCTCAGCCTGGTTTGATGCACTATCTTCAGGTGCATTTCTTGTAGCATGGCTACGCCTGCCTTTAGCCCCTTTAAGTGCGAAAACACACGGGCCCTCTTGACCGGCCCATTCAGGCCTCTCGCGTTCCACTTGATCAGCCTGGTCGGGAGGGCTCCCTCTTCCCCCCCCCCCCCCCCCCCCCCCCCCCCCCCCCCCGGCCGACTAGCCATCTTTTTTAGGCCAGCCACGTGCCAGCGCCTCCAGCCCCCCCCAGTCGGAGGCTCCCCGTCCCTCCCGACTCTCCCCTTTAACATCCATTCCCCCTCAGTCAGCACAGCAGCATCCCAGCCCCCCCCCCAGTCAAGCATCCGCTCAACTCTTTCCCCCCCCCCCCCATTGCACTCTCGTAAGTCAGCTGACTCATGCTGACCCCGGCCGCATCCGCCTCCACCCCCAATCCCCCTGTGGGTTCCCCTTACAAATCTCCAACCCCCCCCCCCCCCCCACCTAAGTGGAGTAGAGAGAGTCCCCCCCCCCCTATACCCTGTGTGAACCGAGAAAGAAAAACAAAACAAATTACCGTACACTCAAACCCTTAGCTTCAGGTGCTACCCCCACCATTTAGCGGGTAATCCGCGCTCCCTTTCTGGGCCGACCCTACCTCCTGTGACGCAGCTCTTCCTAACTGCGACCTCGCCCAAAGCCTCGAGGGCCCAGGGCAAAGGGGCCACAAAAACACAAGAAAACAGGGGGAAAATCTCAACATAACCCCCCTCCAACCAACAACCCCCACAACCTGATAGAGGTCTACAAATTTGAGGGGCATAGACAGAGTGGATCGTCAGAGGCTTTTCCCCGGGGTAGAGGGGTCAATTACTAGGGGGCATAGGTTTAAGGGGAGAGGGGCAAGGTTTAGAGTAGATGTCCGAGGGTAGTGGGTGCCTGGAACTCGCTACAGGAGGAGGAGGTGGTGGAAGCAGGGACGATAGTGACATTTAAGGGGCATCTTGACAAATACATGAATAGGATGGGAATAGAGGGATACGGACCCAGGAAGTGTAGAAGATTGTAGTTTAGTTGGGCAGCATGGTCGGCACGGGCTTGGAGGGCCGAAGGGCCTGTTCCTGTGCTGTACATTTCTTTGTTCTTTGTTCTAACATACTGCAGTCCATTAACTCGAGTCCAGCTTCTCATTCTTGATGAAAGTCCACGCTTCGGCATGTCGAAATAGTGGTGCCGGTCCTGATATGTAACCCACAGCCTCACCGGTTGTAACAGCCTGAACCTAACCCCCTTTCCATGGAGGACCATCTTGGCCCGGTTGAATCCTGCACGCTTCTTGGCCAGCTCTGCACTCCAGTCCTGATAAATACGGATCTCAGTGTTCTCCCACCTGCTGCTCGGCTCCTCCTTCGCCCATCGCAGGACACACTCCTTGTCGGTGAAGCGGTGGAACCTCACCACCATGGCTCTCGGCGGCTCGTTTGCCCTCGGCCTCCTTGCCAGGACTCTGTGCGCCCCATCCAGCTCCAGGGGCCGCGGGACCCAGCATCGTGGTCACATACGCCCCAGCATCCGACCCCTCCACACCTTCAGGGAGACCCAGAATCCGCAGGTTCTGCCTCCATGACCTATTCTCCAGGTCCTCCAGCTTCTCCTGCCATTTTTTGTGCAGCGCCTCGTGCGCCAGGCCCAGAATCTCATCCTCATTATCAGAGGCCTTCTGCTGCACCTCCTTGATCGCCGTCCCCTGCATCTTCTGGGTCTCCATCAGCCTCTCAATCGACGCCTTCATAGGGGCCAGCATCACCGCCTTTAAATCCGCAAAACAGCTTCTCAAAAACTCCTGCTGCTCCCGTGACCACTGGGCCCACGCTGCCTGATCCCCGCCAGCCGTCATCTTGCTTTTTCATGCCTGTTCTCCTCTCTCCTCCAAAGCATCTTTTTTGACCGCCCCACTCCTGGTCCACTCCATACAGCGCTGGGGGACCCTCACTGTTTCCTTCCCACACCGGGAATCGCCGTCAAAGTGCCGCTGGTGCTCCTTAAAAGGGCCCAAAAGTCCGTTATCGGCGGGAGCTCCCGACCGTGTGACCTACCTAGGCATAGCCGCAACCGGAAGTCCTGTTCATCTCCTTTAAGAATTGGATAAACCTCAGCAGAGGTTAAGGTGGGGGCAGTGTGGCTAGGGGGATGTGACCTTTGTTTTGTTTTAATATATTATTTAAAGTATAGTTACAAAGTAGGGCAGGTAGAGTTTAAGAGAGAGGGGTTTTGTTGAGAAAAACTTACACAAAGGTGATTATATTTGGTGTTTTTTTATATAATCTGAAAATGCTATCTTGTAAGGGATCTAGTTTGAGGGCTATGGTGACAGCAGCGTTGCCAATGGCTCCGAGTAGGTAGTCAGGGAGCCCAGTGGTGCAGTCCATGGTGAAGGTATGGAATCAGTTGAGGCGGCATTTTAGGGTGGAAGGGATGTCGCTGCTGCTGTGCGAGAATCATGGGTTTGAGCTGGGGGGGGATGGATAGTGTGTATAGGAGGTGGAGGGAAGTGGGGCTGGTCAAGTGAGGGATCTGTATTTGGAGGAAGGGCTCGCCAGTATGGAGGAGCTAAGGGAGAATGTAGAGCTGCCGAGGGGAAGTGAGTTCAGGTATCTGCAGGTTAGGAACTTTGCAAAAGGTCTGGAGGGGGTTCCCGAGATTGCCGGGATACACCCTGCTGCTGCTTCTGGATGTGGAAGGGGGGGGGATGAATTGGAGATATATACAAGTGGCTGGGGGAGCAGGGAGGTGAGCGGGTGGTGAAGATCAAGGAGAAATGGGAAGCGGAGTTGGGAGGGGAGATCAATTGGGGAGTATGGAGTAGGGTAAACGGGACCTCCTGTTGTGCAAGAATGAGCCTGATACAGTTTAAGGTGGTGCACAGGTTGCATATGACTCGGGCGAGAATGAGTGGGTTCTTTCAGAGGGTAGCAGATGAGTGTGAGAGATGTGGGCGGGGCCACGAATCTCACACCCATGTTTTGAGGTTACGAAAAATTGAGAAGATTCTGGGCATGTGTGTTCGTGGTCTTAGCCAGGATAGTGGAGGAGGAGTTGGACCATTTGGTGGCGATATTTGGGATTTCAGAGAAGCCGGAGCTCATGGACAGGAGGAAGGCCGATATCGTGGCCTTCGCCTCTCTGATTGCACGGTGCCGAATTTTGCTGGAGTGGCGGTTGGCATCGCCACCTGGGGCTAGCGGTTTGGTTGGGTGACCTGTAAGACTTGCTGCGGTTATAGAAGATAAAGTATGAGTAGGGGCTCTTCAGGGGGGTTTGAGGAAAGGTGGGGGATGTTTATGATCTTGTTCGAGGGGCAGATCGTCACGAGAGGGGGAGGGTGAAAAAGGGGAAAAATCTGTACAGACTGTATAGTTAATTGTTGGGAATTATGTTTCCTGGGGTGTTTATTCGTTGTAACCTGTTTTGATACATGTTTGTAATAAAATACATTTTTTTTTAAATCTGAAAATGCCATGAATAAAAATATTATTTTTGAAATTAAGGATGAGATTGTGGTTTACTTGGAAGTGCGTGGTAAAATAGGGCTGAGTCAGTACAGCGTTGTCATGGGAGGGCCACGCCTGACACATCTGTTAGAATTTTTGAGGCGGTAATGAGGAATTTAGACAAAGGAGAGCCAGTGTCGGTGATTTATTTGGATTTCCAAAAGACCTTTGACAAGGTGCCGTACAGGAGGCTGATAAATAAGATAAAAGCCCATCGTGTTAAGGGTAAGATCCTGGCATGGATAGATGATTGAGTGACTGGCAGAAGGCAGAGAGTGGTGATAAAGTGGTCTTTTTCAGGATGGCAGCTGGTGACTAGTGGTGCTTCACAGGGGTCAGTGTTGGGACCACAACTATTCACAAAATACATTAACTATTTGGAAGAAGGAACTGAGGGTATTGGGTTTTTTAATAAACAATTTTAATGACGTATTTTTTGGCAATGTAAACAGTAGAATTACAGAACGAGAAAACAAAGGACTGTACAGTAAACAAAGTACATAGTGCAATTGACGTAGCCCGCCCCACCCAGATCTGCCTAATTGACCCCCTATGCTACATTCCCCTAACCGCCCCTGCTGACGATTAATTCTCCGCAAAGAAGTCAATGAATGGTTGCCACCTCCGGGCGAACCCTAACAACCACCCTCTCAAGGCGAACTTGATTTTCTCTAACCCCAGGAAACACGCCATGTCTGACAGCCAGGCTTCCGACTTTGGGGGCTTGAGTCCCTCCAAGCTGGAAGTATCCGTCTCCGGGCTACAGGGCAGTAAAAGCCAAGACGTCGGCCTCTTTCTCCCCCTGGACTTCCGGGGCCTCTGAAACCCCAAAAATCGCCACCTCTGGACTCATTGCCACCCTCGTGTTCAATACTCTAGACATGACGTCCTCGAACCCCTGCCAGTATCTCCTAAGTTTTGGACAAGCCCAAAACATGTGGACATGGCCTGCCGGTCCTCTCAGACACTTTACACACCTGTCCTCTACGCTGAAGAATCTGCTCATCCGGGACACTGTCATGTGGGCCCGGTGGATGACTTAAATTGAATCAGGCCAAGCCTGACACATGTTACAGTCCCATTAACCCTGCTCAGCGCGTCCGCCCACAGGCCTTCCTCCATTTCCCCTCCCAGCTCCTCCTCCCATTTATGCCTCAGCTCCTCTGTCTGCGTCTCCTCCGCCCCCATGAGCTCCTTGTAAATATCCGAGACACTTCCCTCCCCCACCCATCCTCTAGACACTACCTATCTTGGATCCCCCTTAGTGGCAAGAGTGGAAAAGATGGCACCTGCCTACGCAAAAAGTCCCGCACCTACATATACCGGAATTCATTCCCCCTTGTCAACCAAAACTTGGCCTCCAGCGCCCTCAAGCTAGGCAAGCTCCCTTACACAAACAAATCTCCCATCTGCTCAATCCCCGCCCTCCGCCATACCCAAAGCCCCCTGTCCAATCTCCCCGGGGCAAACCGATGATTGTCCCATATCGGGGACCAGACCGTTGCTCCCACGTGCCTCCTCCACTGTCCCCAGATCCGAAGGGCTGCCACCACTACAGGATTGGTGGAGAAGCGCGCCGGCGGGAACGGCAGAGGCGCCGTCACCAACGCCCCCAGACTGGTACCCCGACATGAGGCTGCCTCAACCCGCTCCCAAGCCCCCCCCCCCCCCCCCCCCCCCCGCCGCCAACCACCACCCACTTCCTTATCATAGCTATGTTAGCCGCCCAATAATAGTTGCTAAAATTCGGCAGTGCAAGCCCCCCTTCCCGCCCAGTTCTGCTCAAGCATCACCCCCTTCACTCGCGGGGACATGCCCGCCCATACAAATCCCAAAATGATCTTGCTTACCCTCTTAAAAAAGGAACGTGGAATGAAAATGGGGAGACACTGGAACACGAATAAGAACCTTGGGAGGACCGTCATTTTAACTGCCTGTACTCTCCCAGCCAACTACAGCGGGAGTGCATCCCATCTCCGGAACTCCCCTCGCATCCCCGAACCAGCCCCTTCCAACCCTCTGAAGCCCTCAGAGCAGTTGCCAGCGGCTCTATAGCAAGCGCAAACAGCAGTTGGGGAGAGGGGGCACGCCTGTCTCTTCCTGCGGTGCAGTCTAAAATAGTCGGCAGTCATCCTGTTTGTCCTCACACTCTCCTCCGGGGTGTGATATAGCAGCCTGACCCAGTCGATGAAACCTACCCAAATCCCAGCACTTCTCATAAGTACTCCCACTCTACCCGGTCAAACGCCTTCTCCGTATCAATAGCCACCACTACCTCCACCTCCTTTCCCTCCGGGGGCATCATGATCACATTGAGCAATCTTCTTGTATTCGCCACCAGTTGCCTACCTTTAACGAACCTGTTTGATCATCCCTAATAACACTCAGCACACAATCCTCAATCCTAGTGGCCAAAAGCTTTGCCAGCAGTTTAGCATCCACGTTAAGAAGGGAGATCGGGCAGCACGGTAGCATTGTGGATAGCACAAATGCTTCACAGCTCCAGGGTCCCAGGTTCGATTCCGGCTTGGGTCACTGTCTGTGCGGAGTCTGCACATCCTCCCCGTGTGTGCGTGGGTTTCCTCCGGGTGCTCCGGTTTCCTCCCACAGTCCAAAGATGTGCGGGTTAGGTGGATTGGCCATGCTAAATTGCCCATAGTGTCCAAAATTGCCCTTAGTGTTGGGTGGGGTTACTGGGTTATGGGGATAGGGTGGAGGTGTGGACCTTGGGCAGGGTGCTCTTTCCAAGAGCCGGTGCAGACTTGATGGGCCGAATGGCCTCCTTCTGCACTGTAAATTCTATAAGACCCACACGACTCCGCGTTCTTGTCCCGTTTTAAAATCAAGGAGATGGTAGCCTGCAACATCGTCTGGGGCAGCACCCCTCTGTCCCTTGCCTCATTAAAAACCTTGACCAGCAGTGGCCCCAATATCCCGGAGAACCTTTTATAAAATTCAACCGGGTACCCATCCGGCCCCGGGGCTTTACCTGACTGCATGGCCTTCAAGCCCTCTAATATCTCCTCAGCTCTGATCGGGGCGCCCAGCCCTTCTACTTGCTCCCTACCAACCTTTGGGAATGTCAGGCCGTCTAAGAAGCGTCTCATCCCCTCCGAGCTATAGAATCTGCTATAAAAGTCCTTGAAAGCCCTGTTCACACCCGCCGCATCCCCTACCAAGTTACTGCCTCCATCCACCACTTTACCTATTGCCCTAGACGCCTCCCTCTTTCTGAGCTGCTGAGCCAGCATCCTGCTGGCTTTCTCCCCATGTTCATATACCATACACCTCGCCTTTCTGAGCTGCTCCACTGCCTTACCCGTGGACACCACCCCAAACTCCGCCTGCAGCCTCCTCCGCTCCCTCAAGAGCTCCGCACTCGGGGTCCCCGCATACCTCCTGTCAATCTGCAGGATCTCCGCTAACAGTCGGTCCGTTTCTGCCCTGTCTGTCTTGTCTCTGTGAGCCCAGATTGAAATCAGCTCCCCTCTCACCTCTGCCTTGAGCGCCTCCCACACCACCGCTGCTGAGACTTCCCCCGTATCGTTGACCTGCAGGTAGTTTTGTATACACTTCCTCACCCTCTCGCACATCCCTTCGTCCGCCAGCTGGCCCATTTAGCCCTCTAACGTTCCACGTGACCAGCCTAGTTGGGGGGCAACGCGCCCCCCCCCCCCCCCCCCCCAATGCCGGTCAGCCACCCCCTTTCCCGGGCATGCCCCCAGCCCCTACCTCGGTGGCCCCGCCTCCTGGAAGCGCCCTTCTCCGCTTCTATAATCAAATCCCTTCCTCGTCAGCCGAACAACCCCCCCCCCCCCCCAAACCCCCAGAAACAACACTCTGTAACCTAACCGTATCCCTAATCTGATTGTATACACCCCCCCCCCCCCCCCCCCCCCCAACTGTGCTCCCGCAGACTAGCTCACCCAGCTAGCCTGGTGGCCCACGGCTCTGGCGCCAGCATGCCTCCCACCTATTGTTGCCTACTTGCCCTCGCCCCGCCCATCGCAACCATCGCTCTCATCAACCCTGCCCCGACAGCCGCCCACTTTAAGACACAGACGTCAACCAAAGTCAGTGTAAAGAAAAACAAAGCCAAACTCTCACCATAATACAGATTAAAGTAATACTACTCAAAATAATGCAAAGTCAAAAATCCCCACCACAATCCCCCTCACAACACAGAAAACCCACCGAAATCGAATAATTTTTAAAAACTGCTTTCCCCCTTCTTAAACAAAACACAGTTATCGAAGAGAAAAAGCCAAGAACGAAAACAAACTAATGAATAAATCAGTGCAAACAGCATTTAAAACGAACAGCGAAAACTGTTTCTCAAACTTGGAGCAGAATATTCTCAAGTTGGCACCAGTCCTTTCCTCCTCGCGAACTCCAGAGCGTCCTCGGGCAACTCAAAGTACTGATGTTGGTCCTCATGCGTAACCCAAAGTCGGGCCGGATACAACAGTCTGAACTTAGCCTGCTTCTTGAACAGGATCGACTTGACTTGATTAAAGCCTGCCCTCCTCTTGGCCACCTCCGCGCTTAAATCTTGGTACACCCGCAAAATGCTGTTGTCCCACTTACAACTCCGTGTGCGCTTGGCCCACTGGAGAACGCGCTCCCTATCCAGGTACCTTCGGAACCTGACCACCATCGCCCGAGAGGGGTCTCCCTGCTGTGGCTTCCTCGCCAGCGCTCTGTACCCCCGATCCATCTCCAACGGTCGGGGGAAAGCCCCATCTCCCAGCAGCTTCTGGAACATGTTCGCCACAAACTCCCCAGCATCAGCCCCCTCCGCACCCTCCGGGAGGCCAACAATCCTTAGGTTCTGTCTACGGGACCTTTTCTCCAAATCCTCTACCTGTTCCAGCAGCCTTTTTTGCCGGTCCCTCAGCATCCCCACCTCCATCTCCACCACCATCTGGTGTTCCTCCTGTTCAGTTAGCATCTTCTCCAGTTTCTGGATCGTCCGGTCCTGGGCATCTAGCCTCCGCTCCATCCTCTCCACCATTTCCATAATTGGGTCCAGACATTCCCGTTTCTGTCTAGCGAAGCCTTCCCGGATGACCTGCATCAGCTCCTCCGTTGATGGTTGGGCTGAAGCCCCAGGGGTCTGGACACCGGACACCGGCCATCTTGTCTGCTGCTGCAGCCAACACCCAGCTCGAGCCTGTCTTTTTGTTTCTTCCCTTTCGATCCCTTCGGGCTCTCTGTTCCTTAAATCAATATATACAACAGACACTTGTTCAAGTCCAGCGCTTAAAAACGCAAAGAAATGTCGGGGGGAAAGGTCCGAATATCTAGCCAGAGCGGGAGCCACCAAATGTGCGACCTACTCCCTCATAGTCGCCACCGGAAGTAACTGAGGGAATTGTTGCTCGGTTTGCAGATGATAAAAGATATGTAGAGGAATAGGTAGTGTTGAGGCAGCGGAGAGGCTGCAAAAGAACTTGGACAGGCTAGGAGAGTGGGCAAAGAAGTGGCAGATGGAATACAATGTGGAAAGGTATGAGGTTATGCACTTTGGTAGGAAAGATTGATGCATATAGATTATTTCCTAAATTGGGAAAGGCTTCGGAAATCAAAGGGACTTGGGAGGCCTAGTTCGGAAATCAAAATCAATTTCCTAGTCCTCTTAACATGCAGGTTCAGTTGGAAGTTTAGAAAGGCAAATGCAATGGTACGCCATAAGACCTTAAAGACATAGGAGCAGAATTAGGCCACTCGGCCCATCGAGTCTGCTCTGCCATTCAATCATGGCTGATATTTTTCTCATCCCCATTCTCCTTCCTTCTCCCCATAACCCCTGAACCCCTTATTAATCAAGAACCTATCTATCTCTATCTTAAAGACACTCAGTGATTTGGCCTCCACAGCCTTCTGCGGTGAAGAGTTCCACGGATTCACCACCCTCTGGCTGAAGAAATTCCTCCTCATCTCTGTTTTAAAGGATCGTCCGTTTAGTCTGAGATTGTGTCCTCTGCTTCTAGTTTTTCCTACAAGTGGAAATATCCTCTCCACGTACATTCTATCCAGGCCTTGCAATATCCTGTAAGTTTCAATAAGATTCCCCCTCATCCTTCCAAACTCCAATGAGTACAGACCCAGATTCCTGAACCGTTCCTTATATGACAAGCTCTTCATTCCAGGGATCATTCTTGTGAACCTCCTCTGGACCCTTTCCAAGGCCAGTGCATCCTTCCTTGGATACGGGGCCCAAAACTGCTCACAATACTCCAAATGGGGTCTGACCAGAGCCTTATACAGCCTCAGATGTACATCCCTGGTCTTGTATTCTAGCCCTCTTGACATGAATGCTAACATTGCATTTGCCTTCCTAACTGCCGACTGAACCTGTACGTTAACCTTAAGAGAATCGTGAACAAGGACTCCCAAGTCCCTTTGTGCTTCTGATTTCCTAAGCATTTCCCCATTTAGAAAATAGTCTATGCCTCCATTTCTCCTTCCAAAGTGCATAACCTCACACTTTTCCACATTGTATTCCATTTGCCACTTCTTTGCCCACTCTCCTAAGTTGTCCAAATCCTTCTGCAGCCTGCCTCCTTCCACAATACTACCTGTCCCTCTACAGATCTTTGTACCATCTTCAAACTTAGCAACATTGCCTTCAGTTCCTCTTTCCAGATCATTAATGTATATTGTGAAAAGTTGTGGTTCCATCACAGACCCTTGAGGCACACCACTAGTCACCGGCTGCCATCCTGAAAAAGACCCCTTTATCCCCACTGTCTGCCTTCTGCCAATCAGCCAATCCTCTATCCATGCCAGGATCTTACCTTTAACACCATGAGCTCTTGGCTTATTCAACAGTCTCCTATGCGGCACCTTGTCAAAGGCCTTCTGGAAGTCTAAATAAATCACGTCCACTGGTTCTCCTTTGTCTAACTTCCTTGCTACCTCCTCAAAGAACTCTAACAGATTTGTCAGACATGACCTCCCCTTGACAAAGCCGTGCTGACTCAGTCCTATTTTACCATGCACTTCCAAGTACTCCGCGATCTCATCTTTAATAATGGGCTCAAAATCTTACCAATGACTGAAGTCAGGCTAACAGGCCTATAATTTCCCGTCTTCTGCCTCCCTCCCTTCTTAAACAGCGGTGTTACATTAGTCACTTTCCAGCCCTCTGGGACCCTTCCTGCCTCCAGTGATTCCTGAAAGATCACCACCAATGCCGCCACATTTACCTCAGCTAGCTCCCTGGGGTGTAGTCCATCTGGTCCAGGTTATTTATCCACCTTCAGACCTTTCAGTTTCCCCAGAACCTTCTCCTTAGTGATGGTCACTGCACTCACCTCTGCCCCCTAATTCTCCTGGAGGTCTGTCATCCCACTGGTGTCTTCCACTGTGAAAACTGGTGTAAAGTAACTATTCAGTTCCTCTGCCATTTCTTTGTTTCCTATTATTACTTCTCCAGCCACATTTTCCAGTGGTCCAATGTTTATTTTTGCCTCTCTCATGTTTTATATATTGAAAAAATTATTCCTGTCTTCCTTTATATTACTAGCTAGCTTGCACTCACATTTCATGTTCGCCCCCCTTATTGCTTTTTTAGTTGTCCTCTGCTCGCTTTTAAAGACTGCCTAATTCTCTGGCTTCCCACTAAGCCTCGCCACCTTGTATGCTTTTTCTTTTGCTTTTATGCTCCCCTTGACTTCCTCATCAGCCATGGATGCCTTGTCCTCCCCTTAGCATGTTTCCTCCTCCTTGGGATGAATTTCTGTTGTGCCTCCCGAATAACCCCCCAAACACCTGCCTTTGCTGTTCCACTGTCTTCCCTGCTAGGCTCCTTCTCCAAACAACTCTGGCCAGCTCCTCCCTTATGTCTTTGTAGTTACCCTTATTTAATTGTAATACCGTTACTTCTGATTGCAGCTTCTCCCTCTCAAACTGCAGGGTAAATTCTATCATATTGTGGTCACTGCCCCCTAGGGGTTCCTTCATCAAGTCTGCGTCATTACACATCACCAAACCCAGAATTGCCTGTTCCCTAGTAGGCTCTGCCACAAGCTGCTCCAAAAAAACATCTCTTAGACATTCCAAAAATTCCTTTTCTTGGGATCCACTACCAACCTGATTTCCCCAGAGCACCTGGATATTGAAAAAATGAAATGAAAATTGCTTATTGTCACAAGTAGTCTTCAAATGAAGTTACTGTGAAAAGCCCCTAGTTGCCACATTCCGGCGCCTGTTCGGGGAGGCTGGTACGGGAATTGAACTCGTGCTGCTGGCCTGCCTTGGTCTGCTTTAAAAGCCAGCTATTTAGCCCTGTGCTAAACCAGCCTGTGTTGAAATCCCCCATGATTATTGTAATATTGCTTTTTTTTGCATGCCTTTTCTGTCTCCTGATTTATTTTCTGCCCCACATCCTGACTACTGCTAGGAGGCCTGTACATAACTCCCATCAGGGTTGTTTGACCTTTGCGATTCCTCAACTCTACCCACAGAGATTCTATGCCTTCTGATCCTATGTCGCTCCTTGCTATCGATTTAACTCATTCCTTACTAACAATGCAACCCCATGAATAGGGTCTTGATTAATAAGGGGATCAGGGGTTTCAGGGAGAAGTCAGAGGAATGGGGATGAGAAAAATAGCAGCCATGATCGAATGACAGAGCAGACTTTAGGGTCAAATGGACTAATTTTCCTCCTATATCTTATGGTCATGGTTTTATTTACTTGGGCTGCCCTTGTCTGACAACCCACCCATCCGAGGAATTCATCTCATGAACATTCATTGCACCATCTCTTGAGGAAAACATATCTTTGTGCTCCAGGTATGCCTCACAAAAGGCCTGTATAATTGCAGCAATATCTCCTTCCTCTTGTACTCCCAATACTTCATTAGAAGCCAATATATAATTTGTCTTTGTTATTACTTGCATGTTAGCTTTCTGTGAACTTTTGAGACCATACAGCTTTTTAATATTTGTTCTGACTGAAGTTTTATTAGGAAGAAGGTAAAGCCCAAAGCAAATTAATGCGTATGCTGGAATCTGAAACAAAAACAGAAAATACTGGACCATCTCAGCAGGTCTGACAACATCTGTGGAGTGCGCGTGCGCAAACCCCCCCCCCCCCCCCCCCCACCCCCAACTGACAGCGACATAACTTTATTTCAAGCAGAATCGGTGAGTAACAATCAAAATTCTGCAGACTTCATTTTTCCCCCCATAAAGAAGTAATTATTTGAAAAAGGTTTAGTTGACATCGGGATTACAATATCGTAGCTTATTTCAGAAACTGGATGGTTGTGGACATAGTAATGTGGGCCTGGCGAAATATTTCTGCCAACCAGTAAGAGAGGACATATAAACAAGAAAGACTTGCATTTATACAGCACTTTTTACAACCATGGGATATCTTGAAGCACTTTACAGTCAATTAAATACTTTTGAAGCCGTCACTGTTCTAATGTAAGAAGCGCGGTAGCTAACTTGTGGATAGCAAGCACCCATATACACCAGTGATACTAACCAGATGATCTGTTTTTGTGACGTTATTGAGGGATGAATATTGGACAGTATATCAGGGAGAACTCAGAATCATAGAATCCCTACAGTGCAGTAGGAGACCATTTGGCATATCTAGTCTGCACCAACCTTCCAAAAGAGCATCCCACCTAGGCCCAATCTCCCGCCCTATCCCCGTAACCCCACCCAACCTCTGAATACTTAGAGATAAGTTATCATGGCCAATCCACCTAACCTGCACATCTTTGGACTGTGTGAGGAAACCGGAGCACCCGGGGGAAACCCATGCAGACACGGGGAGAACGTGCAGACTCCACACAGTCACCCAAGGCTGAATTGAACCCAGGTCCCTGGCGCCGTGAGGCAGCAATGCTAACCACTGAGCCACCGTGCCAACCCTGCTTTTAGATCAGGGTTTTTCAAAGTGTGGGTCGCGACCTGCGGGTGGGTCCTGGACGGGTGTCAGGAGGGTCGCGGAGCGATTTTTAAATGAGAAGGAAATGAGGCTGTGTGCCGTCTTCCGGCGAGAAGCGGCAGCAGTGACCTGGCCACGCGCCGTGCAGGTGCACTTGATATCAAGTGCACTGCATGTACGTCCTTTTGGAACCAAATCAAGGAGGAAAGCGTCTTCCCTTTTCTAGCTGCTGGAAGTCAAGAGGAATATGAAGATAAATTATTTTCTTAAAATAAGAGATGGCCAGAGACCCAATTGGGCAGTGTACCTACTGAACATGATCTCACACCTGAATCTGCTGGAGAGAGCTGAGCAGGAGAGTCTAGGGCAGGACAGATCAGTGCTAGTGTTAGCTCTGAACAGAGCTCCAGGGTCTCTGGTAAACAGCCGACAAAGAAGACTATTAACTTGGGAACAAAAGAGATAAAAATGATTTCTTGTGGTATCGTTTTGTCAATTGTGCCAATGCAAATAAGGATGCAAAGCCCATGTGTGTTATATGCAGGAAACTACTGGCCAATGAGAGGAGAAGTTTTGGATGTTGAAAGAAAATAAGTGGGTGAAAAATTCCTTTTGAGGTTGAGACCCCAGAGTCAGTTTTTATCTTGCAGATGACTCCAAATGAAAAGATGACACTGCTACACCTGACCTGTGATACATATTAAAAACGTACCAAAATCCCATGAGGCATTCTGGAGTAGCATCTCCCAGGAGAAGTGCTGAGTAAAACAAGCATTTTGTTGCTATTGCCCTTCATGGCGATCTACATGTGCGAGGTTGGATTTTCCATTTTCATGAAGATGACACAAAGGAACTGGCTAAAGTCTGCACCTGATATGTGCATTGCCCTCTCCTCCTGTGAACCTGATTGGAGTGAGATTGTGTGGACCAAGCAGGCTCCACTTTCGCATTAAAGCTAAGTTAATGTGTGTGTTGTGAAGGTTGGTTGCTGTGGGTCCCGAAGCTCGACCAGTTGGCAAAAATGGGTCCCTGGGAAAAAATTTGAAAAACACTGTTTTAGATAATGCCATGGGATCTTTTACATCCACCAGGCAGGCAGACCGAATCTCAGATTAATGACTCATCAAAAAGACAGCATCTGCCAGACTCTAGCATTCCCTCAGTACTGCACTGGAGGGTCAGCCTTGATTTTAGTGCTCAAGTTGAACTTGAACCTTGGGCGGGATTCTCCGACCCTCCACGCTGAAATCGCGCTAGGTGGGGGGGGGAGTGAAGAATTACCCAAAATAGGCCCCCACGCCGGCACGCAATTCTCCGGCGACCAGAGAATCGCTGCCATTTGCGCGCAATCAACACGCCGCCGGTCGGGGGGCGTTGGAAAAGGCCCCCCGGCGATTCTCTGCGCTCGATAGGCTGAGTGCCCGCTGAGTGCCACCGCCGTGGTTCTAATGTGGTTCCACCCGGCGGGAACTTGCAGTCACGGCTGATGTGGGCATTAGGGTGAGGGGGCGTGGGGATCGGACACCGGCGGGGCTTCAACGACGGGCAAGCCCCCGATCGGGGGCCACCGATTGGCGGGCCATCGCAATCCAGGAGCGACCTATCTTCGTCCGCGCGGGCCCGCTGTGTGGGTCCGCCATGTCGGAGGCGCCTGCGCCGAGGTGGGCTGCCGCGGACCCGCTTGCGTCCACCATGCGTGGCCGTGCAGTCTGTCCAGCAGGGCCCTGCCGGCAGCCAGAGCTGCGGGACACATGCTCCCACTAGCCCCCTGGAGAACGGGGAATCACCCTGGACTTTTGAGGAAAAAGTCCGGAGTGAGTCTCTCCTGTTTTCCGGCGGACTTGAGGATTTAGTCCCCCAAAGGGAGAATCCCACCCCTTGTGTCTCAGTAAAACGTACTGCCCACTGAGCCACAGCTGACACTAGGGCATATGGTATGGAGATGGGATATTGTACAAAATTTCCATCTTGAATGGAGTTAAAATCATTATTAATCCCCAATTCAGAACCCAACATTGCCCCAAGTTTCCTCAGATGACAAAAAGCTAAAGCACTTGATTCTGTCACACTTGTCAGATAGCATTACTTCAACACTAAGTTTAGCAGTTTTAAAGCCCTTGTTCAGTGGAACCCGAGAAGCGTTTTTTAGCTTGAATAAATTATTTAATGAGCTAGGTTTAGTTTCCTGAAAGTTATTGGTTGTACTTTGATTTTAGTATCGTGTAAGGTTTAACCCTGGAAATGATTGGAATATTAATTGAAATAGATGCAAGGTGTATTAATACGACACAGGGACTTGAAATCTCTGATATTGTTTTAATCAATAAACCGTTGGACAGAGTTCGTGATATATACTGTTGTGATGTGATATATTGACATTTGTAACTTTAAATGCATAATTTATTACCACTGCCATGACAAATTTATGACTGCCTATTTGGCTGTTATAATGTTACCTCTATCTAATTGTCTTCACGTTTGAAGTAACTCCACTGCTTTATTCATAACTTGACTGGAGAACGATCTGGTTTCCCACTCCATTGAAATAAATTAAAACATGAAACGTTTTCGCGTTCTCAGCAAAGCATTGCCCCATGGAGAGCAGAATGGACTATCTGGGCTGAATGGTCCCTTCTGTTTCATAAATGACTATGCCTCTCGGACTGCTTCAGTTGTACCAACTTCATAACTACTTACTGAAGCCCAAAATGTTTGGGGAGCAAAGTAAGGAATAGGAGAAGATATGTCAAGGATTAAATAAGGAAAAAAAGGGGTGAATATGACTTTTTGCTGGAGAGGCAGAAGAGATGGAATCATGTAATTGTGTGGGGGGTTGGGTGGCTTAGTTTACTGATCACTGAATGCTGCCTACTTGAACATTTTCATTAGTCGCAATGTAACCCAGCTGCACATAGCTTTTCGATTCTTCGTTCTTTCTAACATGATGCATACCAAATAATTTTCAGCATGATAATAAGTATCTTTTCTAATTCCATCCCTCCCCATCTTACCATGTTTCTTTGTAGGTAGTATACATAGGTTTCATTTCGTGCATAAAAAGGTCTGTTCTTTCGAGAGGATTGCTTTGTGTTGGACCTTTTTTATCTTCTTGAGCAGAACAATTCCTAGTCCCTTCTCCGCTTATTGATTCCACAGCAATCTTTTAATAATGTTTAAACTAAATATTAGGGGTGGGATTTAGCGGGCCTCTTCAACGCGGGTGCAAATCCCGTAATGGCTGCTAAATCCCATGAGAGGGCCATAACAAGATTTGTGCCAGCGAGAATTCCATTTGAAATCTTTCCTGTTCTCCTGAAAGTGACGTGACCAGGTTCACGTCTGCAAAGACTCTGGAGGGTGGTGCCAGTGAGGGGGACAGTAGTGCCCCGATGCCTTTGGGGGGGGGAGGGGGGAGGGTCCTGATCTCTGCCTTTAATGTAACTGAGATCAGGGCACCGTTTCCTCCCAGCTTTGCTGGTGCGTTTAGGGCCCCCCCCCCCCCCCCCCCCACCACGCTGGCTGTGAGAACCTTGCCAACACATTGAAATTGCACCGAGTGCTGTTAAATCAGGTGAGACAAGGCATCTGTGAAGCCAGCGAGTTTCTCACAACTTTTCCCATCTGATCCAGCGCTCTACAATTTTGCCAAAATTCCACCCTAGCCTTTCTCGGATAAATTATTCAAAATTACACACATTTTTATATTGTTTCTATGTAACAAATTTTAAAATGATTAAAAACTCACCTGGAGGGGTTTGATTTGGCCCCGGGTCACTGGCCGTGTGGACTTTGCACATTCTCCCCATGACTGCGTGGATCTCACCCTCACAATGATATGCAGAGTAGGTGAATTGACCAGACTAAATTGCCCCTTAATTAGAAAAAAAGAATTAGGTACTCTAAATTTAAGAAAACTCACCTGGAAAAGTAAATTCATGCCCCTTTGTATATTATTGCAAATAAATGTATTCAGTTAAAAACCTTTCAATATTTCATGTTTTCTTTGAAAGTCAATAGCAATATAGTAGACATGTTGAGCTCAAGTTACTGCTTGGGAAAGCCAACAGAGTGAGCCCAAGCTCTATTGTAAGGCATGCCAGTTCACAAAATACTTCTTTATATTTCCCTACAAGGAGATGTCTGATGAAACAGATCTTAACTCGCAGCTCAATAAATACAAAATGCAAATTGGTGTCACTCTTTCTTAAACTGGAATATACATTTAAACACAAAAAGAACTCAAGCTCTTGGGGGTGCTTGAATTTGTTTCACTGTTATTGATGCTTTTCGACAATTTTGCTTTTTGAAGATATATGACTCTCTTTCTCCCCCCCCCCTTGCCTTTCTGTGTTGTAAGTTGTTATGAAATTTAATTGAATGTGCTCCAATAGCACTCAATCAGTACTAATATCATGTTTGACTCCAAGTTGAGTATAAGCATACTCTACATAATTATTTTAAAATCGTTAGCTTTGTTGCATTTTTCTATGGTTTAGTGCGACCTTTTGCAACACAAATAAAACTAGCTAAATCATTTCTCTATTTAAAAACATCTTTGTTTTCTAGCAACAAGCCAACCCCAGCAATATTTGCTTCTTACATGTTCAGTCCTCTGTTGGTATTAAACTTTA
Organism: Scyliorhinus torazame; assembly: GCF_047496885.1. Lineage (NCBI taxonomy): Eukaryota > Metazoa > Chordata > Chondrichthyes > Carcharhiniformes > Scyliorhinidae > Scyliorhinus > Scyliorhinus torazame. The sequence goes on from NC_092708.1 coordinate 274,518,607, forward strand.
GCCTAGGTAGGGTGCAGGTAGGAAGGGTCGGTGCAGACTTGATGGGCCGAATGGCATCTTTCTGTACTGTACGGAATTATATGAATGGGCACACATTTTTATTTATTATGATGCAAGTTACTTCATATAATTTGCATCTACAAATTTAAAAAAACAACTTTTTATTCTAAGAGATCTGGCAGTGTGTTCCCAAGGTTCTTTTACTTTCTGTTTTGAAAACACAATGTTTGATTTTTGACCTTATGACCAGGTTAAATATTAGGACTGTTGGCTTCATTTGTAAGGATATGTTGGGAGTTGATCTCAGAATATTAACCCTTTCTAACCTGTAAATAGGAATCATACAAATGAAAATCTGGTATTCTATATTGAATTAGTTAAACCCAGAATACCTTTGCAATGAACTCCTTCAGATTTCAAATTGAATAAAAATGGTCAAACCTGTTTTAATTGCGACTTGCTTTAATAACATTAAGGTTTAAAATTAATATGTAGTGTTGCCCAACATTACTTTATGGTTATGCAATCATAAATTTCTTTCTTTCTACATGATATACGTAAGCTTTTGCATTTTGTTACAGGATATTCTGATTTCTACAATAGAAGCTCGATTGTAGGATTCTAAGTTGTTGATTAAATAGGTTATTTATTGTAGTGTGGCTGCATTTATTGTTTTGCCCAGCTCCAGTTTTATATGTACACATTTGCTGGGACTGTGAACCATCAACCCAATATTGTAGTTTCCTAAAAAAAAACAAATATGTTGAAGGCTTGTTAATTAGCTTTCCCCCAGAATGCATTCACCTGCCTCTTTTTACTTTTCATTGGGAATAATGAAGTAAAATTTCAGCTATTCCCTCGATCTAATTTGGTGGGATGATTGAATTGTGATTTTGCTCTTCTGCAATGTGTATTATAATCAAGTCTTGCTGCAAGGTGATCATTGACTCCTGGGGCAGTATTCTACCCTGCTTGTAATCCAAGCTTTTAGCTATAGAATGTACTGACAGAAATTAATAACATTTTGTAGACTACATACTCATAAGATCATAAATTTACCAGAGTTGCCTTTGATTTCTGGAAATTGCAATTGCAAGAAAAAACAATCATCTGCTCAGAATGTAAACAGTCAGGCTGTTGAAAATGCAGCTGTATTCATTGCAAAACTTGTAGGAATTAATTTTATTCCTCCTTCCAAGTCTATAAAGTTCCTGGTTGAACTGTTCCTAGGCTTCAATCTGGAACTGGGCATTTGATTGTTGCCTAAGGTTACTCTCCCATTGCTCTTTATCCTTTACTCCATGTGGACAATGCTGAGTTCCTGCTTAGTACGTCCTGACTGATATCAGAATGCTCTGGTGTGCAAACCTGCTTTCTGTGTTCCCATCTAAGTAATGTGACTTAGTGGTCATTCTAGTGTACTCCAGCATTTTGTGCTGATGTATGCAACAAAAAAATGTTCCTTTTTTTCTTTTAAAAATGCACTTCTGTAAAGCGAAAGCGTATGTGTTTATTAGAATTTTATATTGTAATGTAAAATGTTTGTTTTTGTTTCAGCAGGTATAAGAAACATTTAATTTGTTAATGCACTTTTCTTGTAGCACTCTGTAGTTATAATCTTGCATGTCTGATACTTGTACTAATGTCGCTAGACAACATCCTCTGGAAATAAACTGTATTAATTATTAATATATCCACTTAGGCATGATTTAGCTGTTTTGAAATTTCTCAACGCTAACTTAATTTTTTCAGTAAGGTTGATTTACCTACATTAATGGCTAATAAATCTCATTTAGGATCATAAGACTTGGCAGCAGCATACATTTCATTTCACTCATATTATTGTTTGCCACTCCATATAACCATGACATTGATTTCAGCCGAACCTGTGGGAAAGCATCTGGAATTTGCAATGTTGACAAGGTCATGCCACATTTCTGTTTGAGGTGACCTAGTTCTTCATTTTGTTTCAATTCAGTGTGCATTTAGTTTTTAAAAATCAGAAAATATTGAAGGTACAATAGTGCAATGAAATTTATATGTTTTGCAATTTCTGCTACACTTAAATTTGGTAACAATGCTCAGTGTAGCTGTGCTCGGGTCCTTATGCCGCTTATCCAAAATGTCTCAGTGCTGCTAAATCTGCTGCTGCCAACTTGAACTGAATTTGAAATGCTCTTGAGCACTCAACTGAGATCGAATATAACTAGTGCCTCTGCATGTGGCAAGCCTCCGGACTATCTTTGCCTACTCCTCAATCACACTGGTGACTTGTAACTTACTGTAAGTCCATGTAATGCACTGCATTATAATGGGTGATCTTCACTTATATTTCTTTACATCCTTTCGGAGAACCTTTCCGGACTAGTTCCCGTGCTTTGGTTTGAAACTTTTGCAGTCATTGTAGCTTCCTGCAGTAATAGTCTCCTGACTTGTTCCTCCTGTCACTCCAGGAAAGGAAGTTCTTCAAAGCCCTGTTTGGAAAAGTAAGTTTGAATGCCTAGACTTCTGTTGATGCATTAAGGGGTTACACCACTATATTTGTATATGAGACAGTAACTTTCAGTGTACCATCTGATTGGCTAAGATTTCATAAAACTGTATTTGTTCAGTTATACGCTGAACTTTTGAATAAGAGTGGTTTGCAGTTTTTTCATTCACTGACCTAGAATAGTTTGCTTCAAGTTGATCTGTGTGATGTGATTATAAAGTTTGTTTTGCTATTGTGACTTTTTTAACTATGCATGTATTTATGTTTGGGGAAGAATGTGCCTTAGGCTCAAGAAATAAACAATTAACTTGGTTCCTTAAAAAATAGAGGGGACCACAATTTGGTAGTTCTTCACTATCAGCTTTGAAGAGTGATGTATTAAAATGTGTTGATTAAAAGTGTCACCGAAATGAAAAACCTCAGTTTTAAAAAGCTGCGCAGCGTCTTCATCCTTGGATATAGATGATGTGCTGCAACTACAGAAATCTTTGTTTTTTGTTCATGGAACGTGGGCGTCGCAGGCTATGCCAGCATTTATTGCCCATCCCTAATTGCCCTTGAGGGACAGTTAAGAGTCAACCACATTGCTGTGGGTCTGGAGTCACATGTAGGCCAGACCAGGTAATGATGGCAGATTCCCTTCCCTAAAGGACATTAGTGAACCAGATGGGTTTTTACGACAATCGTCACCATTAGACCTTTAATTCCAGATTTTTATTGAGTTTAAATTCCATCACCTGGTGGGATTCGAACCGGGGTCCCCAGATTATCACCCTAGGTCTCTGGATTACTAGTCCAGCAACAATACCACAATGCCACCGCCTCCCCCAACATTACTGAAATGGCAATGAGTAACAGATTAACAAAGTGCTTGGGTTCTTGCCAGGGCACAATTTTCATCAGGATTTTTTACTGATATGCATTTAAAGGAAGCTTGACTTCTCGAAGTCTGAGTCTGTTAGGGAGCCAGCATTGCATTCCCCAGAGCAGCTGTACAGACTTTACATGTGGATGGTCCATGGTGTAACACATGGGGCTGAACCTTGACTCCCAAACATTGTTGGATTGGGGTTGTGTCGGATGTTGAAATGCAAAACAAAACCTTTACTGCAATTGGAACTCACGGAGATCACCCAGCTGCTTCACTTTTAATGAAGGCAGGATGAGGGGTGGTTGACCATGTTAGCCAATGAGACTTCCCATCTTTTTAACAGTTCTCTTATTTTCAACCACCAGTGAACAGGTTATCCAAACCTTGGAAAATTCTGTGGCTGGAAGAAGGTGGAAAGGCCTGAATGCACAAAATTTACAGCATTGTATGTGAGTTCAGAGTGCTTCCTCGAGATTCAACAAACTACTCTGGAAACTACATTTCCCGTGCACCCATCTCTCCTTTGGCAATATAAAGTTGTTCAATTTTTACGTCTCACGTCTGTGGGTGAGAACCCCACAGAAAAACGTTTAAAGGAAGCCTACAGTCAAGCTGGCAAGACATTCACAACATTACCTTCCTCTAATGAGCATGGGTGACTGGGATTTGGTAGGGGTTGGGACCCAGACAGCAGGATAGCTCAGAGGGTGGTGAACCTGTGGAATTCTCTACCATAGAAGGCTGTGGAGGCCAAGTCACTGAACATATTTATGAAGAAAATAGATTTCTGTATCTAAAGGCATCAAGGGATACGGGGAGCGTGCGGGTGCATGGCGTTGAAATAGAGAATTAACCATGATTATGTTGAATAGCAAGCGGAGCAAGCTCCACCGGCTGAATGACCTACTCCTATTTTCTATGTTTCAAGTTTATGGACGATAGAATTTGGGAGGCTAGCCAGGAGTCCTTGGAATAGTCAAATCCTGAGGTAACAAATGAGCTGAGTCGCGCAGAGTTGGGAAATGTTATGGAGGTGGAAATAGGCAGTTTTAGTGATGGCATGGGTATGTGCGGTGCTGGGAAGGTGACCTCCAGGTCAAATGACACCAAGGTTGCAAACACACTGGTTCAGCTGGAAGATTGCCAAGGAGAAGGATGGAGTCGGTGGCTAGAGAACCAAAGATGATTGCTTTGTTCTTCCTAGTATTCAATTGGAGGAAATTGCTATTCCTCCAGTTCTGGATGTTGGACAAGCATTTGACAATTTAGAGATGGTCGGGGTGTTGAAGGAGGTGGTATTAGATAGGTGTTATCAGTGTACATGTGGAAGCTAATGCTGTGTATTTGGATGATGTAGCCTTATATGATGTGGACATCGCTGTCGAGGCCAGAATTTATTGTCCATCCCTAGTTGCCCTTGAGAAGGTGGTGGTGAGCTGCCTTAAACCAGTGCAGTCCCTGAGGTGTGGGTACACCCACAGTGCTGTTAGGGGGGGGGGGGGGGCGGGCGGTTGCAGGATTTTGACCCCGTGAGAGTGAATGAACAATGACATATTTCCACCTCGGGATGGAGTAACAGGTGGTTTTCCCAGATATCTGCTATCCATGTACTTCTGGAGCAACATGTAGATTAGAAATAGGAGGGAGCCAAGGATAGATCATTGGGGGGCCTTCTGAGGTACTGGTACAGGAATGGAAAGGGAAGCCATTGTAATGATCTTTAGCTATTTGGTATTTACAGCATTTTGGAGGCCATTCGGACCATCATGTCTGCACCCAAAAAAGCAACCTAGCTAGTCCAATTCCCCAGCCCTATCTCTGTTCGGAGTGGGGGGGGGGGGGGGGGGGGAGTTCCAGAAGATCCAGTTACATACTTTGCTCGATATTGGTATACATATATAATGGTGTTCTCTCCACTAGGGTTATTTTTCTTTTTGGTGCATGTTTCTCCCTCAAAGGATTGTAGATCGTGTGCCGGGACTGTACCTTTCCATTCAAGTCCATTCCAAAGGCTACTGAATCCAGTCACCTACCTGTGTACTTGGTCAAATTAGTTTCAGAATTCCATGTTACTTGCTTACTTAGTCCACTTTGTGTCTAAGGGGGGCATGACCTCCTTGAATCCATCAGAGCTGGACTGCGTTGGGGCTTGCGAGGAGACTTTGAATGCAGCCCCCCAAGCATTTCTGCTGATCAAAAGTGTCAGTTGAGGGCAGCTAATTCTAACAGGCCATCTCTTTCCGACACTGGTAAGAAGTTATGGCCCATGGTGTTCTTTGGTTTTGCCCTCAAATAAAAACCTATGTCCTTTGTATTTTATAAATAGACTGACTATTTCTCTAAATGTTGTATTGTCTGAATATTTCCCCACTTCTTGTCCTGTTCATAAATCTCCTCTTTTCAAAGTGACGGTTCCTGCCTCAATAGGATTCCACAAGGGCCAGCAGCAATTGTGCTGTGATCATTCAGGACAATGGGATGAACAAAGTTAGTTAGCTTCTTCCTTAGGCTTGGGACCACTGCTTGTCGGCACAAAACTGATTGACCAGAAGCGGGGAAAATAGAGGTGAAAACAGTTTTCCTCAATTGAATCTGTTTTTCGGGCAGATTGCTGCTGTTTGTTGGACAGTTGTGGGTTTGCCTCCAGTGTTGACAGGTTTCTCCTGTCAGTACATAATCTTTGCAAAGGATCAATTTCTTTGGTAAAGTCACTCTTTGGTTGACATGAATTCTCCCAAAGTGTTTGTTTAGTTCCCCTCTCTTAGCACATAGGAGTGGAAGTTCATTTGTCGTGCCCACCCCCTAAAATATTTCCTAACCGAAACTATTTCTCACTTTAGTCATTTTGTTACTCAGAAAGAAAGAGGGTGTACATAAATAATCTCTCCCACCTTTCATCTATGAGCACTGACCAGTGCAATGGACTGTGTAATGTCAATATTTAAAACTGGAGTCCTGGGACTCTCATGAAGTTCAGGAGCTCGTTAGATTTCTTGATTTGATTTTTTTTCTTGCATTAAGGAACTTACTTGCAAATTATTTTTGTTGCCATATTTGTAAAGGAAGGTTCTCTGCAATAATAGTACTATTTTTCCTCCAGATGACTGATAATGTTATTGAGTGTGGGGGTTCTATGGGTATGTTAATCTTTGGAGAGATGTGAAAACACTCGCATATTGTCAGGGCTTAGATGGAAGTCATAAAATTAAATTTATCAATTGCAACGAACAGGAGCCCGTGGATAGAAGTAATTTTGTCTGACCTGCTGTCAGATGGTGAGTAATGTACCTTTCTAATATAATTGAGCTAAACTTTATAAATGCTTTTAAATTGCAGAATGAACCTTAAAGCTAAATTAACTTAAGTGTGTGAGCAGTGTGGATTTAAAATTGGATTGTTTCCCCAGTGGCAGAAAAACTGCCAGCCATTTTAGTGGTGTAACTCCTTAAGAGGCAGTTTACCGAAGCTTCCAGTTTATTTTTTATTCTGGTTTAATAATAGGGAGTGAGATCAGTGCTGTGTGTATTTAATGGTGTGGGTTTCCTTTTCCTTCAGTGCCTTGAAGCTATGGTGTTCAGCTACTCTGTGTGCTGGGTTATCTGGCAATGGAATCTGATCTCCCTCACTGCTCTTCTTGCTTATGGCTTTGCTGATTTTTCCCCTTTGGATACATTGGTTCATTAAGCTGCTTAACTAAATCTTTGTATTTTCCCCCCTTTTTAAGACTGGGAAGAAGCCAGTTAAGGCTGTATTGTGGGTTTCAGCAGATGGATTGCGAGTGGTGGATGAGAAAACAAAGGTCAGTTTACTATTCTATTTGCTCCTCTACCATGATTAGCTCTAATTTTTACAAACTATTATTGTGGCATTGGTTTGTCATTTCGGGAAGTAATTATCAACATTATTTTATCCTGTGGCTCTTTAAAATCACAAGATAATTTATTTTCCAAATTTCCAAACACACAGAATCCTTTATTTTCCTCTGGCACTCATTGCAGGAGCAGATGATGTTTTGATTTATAGCTATAGAAGCTTAGGTGGAGAAAATGAAAATTTGAAATTACATTGCTGGTTTTGTTTATGAATTATGACAATATCATATACACAATGTTTGTCCAACAGGCGGCCCATGGGCCGGGGTCTGGCCCACCACAGGATGTTGTTATGTCCGTAAATTAATGTTGAAAATGCACACAAGTAGGAGTAAGTGGAAGCGACAAACTGTAAAGTACTGCTCCTCTAATCATAGGTGGGTTCTTTACCATGTTGACTGCGAGTAGACTCACTGATGGGCCTATCAGCAGCAAACGCTGGAGAGAAACAGTCTGTGATGGAGCAGGGAGTAATGCGAGATCAGTAGTGGCACCCAGCCTGAGGACAGGAACAGCGGCAAGGGAATGGCTCCAGCGAGGGAGGAGTGTGGAGGGAATGGCTCCAGCGAGGGAGGAGTGTGGAGGGAATGGCTCCAGCGAGGGAGGAGTGTGGAGGGAATGGCTCCAGCGAGGGAGGAGTGTGGAGGGAATGGCTCCAGCGAGGGAGGAGTGTGGAGGGAATGGCTCCAGCGAGGGAGGAGTGTGGAGGGAATGGCTCCAGCGAGGGAGGAGTGTGGAGGGAATGGCTCCAGCGAGGGAGGAGTGTGGAGGGAATGGCTCCAGCGAGGGAGGAGTGTGGAGGGAATGGCTCCAGCGAGGGAGGAGTGTGGAGGGAATGGCTCCAGCGAGGGAGGAGTGTGGAGGGAATGGCTCCAGCGAGGGAGGAGTGTGGAGGGAATGGCTCCAGCGAGGGAGGAGTGTGGAGGGAATGGCTCCAGCGAGGGAGGAGTGTGGAGGGAATGGCTCCAGCGAGGGAGGAGTGTGGAGGGAATGGCTCCAGCGAGGGAGGAGTGTGGAGGGAATGGCTCCAGCGAGGGAGGAGTGTGGAGGGAATGGCTCCAGCGAGGGAGGAGTGTGGAGGGAATGGCTCCAGCGAGGGAGGAGTGTGGAGGGAATGGCTCCAGCGAGGGAGGAGTGTGGAGGGAATGGCTCCAGCGAGGGGGGAGTGTGGAGGGAATGGCTCCAGCGAGGGGGGAGTGTGGAGGGAATGGCTCCAGCGAGGGAGGAGTGTGGAGGGAATGGCTCCAGCGAGGGGCGAGTGTGGAGGGAATGGCTCCAGCGAGGGAGGAGTGTTGAGGGAATGGCTAGGGAGACTTGTTTAGGGCGTGTTATGGGCCAGGGTTTAGAGAACCCCAAAGTGTATCATGGAGTTCACCTGATCCATGACTTTTACTAGATTGTGGTATGGGGAGCACACGGCCCACTCTACAAGTGTGGTACAGCAGAAATCGAAAAGTATTTTTTTAAGCAAAACAGTGTTGATTCTATGAACTCAAGTTAACCTTTTTAAAACATACAGTGAGCATCTTAGCAACCATTAATTAAAATACAACCCCAAAGACTACAACACTAAGCAATCCTTAAGCTTTCCTTTTAACATCCATAAGACCTTTTTTTTAAAAAAAAAAAAACAACTTTTAACAGAAGCACATCAGGTTTAAATTCACTACTGAGAACAGTTATCACTCTGAATTCACCAAATGATCAAGAGATAGTCTTTACATGGCAGAGAGAACAACATTACACCTTCTGTGGCTGACTGCAGCTCCAACACTGAAACAAAACCAAAAGAACACAGACACACCCAAGCTTTTCTCAAAGTGAAACTAAAAGCTGACACAGCCCAGCTCCACCCACACTCTGACATCACTGCAGTAATAAACACCCATTTCTTAAAGGTACACCCACTACAGTGATTCTATAAAAACCCATTTCTTAAAGGTACTCTCACATGACAGGCGCGACTACAGCAGGGAGAAGTAATTAGGGAGCAGCTAAAGCGAGGGAGAAGTGTTTATGCAGCGGCTATATTGAGGGAGTGGCGATCGCAGGGGAGAAGTGTTAAAGGAGTGGCTACTGCGAGAGAGAAGTGTTGAGGGAGCAGCGGGGAAGAAGTGTTGAGGGAGCAGCGGGAGACAAGTGTTAAGGGAATGACTACAGCGAGGAAGGAGTGTTGAGGGAGTGGCTACAGTGAGTGAGAAATGTTGAGGGAGCGGCTACGGCTGGTGGAGGTATTGGGGAATGGATACAGCGAGGTAGAAGTGTTTTAGGGAGCAGCTACAGCAGGGGAGAAGTGTTGAGGGAGCGGCTGCAGCGGGGAAGAAGTGTTTACGCAGCAGCTATAGCAAGGGAGAAGTGTTGAGGGAGTGGTAATCGCAGGGGAGAAGTGTTGAGGGAGTGGCTACAACAAGGGAGAAATGTTCAGGGAGTGCTACAGCGAGGGAGATGTGTTGAGGAAGCGGCTACAGTGGGAGAGAAGTGTTGCGGGAGCACCGGGAGAGAAGTGTTGCGGGAGCAGCGGGAGAGAAGTGTTGCGGGAGAGAAGTGTTGTGGGAGCAGCGGGGAGAGAAGTGTTGCGGGAGCAGCGGGAGAGAAGTGTTGCGGGAGCAGCGGGGAGAGAAGTGTTGAGGGAGCAGCGGGGAGAGAAGGGTTGCGGGAGCAGCGGGAGAGAAGTTTTGAGGGGGCAGCGGGGGCGGTGTCGAGGGAGCAGCAGGAGAGAAGTGTCGAGGGAGCAGCGGGAGAGAAGTGTCGGGGAAGCAGCGGGAGAGAAGTGTTGAGGGAGCAGGGGGTGAGAAGTGTTGAGGGAGCAGCGGCGGAGAAGTAAGGGAACGGATACAGCAGGGGAGAGTATTGGGGGAGAGGCTGCGAGGGAGCCAATACAGAGGGGGAGAAATGGTGAGCAAATGCATACAAGTGCGAGGCGACAAGGGACCAGATAAAGCAGGGGAGGGGATTAAGGGAAAGGATACCGCATGGGGGAGAGGTGGCGAGGGAGCAGATGCAACGATTGAGTGGCGCTGAGGGAACGGATACAGCGGGGGAGGGACAGCGAAGGGGTGGATACACCATGGGGGAAAGGCGATGAGAGTGCGGATGCAGCGGGGTGTGGCGGCAAGGGAGTGAATACCACCACCTCACTCGGGCCATCTAGTCCATGTTCCAGGTTGTCCTTCCACTTATCTTTGTTCTGCCATTAACACATTCTGATCTCTGAATGTGCCGCTGTCAGCCATGATCACCACTATTTACATTCCCTTTGTTTCTCCCCCAAGCCTCCACCTATCACTGGCTCTCTATCCAGTTCTCTCTGACGAAGAGTCACCAGACTCGAAATATTGGCTCTGTTGTCTCGCCACAGCATGTCAGACCTGCTGAGATTTTCCAGCATTTTCTATTTTTCTATTTTACATGTTGGGCAATAATCTTTGTTTCACTTCCCAAATTCTATATAGCCACAAAGTCATTTTGAAGTGTACTCACTGTTGTAATGTATCACTGTTATAATGTAGGAAGCACAGCCGCCAATGTATGCACAGCTAGCTCCCACCAATGTCGGTGTGATAATGTACAAATAATTTGTTTAATTGATATTGATTGAGGATTTTTTTTTCATTCATGGGATGCGAGTGTCACCAGCAAGGCCAGAATTTGTTGCCCGTCTTGTAATTGATCTTGAGAAAGTTCTGGCGAGCCACATCCTTTGAACTGTTGTGGTCCATGTGGTCAAAGAGCTATGTATAAAGCAGTGTCTTAACGGAGCAAACCAAGTTAAAGAGGTGAAAGATTTAGTGCAAGTATTCCAGGACTTAGGACCCAGGCAACTGAAAGCGATTAAAATTGGGGGATACTCAAAATGCTAAGGAGCACAGGTACTCGAGGATTGTGAGGTGGAGAAGATTATAGTGATGTGGAGAGGTGTGGCCATGGAGGGATATGAAAATTAAGATGAGAATTTAAATAATTATGCTAATGTTAGAAGTGCTATTATTTAAAAATTGATCGATTACAATTTTTGACATAGCCTCAGCCACGTTTTGTGAGAGAGAGTCCCAGATTTAGAACATAGAACAATACAGCGCAGTACAGGCCCTTCGGCCCACGATGTTGCACCGAAACAAAAGCCATCTAACCTACACTATGCCATTATCATAGTTTCCGGTATATTACTTAGTCCATCAATGTTTATGCTGCGTGGGCAATAAAGAAACTGATTACAAAGATGGCTTCTGGAGTTATTTAAATGAGTTGGGATGAATAGAAAATGGAATAAATAAATCATTTCCCCCCTCCACCAAAGTCATTCTCCTCCAGCTGCTGTATGGGGTAATGTCTCTGCTTCTGGGAACAATGAGCACATGTGCACTTTTAGAACATTCTGCAAATTTCCTCAGACTTGTGCAAAACAGCAATTCTTGAGCGTTGATCCCTGTGAAGTGGCTCACAGACAAAAATATGATTTGTAAGTAGTAAACGGCATAACGTTTATTGTTACGTAATTATTTTTATTTTGTTCTTGGAATCATAGAATTTACAGTGCAGAAGTGGGCCATTGGGCCCATCGGGTCTACACCGACCCTTGAAAAGAGCACCTACTTAAGCCCACACCTCCACCCTATCCCCGTAACCCAGTAACCTCACCTAACCTTTGGACACTACAGGGCAATTTGGTGTTGCCAATTCACCTAACCCGCACATCTTTGGACTGTGGGAGGAAACCGGAGCACCCGGAGGAAACCCACACAGACACGGGGAGAACGTGCAGACTTCGCACAGACAGTGACCCAAGCCCTGCTGCTGCAAAGCAACCGTGCTAACCATTGTGCTACCGTGCTGCCTAATCCGTATAAATTTATTTTCAAATATTGAAATGTGCAAGTTGTAATCCTCACTTTACTTAGTGTATGAACCCTATAAGATTCCCTTAGTTACTCCAAATTATGTTCATTGTGTTCAACCAAGGCTCGATCTGCTCTCTCTGGTGGATGTTAAAGATCCCATGAAGCTATTTTGAAGAATTGGCATGGCTGTTAGCTTTGATGCCTTGACCAATATATCTCCCTCAGCCAACATCACTGGATCAGTTGGCTGGTCTTTATTGCACTGCGCTTTGTAGGATCTTGCTGTGTGTAAATTGGATGCCACATTTCATACATTACAACCGTGCAGACACTATTAGCTGTAAATCACTTTGATACATCTAGTGGTCATGAAAAGTGCTGTGTAAATGCAATTCATTTTGCATTTCATTTTGTACCTAGCAAGCTGTGTACATGCTTACAATGATGTACTTCTTAACAGCAGAAATTGAATGGTTTCGCCTCAGGAGGGGAAAGAATGCTGTTAAGTGTGGTGGTGCTGGAGCAGGAAGAGGGGTTGAGATGTAAATAGCAGAATATTTGAAGGTGTTTTTTAATAAACTATTTTATTGAGGTATTTTTGGCATATAAAACAATGACATTGTATAGTACCGTACAAAAAGAAAAGCAAATAACGCATAGTATAAACCACAACTCCATTCTCGCAAGGACCTGCCTAAACCACCCCTACTCTACCCTAGCCGCCCTCCCCTGCTGACGTTTAATTCTCCACGAAGAAGTCAATGAATGGCTGCCACCTCCGGACGAACCCCAATAATGAACCTCTCACGGCGAACTTAACTTTCTCTAGACCGAGAAAGCTCGCCATGTCCGACAGCCATACTTCGGTCTTCGCGGGCCTTGAGTCCCTCCATGCCAACAGGATCCGTCGCCGGGCTACCAAGGAAGCAAAGGCCAAGACGTCTGCCTCCTTCTATCCTGGACTCCTGGGTCCGGCACCCCAGTTTTCAAAACCCGGGGCATGATGTCCGCGTATCCCTGCCAGTACCCCCTGAGTTTAGGGCACGACCAGAACCTGTGCACGTGATTAGCCGGCGCATCTGGACACTTGTCCTCCAGCCCGAGGAATTTACTCATCCGGGCCACCGTCATGTGGGCCCGGTGCACGACCTTAAACTGGATCAGACTGAGCCTGCCGCAAAAAGCTGCTTCCCAAATACCATCCTCCAGTCTTCCCCCCCCCCCGAGCTCCTCCTCCCACTTAAGCTTCAGGTCCTCAGTCTGTGTATCCTCTGCTCCCATTAGTTCTTTGTAAATATCTGAGACTCTACCCTCACCTACCTCTCCCCTCGATACTACACTGTCCTGCCTCCCCTTTGGCGGGAGGCGTGGGAAGGACAGCACCAGCCTGCGCACAGAGTCCCACACCTGTAAGTATCTAAAGTCATTCCCTCCCGCCAGCCCAAACTTCCCCTCCAATGCCCTCATGCTCGGGAAGCTCCCATCCAAGAACAGAACCCCCGCCCTCCGCCACAGTCTATATCCGCCGTCCATGTTCCCCGGGGCAAATTGGTGATTGCCGCAGTTGAGGTCCACACTGATGCTCTCACTTCCCCTATGTGCCTCATCCACTGGCCCCAAATCCGAAGAGCCGCTACCACTATAGGGCTGGTGGAGTACCGCGCTGGTGGGAGCGGCAGAGGCTCCATGACCAGGGCTGCCAAACTGGTGCCCCTGCACGAAGCAGCCTCCATCTGCTCCCAAACCGACCCCGTACCCACCAACCATTCAGAATATTTAAAGTTGATGAAAGGAGAAATCCTTAGAAGAGTCAGAGACAGCAGCAGGTTAATGTACGTGAATGTAGTGTAAGTGAGAGTGAATTCAGCAGGGCCTACGGAATGAGATATAGTCATTGGTTTGAGATCAGATTAGATCGTCGGGCTTTAGAGTTGCTTTGGAAGAATGTGGGAGTACTGGACAATGTGGTGGTTCTGGGAGTTGTGGTTGAGTCGTTTGGCTGTTGCATTTGGCCTGTAGCACAACTGTGAAGCTGATGTGACTTAGCCAAGTTTCTCATGAACATGCCGTGATGGAGATTTACCAGCGATGGTTGTTTAGCTTGGAATTGTAGCTCAGCAGTGATGCATCAGGGAAGGTACGCCCAAGGTCTACAGTGTTCATAAGGCACAGTAGGGTGCATCAGACCAAGTGTGAGGACAGGAGAGTCGGACTGGAAGGCAGGAGTGGTAAATTTATGATGTTTTAGAAACTTTATTATTATTTTCTGAATTTTAAAAATGTTTATACTGTAATACCAACTTCATTTTTTGGGTGTGTAAAAGAGGCTGTTGAGGCTGTATCATAACATTCTTGCGCAGATAGCTTTTTAAAAATGAAAACTGGAGTAAATTTTATTTTTGGTGGAGCACAATTGTTTAAATTAAAATGATGCAAGAAAGTTTTATGTTGTGCAATTGGTTTTCACTCATTAGGAAAGGGTCTAATATTGGCACTTAAACCGCGACGAAGCGGAGAATTTGTGACCATTATGAAGACAATAGATACAAGATATTGTGTAAGGATGTTGCAAGCTCAATAATGGTCAGTGTCATTTTTGACTAACACAATGAATCAATTTTAAGCGAAGCACTTATCAGATAAGTTCCACATTTTGCAAACAAAATTACCTTTAAGGTTCACAATATTTAGATCTCTGTGTGTATATGAGATAGCTCTGTAGCTTTTTGAAATGAAATGCTTCATAAATCTGCCAGCTAACAATATTTATACAGTGGAAGACTGCCATCTAGTGTCTGATTGAGAAACATTTGATTTATTCTATTAAAATAGTGGTCGGGGTGGCCAAACCTTGGGACTGTTAAAAAGTAGTTGGATTTGTATGCAATGTAGCATATTGCAGAAGTATTAATTTCTTGATTTCTCTTGTATTTTCTTTGTTATTTACAGGATCTTATTGTTGATCAAACCATAGAGAAAGTATCCTTCTGTGCCCCTGACCGAAACTTTGACAAGGCCTTCTCATACATTTGTCGAGATGGTACAACCAGGCGTTGGATCTGTCACTGTTTCTTGGCTATAAGAGATTCGGTAAGAGAACACTTAATGTTGCTGGAGCCAAAATTCTACTTCAGTGGAAATGTGTGGGTGGGTCGCAAAACTGAAGTCAAACTGAATTTGAGATTCATAAAATTGGTGGGGAGAGAGGTACTTTAACTGTTGTTGTGAGAGTGTCAAGTGACCAGGATTGACAGCCCTGTTGCAAAATTGCCCAACTTGAAACTAGAAAACTTATTTTAAGACTGAAGTAGTTTGGTACCCTATCACAATTGACACCATTAAATTGTGATAGAATGTGAGGTTGCACTCTCTTCACACAACCAATGCTTCACAGTGAGGGAGCAGGGGACACGGGCATTAACACTTAGCAGGGTTGAGATTAAATTGGATGGAGTTGCCATTGGCCATTTTGGAATTATACTTTTCAGGTTACAAAATTGTCATCTTGATTCCTCTATATATCTCTCCAACTGCATTGTAGAGAATGAATGTTTATCCCTTATCTCAGCCTACTCACTTGAAAGACATGACATACATGACTACTGAAATAACATTTTTGGGCATTAAAGGACTATTCTATTCCATGTACATGGATCATTTTTATATCTGGCCTTGTTGATTATCAGTTTTCTCATGAGGTGCAGACTCATTCTTGTGCACAGTTTTACAGCAAACATGCAGACTTAGAGTTATAGAGTTTTACAGCATGGAAAGAGGCCCTTTGGCCCATCACGTCCATGTCAACTATCAAGCACCTAACTATTCTAATCCCATTTTCCAACACTTGGTCCTTAGCCTTGTATGCAATGGCATTTCAAGTGCTCATCTAAATACATCTCAACAGTTGCGAGGGTTCTCGTCTCTACCACCCTTTCAGGCAGTGAGTTCCAGATTCCAACCACCCTCTGGGTGAAAAGGTTCCTCACATCTTCTTTAAACCTCCTGCCCATTACCTTAAATCTATACCCCCTGCTTATTCCCATCCACTAAGGGGAAAAGTACTTTCCTATCCACCCTTCGGCATCGGGAGCTATTCTCCGCCCGATCACACGCCCCGATTTCCGCGTCGGCCAACGGAGAATCCTGACCATGATCTCCCTTTGACAAAACCATGCTGACTATCCTTGATTAATTCTTGCCTCTTCAAGTGGACATTAATTCTGTCCCTCAAAATCTTTTCCAGTAGTTTCCCTACCACTGAAGTTAGACTCACTGGCTTGTAAATTCCTGGTTCGTCCCTACTTCCCTTCTTGAGTAATGGTGCCACATTAAGCTACCCTCCAGTCCTCTGGCACCTCTCCTGTCGCCAGAGAAGATTCGAAAATTTTTGTCAGAAATGCTGCAATCTTCCCCCCCCCTGCCTCCTACAGCAATCTGGGATACATTTCACCTGACCCCGGGTTTTATCCACTTTTAGGCCCATTACAACTGTTGATACCTCCTCCCTCTCGATGTTAAGTCGTTCAAGTAATACCTACATCACCCTTCTCCGTAGTGAACACAGGCAAAATAAAATACTCATTTAAAACCTCACCTATATCTTCCAGTTCCACACATAAATTACCACGTTGGTCCCCAATGGACCCGACTCTTATCCTAGTTAAGGCCCTTAATAGACTTATAGAACACCATTGGATTTTTCTTTATTTTACCCGCCAGTGCTTTTTCACCCCACTCTTCGTTCTCCTAATTTCGTTCTAGGATTTCATCCACTGTGAATTTGATCAGTCAGAGTTGGAGAATGTCACAACCAAGACCAGTCATGTTCATTCTGATGTCAAGTGCACTTTTCACCTCTGGTTTCCTCCAGGTGCTCTGGTTTCCTCCCACAGTCAAAAGATGTGCAGGTTGGGTGAATTGGCCATACTAAAATTGCCCCTTGGTGTCCAAAGATGTGTAGGTTATGTTACAAGGTTGCAGGGATGGGCCGTGGGAATGGGCCTGGGTGGGGTCCTCTTTTGGAGGGTCGGTGCAGACTTGATGGGCTCAATGGCCGCCTCCTGCACTGTCAGGATTCTATGCTTCTGTGAGAGTTTTAGCTTATGGTCTCCCGTGTGCTGAACACAGACCAGGCATAGGAAATTGCCGTTTCCTGGTCTTGTATTGCTTTGTATTGCAACATATCCAAAGCTTTGGATGATATCCTGGCATCCTTGCAAAGCATTACTGTTGATATGAATTTTACACATCTTAAAAATAAAGTATAAAAATGTAAAATGAATTGTCTGGAATGTTATAATGTGTAATGGTTTATATTTGTGCATAAATGCTTGTACAATCTTAATATGCTGAATTATCTTTTCTGAATAAAAATAAATTCCTTGATACATGTTAACCTAAAGTACAATAATCTACTGAGATACAAATAATGTTGCAACTCAATAAGCTTTTGTACTATCCAAGGTGCATAACATCTGTGTTTCTGAGGAAAAATTACTTTGGTATGGCAGCATTAGGTGAGAAGGTTTATATTTAAAATCTCCAGTTACTTCCATTTTTATTGCATTTTGATTTCTCAAGCAGACAACAGTGCTTAACCACGTCAATTCTGAAAGATGAAGTTCCAAATATGAGCTTCCTAAATGCATAAAATGAGCTCTTCAAAAGCCATAAAATATAGCAGACGAAATACTAGCTTCTTTCCAAGAATAGATATGGTATAATGTATGATTGTCAGCTAGGTATTCTGTTTTTGATTTATAACATCAAACTTAATTTTTTACTGTTGCTACCAAACTAATTTGTAATGTTTACATTGTGTCATGTACTTTGAAATTTTCATCAGCAAATGCTAATCCAGAAGAATCCCCAACTGAATCAGTTGTCAAGTTTTGTAAATTAAATTCAGTGAAATGATGCATGTAAAGTTATTTTTGAAATGCTCCCACCCACTTAAAATTAAAAATGTTTAGTCCTACAATGCCTGCTTTTTGCTTTCCCATTAGCTGTGTAAATAAATACAGATTCTGGTTTTGTACCGTAACATAAAATTCACAAAGGTCTCTGGCTGCTCTCTTAGTTATCTTGCCAATTTCCACCCCTCTCATCTGAATAGTGTTTACTGTTCGGGATATGGTCCTACAGTTCCTGGGGTTTGAACATAGGATCTTACTGGTCTTTATAGCTGCACTCAGTGTTGCCAGGAAGTTGTGTTAGCCCCATCTATACCGTGTAGGTGACAGTAAAAACAAGTTAGTCTCAGGTTAGGTGATGCTATATATGGTTTGTGTGATTGTTGCGTAATGTTGCAAAGGAAATGAATTTCCTTACGTTTGTACATGTTAACAATATTGCATTATTTCTCAGGGTGAGCGGTTAAGCCATGCTGTGGGCTGTGCTTTTGCGGCATGTTTGGAGAGGAAGCAGAAGCGTGAGAAGGAGTGTGGTGTTACTGCCACATTTGATGCCAACCGAACCACATTCACCAGGGAAGGTTCCTTTCGGGTAATCACAGCCACTGAACAAGCGGAGAGAGAAGAAATCATGAAACAAATGCAAGACTCCAAGAACGGTACAGAACAAAAATTAAATTGGCCTGTGAGCTGGGTAGGAGTCAGATTGGGGGAAGGGGTATGGAGGGGCTTTTAATTAATTGGATATTATAGCATAGCACTACAATGTATATACTACATTCTAACATGTGCATATGCATTACAATTGCAGTACACCGTAGTAAATTTAGAATCACATTATCATACAACACAGAAGGAGGACATTGTTCCTGTGCTGGCTCATTGAATAGGTCATTCAATGTATCCCATGTACCCTCTCATTCCTCATTGCCCTATTAAAAAAAATATATATATCCCCTTCAAGTATTTATCCAATTCTCTTCTGATACTTGTTTTTGAATCTGCTCCTACTTACTACGCTAGAAACAGAGGAGGTCCAAAAAGACTTGGGGATCCATGTATATTGTTAAAATATCCGGATTAGATGAATAAAATAATCAAAAAAGCTAATGCAGTAATGACCTTCATATATAGAGGAATAGAGTACAAGGGTATAGAATTTATGCTACACCTATACAAAGCCCTAGTTAGCACACGTGAAGTTCTGTTTAGTTCTGTCCGTCGGAAGGAAATTAAAAAACAATGAAAATCTGTCGTGATTTTTCAAAACCCCTATCTCCCCTTAACCTTCTCTGTTGTAGGAACATCCACAGTTTCTCTTGTCTATCTGAGTAACAGAAGTCTTGCATCTCTGGTACCATTCTTGTAAATTTCTTACCTCCTCTCCAAGATTTATTATCCAGAATTGGAAACAGTGCTCCAGCTGGGGTCTAGTCATTGCTTCATAAAGGCTGAGCAGAATGTTCTTGTATTTGCACTCTATCCCTCTATTATAAAGCTCTTTTACATATATTTTAACAGCCTTCCCATCTTATCTGCCAGCTTCACGAACTTGTGTACGTGCATGCCCAAGTCTCTCTGTTCCTGAACCACCTTTAAAATTGTTAAATTGCGGCATATGACCTTCCTGCTGTCACAAGGTCAGAGGTAGGAATGTTCAAAGCAGTCATAATCCATATGCAGCAAGACCTGGACAACATTCGGGCTTGAGCTGAGGAATGGCAAGAAACAACTGCCAGTCAATGACCATCTCCAATAAGAGAGAATCTGACCATCTCCCCATGACATTAACATCACTCAATTCCCCCCACTATCAACATCCTGGGGGGTTACCATTGACCAGAAACTGAACTAGACTAGCTATATAAATACTGTGGCTACAAGAGTAGGTCAGAGGCTGAAAATTCTACAATGAGTAATCGCCGCCTGACTCCCCAGAACCTGTCCACTGTCTAGAAGTCATATATCAGGAATGTGATGGAATACTCTCCATTTGCCTGGATGAGTGAAGCTCCAACAACAATCAACAAACAAGACACTATCTTGGACAACACAGCTCACTTGATTGGCACCCCATTCACCATCTTAAACATTCATTCCCTCCACCACCGATGCACAGCGGCAGCTTGGCACTATTAGTGTCGTTCCTAACTGTTCCTGGGTCAAAATCCTGGAGCTTCCTTCATCCTAAGAGTACAGTGGATGTACCTACACCAGATGGACTACATTGCTTCAAGAAGACAACCTATCACCACTTCCCGAGGACAATTACGGATGGGCAATAAATGCTGGCCTAGCCAGCAGCAGTCGCAATCCATGAAAGAAGAAATAAGTCAACCTGGTGTATAAGGCAACCCCATTTTCTAGGCCCCAATAATCTTGTTTGCATTATATATGTCAACCCTTTTTTGGCACTGGCATGCTATATGTAGTCAGCCCCACAAATGCATGCTTTATTTACCAGTACCGTATCACCGAGCCCAAGGGATCAAGCAGGCAATGTTGTGAAGGTGTTCAGGAGTTTAAGACATGTCCACTCTTTACATCAGATGCTGAGGACATTTCAAAGTGGCAACCACTGACACCCACACTGATGGTTCGCTTCTATACTTCGCATATAAATCGATTTTTATTTTTTGAGGTGTTTTTTGAGCCTTCAAAGGATGTCTTGTATGCCAGCATTTATGGAATATTGCTTTTCATCATAATCTTTATCATCTTTATTATTGTCAAAAAAGTCTTGCATTACACTGCAATGAAGTTACTGTGAAAATCCCCCAGTCGCCACATTCCGCGCCTGTTCATGTACACTGAGGGAGAATTCAGATTGTCCAATTCACCTAACAGCACGTCTTTCAGGACTTGTGGGAGGAAACCGGAGCACCCGGAGGAAACCCATGCAGACACTGGGAGAACGTGGAGACTCCACACCAGTGACCCAAGCCGGGAATCGAACCTGGGACCCTGGCGCTGTGAAGCAACAGTGCTAACCACTGTGCTACCGTGCCGCCCTTCATCATTCATCAGAGAAGAGTAAAACTACAAGAAGTATAATGGTTAATGGGAACCGAAGCAGCAGGTCAGCATGTGAGGAGAAGATAAAGGTTAATGAGATGAACAGGCAGGGCCAATCGAATGACTACCGAGGGGAAAGGAAACATAAAAAATCAAAATGTAAGGTGACAGTGGGAGTGAAAGTTGGGGATGTGTTATCAGAGATTAATAAAGGAGGTCAGAATGCGTGAGAAGCATAGTGCACAAGAAAATCCTACAAGAGAAAGACAAATCAGTAGGACATATTTTAAAATCTTGCACCTAAATACACGCAGTGTTCAGAATAAGGTCAATGAGCTGACGAAACAAATAGAGACAAATGGGTAAGATTTGGTGGGGATTACTGAAACATGGTTGTAGGAGGACCGGGACTGGGAGCTGAATGTCCAACGGTACTCGATATCCCGAACTGATAGACAGGATGGAACAGGAAGTGGAGTTGCTTTATTGGGTAAGATGACATCAAGGCTGTATTCAGAAATGATATCGGCAGTAAGGGCCAAAATGTTGAATCGTCCCGGGTGGAAATAAAAAACAAGGGAAAAAAAAAACACCTTAGTAGGAGTAATTTACAGGCCCACCGAGCAATATTTCCAAAATGGGGCATAGTATAAACCAAGAAATAATGAGGGCTTGTGAGAAGGGCACAGTGGTAATCATGGATGATTTTAATATGCATATTGACTGGACTAATCAAATTGGCAAGGGTAACCTCGATGGAGATTTCATCATAATCTTTATTATTGTCATAAGTAGGCTTGCATTAACACTGCAATGAAGTTACTGTGAAAATCCCCTAATCGCCATGCTCCATTGGATACACAGAGGGAGAATTCAGAATATCCAAGTTACCCAACAAGCACGCCTTTCGGGACTTGTGGGAGGAAACCGGAGGAAACCCACACAGACACGGGGAGAACATGCAGACTCCGCACAGACAGTGACCCAAGCGGGAATTGAACCTGGGACCAAGGTGCTTTGAAGCAACAGTGCTAACCACTGCCACCGTGCCGCCCATAAGTGTTCATGGAGTGCATGAGGGATCGTTTCTACGAAGCAATATGTTATGTAGCCAAGCAGGGAGCAGGCTATTTTAGATTTAGTATTATGTAATGGAAAAGGGTTGATCTTGTCATTAAGGATCCTCTTGGAACGGGTGATCACAGCACGCTAGAATTTCAAATTCAGATTGAGCGAGAGAAGACAGAGTGCCATGCTAAAGTTAATTATACAGGACTGAGGAAAGAGTTGGCCCAAGTAGACTGGGCACAAATAATTGATGGTAGGACAGTTGAGAAACGATGGCGATGTTCATGGAGATATTAAACACCTCTCAATTAAAGTATATTCCTGAGAGGAAAAGAAATGTAAAAAGGAAAAAAATGTTTCATGGCTAAACAAGGAAGTCATGGAAGACCTAAAGGCAGAAACTAGGGCATACCATACTGCAAAAGCTAGTGGTAAGCTGGAGAATTAGGAGAACTTTAGAGGTCAACAAAAGGCTACTAAAAGTAAAATCAAAAGAGTTAACATGAACTACAAAAGGAAACTAGCAGAAAACATAAATCTTTCCCCAGGGTGGAAATGGCTGTCACGTGGGGACATAATTTTAAGGTGATTGGAGGAAGGTATAGGGGAGATGTCAGAGGTAGGTTCTTTACACAGAGAGTGGTGGGTGTGTGGAATGCACTGCCAGCAGAGGTGATGGAGTCAGAGTCATTAGGGACATTTAAGCGACTCTTGGACACGCACATGGACAGTAGTAAATTGAAGGGGTGTAGATTAGGTTGATCGTAGATTAGGTTGATCTTGGATTAGGATAGGTGGTCGGCACAATATTCTGGGCTGAAGGGCCTGTACTGTTCTATGTTCTAATGTTCTATAAATATATAAAGAGGAAGAGAATAACTAAAGTAAATGTTGGCCTTTTAGAGAACGATACTGGTGAGGTAATAATGGGGAACACCCAGATGGCAGAGGCACTAAACCAATATTTTGCGCCTTCTCATAGTAGAAGATAATAAAAAATTTCCTGAAACTATAGTTAATGCAGAGGAACTTGGTGCAAAACCATCACTAGGGAGACGGTATTGAATAAACTAATGAGACTAAAGGCAGATACGTCTCCAGGACCTGATGGCCTGCACCCTCTGGTATTAAGGGAGGTGGCAGCTGAGATAGTGGATGAATTGGTTATGATATTCTGGAAGGGCCCCGGTGGATTGGAAACACGTTAATGTGACGCCCCTTTTCAAAAAGGGAGAGAGGCAAAAAATAGGATTCTATAGATCGGTTAGCTTGACTTCTGGTGGGGAAATTGCTGGAATCAGTCATTAAGGAGGAGATGACTGAACAGTTGGAAATACAAAGCTCAATTCACCATTGTCAGCATAGTTTTATGAAGGGTAAGTCATGCTCGACAAACTTGCTTGAGTTCTTTGAGGGCGTAACCAGCAAGGTGGATAATGGGGAACCTGTGGATGTGGTATATCTAGACTTCCAGAAGGCGTTTGACAAGTTGCCACATAAGACTGATCCAGAAGGTGAGATTGTAGGGGATTGGGGGTAAAGTACTAGATTGGATTGAGGATTGGTTGACTGACAGAAAGCAGAGGGTCGGAATAAATGGGTCCTTCTCTGGCTGACAAACTGTAACTAGCGGGGTACCGCAGGGGTCAGTCCTCAGATCTCAACTGTTCACAATCCAGGGGTGGAATTTAACTCAAAAATTTCTAAGTTCATTTGTGGCAGGTTTTGCAAGGAGTTTCCCACCAGCTTTGCAGCAAGTTCCCCACCGCTATCAAATGACACTCAGTCACTTTATTGCACCCTGGGAAGTTTCTCACCGGTTTAGCCCACACTTAGAATTTTTTCATCATTGGGGAGCTGAACTCTGATCGGGCTGCCTTTTGAAAGGATGCCCTGATGTCTAAGTGAGCTTCTGGGTCACCCACACTCCCCACCCATGGGCAATGTCACCCCCGCACATATGGGCACTGCCCCATGCACCCTGCCTCAAGTGAGGCCAACCCCGCTATGGGGTCCATGGTGGCCTTCCATGCCCCCTTAACAGGCCCCCCCAATACCCCCACCCGTCACCCCCTCCCAATTCTCAGTGACCCCTACTTACCTGCCCAGGACTACTTCCTCCCCCCCCCCCCCCGACCTTTCATACCCCCATCCACCCTCCTTCCATTGGCATGGCCCCCCTTGGGCCCTGACCCTTGGCAGTGCCACCCGGGCACCGCCAAGGTGCCTGTGTTCCGGGGGAGGTCCACGGGGCCACCCTGCACTATCACTGGCTACCCTGGGGCCTCCAATGGACCCGAGACCCTCTCCCCAAGATACTGTTTTGCCTGGTCCACATTTACATTTATGTGGACCAGTGCTAAAAGGCGCCCGGCTGTGGCCTCACTGGGGAGGCTGGTAGATCCTGGATAAACTCGCCTAAGTAAGTTTAAAATCTATTTAGGCGCGCGTCATTTGATCACACCCCCTTTGTGCGCAATTCTGATTCTGACACCTCATGGGACTTGGGTATATCCTGCGAGGCGTAAAGCCGTGAAGCCTCCGGGAGGCCTCACCCGGGGCCTACCAGCCATGTTGCGCTCTCGCTCGTGCGCAACGCGACCGGTAGATTGCGCCCTATATAAATGATTTGCAAGTAGGGACAGAGTGTAACATAGCAAAATTTGCGGTTGATACTATTATAAGTGCGGAAGTAGAAAGTGAAGAGGAGATAAAGATTTTACAGATGGATGTAGATAGGCTCGGATATTGGGCCAAGATTTGGCCGATGGAGTTTAATGTAGATAAATATGAGGTTATCTATTTTGGCCAAAAAACTATCTAAATGGAAAACAGATTCAAAATGCGTCTGGGCAGAGGGATCTGGGTGTCTTTGTTCATGACTTGCAGAAAGTCTGTATGCAGGTACAACATGTAATTAAAAAGGAAAATGGAATGTTAGCGTTTATTGCAAAAGGACTGGAGTATAAAAGTAGAGAAGTGTTGTTGCAATTGTATAGAGTATAGGTGAGACCACATCTGGAGTATTGGGTCTAGTTTTGGTCTCCTTATTTGAAGAGGGATATGGTGGCATTGGAGGCAGTTCAAAGGAGATTTGCCAGATTGATTCTGGGAATAAAAGGGATGACACACGAGGAGAGATTATACAGTTTGGGGTTATACTCGCAGGAGTTTAGAAGGATGAGAGGGGATTTGTTTGTGGTTTCTCAAGTACTAAAAGGGATTGATAAAGTAAACATATGAGAGGTCACAGATATAGGTTGAGAGGTGCTAAATTTAGAACTAGGATGAGGAGGAACTACTTATCTTAGACGGTGGTGAATTTGTGGAACTCGTTGCCCCATAGTGCGATGGAGTCTGAATCATTAAATGGTTTCAAGAAGGAGATAGATATATTTCTGATAAAAGAATAGGTTAAAGGGATATGGGGAAAAGTCAGGGAAGTGGATTTGAGACCAGGAAGAGATCAGCCAGGATCTGATTGAATGGCGGAACAGGCTCGAAGGGTTGAATTGCCTACTTCTGCTCCTAATTTCTACGTCCCTATGTTCCCTACCATTTCACACATTAAATTTTACCTGGAGATTTCTGTCCCATTTTGCCAATCTATGTCCTCTGAAGCACTGTTACTATCTGCCTCACTGTTGGTGACATTGACTGGTGTGCCATCTGCAACTTTGAAATTGATTTGCATCCCCAAGTCCAGGTCAATATTATATAGGACCCCTAGGGTACACTTCAAAAATGGCATTCACCACTACTCTTGGCTTTCTGTCCCGTCGTCTGTTTTTTAATCTATGCTATCACTTCACCTTTAATTCCATAAACTCCCAAGGGCGGCACGGTCGCATAGTGGTTAATACTGTTGTTTCATAGTGCCAGGGTCCCAGGTTCGATTCCCGGCTTGGGTCACTGTCTGTGCGGAGACTGCACGTGTCTGCGTGGGTTTCCTCCGGGTGCTCTGGTTTCCTCCCACAACTCCCAAAAGACATGCTTGTTACGTGAATTAGACATTCTGAATTCTCCCTCCGTGTACCCGAACAGGCGGCGGAATGTGGCGACTCGGGGCTTTTCACAGCAACTTCATGGCAGTGTTATGTAAGCCAACTTGTGACAACAATAAAGATTATTAGATTATTATTAGATTCAATTTTGCAGCAAGTCAATGAACTTTATTATATTATTTTTCAAAGCCTATACATGTAGCATCAACCCTTGGTCTTTCTTCATCAAAGATCTCATTCTAGTTAATGAAGCATGACTTCTCATTAACTAATGAGTTCTGGATTTAATTTATTAACTCATAATTTTCCAGGTGTCAATTATTTTGGTCCCAGATTATTGTCATTAAAGGTGTCTGCATCACCGACATCGGGCTGACTGACCTGTACATGTCTGTTTAATTACTCCCTACGTTAGCACCCTAAGATGTATTTCATCCAGAAATCTTCCAGTGAGAGAATTTTAAACCTTTTAAACATCTTATCTATTTTTATCCCAATCATTTTTTTTCTACTGTCTCCTTTTTGGTGACATTGTCAGCATCCTCTTTTTAAAAATAAAAGCAGATGCAAAGTAGCAATTTAGTAACTCAGTCAGGGTCTCTGCCTTGTTAGGATTCTGCGTGAGTACCCAACTACTTTCAATTTGTAAAACTGAGGAAATACTACTGCATCACGGGAGTGGTAATTCTGGTCAATTGTATCTTTTACTTTAAAACAAACTTTAATTTAATCACAGAACTAACCACATTAGCAATGAAGAAATAGCTTTACAACGAACACTTACAACAGTTCTTAAGTAAAATAAGAAACGTTAACTTCCTAAACCCGCCTTTATATCCAATTAAGCAAACTGTTGAAATCTACCCGTGGTTAAGTGTAGTCTCGTAACTAAGTAGATTTGCACTACACGTCTCGGATGCGAAATGAAATCTTTATTGGGTGTCTATTGATTATAATTGAGAGTTTGAAATCTTCTTGTGGTTACAAATCAAATGTTCTCAAGAAAGCATCTGCCAGCAGAAGACTTTTCCGAGATAATTAAACTCAGTAGCTTACAAACGACTTGACCTTCAAAAATACAGTAATGGTTTCTTGCTCAAAGCAAAACGGCTTGCGCAGACTTAGAGTTAGAATAGAAATATGAAAATACGAAATAAAGATAGAAATAAAGTCAAGCTAATAGTGTAGAGTGATTCCGGAATAGAAAATGGCTGCCCGGACCATTATTTGTAAGGAATTTGTTATCAAACTGAGTCAATCTGTTCCTACCCCTGTAACATGCTGATTGGTTTGGAGGAGTTTCCAATACATTTGATTCGATGATTGGGTTGTTAGTCTTCAATGTGCAACATTATCTCGTTGAACTTTAAAGTTAATATAAATGTTGCATGTGGAATTCTTAAATGTGTATTGGAATGCAAACTCTGCTCTTAACATTGGACTGGTATGTGCTGAAATCTGCAATTCCTTTCTTTTGAACAATTGAGAACTCATATGAACTATGATGTCAATTTGACCCTCAATAGAAATGTTGCATTTGCTTCTAGTTTGACTGCAAATATTTCAAATGCTGTGCTTTTAATTTTGCAAGCTTTGTGCTTTTGCAAACTGAGGTTATGTTTGCAGTGTTATGAAGGGATCTATTTTAAAATGTTTTTGTGTCCTGGGCTTTTATATTTATAACAAATGGCTAATTAATGATCCTTTTACAGATCAGAAATAGCAGGTTTCCTTCACAAACCAATAGATATTAAATACCACTCCTGAATAATGTTAATCCCAGGCTTTTACTTGCAGAATCTTTGGAGGGAGAGCCTTTCAAGACCAAACTGAAACACCTCGTTAGATGAGAGTTCTAGGACCTACTGACTCTTCAGGCAGACCTGATTCCTGCCATTAACTACATCATCTGTACCCAAAGCTTAGGGCATCCTTTTGTCTCTTTTTATAAGATGTCCCTTGACTTGTTTAGCCAGGACCAAATTATCTGCACCCATAGGAATCCTTCAAACCTAAACAATATTTCATTAGCTAGCTATCTGGAAACAAATAAATCGTTTTCAGATTCTAATGGCAGAACACTTTACCTGCAAATCAATGATTACCTCACTTTTACAAAACCCTAATCACCGCTCTAGCAGTCATTCTGTCTGTATGCACCTTAACCCAGGTTTTAATAGCATTACTGCAAAAAATATGAAATATGTCAATTTCTTATATTAATCACAGCCTGCGTGAGAATCTTGAATGACAGAACAGGCTCTTGGGTTTGAATGGCATATCCTGTTCCTATGATGACATAGCTGTCATCAATAATATTGGAGGCAGGAAAATAATGGAATTCCTACTAAAGGAGAAAATAGAAAAATATCTAGAAACCAAAAATATAATAATGAATAGTAAGAATGGAGAAACTTTTGGTTGACCAGTCCAATTTAATTATTTGAAATGTAAGCGAGAATGTGGATAATGGTATTGCAGTATCTATAATTTATCTAGATTTCGAAAAGGCCTTCAATTGACTGCTAAAAAAAATAGATTAATGAGTAAGTTTCGAGCATGCAACGTCTGTCAATAAGCAGCTGAATAAATAACATCAAGGTAGAGAGTCGGAGTAATCCCCCACCACTTCTGGCCTGGCTTCCCACCCTCTATCTGTTCTTAAGTTATTCTGTTTCTGTCTGCTGGCTCCCATTCTGATCTTTCCCTCCATCTAGTTGCAGAACTTGGTCTGTGCAGGTATTGGAGATGGGAAGTGAGGTCCCACAGAGATCAATGCAGGGAACACTGTTGTTCACAGTTTATGTTAATGGTTTAAACTTTGAAATCAAGAACACAATTTCTAAATTTGTGGATGACATCAAATTAATGAAGGAGGAAATGAGGTGAGATCGTCAACACTGAGGAGAACTGAACATATTGCAAGACATTTAAAAACTTGCAGAATAGGCAAATGAATTTCAACACAGATACAGTAAACCCCGCCACTTCTGGCATAGCTTTCCACCCTGTATCTGTTTTTAAATTGTTCTGCTTCTCCCTGCTGGCTCCCATTCTGATCTTGCACTCCATCTAGTTGCAGAACCTGGCCTGTGCAGATAATCCTGGGATTTCAGTTGCTACCTGTACCTACCTTTTTCTGCCCACTAGATCAGAGTTATTTAAAGGTTTCAACCCGCAGATGGGTTGTGGGCGGAGTAATTGATCAGTGTTCCCGATCCCGAAAGAAGCACCCATTGGCTGCTACCGGCATTTAAAATCAGAACGGCAGACGCTCCCAGCATTTAAAATGGGAATGGCCACATTATCAGCCATACAGACTTCCGACCACGAGAGAACAACAGTGAGTAGGTCATGCGCCCTGCATGTCCACTTGATCCCAAGTGCCTTGTATGTGCGTTCTTATGGTGCGCAATCACGGAGGCAATCTTCTTCCATTTTCTAGCTGCCAGCAAGAAGGCAAGGCAATTGAAGATGGAGCATTTTGTTACAAGAAAGAGCTGTCCAAAGACACAAACAGGCAGTGTACCTACTGGTCAGGATCGTGCATGAGATCTGCTCAAAAGAGCTGCACAGGAGAGTCCACGACAGGACAGAGCAGTGCTAGTATTTTCTCTGTTAGGGTACGGAGCTCCAGGGTACTGGTGAACAGCCTACCAAGAATTTTGGCAAGTGTGAGTACAAAACCAAAACTGCTACATGTTCCCCACGCTGCTACGGCATAGCGAAGAAAACCTTGTTAGTAAGGGAATTGTCAATAGACTGGCAAGCCTTATTCAGTCGCACCTGGCTGCGCTGATCAACAGTTTTTGGCGCTACTTTCCAGAGGAGAAGTTTCAGATTTTGAAAGATAAGAGGTGGATGAAAAACCCCTTTGAGTTTGAGATTCCAGAATCAGTCATTAGCTTACCAGCTGACTCCACCTGACCTGCGACAGCACGTTAAAAACATGGCACACGTCCATGAGGTTGTCAGCATTCTGGAGTAGCATCTCCCAGGAGTATCCAGTGCTGAGTAAAACAAACATTTTGTTGCTATTGCCCTTCACGACCACCTACATGCGTGAGGTTGAATTTCCGTTGTCACAAAGATGAAGATGGCACAAAGGAACCGGCTGAATTCTGCACCTCAAATGGAAGTTGCACTCACGTCCTGTGAACCTGATTGGAGTGAGATTGTGAGGATCTGTCGCATTCAAGATAAGCGAATGTGGCGTGTGTTACGAATGTCGACCAACATGGTTGGCAAATCTCAGCTGGCTTGAGTTGCAAATGTTGGCCGGTTGGTAAAAGTGGATCCCAGGGGAGAAAAAAGTTTTAAAAATACTGCACTAGATGGAGCCGGCTCAATCTAAAAGTACTATAGGAGTGTATAATTATTTTACGTATCGTATTACATTTATTTGATATTTAGTGATGCATTTTATTTTGCAAGCTATTTCAGCCAGGAATGCATAGTGCTATACCTGTATGGTGCAGTACTTCAACTTGTGCATTTTTTCTTTCTGGGCAAGAAATGTGCAAAGGCACCTAAGTCTGACTAACATTGATTCTTATGGGAACCTGTTGTTCGCTTTGTTTCACTTAAAGTTGTCATTTTCAGGAACACAACCTACAATGAGGACTCCCTGTAATTTTGTTTTGGTAAGAAGGATGTGACCATATATTATTCAGAAAATAAGAATCTTAATGTAATAGAGGGGCAAAGGGATCTGGAAGTACAAATACACAAATCGCTTAAAGTTGTGATGCGGGTTAATAATGCCATTTTGTGAAAAAAAGCTACAGTTCTGAAAAGTAGAAAATGTATTTTAAACCTTTATGAAACCTTGGTTGAACCATATTTGGGAGTACTGTGCGCATTTGCCATTTTTGAACATTTTGGTGCTGGAGAGGGTGCAAAAAAGCATCTACAAGTATGGAACCAGAACTGTGAGGTTGTACCTATCGGGAAAGGGTGAACATGCTCTTTGATCAAGATCAAACTGAGGAGAGACCTAATGGAGATCTTTACTGTTTAAAAAAAAGAAAAGTTTAAATAGACAGTCATAGAGAGCCTATTTCTACTTGAGGAAGAACAAAACTGGAGGATTTCATCAAAGTCGCCGTAGTCCCCAAGCACCTTAGTTGCTTTCCCCTTTGAGGGGGGGGGAGCTGACTGATGGTGATTTAACCTGAGGATCACCACACTTCGGGCAAGGGGCACGATTGAGAAGGCGGGTCTTCATGTATAACCTCAGCTTGTATGGGAATTGAACCCACGCTGTTAGCCTCTCTCTGCCGTCCAACCAACTGCACTAACCGACCTCCAAAGAGGACCTCAATAGCCATCAAGAAATCCAATTGGGAATTTAGAAGAAACTACTTTCCTTAGAAAGAAGTGAGAATGTAGAACATCCTACCACAGGGCAGGGTTGAGGCATATGGCGTAAGATGCATTTTAAACGGAGGCCGGATAAAACATGAGGGAGCAGGAAATAGAAAGTTGTGCTGTTAGATGAGAAAAAGATGGGAAGAGGCAGAAGTTGAGCATAAATGCCAGCATGGACTGGTAGGACTGATGGTCTGTGTCTGTGCAGTATATTCTTCTATGTTATCAACCTAATTGGTCCCACCCTTCCTTTGACTACCCTTTCACTGCTATTTGTATGTTTGTTAAATCATTTCAGTTTTTCTTTCTGTTGCCTGTTTATTTATTCTGACATCTTTCTCAGTTCTCCTTTGTACTTCTTGAATTTGTTTTGGTGGAGGGGGAGAGAAGCCATATGAAGAATGTTTTTATTGCCAACGATAGCAGTTTCCAACAATGTAACCTTGGGATTTGTTATCTCTGCCATTGAAGGTGGGCCAAGATAATGGGTGGGATTTTCTGCGCAATCCACTATCTGTTTCGCAGTAAGGCGGCCCACAATTGGACGGCAGCGTAATCTTCTGGCCCAGCCCTTCCCTATTGAATGCAGCCCTCGCCGCTGTGAACCCGCGGAAGATCCAGCTGATGTGAATGACCAGAAAACTCCGGCTAATGTTTTTTGGCCTTGTTTGTCTGGCACCAACTGAATAAATGTCTTCCACACCCTCTTAACACCCATCTTAAATTGTGGTGCCCAGAATTGGACACATTACTCCAGCTGGGACCCCAGCTGATTCATAAAGCATCACTTCCAGCTTTTGTACACTTATGCTCTGTTTGTAAAGTCAAGGTTTCAATGTGCTTTTTTGACCGTCTTCTTGGCTTGTGCTGTCATATTCGAAGATTAGCTCATCAACTCTACTCCAATTGAATTGTGTTTATAATAAGCTGAGCAAGAATAGGATGTCTAAAATGCCGACTTTAATCAGATCAGAAAATACTCGGCAACCTCAGCAGTTCTGACGGCTGCTGTGGAGAGAAAAGGGAGCTAACATTTCAAGTCTGGATGACTCTTCGGCAAAGCTAGAGAGAACTGGAAATGGGGTCAGATTTATACTGTAGTGGGGAGTGTGGAATGGTGGGGCTGAATAGGGGGGGGCAGTGCAAGTTGGAGATTGACAAAGATCAGAATCATAGAATTTACAATGCAGGAGGAGGCTATTCAGCCCATCGAGTGTGCACCGGCCCTTTGAAAGAGCATCCTACACGCCTCCACCCTATCCCCGTAACCATTGGACACTAAGGGGCAATTTAGCATGGCCAATCCACCTAACCTGCACACCTTTGACTGTAGGAGGAAACCAGAGCACACAGAGGAAACGCATGCAGACATGGGGAGAAAGTGCAAATTCTACACAACCAGTCACCCGAGGCCAGAATTGAACTGGTTCCCCGGAGCTGTGAGGCAGCAGTGCTAACGGCTGTGCCACCATTTAGCCGTCGAGGACAGAAGACAAAAGGAATGTAAATGGGGGTGACTGAGGCTAGGAAGGGTGCTGATAATGGCACATAAAGAGATTAGAATGTGTGAATGGCAGAACAAAGGTGAGCAATGTTCCAGTGAAGCCCAGCACAAACTGGAGGAATAGCACCTCATCTTCTGATTAGGCCCCCTTCCGGACTAAACGTTGAGCTCAACAACTTCAGATGTGAACTCTGTTCCCCTCCTTCACACCATTTTTATTTCTATCAATTTATTTTCATTTGTTCCATTGATCTATTTTTCCCTCATCATTGTTCCCCCTCCCCCCCACTCTACTTGGGCCAACTGTTTCCTAGTTGCCCATTGGCACAATGCTCAGCTTTGTTCTTCCATTCACACATTCTAAACTCT
Source organism: Scyliorhinus torazame (assembly GCF_047496885.1). Taxonomy (NCBI): domain Eukaryota; kingdom Metazoa; phylum Chordata; class Chondrichthyes; order Carcharhiniformes; family Scyliorhinidae; genus Scyliorhinus; species Scyliorhinus torazame. Next base: position 274,551,921 of record NC_092708.1, read on the forward strand.
TTATGTGCCACTATCAGTATCCTTCTTAGCCTTAATCGTCTCCACGTACTTTCCTATTGTCTTCTGTCCTCGACATCTTTGTCAATTTCCAGCCCCACCGCTCCAAGCCCCCCACTATAGTATAGATCTGACCCCATTTCCTTTCTCTTCAGCTTTGACAAAGTGTCATCCAGATTCGAAACGTTAGCTCCCTTCTCTCTCCACAGATGCTGTCACACATGCTGAGAATTGATTTAATTTGATTTATTGTCACATGTACCGAAGTGCAGTGAAAAGTATTTTTCTGCGGCCGAGGGAACGTACACAGTACGTACATAGTAGACAAAGAGAATAATCAACAGAGTACATTGTCAAATGGTACATCGACAAACAGTGATTAGTTACAATGCGGAACAAGGGGCCAAACAAAGCAAATACATGAGCAAGAGCAGCATAGGGCATCATGAATAGTGCTCTTCCAGGGAACAGATCAGTCCAAGGGGGAATCGTTGAGGAGTCTTGTAGCTGTGGGGAAGAAGCTGTTCCTATGTCTGGATGTGTGGGTCTTCAGACTTCTATACCTTCTGCCGGATGGAAGGGTCTGGAAGAAGGTAATGCCTGGGTGGGAGGGGGTCTCTGATAATGCTGTCTGCCTTCCTGAGGCAGCGGGAGGTGTAAGATTGTCCAGCATTTTCTGTTTTTGTTTCAGATTTCAGCATCTGCAGAAATTTGCTTTTATCGTAATAAGATCAGATATGATTTGGCCAGAGTGGACTGGGAGCAGTCACTTTTAGGTAGATCTGTGACGGCATTCAAGAAGGAAATAGGGAGAGTATCGGGCCAACATGTCCCAATCAAAAATAAGGATGGGACCAACAAATCCAGTGAACCCTGGATATCGAGGGATATACAGCATTGGATGAGAAAAAGCAGAAGCCCTTGGGGCATACAGAATGTGCAGGAAGAAACATTAACACTGGACTGAAGTTATTGTGAAAATCCCCTAGTTGCCACACTCCGGGTACATTGAGTGAGAATTCAGAATATCCAATTCACCTAACAAGCGCGTCTTTCGGGAGTTGTGGGAGAAAATCGGAGCACCCGGAGGAAACCCATGCAGACACAGGGAGAAAGTGCAGATTCTGCACAGATAGTGACCCAAGCCGGGAATCAAACCCGGGTCCCTGGCACTGTGAAGATACAGTGCTAATTATAGGAGGGATGTGAGGAGGAAAGGGTGCAGAGTAGATTTACCAGGATGTTGCCTGGGCTGGAGAGTGTTAGCTTTGAAGAGTGGTTGGATAGACTGGGGTTGTTTCCCGAGGAGCAGAGGAGGCTGAGGGGGGAACATGATTGAGATGTATAAAATTATGAAGGGCATAGATAGAGCAGACCGGAAGAAACATTTCCGCTTGGTGGAGGGATTAATGACCAGGGAGTATAGATTTACTGTAAGGGGCAGGAGGTTTAGAGGGGAAAAACATTTTCACCCTGGTGGGAATCTGGAACCGTGGCCTGAAAGGGTGGGAGAGGCAGAAACCCTCATAACAATTGAGAAGTATTTAGATGTGCACTTCCGATGCCAAGACATACAGTGCCAAGTGCTGGAAAATGGTATTATAGTGGTTGTTTTTGACTGGCACTGACGTGATGGCCAAAGGGCCTTTTCTGTGCCGTAGACCTCTATGACTTAAAATCAATGTAAATAGCTCTGAAGTCTATGATATACTAACTGCGACAATGAATTGGATTACTGAATGCCATATTCAGTGAAGTTGAAAATATCTGAAGGTTTTGTCTTTCTAGCTCAATCCTAATTGGTCTTGACATGTATCACAGACATACATTTTGAAATAGTTCATTTTTGTAGTTCATTCTTTGTGTATTTTGAAGAGTATTAGAAATGAAGTAAGCTTTTCACTTCATGAATTAAACAATCAGCACTGTTTTCTAAATAGTATGCTGCAGTAAACTGAAAAAATTGTACAAGTTTTCTCATTTGATACTGTACTTTATATATACAGTGTTCTATAAGGGACGTCTTGTTATGTTAGCATTTCTAAAATATTACCAAAAGCTGGCAACTATATGCAACCTGCTTAATGTGCCTCTACTCTTCAACCACATTATAGTCAGCTTTCCATCTAAATTTCTCCTCTTCATTGAATGTATCCACTCAAACATGCTGAATTTGTTGGACTCCAAAGAAAAAACACATATAAACTAATCCAGCACATTTTTAAGGAGTACATATTGCCAGACATTTGATTGGAATTTTTATTTCCTTTTCCTTGCCTGTTCTGATTTCTACATCTGAATTACCAGGCTGCATTCTTAACTGGTCTCTCCCTCAGTGCATGCAAATTAGATAGCAGAATCGTACAAGATTCAAATCTGCACCCACCTGCATTCTGTGCCACACCACCACCATCCTCAGAATTTCCAAGTATTGTACCTCAGTGAATCAGTTGTCGATTTAGTAAAGTTCTAAAAAGATACTGTTAGAACATAGAACATAGAACAATACAGCGCAGTACAGGCCCCTCGGCCCACGATGTTGCACCAAAACAAAAGCCATCTAACCTACACTATGCCATTATCATCCATATGTTTATCCAATAAACTTTTAAATGCCCTCAATGTTGACGAGTTCACTACTGTAGCAGGTAGGGCATTCCACGGCCTCACTACTCTTTGCGTAAAGAACCTACCTCTGACCTCTGTCCTATATCTATTACCCCTCAGTTTAAAGTTATGTCCCCTCGTGCCAGCCATTTCCATCCGCGGGAGAAGGCTCTCACTGTCCACCCTATCCAACCCCCTGATCATTTTGTATGCCTCTATTAAGTCTCCTCTTAACCTTCTTCTCTCCAACGAAAACAACCTCAAGTCCATCAGCCTTTCCTCATAAGATTTTCCCTCCATACCAGGCAACATCCTGGTAAATCTCCTCTGCACCCGCTCCAAAGCCTCCACGTCCTTCCTATAATGCGGTGACCAGAACTGTACGCAATACTCCAAATGCGGCCGTACCAGAGTTCTGTACAGCTGCAACATGACCTCATGACTCCGGAACTCAATCCCTCTACCAATAAAGGCCAACACTCCATAGGCCTTCTTCACAACCCTATCAACCTGGGTGGCAACTTTCAGGGATCTATGTACATGGACACCTAGATCCCTCTGCTCATCCACACTTTCAAGAACTTTACCATTAGCCAAATATTCCGCATTCCTGTTATTCCTTCCAAAGTGAATCACCTCACACTTCTCTACATTAAACTCCATTTGCCACCTCTCTGCCCAGCTCTGCAGCTTATCTATATCCCTCTGTAACCTGCTACATCCTTCCGCACTGTCGACAACACCACCGACTTTAGTATCGTCTGCAAATTTACTCACCCACCCTTCTGCGCCTTCCTCTAGGTCATTGATAAAAATGACAAACAGCAACGGCCCCAGAACAGATCCTTGTGGTACTCCACTTGTGACTGTACTCCATTCTGAACATTTCCCATCAACCACCACCCTCTGTCTTCTTTCAGCTAGCCAATTTCTGATCCACATCTCTAAATCACCCTCAATCCCCAGCCTCCGTATTTTCTGCAATAGCCTACCGTGGGGAACCTTGTCAAACGCTTTGCTGAAATCCATATACACCACATCAACTGCTCTACCCTCATCTACCTGTTCAGTCACCTTCTCAAAGAACTCAATAAGATTTGTGAGGCATGACCTACCCTTCACAAAGCCATGCTGACTATCCCTGATCATATTATTCCTATCTAGATGATTATAAATCTTGTCTCTTATAATCCCCTCCAAGACTTTACCCACTACAGACGTGAGGCTCACCGGTCTATAGTTGCCGGGGTTGTCTCTGCTCCCCTTTTTGAACAAAGGGACCACATTTGCTGTCCTCCAGTCCTCTGGCACTATTCCTGTAGCCAATGATGACATAAAAATCAAAGCCAAAGGTCCAGCAATCTCTTCCCTGGCCTCCCAGAGAATCCTAGGATAAATCCCATCAGGTCCCGGGGACTTATCTATTTTCAGCCTGTCCAGAATTGCCAACACCTCTTCCCTACGTACCTCAATGCCATCTATTCTATTAGCCTGGGGCTCAGCATTCTCCTCCACAACATTATCTTTTTCCTGAGTGAATACTGACGAAAAATATTCATTTAGTATCTCGCCCATCTCTTCAGACTCCACACACAATTTCCCATCCCTGTCCTTGACTGGTCCTACTCTTTCCCTAGTCATTCGCTTATTCCTGACACACCTATAGAATTTTTTGGGTTTGTTTTTTAAAATTCTCATTGTTGTTTTCCAATTCCTCCATGGCTCTTACCTTCTTGGTCAGTCTCCCATGCGGGACTTTGACATCTCTGTAAACTACATCAACTGCACTGCCTCATCTACACAACTAGCCACCTCCTCAAACTTCAATACCATGTTGACTATCCTTGATTAATCAATGCCTTTCCAAGTGAAAATTAATTCTGTCCCTCAGAATTTTTTCCAGTAATTTCCGTACCATTGATGTTAGCTTGTAATTAGCTGTTCTTTCTATACTTCCTTTCTTGAATAATGGTACCACATTAGCTGTACCCCAATCCTCTGGAACCTTTCCTGTGGTCAGAGAGGATTTGAAAATTAGTGCCAGAGCCCCTGTAATCTCCTCTCTTTCCTCACACAGCAGCCTAAGATGCATCTCATCTGGATCCACTTTTTAGCTTGCTAAAACCACTAACACATCCTCCCTCTCAATGCTAATCTGTTTGATTCTATCACAGTCCCTCTCCCTTCCTTCTGTACCTACCTTGTCCTTTTCCATAGTGAACACTGCTGCAAAATACTCATTAATACCTTACATACATATTCTGACTCCACATATATGTTGCTTTGGTCCCTAATGGGCCCTACTCTTTCCCTGGTTACCATCTTGCCTTTAATACACTTATAAAACACCTAGGGATTTTGCCTTATTTTGCCCAAAAGTATTTTTTCATGCCTCCTCTTCGCTCTCCTAATTTAAGTTTACCCCCCCCCCCCCCGCACTTCCTATACTCCTTTCGGGCATCCAGCTTTGAGCCCCCTGTATCTGCCATAAGCTGCCCTTTGTTTTCTCCTTATCCAATCCTGTACATTCATTGACATCCAAGGTTCTCTGAACCGTTTGGTCCCAGCCTTTACCCTTACAGGAATATGTTTGTCCTGTACCCTCTCTATTTCCTTTTTGAATGACTCCCACTACTCTGATGTGGATCTTGCTGCAAGTAGATGCTTCCAGTCCACCTTGACCAGATCCTGCCTTACCAATTAAAATCTAACCCCCGCCCCCCCAACCACCCAGTCCTCTGGCACCTTCGGGACCCGCGCCGGCCGACCTTCGGGACCCGCGCCGGCCGACCTTCGGGACCCCCCATTTTAGCTTCCCTTTAATGTAACTGGTGGGCCTGCTTTATCCTCACGATCTCATTCCAATCAGGATCACAGGAGGAGAGGGCAATGCGCATATCAGATGCAGAGTTCGGCCGGTTCCGTTGTGCTGTCTTCATCTTTGTGAGCACGTAAAATCCAAACTCGCACATTTAGGTTGTTGTGAAGGGCGATAGCAACAAAATGCTTAAGAACACTATTCACGATGCCCTATGCTGCTCTTGCTCCTGTATTTGCTTTGTTTGGCCCCTTGTTCCGCACTGTAACCAATCACTGTTTGTTGATGTACCATTTGTCAATGCTCTCTGTTGATTATTCTCTTTGTCTACTATGTACGTACTGTGTACGTTCCCTCGGCCGCAGAAAAATACTTTTCACTGTACTTCGGTACATGTGACAACAAATCAAATCAATCAATCGATCAATCAATGCTTTTTCCTGATCAAATCCTGCACATCCCATGACATCCAGGGTTCGCTGGACTTTTTGGTTCCACCCTTTACCTCTAGAGGAACATGTACATGTCGGTGCTTCACCCACGATCGAGAGTACTGCGACCGATTGCTGACCCTCCCAACACCCACCCGCAGGTCACGACCTGCAGTTTGAAAAACCCTGACACTCCCAGCAACGTGATTGCCCCCTTTTTGTTTTTAGGTTCCACACACATGGCCTCAATTGAGGACCCTGCTGTGATATCACCCCACCTCACTGTAGTAATTGACTCCCATTCCTTGATCAAGATTGCGATACAATCTTTTTTTTAAAAAAAAATTTGTATTCAAATTTTAACATATTTTCAACAACCCCCCCCTTACAGAAAAAAGAAAATCAAAGAACACATAATTAAACATCACAAATTCCCCCAATATACAAACCCCCCATTAAGCAATAATAAACACAGTAGTAAACACAAAGTACACCCCCCCCCCCCCCCCCTCGGGTTGCTGCTGTGGTCCCCGCTAGAAAGTCTAGGAACAGTTGCCACCGCCTGAAGAACCCTTGCATAGACCCTCTCAAGGAAAATTTTACCCTCTCCAATTTAATGAACCCTGCCATGTCGCTGATCCAGGCTTCCACGCTCGGGGGCCTTGCATCTTTCCACTGTAGCAGAATCCTCCGCCAGGCTACCAGGGACGCAAAGGCGTCCAGCCTCTTTCGCCTCCTGCACTCCCGACTCGTCCGATACCCCAAATAGTGCGAGCCCCCAACTCGGCTTAACCCGGGTGTTCACCACCTTAGGCACCGTCCTCGCAACGCCCCTCCAGAACCCATCCAGCGCCGGGCACGCCCAGAACATATGGGCGTGATTTGCTGGGCTCCCCAAGCACCTCACACACCTGCCTGCCACCCCAAAGAACCTGCTCAGCCTCGCCCCTGTCATATGCGCTCTGTGAAGAACCTTAAATTGTATCAGGTTAAGCCTGGCGCAAGAGGAGGAAGAATTAACCCTACCCAGGGTGTCTGCCAACATACCCTCGTCTATCTCCTCCCCAAGCTGCTCCTCCCATTTACCCTTTAGCTCCTCTACCGAGGTCTCCTCCTGTATCTCCTGGTAGATCGCCGAGACCTTGCCTTCTCCAACCCACACCCCCAAGAGCACCCTATCCTGGATCCTACATGCTGGAAGCAGCGGGAACTCCCTCACCTGCCGTCTTACAAACGCCCTTACCTGCATGTACCTGAAGGCATTTCCGGGGGGAAGCCCAAATTTTTCCTCCAGCGCCCCAAGGCTCGCAAATGTCCCATGTAAAAATAGGTCCCCCATCCTTCTAATTCCTGTCCTGTGCCAGCTCAGGAACCCTCCATCCATTCTCCCCGGGACAAACCGATGGTTCTCTCGGATCGGTAACCAAACCGAAGCCTCTACCTCACCCCTGTGGCGTCTCCACTGCCCCCAAATTTTCAAAGTCGCCGCCACCACCGGACTCGTGGTGTACCTTGTCGGCGGGAGTGGCAGCGGTGCTGTCACCAGCGCTGTCAGACTCGTGCCCACACAGGACACCATCTCCAGGCTCTTCCACGCCGCCCCCTCCCCTTCCATTACCCACTTGTGTATCATCGCCACATTGGCAGCCCAGTAATACCCACACAGATTAGGCAACGTTAACCCACCTCTGTCCCTACTGCGTTCCAGAAACACCCTTCTCACCCTCGGGGTCTTTTTCGCCCACACGAATCCCATGATGCTCCTGCTGACCCGCTTAAGAAAGGCCTAAGGGATCAGGATGGGGAGGCACTGGAATACAAAAAGGAACCTCTGGAGCACCGTCATTTTCACCGACTGCACCCTACCCGCCAGGGAGAGTGGCAGCATATCCCACCTTTTAAACTCCTCCTCCATCTGCTCCACCAGTCGCGTCAAGTTGAGCTTGTGTAGGGCCCCCCAGCTCCTGGCCACTTGGATCCCCAGGTATCGAAAACTCCTTTCCGCCCTCTTCAATGGAAGCTCGTCTATCCCCATTCCCTGGTCCCCTGGGTGTACCACGAAGAGCACACTTTTCCCCACGTTGAGCTTATACCCGTAAAAGTCGCCAAACTCCCTGAGGATCCGCATCACCTCCGGCATCCCCCCCCCACTGGGTCCGCCACATGCAGTAACAGGTCATCGGCATACAACGATACCCGGTGTTCCTCGACAGCCCCGACACCCCCCCCACCACACCGGACCAGCCCCCTCCAGTTCCTGGACTTCCTTCAAGCCATAGCCAAAGGCTCAATTGCCAATGCAAATAGCAAGGGGGATAGGGGGCACCCCTGCCTCGTCCCCCAGTACAGCCAAAAGTATTCCGACCTCCTCTGATTCGTGGCCACACTCGCCACCGGGGCTTCGTAAAGTAGCCTAACCCAACTAATGAACCTCTTGCCGATCCCAAACCTCCTCAACACTTCCCAAAGGTACCCCCACTCCACCCTATTGAAGGCCTTCTCCGCGTCCATTGCCGCCACTATCTCCGCTTCCCCCTCCACTGCAGGCATCATGATTACGTTAAGGAGCCTCCGCACATTGGTATTCAGCTGCCTTCCCTTCACAAAACCCGTCTGGTCCTCGTGAATCACCCCCGGGACATAGTCCTCAATTCTGGTAGCCAACACCTTCGCTAACAGCTTCGCGTCCACGTTGAGGAGCGAGATTGGCCTATACGACCCACGCTGTTATGGGTCCTTGTCCCACTTCAAGATCAGCGAGATCAGCACCCTGGACATCGTCGGGGGTAGGGCCCCCCTCCCTCGCCTCATTGAAAGTCCACACTAGTAGAGGGCCCAGCAGGTCCATGTACTTCCGGTAAAATTCCACCGGGAACCCATCTGGCCCCGGTGCCTTCCCCGCCTGCATATTCCCCAGCCCCTTAGTCAGCTCCTCCAGCTCTACCGGTGCCCCAAGCCCAGCCACCTGCTCCTCCTCCACCCTCGGGAACCTCAGCCGATCCAAAAATCGACGCATCCCCCTCTCCGTCGGGGGCTCAGACCTATACAGCCCCTCAAAGCCTCTAAATACCCCATTTATTCCCACCACACTCCGCACCGTGTTCCCCCCTGTCATAATATACATAGATACATAGAACAATACAGCGCAGTACAGGCCCTTCGGCCCACGATGTTGCACCGAAACAAAAGCCATTTAACCTACACTATACCATTATCATCCATATGTTTATCCAATAAACTTTTAAATGCCCTCAATGTTGGCGAGTTCACTACTGTAGCAGCTAGGGCATTCCACGACCTCACTACTCTTTGCGTAAAGAACCTACCCCTGACCTCTGTCCTATATCTATTACCCCTCAGTTTAAGGCTATGTCCCCTCGTGCTAGCCATTTCCATCCGCGGGAGAAGGCTCTCACTGTCCACCCTATCTAACCCTCTGATCATTTTGTATGCCTCTATTAAGTCTCCTCTTAACCTTCTTCTCTCTAACGAAAACAACCTCAAGTCCATCAGCCTTTCCTCATAAGATTTTCCCTCCATACCAGGCAACATCCTGGTAAATCTCCTCTGCACCCGTTCCAAAGCCTCCACGTCCTTCCTATAATGCGGTGACCAGAACTGTACGCAATACTCCAAATGCGGCCGTACCAGAGTTCTGTACAGCTGCAATATGACCTCCTGACTCCGGAACTCAATCCCTCTACCAATAAAGGCCAACACTCCATAGGCCTTCTTCACCACCCTATTAACCTGGGTGGCAACTTTCAGGGATCTATGTACATGGACACCTAGATCCCTCTGCTCATCCACACTTTCAAGAACTTTTCCATTAGCCAAATATTCCACATTCCTGTTTTTCCTTCCAAAGTGAATCACCTCACACTTCTCTACATTAAACTCCATTTGCCACCTCTCAGCCCAGCACTGCAGCTTATCTATATCCCTCTGTAACCTGCTACTTCCTTCCACACTATCGACAACACCACCGACTTTAGTATCGTCTGCAAATTTACTCACCCACCCTTCTGCGCCTTCCTCTAGGTCATTGATAAAAATGACAAACAGCAACGGCCCCAGAACAGATCCTTGTGGTACTCCACTTGTGACAGAACTCCATTCTGAACATTTCCCATCAACCACCACCCTCTGTCTTCTTTTAGCTAGCCAATTTCTGATCCACATCTCTAAATCACCCTCAATCCCCAGCCTCCGTATTTTCTGCAATAGCCTACCGTGGGGAACCTTGTCAAACGCTTTGCTGAAATCCATATACACCACATCAACTGCTCTACCCTCATCTACCTGTTCAGTCACCTTCTCAAAGAACTCAATAAGGTTTGTGAGGCATGACCTACCCTTCACAAAGCCATGCTGACTATCCCTGATCATATTATTCCTATCTAGATGATTATAAATCTTGTCTCTTATAATCCCCTCCAAGACTTTACCCACTACAGACGTGAGGCTCACCGGCCTATAGTTGCCGGGGTTGTCTCTGCTCCCCTTTTTGAACAAAGGGACCACATTTGCTATCCTCCAGTCCTCTGGCACTATTCCTGTATCCAATGATGACATAAAAATCAAAGCCAATGGTCCAGCAATCTCTTCCCTGGCCTCCCAGAGAATCCTAGGATAAATCCCATCAGGTCCCGGGGACTTATCTATTTTCAGCCTGTCCAGAATTGCCAACACCTCTTCCCTACGTACCTCAATGCCATCTAATCTATTTACCTGGAGCTCAGCATTCTCCTCCACAACATTATCTTTTTCCTGAGTGAATACTGACGAAAAATATTCATTTAGTATCTCGCCTATCTCTTCAGACTCTACACACAACTTCCCATCCCTGTCCTTGACTGGTCCTACTCTGTCCCTAGTCATTCGCTTATTCCTGACATACCTATAGAAAGCTTTTGGGTTTTCCTTGATCCTTCCTGCCAAATACTTCTCATGTCCCCTCCTTGCTTGTCTTAGCTCTCTCTTTAGATCCTTCCTCGCTACCTTGTAACCATCCATCGCCCCAACTGAAACTTCACACCTCATCTTCACATAGGCCTCCTTCTTCCTCTTAACAAGAGATTCCACTTCTTTGGTAAACCACGGTTCCCTCGCTCGGCACCTTCCTCCCTGCCTGACCGGTACATACTTATCAAGAACACGCAGTAGCTGATCCTTGAACAAGCTCCACTTATCTAGTGTGTCCAACACTTGCAGCCTACTTCTCCACCTTATCCCCCCCCAAGTCACGTCTAATGGCATCATAATTTCCCTTCCCCCAGCTATAACTCTTGCCCTGCGGTGTATACTTATCCCTTTCCATCCTTAACGTAAACGTAAACCAGTAGATCATGGTGCAGACACACACTGACGGACACAGTGGGACAAATCAACACACACAACACCGCAGCCAATCACCAGTGAGAGCACAAGCACTATAAAGTTCCCGCTCATTCGAGTAGGACAGAGCTCACAGCCTGCAACACAGACATTCACCATGTGCTGAATGTATTAACCCACAGGACGCGCGACAACGCAGAATCGCCGAGCAGAAACTTATAGCCAAGTTCCGCACACATGAGTGCGGCCTCAACCGGGACCTGGGATTCATGTCGCATTACATTCATCCCCCACCATCTGGCCTGCAAAATCCTACCAACTGTCCTGGCTTGATACAATTCACACCTCTTTAACCTGGGGTCACCCCATCTCTGGATCTGTAAAGATTTAATCACCTGCTAATGGACGCATTCCTAGCATTGTTTGGCATCTTTGAATTTGTCTACATATGTGTTTCTGGAACATACCTCTTCATTCACCTGAGGAAGGAGCAGCGCTCTGAAAGCTAGTGACATCGAAACAAACCTGTTGGACTTTAACCTGGTGTTGTAAGACTTCGTACTGTGCTCACCCCAGTCCAACGCCGGCATCTCCACATTATGTTTAAACAGTTAATGATTCAATAAAATAGTGTTGCACTATTTCAAGTGTTGGTGACCTGTATGTGATCCAGAACAGCCAACACATCATGATACCAGGAGTGGTGGGATATTAGCAATTCTTAGACCTACCTGTAAGTGATCTGCCTTCCGCCAGCATTCCGTCGTCCTGCAACATGGACAACATCAGCCCTCCGCCGCCGCTCCGTATCATCGGCAACCTCGGGGCCAACTGGAAGATTTTCAAACAGCGCTTCCAGTTCTTCCTCGAAACCACGGGCAGGGAGGGCGCCTCGGACACCAGAAAGATTGCTCTTCTCCTCTCCACGGCCGGGGACCATGCCGTCCACATTTTCAACTCTCTCACCTTTGCGGATGACGAAGATAAGACTAAGTTCAAGACGGTCCTCCTCAAGTTTGGCACTCACTGCAGCGTACAGGTGAATGAAAGTTTCGAAGGCTACGTGTTCCAGCAGCGTTTGCAGGGTAAGGATGAACCTTTCCAATCCTTTCTCACGCACCTCCGCATCCTTGCGCAATCTTGCAGCTACAGGCCCACCTCCGACTCCATGATACGCGACCAGATCGTTTTCGGTGTTCAGTCGGACCCCCTACGCCAGCAGCTCCTCAAAGTAAAGCAACTCACCCTAGCGACCGCCATCGAGACCTGTGTCTTACATGAAAACGCCACGAGTCGGTATTCCCATATACAAGCGGCTGAAACGGCGCAGCAAGGTCCCCACGAGGCGGAACGGGTCCAAGTGATTGAGCACCTCCAGGGCCTCAGCCTGGAAGAGGGCGGCCATTTCGCTCGCTTTTCGCAGACTTCCGCGCTTGTACGCACCAAACGAGGGGACGGCGACGTTGAGGAACGTAATGCGCAGGCGCGCACCACGCACCACCGCACATGCGCGATGGAGCAACGAACGTGCTGACGTCACGACGTGTGGCAACTGTGGCTCCGCCCACTTAAAGCGGTAATGCCCCGCAAAATCTCGACTGCCTACGATGTGGAAGACTTGCCCACTATGCTGCCTTCTGTCGAGCAGCTCAGCCTGCCAATTCATATCGCTTCAGCCAGCCTCGCAGGAATGTTCGGGCAATTCAACCCATGGTCACCGAGTCTGATGCGGACCTCCCACCAAGCAGTGACACGGAGGACCCGAAGGTGCCTTTTCGAGTCGGTGTCGTAACGAAAAACAGGCTGTCCCCGAAGCCAAGACACCAGCCGCTGTCGGTATACAGCATTGATCCAGACGATGAGTGGTGTGCCACCCTGATGGTCCTCCGATTTCTGGGCATGGTCAACTTCCTAGGGAAGATCATCCGTTACCTCCCCTCTCATACCATGGCTCTCAGCAACCTGGTCAGGAAGACGACAGACTTCCAATGGCTTCCTGCCCACGAGCGCGGATGGAGAGAACTCAAAACGAAACTCACCACGGCCCCGGTCTTATTTTTTTTTTTTTAATCCAGCGAAAGAGCAAAAACTTTGACCGTTGCCAGTCTGGCATTGGGGCAGTGCTCCTGCAACGCGATGAGACCTCATCATGGGCCCCCATTGCATATGCGTCACGCGCCATGACCCCCACAGAACAGCGCTACACGCAGATAGAAAAGGAGTGCCTGGGCCTTTTGACCGGTGTCGTCAAGTTTCATGATTATGTGTACGGCCTTCCCCAATTCACCGTCGAGACCGACCATCGCTCGCTGGTCAACATAATACAGACAGACTTGAACAACATGACGCCCTCCTCCAGCGTATTCTGCTCAAGCTTCGGCGATACGACCTCCAGCTGGTATACACCCCGGGCAAAGACCGACGCTCTCTCCGTGTGACCCAGCAGGATTTGTCTGTCAGGTTGACGCCCATGTGACCTTCGTGGCCTCCAATCATAGTCATTGGAGACTCCATAGTTAGGGGGATAGATAGGAGATTCTGTGGGAACGAGATAGACTCGCGGTTGGTGTGTTGCCTCCCAGGTGCCAGGGTGCGTGATGTCTCGGATCGTGTTTTCGGGATCCTGAAGGGGGAGCAGCCCCAAGTCGTGGTCCACATAGGTACCAACGACATAGGTAGGGATAGGGATGTAAGGCAGGAATTCAGGGAGCTAGGGTGAAAACTTAGATCAAACAGAGTTATTATCTCTGGGTTGTTACCCATGCCACGTGCTAGCGAGATGAGGAATAGGGAGAGAGAGGAGTTGAACACGTGGCTACAGGGATGGTGCAGGAGGGAGGGTTTCAGATTTCTGGATAATTGGGGCTCATTCTGGGGTCGGTGGGATCTCTACAAACGGGATGGTCTACACTTGGGCCAGAGGGGTACCAATATCCTGGGGGGGAAATTTGCTAATGTTCTTCGGGAGGGTTTAAACTAGTTCAGCAGGGGCTTGGGAACCTGAATTGTAGCTCCAGGACACAGGAGGTTGAGAGTAGCGAGGTCATGAGTCAGGTTTCAAAGTTGCAGGAGTGTACCGGCAGGCAGGAAGGTGGTTTAAAGTGTGTCTTCTTCAATGCCAGGAACATCCGGAATAAGGTGGGTGAACTTGCGGCATGGGTTGGTACATGGAACTTTGATGTTGTGGCCATTTCGGAGACATGGATTGAGCAGGGACAGAAATGGTTGTTGCAGGTGCCGGGGTTTAGATATTTCAGTAAGGTCAGGGAAGGTGGTAAAAGAGGGGGAGGGGTGGCATTGTTAGTCAAGGACAGTATTACGGTGGCAGAAAGGACGTTTGATGAGGACCCATCTACTGAGGTAGTATGGGCTGAGGTTAGAAACAGGAAAGGAGAGGTCACCCTGTTTGGGGTTTTCTATAGGCCTCCGAAAAGTTCCAGAGATGTAGAGGAAAGTATTGCAAAGATGCTTCTGGATAGGAGCGAAAGCAACAGGGTAGTTGTTATGGGGGACTTTAACTTTACAAATATTGACTGTAAATGCTATAGTTCGAGTACTTTAGATGGGTCTGTTTTTGTCCAATGTGTGCAGGAGGGTTTCCTGACACAGTATGTAGATAGGCCAATGAGAGGCGAAGCCATTTTGGATTTGGTACTGGGTAATGAACCAGGACAGGTGTTAGATTTGGAGGTAGGTGAGCAATTTGGTGATCGTGACCACAATTCGATTACGGTTACTTTAGTGATGGAAAGGGATAGGTATATACCGCAGGGCAAGAGTTATATCTGGGGGAAAGGCAATTATGATGCGATGAGGCAAGACTTGGGATGCATTGGATGGAGAGGGAAACTGCAGGGGATGGGCACAATGGAAATGTGGAGCTTGTTCAAGGAACAGCTACTGCGTGTCCTTGATAAGTATGTACCTGTCAGGCAGGAAGGAAGTGGTCGAGCAAGGGAACCGTAGTTTACGAAAGCAGTCGAAACACTTGTCAGAGGAAGAAGGAGGCTTATGTAAAGATGAGACATGAAGGTTCAGTTAGGGCGCTCGAGAGTTATAAGTTAGCGAGGAAGGACCTAAAGAGAGAGCTAAGAAGAGCCAGGAGGGGACATGAGAAGTCTTTTGCAGGTAGGATCAAGGATAACCCTAAAGCTTTCTATAGATATGTCAGGAATAAAAGAATGATTAGGGTAAGAGTAGAGCCAGTCAAAGACAGTAGCGGGAAGTTGTGCGTGGAGTCCGAGGTGATAGGAGAGGTGCTAAATGAATATTTTTTGTCAGTATTCACACAGGAAAAAGACAATGTTGTCGCGGAGAATACTGAGATTCAGGCTACTAGACTAGAAGGGCTTGAGGTTCATAAGGAGGAGGTGCTAGCAATTCTGGAAAGTGTGAAAATAGATAAGTCCCCTGGGCTGGGTGGGATTTATCCTAGGATTCTCTGGGAAGCTAGGGAGGAGATTGCTGAGCCTTTGGCTTTGATCTTTAAGTCATCTTTGTCTACAGGAATAGTGCCAGAAGACTGGAGGATAGCAAATGTTGTCCCCTTGTTCAAGAAGGGAAGTAGAGACAACCCAGGTAACTATAGACCAGTGAGCCTTACTTCTGTTGTGGGCAAAATCTTGGAAAGGTTTATAAGAGATAGGATGTATAATCATCTGGAAAGGAATAATTTGATTAGAGATAGTCAACACAGTTTTGTGAAGGGTAGGTCGTGCCTCACAAACCTTATTGAGTTCTTTGAGAAGGTGACCAAACAGGTGGATGAGGGTAAAGCAGTTGATGTGATGTATATGGATTTCAGTAAAGCTTTTGATAAGGTTCCCCACGGTAGGCTACTGCAGAAAATACGGAGGCATGGGATTCAGGGTGATTTAGCAGTTTGGATCAGAAATTGGCTAGCTGGAAGAAGACAAAGGGTGGTGGTTGATGGGAAATGTTCAGACTGGAGTCCAGTTACTAGTGGTGTACCACAAGGATCTTTTTTGGGGCCACTGCTGTTTGTCATTTTTATAAATGACCTGGAGGAGGGCATAGAAGGATGGGTGAGTAAATTTGCAGCTCACACTAAAGTCGGTGGAGTTGTGGACAGTGCGGAAGGATGTTACAAGTTACAGAGGGAGATAGATAAGCTGCAGCGCTGGGCTGAGAGGTGGAAAATGGAGTTTAATGCAGAAAAGTGTGAGGCGATTCATTTTGGAAGGAATAACAGGAAGATAGAGTACTGGGCTAATGGTAAGATTCTTGGCAGTGTGGATTAGCAAAGAGATCTTGGTGTCCATGTACATAGATCCCTGAAAGTTGCCACCCAGGTTGAGAGAGTTGTTGAGGCGTATGGTGTGTTAGCTTTTATTGGTAGAGGGATTGAGTTTCGGAGCCATGAGGTCATGTTGCAGCTGTACAAAACTCTGGTGCGGCCGCATTTGGAGTATTGCGTGCAATTCTGGTCGCCGCATTATAGGAAGGATGTGGAAGCATTGGAAAGGGTGCAGAGGAGAATGTTGCCTGGTATGAAGGGAAGATCGTATGAGGAAAGGCTGAGGGACCTGAGGCTGTTTTTGTTAGAGAGAAGGTTAAGAGGTGACTTAATTGAGGCATACAAGATGATCAGAGGATTGGATAGGGTGGACAGTGAGAGCCTTTTTCCTCGGATGGTGATGTCTAGCACGAGGGGACATAGCTTTAAATTGAGGGGAGATAGATATAGGACAGATGTCAGAGGTAGGTTCTTTACTCAGAGTAGTAAGGCCGTGGAATGCCCTGCCTGCAATAGTAGTGGACTCACCAACACTAAGGGCATTTAAGTGGTCATTGGATAAACATATGGATGACAAGGGAATAGTGTAGATGGGCTTTAGAGTGGTTTCACAGGTTGGCGCAACATCGAGGGCCGAAGGGCCTGTACTGTGCTGTAATGTTCTATGTTCTAATCTACCTGCCACGGATGAACGCCTCGTCCAAATTCGCCGCGAGACAGTGGCTGACCCTTTGCTCCAGCGTGTCATGCGCCACCAAACCGACTGGTGGCTCAAGGGCCAATGTCCGCAGTTCTACAACATCAGCGATGATCTGGCGGTAGTCGGTGGTGTTCACCTGGAGCTGGACCGCATTGTCATCCCGCACAGCATGCGCCAGCTCGTCTTGGAACAGCTGCACGAGGGCCATCTTGGCGTGGATAAGTGCCGCCGACAGGCTCGAGAGGCTGTGTACTGGCCCGGCATCAATGACGACATCGCCAACACAGTGCTCAACTGCCCCACTTGTCAGTGCTTCCAGCCGGCCCAACTACGTGAGACCCTACAGCCCCTTGAGTTG
This sequence comes from Scyliorhinus torazame, assembly GCF_047496885.1. Classification (NCBI taxonomy): domain Eukaryota; kingdom Metazoa; phylum Chordata; class Chondrichthyes; order Carcharhiniformes; family Scyliorhinidae; genus Scyliorhinus; species Scyliorhinus torazame. The sequence continues at coordinate 274,569,426 of NC_092708.1, forward strand.
GTCACGTCCCCTTGGTCCAAGGTCGGCATCGACCTGTTCCACGCGCTGGGCAGGGACTATGTCTTGATTGTAGACTACTTTTCAAACTACCCGGAGGTGGTACGTTTACATGACATCGCATCATCTGCAGTCATCCGTGCCTGCAAGGACACCTTTTCTCGACACGGCATCCCACTCACTGTGATGTCGGACAATGGCCCCTGTTTCGCAAGCCAGGAATGGTCCAACTTTGCCAGGAAGTACAACTTTGTGCATGTGACATCCAGTCCCCTGTACCCCCAATCCAACGACAAAGCGGAGAAGGGCGTCCATATAGTCAAACGGCTCCTCTGCATGGCTGCCGATGATGTGTCCGATTTCTTCCTTGCCCTGCTGGCCTATCGCTCGGCCCCACTGTCCACTGGCCTGTCGCCAGCCCAGCTGGTCATGGGTCGCACCCTGAGGATGACGGTACCGTCCATTCATGTCCCAGACCTCGATCACGTTCCGGTCCTTCAACGAATGCAACTGTCTCGTGCACAGCACAAGGCGGCTCATGACTACCGTGCAGCTGATCTCCCTGCTCTGGCTCCAGATGACAACGTCCGTATTCATCTTCCGGATGGTGGCTGGTCTATAATCGCTGTGGTTCTTCGGCAGGTGGCTCCCCGCTCGTTCCTGGTCCGTCTACCGGATGGCTCCATTCTGCGCCGCAATCGACGTGCCCTTCGTCTCATTCCGCGCTCGCTACGTGATCCTCCACCATTGCCACGCCCTCCTGTTGACCCTGACCTGGACTATGCAGAGATTCCGGTCACTCAGCATCCTCCTCACTCTGACGCATTCCACCCCGCTCCTCAGCCGGCGGCTCCCGACCCACCCTTGAGGCGGTCAACCAGAATTCGTCGCCCACCTCAGAGGCTTAATTTGTGAACTTTGTGGACTTATGGACTTTCTGATTTGTTCTGTTCTTCCGTTTAATCGTTTACGTGGTTTGTATATAGTGTTCATCTCGTTATTCTTGTGACACACTGTTTTTCTGCATCAGGCACCTTCCCATGTAAATAGCTTAGTTTTTATGTACATAGTCCTGTAAATATTTCGCACACACGTAGTCCGGAACATTCACCATACACTATTTATTGCCACGCAGGTACATTTTTTATAAAAGGGGGGATGTCATAATATACACCAGTAGATCATGGTGCAGACACACACTGATGGACACAGTGGGACCAATCAACACACACAACACCGCAGCCAATCACCAGTGAGAGCACACACACTATAAAGACAGGGGGCATCAGAGTTCCCGCTCATTCGAGTAGCAGATAGCTAGGAGGACAGAGCTCACAGCCTGCAACACAGACATTCACCATGTGCTGAGAGCATCGACTGGTTAGGACAAGGCAAAGGTCTTTAGTTAAAGCTAGTATCGTATTAACCCACAGTGAGAGTATGTTTAAACAGTTAATGATTCAATAAAATAGTGTTGCACTATTTCAAGTGTTGGTGACCTGTATGTGATCCAGAACACCCAACACATCACCCCCTCATCCCTTACTCCCCCAATCACCCTCGCTGCCTCCCGCTTCCGAAGCTGGTGTGCCAACATCCGGCTAGCCTTCTCCCCTGACTCATACACCGCCCCTTGCGCTTGCGATACAATCTCTTTTACACAACCTCCCAGTCTCACCGGACGAATCTAAAGCCCAGAATATTGAGCTGCCAGTCTTGCCCTTCCCTCGACCATGTCTTTATATTAGCAATAATATCATACTCCCTCAGTTCATCTGCCTGACCCATAAGACACATTAAAATAAATGCCATCCAGCCTTGCCATATTCCCTTGTGCCTTAACATGTCTACCTTTGCTCGCCTTTCAGACTGACGTGGGTTATCTTCTATATTTGGCTGTGCACTTCCGTCTGTAACCCATCTCCCTGCCAAATTAGTTTGAAATCTCCCCCAACAGCACTAGCAAACCTCGCCGCAAGGATGTTGGTTTCATTCAGGTCCATGTACAACTTGTATCGGTCCCACCTTACCCAGAAAAGGACCCAGTGATCCAGGAAACTGAAGACCTCCCTCCTGCACCATCTCTTCAGTCACGCATTCATTTGCTCTATCCTCCTATGCCTATTCTCACTAAGCACGGGGCACAAGGAGTAATCCAGAGATTACAGTCTTTCAGGTCCTGCTTTTCAATCTTCTACCCAGCTCCCTGAATTCCGGTTGCATGACCTCATCACTCTTTCTCCCTGTGTCATTTGTACCATTGTGAAGCACGACGTCTGGCTGTTAACCCTCCCCTTTCAGAATGCCATACAGCCGTACAATGACATCCTTGACCCTGGCACCAGGGGGGCAGCATGTCATCCTGGTAGAGGTCAAGGGTTTGGAAGGTGCTGTCTAAGGAGTTTTGATGAGTTGCTGCAGTGCATCTTGTAGATGGTACACACTGTGCAAAGGTGGTGGAGGGGGTGAATTTTTGTGGATGGGGTGCCAATCAAGTGGATTATCTTGTTCTGGATGATGTCAAGCTTCTTGAGTATTGTTGGATCTGCACTCATCCAGGCAAGTGGAGAGTATTCTATCACACTCCTGACTTGTGCCTTGTAGATGGTAGACTGGCTTTGGGGAGTCAGGCAGAGAGTTACTTGTCGTAGAATTCCCAGCCTCTGTACTGCACTTATATCCACAGTATTTATATCATAGAATCATAGAAGTTTACAGCATGGAAACAGGCCCTTCGGCCCAACCAGTCCATGCCGCCCAGTTTTTACCATTAAGCTAGTCCCAGTTGCCCGCACTTGGCCCATAACCCTCTATACCCATCTTACCCATGTAACTATCTAAATGCTTTTTAAAAGACACAATTGTACCCGCCTCTACTACTACCTCTGGCAGCCCATTCCAGACACTCACTACCCTCTGAGTGAAGAAATTGCCCCTCTGGGCCCTTCTGAATCTCTCCCCTCTCACCTTAAACCTATGCCCTCTAGTTTTAGACTCCCCTACCTTTGGGAAAAGATGTTGACTATCTACCTTATCTATGCCCCTCATTATTTTATAGACCTCTATAAGATCACCCCTAAGCCTCCTACGCTCCAGGGAAAAAAGTCCCAGTCTATCCAGCCTCTCCGTATAACTCAAACCATCAAGTCCCGGCAACATCCTAGTAAATCTTTTCTGCACTCTTTCCAGTTTAATAATATCCTTTCTATAATAGGGTGACCAGAACTGCACACAGTATTCCAAGTGTGGCCGTACCAATGTCTTGTACAACTTCAACAAGACGTCCCAACTCCTGTATTCAATGTTCTGACCAATGAAACCAAGCATGCCGAATGCCTTCTTCACCACCCTGTCCACCTGCGACTCCACCTTCAAGGAGCTATAAACCTGTACTCCTAGATCTCTTTGTTCTATAACTCTCCCCAATGCCATACCATTAACTGAGTAGGTCCTGGCCTGATTCGATCTGCCAAAATGCATCACCTCACATTTATCTAAATTAAACTCCATCTGCCATTCGTCGGCCCACTGGCCTAATTGATCAAGATCCCGTTGCAATCCTAGATAACCTTCTTCACTATCCACTGTGCCACCAATCTTGGTGTCATCTGCAAACTTACTAACCATGCCTCCTAAATTCTCATCCAAATCATTAATATAAATCACAAATAACAGTGGACCCAGCACCGATCCCTGAGGCACACCACTGGTCACAGGCCTCCAGTTTGAAAAACAACCCTCTACAACCACCCTCTGTCTTCTGTCGTCCAGCCAATTTTGAATCCAATTGGCAACCTCACCCTGGATCCCGTGAGCTTTAACCTTCTGCAACAACCTACCATGCGGTACCTTGTCAAAGGCTTTGCTAAAGTCCATGTAGACAACGTCTACTGCACTGCCCTCATCTACCTTCTTGGTCACCCCCTCAAAAAACTCAATCAAATTTGTGAGACATGATTTTCCACGCACAAAGCCATGCTGACTGCCCCGAATCAGTCCTTGCCTCTCTAAATGCTTGTAGATCCTGTCTCTCAGAATACCTTCTAGCAACTTACCTACTACAGACGTTAGGCTCACCGGTCTGTAGTTCCCAGGCTTTTCCCTGCTGCCCTTCTTAAACAAGGGCACAACATTCGCTACTCTCCAATCTTCAGGCACCTCACATGTGGCTGCCGATGATTCAAATATCTGTTACGGGACCCGCAGTTTCCTCCCTAGCCTCCCACAACATCCTGGGATACATTTCATCAGGTCCCGGGGATTTATCTACCTTGATGCGCTTTAAGACTTCCAGCACCTCCTCCTCTGTAATATGCACACTTCATATGGCTGGTCCAGTTCAGTTTCTGGTCAATGGTAAACTACCGGATGTTGATAGTGGGCGATTCAGCAATGGTAAGGTCATTGAATGTCATGGGGACATGGGTAGATTCTCTTCGGTTGGAGATGGTCATAACGCTGCATTTGAGAGACAAGAACATTACTTGCCTCTGATCAGCCCAAACCTGAGCATTGTCCAGGTCTTGCTGTGCATGGACACTGACTGCTTCAGTATCTGAGGAGTCACAAATTATGCTGAACATTGTGCAGCCATCAGCGAATGTCCCCACTTCTGACGTTGTGATGAAAGGAAAGTAATTGATGAAGCAGTTGAAGATGGTTGGGCTTAGGACACTATCCTGAGAAACACGTGCAGCAATGTCCTGGGGCTGAGACAATTGACATCCAACCAAACCTTTGCTGGGCATGACTCCAACCAGTTGGGAGTTTTCCCTTTGATTCCCACTGATTAAAATTTTGCCAAGTCTCCTTGATGTCACACTCGGTCAAATGCTGCCTTGGCGCCAAAGGCAGTCACTCTCACCTCACCTCTTCAGTTCAGCTCTTTTCCCATATTTGGACCACGACTGTAATGAGGTCAAGAGCTGTGACCCAGCGGAACCCAAACAGAGCATCAGTAAGCAGGTTATAGCTAAGTAAGTGTTGCTTGAAAGTACTGTTTACAACCCGTTTCATCACTTTGCTGATGATCGAGAGTGGTAATTGACCCGGTTGGATTTGTTCTTTTTGGGATGGGGACAATTTTCCACATTGTCTGGTAGATGCCAGTGTTCTAGCTGTTTAGCTAGAGACACAGCACGTTCTGGAGCGCAAGTCTTTAGTTTTATCACCAGAATGTTGTCAGGTCCCATAGCCTTTGCAGTATCCAGTGCCTTCAGTCATTTCTTGATATCATCTGGAGTGAACTGAATTAACAGAAATCTGGCATCAGTGACGCTTGAGACCTCAGGAGGAGGCTGAGATGGATTATCCGCTGAACCCTTATGACTGAAAATGGTTTCAAATTCTTCAGCTTTATCTTTTGTGTTGGTGTGCTGGGTTCCCCCACCATTGTGGATGGAGATATTTGTGGAGCCTCCTTGTCCAGTTGGTAGTTTGATTGTCCATCACCATTTGCGACAGAATGTTGCAGGGCGCAGAGCTCTGATCTGACCTGTTGGTCGTGGGATCGCTCAGCCCTCTCCATTGCTTGCTTCTTCTGCTGTTTGGCATGCAAGTAGTCCTATGTTGTAGCTTCACCAATTGAATGCCTCATTTTTATTTATATTTGAAGTGATGCTCCAGGCATGCCTTCCTGCCACTCTTCATTGAACCAGGGTTGATTCCCTGGTTTGATGGTAATGGTAGAGTGATGGTTATGCTGGGCCATGAGAAATTACAGGTTTATTTCATAGTTAATCACATTTCTTATGTTGGTGTTGTCCATAATATGGTAAAATAATGAGGATTAGAAGGGTGCAAGGCATTCCAGTACTCCAGTAGTAATGGGTAGCACCTTTGTATCTGTCATCTTGAAACTGTTACAAAGATATAGTAATTACTCATGGATTTTCTTAGACCAGGATGGGATTTGTTGGATGGCTAAGTCACAGATGTAGGATGAAGTTTTCAAGTTTTTGATTTAACATACAGACAAAAGATGTGAAAATGTTGCCATTTTGTTGCAGGGAAATAAAATATATTTCAAGAATTGTATGGAGTAAATTCAGTTTTGAGCTTTAAATTGATGATTATGCCTCATTTCAACTCCATAAATAAGTAGTAAGTTCTGTATTGGCCAAGGTGGACTCATTTTGCAATTGATGGATTGAGCTGTACATTTTGTTTGATCAAGTGGTTGGAATAACAGCAGTAACGCAGAACGCTTTCTCAGTGGTAATCTATTAACTGTTAATGTGCTGAATGGTTTTGTTTAACAGAGCAGTGACAAACTTGTTTTCTAGGTTAAAATTCCTCAAAAGCTGAAGCCAAAAATGTGTTTTCTTTAAAATGGCATACCTTTGTGAAGAAATTAGTAAGGAGTTTGGAAACCTGTTTGACTTTGGTAATGTTTTAAAGTCCAAACTTTGTTCAGAGTTTGTTAAGAGTGTGATGTTCTACTTACAGGTGAAGTAGAGAGAAATATTGTCGGAACCACGCCTGCTCCATTACCTGCAGCTCCATCAGCTTCACCATCTGCCCCAACAACCATTACAGAAAACAAGGAATCTAGCAACATACATGCCATACCGAGAAGGCATGCACCTGTGGAGCAACTTGCCAGGCAAGGATCTTTCCGAGGATTCCCAGCACTGAGCCAGACAACGTCTCCATTCAAAAGGCAAATGTCACTTCGAATAAATGAATTGCCTTCAACCATGCAACGGAAGACAGATTTCCAAATTAAAAACACTGGTATGAGGCCCTGTGAGTTTCTTTTTTTTAATTAAGGGGCAATTTATTTAAGTGGCCAGTCCACTTAGCCTGCAGATCTTTGGGTTGTGAGGGTGAGACCTACTCAGACACGGCGAGAATGTGCAAATTCGACATGGACAGTGACCCGGGGCCGGGATCGAACCCAGGTCCTCGGCGCAGTGAGGCAGCAGTGCTAACCACTCTGCCACCGTGCCGCCTGACACTGTGAGTTTCTACTTGGGTATTAGTTAATTGATATTGGGGAGAACAATTATTCATTAAATGCTTTCTCAATGAAAGTCTGAATTGGATTACTAACAAGTTTGAAAACTTGCGTTTTCTAAATATGTACTCTAATGTTTGCTTGCAAAGGCTAAACTTCTCCTGTACTGAACTGTAACAAATGTCTTTTCATTAATCTAAACCAAAATGTCTGAGTGAAGCATTTAAGGCCACAAAAATGCAGTTATGCTTTAGAAGCCTTTTCAGGTTTTGGAATTCAGTCCAAACAAATCTCTGGGTTCCTAGATACATTTTCATTCAGTTGGTTACTCCGGCTCTTTTTTGTTTCTTATTTGATACCAAATTCTCATTTTCTTCTTTAGAAGTTAATATCTAGGAAAAGGGAAATTGTGAGATCTTTTCTTGGGTCAAATTGCTTTATGGAATGTTACTCCATGGTGTATATCTTTGCTTTTATATTTGATCTCCGTGACAGCTGGGTGCTGCTACCTTCCGGAGTATGGTACCAAAGCACTTTCAGCTTTTCAGTACCACACACAATTGGTTGTTGTTCTTTATATGTAATCCAGATTATATGTTAGAAAAATAGGGATCTTTCTTTAGTTATGGAAAGCCTGGGTGATTGTAGCCCAGGGCGTTGAGACGTCATAGAATCCCTACAGTGCAAAAAGGAGGCAATTCAGCCCATTGAGTCTGCACCGACCCTCTGAAAGAGCACCCTACCTAGGCCCAAACCCCACACTATCCCCATAACCTCACCTGAGGCCAATTTAGCAGAGCCAGTCCACCTAACCTGCATACCTTTGGACTGTGGGAGGAAACCGGAGCACCCGGAAGAAACACATGCAGACACGGGAGAAAGTGCAAACTCCATACAGTCACCCGGGGTCAGAATTGAACACTGGTGCTGTGAGGCAACTGTGCTCACCACTGTGCCGCCTGCTTGTCATAGCACCTCAGCTGTTGAGACCATCAAAATCTACATATATCAGGGGATGACTAGGTCTGCATCATTTGCCTCTAACCACAAGGTCATGTGTGGAACAGTATCTTGACACATCATCATGTGCTGATCAATGATGTAGGAAGAGTGTGGAAGAATGTTTATGCCATTACTTTAGTGAATAGTTGAGAATAGTTGAATTTTGTTATCTTTATCATCCGTTTAATCAAGTTCTATCCATATACCAAAGAATGTTCTATCGATATACCAAAGAATGTATCTCTCTGATCTGACTTACGATCAAACCGTAAATTGGTTCTATTTGAAGACACTTCTAAAATGTGACCTTTAATTCCGTAAGTTTTAGGGTACTTTTGGATAGGGATGAGGGTAACCCTTGGGTTAAGGTGCTAAACTGGGGAAAGGCAAATGAGACAGAAATTGAAGAATTTGGATTTAGTGCAGCTGTTGGATGGTAAATTAACATCGGACATGTGGGAGTCTTTCAAGCGACAGTTGATTAGGATTCAGGAAAGTCATGTTCCTGAGAGGACAAAGGATAATTATGGGAAGTTCAGGGAGCCTTGGATAATGAGGAGTATTGTGAACCTCGTCAAAAAGTAAAAGGAGGTCTAGAAGGGTGGGGACAGTGGAAACCCTTTGGGGACGGTGGGGGGGGGGGCGGGGGGGGAGATAAAGAAAATAGGAAGGCACTTAAGTGGGAAATTAGGGGGTATAGGAGGGGTCATGAAAGGTCCTTGGCAAGTAGGATTAAAGTGAATCCCAAAGTTTCCTATTCACATGTAAAAAGCAAGAAGGTGGCCAGGGAAAGGATTGGACCACTGAAGGACAGTGGGGAGAACCTATGTGTTGAGCCAGAGAAAATGGGTACTAAATGAGTACTTTGCATCAGTGTTCACCAAAGAAAAAGGACCTTGTGGAAGATGATTCTTGGGTCTGGGTCATGTTGACACCAAAAAGGAGGAGATATTGGGTGTTTTAAAAGACGTTAAGGTAGATATGTCTCTTGGACCAGATGGGATTTATCCCAGAATACTGAGGGGAGCAAGGGAGGAAATTGCTGGGACCTTGACTGACATCTTTGAATCCTCATTGGTTACAGGTGAGGTCCCAGAGGACTGGAGAATAGCTAATGTTTAAGAAAGGTAGCAGGGATAATCCTGGAAACTATAAGCTGGTGTGCCTCATGTCAGTATTAGGTAAATTATTGGAGAGAATTCTCAAAGACAGGACCCATTTGGAAACAAATGGACACGCCAGCAATAGACAGCATGGTTTTGTGAAGGGGATGTCGTGCCTCACTAACTTGATTGAGTATTTTGAGGAGGTGACAAAGATGATTGGTGAGGGGAGGGCGGTGGATGTTGTTTACATGGACTTCAGTAAAGCCTTTGACAAGATGCCTCATGGCAGACTGGCACAAAAGGTGAAGTCACGCGGGATCACAGGCGAGGTGGCAAGATGGATACAGAACTGTCTCGGTCACAGAAGGTAGTAATGGAATGGTGTTTTTCTAAATGGAAGGTTGTGACTAGTGGTGTTCCACAGGGATCTGCACTGGGGCCTCTGTTGTTTGTAGCATACATAAACGATTTGGAGGAAAATGTAGCTGGTCTGATTAGTAAGTTCGTTGATGACACCAAGGTTGATGGAGTGCATATAGTGTTAGACCATAAGACATAGGAGCAGAATTAGGCCCATCGAGACTTCTCCGCCATTCAATCATGGCTGATATATTTTTCATCCCCATTCTCCTGCCTTTTCCCCATAACCTCTGATCTCCTTATTAATCAAGAACCTATCTATCTCGGTCTTAAAGGCATTCAGTGATTTGGCCTCCACAATCTTCTGTGGCAGAGTTCCACAGATTCATCACCCTCTGGCTGAAGAAATTCCTCCTCATTTCTGTTTTAAAGGATTGTCCCTTTAGTCTGAGATTGTGTCCTCCTGGTTCTAGTTTTTCCTACAAGTGGAAACATCCTCTCCACATTCACTCTATCCAGGCCTCGCGGTATCCTGCAAGTTTCAATAAGATCCCCCCCTCATCCTTTTAAACTCCAACGAGTACAGACCCAGAGTCCTCAACCGTTCCTCATACAACAAGCTCTTCATTCCACGGATCATTCTTGCGAACATTCCCTGGACCCTTTCCAAGGCCAGCGCATCCTTCCTTAGATATGGGGTCCAAAACTACTCACAATACTCCAAATGGGGTCTGACCAGAGCCTTATACAGCCTCAGAAGCACATCCCTGCTCTTGTATTCTAGCCCTCTCGACATGAATGCTAACGTTGCGTTTGCCGCTTTTACTGCCGACTGAACCTGCACGTTAACCTTAAGAGAATCGTGAACAAGGACTCCCAAGTCCCTTTGTGCTTCTGATTTCCTAAGCATCTCCCCATTTACAAAATAGTCTATGGCTCCATTCTGCCTTCCAAAGTTCATAATCTCACACATTCCAGATTGTATTCCAACTGCCCTTCTTTGCCCACTCTCCTAGCCTGTCTAAGTCCTTCTGCAGCCCCCCTGCTTCCTCCATACAACCTGTCCCTCTAGGTTTGTCAGACATGACCTCCCCTTTACGAAGCTGTGCTGACTCAGTCCTATTTTATCATGCACTTCCAAGTACTCCACAATCTCATCTTTAATAATGGACTCTAAAATCTTACCAATGGCCGAAGTCAGGCTAACCGGCCTATAATTTCCCGTCTTCTGTCTCCCTCCCTTCTTAAACAGTGGTGTTACATTAGCCACCTTCCAGTCCTCTGGGACCCTTGCTGTCTCCAGTGATTCCTGAAAGATCATCACTAATGCCTCCACAATCTCCTCAGCTATCTCTTTTAGAGTGTAGTCCATCCAGTCCAGCTTATTTATCCACTTTCAGACCTTTCAGCTTCCCCAGAACCTTCCCTTTAGTGATGGTCACTGCACTCACCTCTGTCCCCTGATTCTCCCTGGAGCTTTGGCATCCCACTGCTGTTTTCCACCATGAAGACTGATGTAAACTATTCAGTTCCTCTGTCATTTCTTTGTTTCCTATTATTACTTCTCCAGCCACATTTTCCAGTGATCTAATGTCTATTTTTGCCTCTCTTATCTTTCATACAGTGAAAAAAATTCTTCCTATCTTCCTTTATATTACTAGCTAGCACTCATATTTCATTTTCTCCCCTTATTGCTTTTTTAGTTGTCCTCTGCTCGCTTTTAAAGGCTTCCCAATCCTTCCCAATCCTCTGGCTTCCCACTAAATCTCGCCACTTTGTATGCTTTTTCTTTTTGCTTTTATACTGTACTTGACTTCCCTCGTCAGCCATGGATGTTTTGTCCTCCTCTTAGCATGTTTCCTCCTTGTTGGGATGAATGTTTGCTGTACCTCCTGAGTAACCCCCCAAATCTCCTGTCATTGCTGTTCCACTGTCCTCCCTGCTCGGCTCCTTTTCCAATCAACTCTGGACAGCTCCTCCCTCATGTCTTTGTCGTTACCCTTCTATAATTGTAAGACCGTTACATCTGATTGTAGCTTCTCCCTCTCAAACTGCAGGGTAAATTCTATCATATTGTGGTCACTGCTCCCCAAGGGTTCCTTCACCTTAAGTTCCCTAATCATAGAATTTCATAGAATTTACAGTGCAGAAGGAGGCCATTCGGCCCATCGAGTCTGCACCGGCTCTTGGAAAGAGCACCCTACCCAATCCCACACCACCCTATCCCCATAACCCAGTAACCCCACTCAACCAACGCTAAGGGCAATTTCGGACACTAAGGGCAATTTAGCATGGCCAATCCACCTAACCTGCACATCTTTGGACTGTGGGAGGAAACCGGAGCACCCGGAGGAAACCCACGCACACACGGGGAGAACAATCAAGTCTGCCTCATTACACATCACCAAATCCAGAATTGACTGTACCCTAGTCGGCTCTGTCACAAGCTGCACCAACAGCATCTCTTAGACATTCCACAAATTCCTTTTCTTGGGATCCACTACCAACCTGATTTTCCCATTTAACCTGCATATTCAAGTCCACCATGATTATTGTAATATTGCCTTTTTTATTTGCCTTTTCTGTCTCCTGATTTATTTTCTGCCCCACTACTGCTAGGGGGCCTGTACATAACTCCCATCAGGGTCTTTTTACCTTTGCAATTCCTCAACTCTACCCACACAGATTCTATGCCTTCTGATCCTATATGTCTCCTTGCTATCGATTTAACTACATTCCTTACTAACAATGCAACCCTGCTCCCTTTGCCCATCTACCTGTCCTTTCGATAGGACATATATCCTTGGATATTTGGATCTCATCCCTGATCCCCTTGCAGCCACGTCTCTGATGCCGACAACATCATACCCACCAATTTCAATGTGCGCAACAAGCTCATTTACCTTGTTCCGTATACTGCGTGCATGTAGAAACAACACCCTCAGTCCTGAATTGACTTGTCACCTTTTTTGATCTGCTTGAGGGTGATGTTGTTCTTATTTTTGTTCTCTAGTTCCCTTTCATCTATTGCACCTTCTAAGTTAATGCCCTGGTGCCCACCCCCCTGCCATACTAGTTTAAATCCTCCCGAGTGACTCCAGCAAACCTCCTAGCCAGGATATTGGTACCCCTCCAGGTTAGACGCAACTCGTCCTTCTTGTACAGGTCCCATTGCCCCTGAAGAGATCCCAATGGTCCAGAAATCTGAAACTTTCCCTCCTACATCACCAGTTTAGCCACGTGTTTAGCTGCACTATCCTCCCATTTTTAGCCTCACTGGCATGTGGCACAGGGAGTAATCTCCTGAGATTACAACCCGAGAGGTCCTGGTTTTTACCTTACTGCCTAACTCCCTGAACCCCTTCTGCAGGACCTCATCACTCTTCATGCCTATGCCATTAGTACCTGTGTGCACTACAACGTCTGGGTGTTTACCCGCCCCCTTCAGCATGTCCTGTGTTCGTTCAAAGACACCCTTGACCCTGGCACCAGGGAGGCAACATATCATCCTGGAGTCTCTTTCATGTCCACAGAAGTACCTATCTGTGCCCCTTACTATAAGAGTCCCCTACAACTATCGCTCACCTGCACTTTGCCCTCCCCTGCTGAGCAACAGAGCCAGTTGTGGTGCCACTGTTCTGGCTGCTGTTGTTTTCCCCTGACAGGCTATTGCGCCCCCCCCCCCCCCCAAACAGTATCCAAAACAGTACACTTGTTAGAGAGGGGGACAGCCACAAGAACAAAGAGCAAAGAAAAGTACAGCACAGGAACAGGCCCTTCGGCCTTCCAAGCCTGCGCCGACCATGCTGCCCGTCTAAACTACAATCTTCTACACTTCCGGGGTCCGTATCCCTCTATTCCCATCCTATTGTATTTGTCAAGATACCCCTTAAATGTCAATATCGTCCCTGCTTCCACCACCTCCTCTGGAAGCAAGTTTCAGGCACCCACTACCCTCTGTGTAAAAAGGGATTCCTGAACTGACTGCCTGCCCTTTCTAGCAGTCACCCATCTGTCTGCCTGCACCTTGGGTGTGACCTCGTTTCTATTACTCCTATCTATGACGCTTTCCGCCACCTACATGTTCCTAAGTGCATCCAACTGCTGCTCCAACCGAGTGGTGGGGTGGGGTGCTCTTTCCAACCAGGGAGAGTCTGTGAGGAGCTGCCATTGCTTACACGTCCTGCAGTCGTAGTTGACCGGAATGCTGGAAGCATCATGGATCTCTCACATCTCACAGTTAGAGCACTGCACACCACTGAGTGACATTTAAGCACTCGTTAATTAATTTAAAATAAATACTTAAATTGTTATTAAATTAAGTTACAATTAACTATATGGAACGTGTTGCCAGGAGAGATTGTGGAACCAGATACATTTACGGCGTTTAAAAGGCATCTCGACAAACACATGGATAGGATGGGTATAGAGGGATACAGCACCAGGAAGTGCTGAGGGTTTTGGCCAAGGTTGGTATCATGACTGGTACAGGCTTGGAGGGCCGAAGGACCTGTTCCTGTGCTGCATTGTTCTTTGTTCTTTTTCCACTCATGCCTGGATTGAATGTGTTCAGGCTAACCTACCTGAGATCTTTAACAGTTTTACAAGACCGATAACTACCTGGATTGGATATGTATTTGAGTGAAAGGGTTGTGCTGGAATACAGCAAATGTTATTGCCTTTTTTGCAAGCTATGGACTTGACTGCATATTTGTTCTGGGTGGCAAAATTCTAGCTTTGCTATTTTGGACTGCACTAAAATAAGCGAGAGAGAATATTTCAAAAAAGATTTGCCAATGTAAATATTATTATGATTGTTGTTTATCTTTTAGTGCCTGAAATGGAAGGTGAGAGCATAGTTGAAGTGGACAGTATCAGCTCCCTGTGCTCTCAAATAACATATGCGTTCAGTGGTCAAGTCGAGGACCCATTTTCTTCTGCACCAATGACTAAACCTGCTATAGGTGCAGCTCCTCAAGTGACTGCTTCCCAAGGTGGGTAGCTGGTTTGATGGCACTTTGGAAAATGACTGAACTTTGGCAAAGAATGTTTAGGTTGTGGTGTTGCAGATTTGACCATTTGATATGTACTCTTATTGTAGTCAATGGAGCAGCTTCAACCTTTCCACTGCCTCTTCCAGCACCAGCAGCACCTACCATGTCTCCCACAGTAATGCCAGTGCGTGACACAAACCCTTGGGCCCAGGTCCCCACAACTAGCACAGGAACTACAATTGCTGCAAGTAAGGTTTATAGTTTAAGGATATAATTGGAGACAGAAGCAAGTGACATATTTATAATTAAGTATTTGTTGCAAAGTCCCAAATTCATTTGCTCCGGACCAAAAATGTGGAAAATTTCACTGATCAGTTAAATCACCAATTTGTCTATGGTGGTATATATTAATGCTAAACCTCAAAAAAACCCTGAAGTTACTTATTTCAAATTCAGTATGCTGTGTTTATGCAGTTTAGATAGACGTATCTACTGCTGCTCTCCATTTTTGTTTCACGTGATCCTGGAATATTGGGAATACCTGAGCTTTCATCTTCATCCGCTCCCTCTTCTACTCCAATTCCACCCCTCTCCTCGGCACCTGTCATTTGCATGCTTCTAAACCCCGAGTTAAGTTTTGATAGCTGTCATCTCTCCATCACCAACACAGCCTACTTCGCATTGCTAGTCTTTACCTCTGCTCAGTTTTTCTGCTGCTGGGACCCTCTAAAGTTTGCTCTGTCCAGATGTGATTATTTTAAGCTTTTTTTAAAAGATTTTTTTTCTAAACATACACTATCAATGAAAACTACAGTCTAACCAGTCACGATTAACTTTTTTGTATAAGTTTTCCCTTTTCAGTCACCCCCCCCCCCCCCCCCCCCCCCACCCCCCATGATGAACAGTTCCTCAAATAAAGTCATGAACGGTCTCCACCGCACTTTGAAACCCTCTTCTGGCCCCCTTAGAATGAACTTAATCTTCTCCAACCAGAGAAAGTCATACACGTCCCCCAGCCAAGCCGCCACCCCCAGTGGCATATCTGACCTCCAGTTCAAAAGGAGTCTTCGCTGGGCGATCAGAGAGGCAAAGCCATGTCATTGGCCCCCTTCCACTCCAGCAGGTCAGGTTCCTCCGAGACCCCAAAGATTGCCACCATAGGGTGGCTTAACATCAGCCCCCACTACCCTGGATAATGTCCCGAACACTGCCTCCCAGAAACTCTCCAACTTCTTGCGGTCCCAAAATATGTGAGGATGATTTGCCGTCCCCGGCCTGCAAATCACTTCCCCTCGGTAACTCAAATCTCTCCAGCAGCTCGTCCAGTTCAGTAAGCTATCTCTCCGAGAACATGTCCCGAACACGCTCCAGCCCCTCCTCCCTCCACTCCCCATACATCCTATCAATCTCCCCCAGCTTAAACCTATGATTTCTACACTGCAGCACGGTAGCATTGTGGATAGCACAAATGCTTCACAGCTCCAGGGTCCCAGGTTCGATTCCGGCTTGGGTCACTGTCTGTGCGGAGTCTGCACATCCTCCCCGTGTGTGCGTGGGTTTCCTCCGGGTGCTCCGGTTTCCTCCCACAGTCCAAAGATGTGCGGGTTAGGTGGATTGGCCATGCTAAATTGCCCATAGTGTCCAAAATTGTTGGGTGGGGTTACTGGGTTATGGGGATAGGGTGGAGGTGTGGACCTTGGGTGGGGTGCTCTTTCCAAGAGCCGGTGCAGACTTGATGGGCCGAATGGCCTCCTTCTGCACTGTAAATTCAATGAATCTACACAGTGGCGTCAACACCGATATTTTATAAAGCTTAAAATGCCTCCTCAACTGGTTCCATATCCTCATAGTCGACGCCACCATCGGACTCCCCGCATACCACCCCAGTGCTAACAGCAACGGGGTTGTCACCAGGCCCTCAAACTCGAACCCCTCCAGGACTCCTCCATCCTAATGAACTCCGATTCCCCCACCCACCCACCACCACCAGCACGTCACCTTCTCCACATTTGCAGCCAGTAATGCTTGGGAGCGCCAACCACCCTTTCTGCCTCTGCCTTTGTAGCAGAGCCGTCTTCACCCTCGGTACCTTCCCTACCCATAGTAACTCCGAAATCTGTGCGTCCACACTCCTGAAAAAGGCCTTGGGGAGAAAGATCGGGAGGGTACGAAAGACAAACTGGAACCTTGGCGACACATTCATCTTTACCACCTGCACCTTCCCTGCCAACATCAAGTGCAAATTGTCCCACCTCTTAAAATCTCCCTTAGCCTCTTCCACTAAACTTGTCAAGTTCCACCTGTGCATCGTGGGCCACTCATGCGTTACCTGCATCCCCAAATACCTTAGCCGCTCTCTTGCCACCTTAAATGGTAGTGCACCCAAATTGGCCCCCGCCGCTCCGCATTCATCGGAAACACCTTGCTGTTCCCTATGTTCAACTTAAAACCAGAGAAGGCCTCGAATCTCTCCAACAAGCCTCCACCGCACTTTGAAGCCCTCTTCTGGCCCCCTTAGAGCGAATTTAATCTTCTCCAACCAGTGAAAGTCATACAAGTCCCCCAGCCAAGCCATCTAAACTAAAATCTTCTACGCTTCCGGGGTCCTATCCTATTCATGTATTTATCAAGATGCCCCATAAACTTCACTATCGTCCCTGCTTCCACCACCACCTCCGGCAGCGAGTTCCAGGCACCCACTACCCTCTGTGTAAAAAAACTTGCCTCGTACATCTCCTCTAAACCTTGCCCCTCGCACCTTAAACCTATGCCCCCTAGTAATTGACATTGACCCCTCTAATCTGGGAAAAAGTCTCTGACTATCCACTCTGTCTATGCCCCTCATAATTTTGTAGACCTCTATCAGTAGGTTCGTAGACCTCAACCTCCTTCGTTCCAGTGAGAACAAACCAAGTTTATTCAACCTCTCCTCATGGCTAATGCTCTCCATACCAGGCAATATCCTGGTCAATCTCTTCTGCACCCTCTCTAAAGCCTCCACATCCTTCTGGTTGTGTGGCGTCCAGAATCGAACATTAAACTCCAAGCGTGGCCTAACTAAGGTTCTCTACAGCTGCAACATGACTTGCCAATTCTTATACTCAATGCCCCGGCCAATGAAGGCAAGTATGCCTTCTTGACTACCTTCTCCACCTGTGTTGCCCCTTTCAGTGACCTGTGCACCTGTACAGCAAGATCTCTCTTACTGTCAATACTCTTGAGAGTTCTACCATTCACTGTATATTCCCTACCTGCGTTAGACCTTCCAAAATGCATTACCTCACATTTGTCCGGATTAAACTCCATCTGCCATCTAGCTGCCCAAGTCTCCAAATGATCTAAATCCTGCTGCATCCTCTTCATTGCTATCCGCAAGTCCACCAACCTTTGTGTCGTCCGCTAACTTACTAATCAGACCAGTTACATTTTCCTCCAAATCATTGATATATACTACGAACAACAAAGGTCCCAGCACCGATCCCTGCGGAACACCACTAGTCACAGCCTTCCAATTAGAAAAGCATCCTTCCATTGCTACTCTCTGCCTTCTATGACCTAGCCAGATCTGTATCCATCTTGTCAGCTCACCTCTGATCCCGTGTGACTTCACCTTCTGTACCAGTCTGCCATGAGGGACCTTGTCAAAGGCCTTACTGAAGTCCATATAGACAACATCCACTGCCCTACCTGCATCAATCAGCTTTGTGATATCCTTGAAAAACTCTATCAAGACACGACCTCCCCTTCACAAAACCGTGCTGCCTCTCTCTAATACGTTCCGCCAACAACTCCTTCGTGGGAGCCGCAGAGTATCTTTTATCTACCTCAACTATCTTGTCTAATAGCTGCCGGTGCTCCTCCTTCCCTCCCTCCTATCCCTATGAGCCTTAAATGAAATAATCTCATCTTGGACTCGGCCTTCAAAGCCTCCCAAAGCATGGCCGTCAATACCTCACCATTCTGATTAAGCTCCACATAATAATAATAATCGCTTATTGTCATAAGTAGGCTTCAATTAAGTTACTGTGAAAAGTCCTGAGTCGCCACATTCCGGCGCCTGTTCGGGGAGGCCGGTACGGGAATTGGACCCGCGCTGCTGGTATTGTTTTGCATTACAAGCCAACTGTTTAGCCCACTGTGCTAAACCAGCCCTTTAAGAACAATCGCCACTCTCACCTTCTCACAAACTGCCTTATCTGCCAAAAGTCCCGAATCCAATCTCCACCACAGCCTTTGCACCTGTCCCGAACAAAACCTCACATCCAACATGCACGGCGCATGAGCTGAGATCACAATTCCCCTACCATCCCCATCAGCACCGGCCGACTTATCATGAAAAAAATCAATTCCAGAGAGGACCCTATACACATGCAAGAAGACGGGTTCTTCTTCCCAGGTTCCCAAACCTCCATGGATCCACATAAACTCTCCCAGCTCGTTCGCCATTCTCGATCTTCCCATCGACTTGGGGCTCGACTTGTCCAACTTTGGCTTCATAATACAATTAAAATCCCCTCCCACGATACCTGGTGAGAATCTAAGTCCGGAATTGTCCCAGCAGCTTCTTTACAAACCCAGCATCATCCCACCTAGGCGCATTCATGTTGGCTAACACAACCTGCATCCCACTCAATATCACATACCTCCCCCCGGGTCTCTCACCTCCCTGGCCCCCACAAACCCTGTTTTCTTGCTCAACAGAATAGCCACACATCCTCGACTTTGAGTCCAACCCCGAGTGAAATACGTGTCCCACCCATCCCTTCCTCATCCTAATCTAATTCTTCACCCGGAGATTCCAGCCCCCTCTACCATCCGCCATCACCCCCCTTTGGCTCAGTCTCGCTCAAACCCACTCTAAACTAGGACCATCCTAGATGGCACCCACCCTGCCCATGACCACATTCATCCACCATACATGCCATGTCACATTTCCATCTCCCCCTTGAAACAGGCCAACCATCACAGCCTCCTCCCCTACCACACTCCCCATCCCTCCCCCTACAAACCCCACCTTAGCCTGCTCAACAGGCCCCAACCACCCTAAAAACATCAAAACCATCAACACAACCCAAAGAGCCCCATAGAACACACCCAATACCTGAAAAAGACCAAAAAAACACAATCAACCTCCCAAAAAACTAAAGGTAGGGGAGGGGGAGCGATTGCGCCCCCCCCCCCCCCCCCCCACCACAAACTTACAACTTATTTCTGGCCTGCAGGTTAGCTGTGATCAACAGTTCCGTCTCTTAAGTTACTATCCTTTTCTCCCCTCCAATTCTACCATCCACCCCTCTCAAAAACCCTGCCATTGACCACCCATCTCCAACATTCTTGTTAATTGCGTTAGGATGGTTTGCTATGTTAAAGGTGCTATGTAAATGTAAGTCATTAATAATATCTTCATTTTCATATCCTTCTCTACCCTGGCCAATCCTATCTTTATAACCTCCTCCTGCCCAATAACGTTGAGATCTCTGCATTCTCCTGTGCATCTCTTTGCTCCACCATAGACTGTCTTGCCGCCATTCTGGACCTAATCTCTGGAATTTCATCCCTATATCTCTCTACTGCTCTCTCCTATTTTGTCGATCCTTAAAAGCTATCTTTTTGATTTCAGCATCTTACTAATATCTTCTTTGCCTCAGTATAGATTTTTCCCTAATTGCACTCCTTTGAAGTATCTTGAAACTTTTTTTCCTGTTAAAGGCGCAATATAAATATGAGTTGTTGTTTTCATCTTTCATATTCCATACATACTGAAATGTGAACTGTTCGTTTTAAAATTCCTGACAACTAATAAATTCTTGACAGCAGTAATTCCTTAATTCCTTTAAAGTAGGTTAAAAGTCAATAATTAAGATAATTGAATCAGTATGAATTTGAAATTGTTTAATATTTGCTTGATTTTTCTGTTGCAATAATAGTTTTGAATATTTTAATAAGATTTAAGGTTTGATGGAGTAAAACCCCTCCACTGTAAGTAGAATTCAATTCTCATTGTTTTACATTGGCTTAATAATAAATGAAGAATGAAAGTGATATGCTGCCAAATGTCTCCAACAATAACCAGACTCTCGGTTGGTTGTGCAGAATTTGAGTTTCGCTGAAAAGAGAGCCATATTGTGGAAGCTTTTTCTCTTGCACACATCAGAGCACTTTGCAAGAATACCAATAGCGAAGAGAACAACAATTTATAGTTCATGAGAAGAGACTTCTGATTGGAGGAGGTGTTGCCATGGAGAATGCACCAGGGAACAGTTAACTGTTCAAATGCAAACCAGGCGGGTGACTCTGGTCATTGAACATTGTTCACCAATGTACTACTCAAGGAAGCCACACATGCTTTGTTCCGCATCATTACATTATGGAAATCTAGATGCACGGGCATGATCTGAATCAGTATTAATTGAACTTGTGAAATCAGCAACTCATACATGCCCAAATAGATCCACTTGGACAAGCTCTCGCAAACATCTTTGTTGGTTTCCATAAGAACCACACCTGCGATGGAATAACACGTAACCTCATAACCTTTGCATATTTCTTTTTTTTAAAATATTTTTTATTCAAATTTCTACATATTTTCAACAAATACAACAAATATTTACAGAAATAAGAAAAAACAAAGAACACATAAATAAACATCTTGTAGCTCTGTCACGTATTCCCCCAATATACAAGCCCCCCATTAAACGATAATAAACAGTAGTAAACACAAAGTACCCCCTTTCCCCCTGTGGGTTGCTGCTGCTACTGTCCACCTCCTAACGCTCCGCTGGAAAGTCTAGGAACGGTTGCCACCGCCTGAAGAACCCTTGGACAGATCCTCTTAAGGCAAATTTTACCCTCTCCAATTTAATGAACCCTACCATGTCGCTGATCCAGGCTTCCACGCTCTGGGGCCTCGCATCCTTCCACTGTAGCAGAATCCTCCGCCTGGCTACCAGGGACGCAAAGGCCAGAATACCGGCCTCTTTCGCCTGCTGCACTCCCGGCTCGTCCAATACCCCAAATAGTGCGAGCCCCCAACTCGGCTTAACCCGGGTGTTTACCACCTTAGACACCGTCCTCGCAATACCCCTCCAGAACCCATCCAGCGCTGGGCATGCCCAGAACATGTGGGCGTGATTTGCTGGGCTCCCCGAACACCTCACACCTGTCGTCTACTCCAAAAAACCGACTCAGCCTTGCCCCAGTCATGTGCGCCCTGTGCAGAACCTTAAATTGTATCAAGCTAAGCCTGGCACAAGAGGAAGAATTTACCGTACCCAGGGCATCTGCTCATGTACCCTCGTCTATCTCCTCCCCAAGCTCCTCCTCCCATTTTCCTTTCAGCTCCTCCACAAAGGCCTCCTCCTCCTCCTGCATCTCCTGGTAGATCGCCGAGACCTTGCCTTCTCCAACCCACACCCCCGAGAGCACCGTATCCTGGATCCTGCGTGCTGGCAGCAGCGGGAATTCCCTCACCTCCCGTCTTACAAATGCCCTTACCTGCATGTACCTGAAGGCATTTCCAGGGGGGAGACCAAATTTTTCCTCCAACGCCCCAAGGCTTGCAAACGTCCCATCTATAAACAGGTCCCCCATCCTTCTAATACCTGCCCTGTGCCAGCTCAGGAACCCCCCATCCATTCTCCCCGGGACAAACCGATGGTTCTCCCGGATCGGGGACCACACCGAAGCCTCTGCCTTCCCCCTGTGGCGTCTCCACTGCCCTCAAATTTTGAGGGTTGCCGCTACCACTGGACTCGTGGTGTACCTTGTTGGCGGGAGCGGCAGTGGTGCCGTCACCAGCGCTCTCAGGCTCGTGCCCACACAGGACGCCATCTCCTGCCTCTTCCACGCCGCACCCTCCCCCTCCATTACCCACTTGCGTATCATTGCCACATTGGCAGCCCAGTAATACCCACACAGATTAGGCAACGCTAACTCTCCTCTGTCCCTGCTCTGTTCCAGAAACACCCTTCTTACCCTCGGGGTATTTTTCGCCCATACAAAACCCATGATGCTCCTGCTGACCTGCTTAAAAAAGGCCTTGGGGATCAGGATGGGGAGTTACTGGAATATAAAAAGGAACCTCTGGAGCACCGTCATCTTCACCGACTACCCTACCCGCCAGGGAGAGCGGCAGCATATCCCACCTTTTAAACTCCTCCTCCATCTGCTCCACCAGCCTCGTCAAGTTGAGCTTGTGGAGGGCCTCCCAGCTCCTGGCCACCTGGATCCCTAGGTACCAAAAACTCCTTTCCGCCCTCTTCAGTGGAAGCTCATCTATCCCCCTTCCCTGGGTGTATCACGAAGAGCTCACTCTTCCCCATGTTGAGCTTATACCCGGAAAAGTCTCCAAACACAGACAATAACAGGTCGTCGGCATACAGCGATACCTGGTGTTCCTCACCCCCCACGCACCAGCCCCCTCCAGTTCCTGGACTCCCTCAAAGCCATCGCCAAAGGCTCAATTGCCAACGCAAATAGCAGGGGGGATGGAGGGACCCCTGCCTCGTCCCCCGGTACAACCAAAAGTATTCCGACCTCCTCCGATTTGTGGCCACACTCTTCACCAGGGCTTCGTACTGTAACCTAACCCAACTAACGAACCCCTCCCCGAACCCGAACCTCCTCAATACTTCCCACAGGTACCCCCACTCCATAGCCGCCACTATCTCCGCTTCCCCCTCCACTGCAGGCATCATGATTACATTTAGGAGCCTCCGCACATTGGTGTTTAGCTGCCTTCCCTTCACGAAACCCGTCTGGTCCTCGTGGATCACCCCTGGGACACAGTCCTCAATTCTGGTAGCCAATACCTTTGCTAACAGCTTCGTATCCACATTGAGGAGGGAGATTGGCTTATACGAGCCACACTGTAAAGGGTCCTTGTCCCGCTTCAAGATCAGCGAGATCAGTGCCCTGGACATCGTCAGGGGTAGGACCCCCCCCTCCCTCGCCTCATTGAAAGTCCTCACTAGTAGAGGGCCCAACAGGTCCATATACTTCCTATAAAATTCCACCGGGAACCCATCTGGCCCCGGTGCCTTCCCCGCCTGCATACTCCCCAGCCCCGTAGTCAGCCCTACCGGTGCTCCAAGCCCAGTCACCTGCTCCTCCTCCACCCTCGGGAACCTCAGCCGATCCAAAAATCGACACATCCCCCTCCTCCTCCGTCGGGGGCTCAGACCTATACAGCCCCTCATAAAAGTCTCTAAATACCCCATTTATTTCCACCACCCTCCGCACCGTGCTCCCCCCTTCATCCCTAACTCCCCCAATCTCCCTCGCTGCCTCCCGCTTCCGAAGCTGGTGTGCCAACATCCGGCTAGCCTTCTCCCCGTACTCGTATCCACTGCCCCTTGCGCCTTCCTCCACTGCACCTCTGCCTTCTTGGTGGTCAACAGGTCGAACTCTGCCTGGAGGCTTTGTCGCTCCTTGAGTAGTCCCTCCTCCGGGACCTCTGCATACCTCCTATCTACCCTTAAAATCACCCCCACCAACCTCTCCCTCTCTCTCCTCTCCTTCCCCTCCTTGTGGGCCCTATTGGAGATTAGCTCTCCCTAATCACCGCCTTTAGCGCCTCCCATACCACCCCTACCTGCACCTCCCCATTATCGTTAACCTCTAGGTATCTTTCAATGCACCCCCGGATCTGTCCGCTCACCACCTCATCTGCCAGCAAACCCACCTCCAGGTGCCACAGCGGGCGCTGGTCCCTCTCCCTAGCTCGAGCTCCACCCAGTGCGGGGCATGGTCTGAGATGGCTATGGCCGAATACTCCGTGTCCTCCTCCCTCGGGATCAGCGTCCTGCTCAAAGCGAAGAAGTCAATCCGGGAGTAGGCTTTTAAAGTCGTTCCCCCGCCCCCCATTATCAAGCTCCCTGCCTCCAGGTCCGGAATCCGACCCAACATGTGCCGCATAAATCCGGCACCGTCCCAATTCGGGGCATACACATTCACCAAGACCACCCTGCAGCTTACCACTCACCACTCTCCATCACGTACGTACCTCCATTGTCTGCCACGCTTCAAACGACACCCGCTTCCCCACCAAAATCGCCACCCCTCGATTCTTTGCGTCCAACCCCGAATGGAAAACCTGCCCTACCCACCCCTTTCTCAGCCTAACCTGATCTGCCACCCTCAAATGCGTTTCCTGGAGCATGACCACATCTGCCTTCAGTCCTTTCAGGTGCGCGAACACAAGGGCTCTCTTGACTTTCTTGACTGGCCCTATCAGGCCTCTCACATTCCAAGTTATCAGCCGGATCAGGGGGCTGCCCCCCTCCCCCCGGCCGATTAGCCATCTCCCTTCCTAGGCCAGCCACGTGCCCGCGCCTCCCGCCCTCTCCGTTCCCCCCAGCGGCAGACCCCCGCCCCGACTCTCTCCAGGCTCCAGCTCCCCTTTGGCCAATGCAGCAGCAACCCAGTCGCCCCCCACCCCCCCCAGCTGTGTTGCTCCCCCCATAGCACTCCCGTAAGTCAGCTGACTCCTGCTGACCCCTGACCCCGGCCGCTCCCGCCACTTCATCGACCCTCCCAGTGTGAGAATCTCCTCCTCCCCCACCCCCCTCCTGTCCATCAGCGGGCACTCCTCTCGGGCACCACCCCTCCCCCCAACCCCGCCCCCTTCCTTCCCTTGCGTGGGAAAAAGCCCGCGCTTTACACCAAACCGGCCCCGCCCCTCTGGCGCAGCTCCCTTTCGCGGCCTGACCCCAGCTCCCCTACCTCGGGCCGCCCCTCTCCCCTCCCCCCCCCCCCTCCCCCCCCCCCCCCCCCCCCCCCCACCCAATGGGGCCCCCTCTTCCAACCACACTCTCACCAAACCCCCACTACGAACCATTTCACCCTACCCCACCCAGCACCCCTTAAAAAAAAGTACCAAACAGAACAGAACATCCCTCCAAAACACAACAATCGCATCAATCCCCTCTCGACAACCCCTCGCAACCGACCCTCAATCCGAGTCCAACTTTTCGGCCTGGATAAAGTTCCACGCCTCCTCCGGCGTCTCGTAGTGGTGGCGGTTCTTGAAAGTGACCCACAGTCGCGCCGGCTGCAACATTCCAAATTTCACCCCCTTCCGATGCAGAGCCGCCTTAGCCCGATTGTACCCGGCCCTCTTCGTGGCCACCTCCGCGCTCCAGTCCTGGTTTTTTTGGACCTCTGCATTCTCCCACCTGCTGCTCCGCTCCTTTTTTGCCCACCTTAGGACACACTCCCTGTCCACGAAGCGGTGGAACCGCACCAGCACCGCCCGCGGCGGCTCGTTGGGCTTGGGCCTCCTCTCCAGGACTCGGTGGGCCGCCTCCAGCTCTAGGGGCCTCGGGAAGGCCCCCGCGCCCATAAACGTGTTCAGCATCGTGACCACGTATGCTCCAACATCCGACCCCTCCATTCTCTCCGGGAGACCCAGAATCCGCAGGTTCTTCCTCCTCGACCGATTCTCCATGTCCTCGAACTTCTCCTGCCATTTCTTATGCATCGCCTCGTGCGCCTCCACCACCAGGCCCAATATCTCGTCCTCGTTCTCCGAGGCCTTTTGCCGCACCTCCTGGATCGCCGCCCCATGGGCCTTCTGGGCCTCAAGCAGCTTGTCTATCGAAGCCTTCACTGGCTCCACCAGCTCTGCCTTCAATTCTGTGAAGCAGTCCTGGAGAAACTCCTGCTGTTCCTGCGACCACTGCGCCGACGCTGCCTGGTCTCCACCCGCAGCCATCTTGGTTTTCCTCCCTCGCACTTTTCGCTGCTCCAAAACTACTTTTTTTCACCGCTCCACTCCTGGTCCAATCCATACAGTGCCGGGGAAATGTTACTGTCATTTCCTACACTGGGAACCGTCGAACAAATACCGCTGGGGGCCCTAAAAAGAGTCCAAAGGTCCGTTTCTGGTGGGCGCTGCCGAACGTGCGACTTAGCTCCACAGCCGCAACCGGAAGCCCACCTTTGCATATTTCTGATATGGAGATGACACATTTGCTATATTTGAATCTACAGTACATCTAAGCATTTCTTTAAACACCTTTGTGGGCTCAAATTCACCTTTGAAATGGAACCGTCAACGAGCTTCCTTTCCTCAATATGCTAATTCATAAATCAGTCAATGGGTTCTGTACTGCTATTGGCACGAGCCTATCTTCACTGATCAGTTCTGCACAGTGTAAGATTGGCGTTATCAGAAACCTTGGAAATAGGACCTGAGCCATTTGCTCACTATGCAAGATTGATGCTGAAATAGGGCGTATCCAAACCATTCCGTTGGCTAATGGCTATTCTGATCAGACCATTGCTTGCTGTATGTTGCGCCAATTCATGAATGGCCCAAAGGCTTCCGGTCCTGGGAAACAGTTGAAACTACTTCGGACCACCCTGGAAGGTTGCTATGCAGTATCAACATGAGTGGTATTCGCCAGTAACAGGATGTTGCCATCAAGCAAAAAAGACACAAATGATGGTATATGAATTTCAGTGCCAGTGTGATGCCAGATATGCAGGCTGTACATCCCAACGATGGCGGTCCATATCAAACATCAGGTCCTTTCAGCTGTTTGCAACAGGCAAATTACTGAACATACTAAACCACTTGTGCTTGCTAAACTCAAAACATAGGCCGGAATTTTCCAACTGTTGCCGCTGGTAGGATCCCTCGTGGGTTTCCCGGCTGCAGGGGATACATACAACAAGAAACCCCGTTGACAACGGCAGACTAGAATATCCTTCTACCACGGGAGTGCGGAAAATCCAGCCCATAGCGTCTTAAGATTAGATGTGATTCTGCGATTGGATAACATTTGCTAAACAATCCTCATTGTGCTAGGAATTACATTGAAAATGAGTTCAAGATGATGAGTTGAACTCGCAGTTTAGCTCACTTTACGCATTCTAGAAGCTACATCTATTCAGACAGAAGGAATATGTCCAGCTTTTTCAACTAAACAAAAGCTTGGGGACAGCCATTCCCTAGTTCATTTGGTCATGGCAGTTAACTGTTTTCTGGTGCAATCTCCTTGGCAACGCCTCTACCAATCAGTGTCTACTTGTCAACCAATCAACACTCTCTTATGCAGTATAAGTTGTTGTTCACTTTATTATTCTTATCCTTGTGAAGTGTCCTGATGAATGCAAGATGAAAAACTTTGGCAATATATCTCTTCTGCGGCACACTTTGTTATCTTCTCCCATTTGTTGCCATAAATTAGGAAAGGGGAATGTGCAACGAGACCTGGGTGTCCTTGTACACCAGTCACTGAAGGTAAGCACGCAGGTACAGCAGGTGGTAAAGAAGGCAAATGGTACGCTGGCCTTCGCTGCGAGAGGATTCGAATACAGGAGCAGGGATGTCTTGCTGCAATTATACAGAACTTTGGTGATACCTGGAATATTGTGTGCAGTTTTGGTCTCCTTATCTGAGGAAGGATGTTCTTGCTCTAGAGTGAGTGCAGCGAAGGTTTACCAGACTGATTCCTGGGATGGCGGGACTGACGTATGAGGAGAGATTGAATCGGTTAGGATTGTATTCACTGTAGTTCAGAAGAATGAGGAGGGGGATCTCATAGAAACTATAAAATTCTACCAGGACTAGACAGGGTCGATGCAGGAAGGATGTTCACGATGGAAATAAATAAAATGTAAGATGTAATGGAGAAATTTCCCCATTTGTTTAGTCAGTGCTGTTCTTTGCTGAAGCTATCACATGCAAAGTCAAAGGCAGGCAAATGGAGTTAGGGTACAGAGACTTTCTAAATGGTGAAAAACTGGAAACAGTGGCAGTCAAAATACATAATACATTAAAATATCATAAACAGGAACAGAAAATAACGATAAAGTTTAATGGAATGCTTAAATAAAAAAATAAAATGCTGGGAATATTCAGCAGGTCAAGCAGCATCTGTGGAGAGATAACAGATTTATTGTTTCAGATGTGATCTTTCAGGAGTGGAATATTGATCTTTGTATCTTGAGGACTAGATTACAAGGATGTAGAGGTCATGCTTAACCTGTGCAATCTCCTAGCTGGATCACAGCTGGAGTACTCTGAGCAGTTTTGAACACCACTGTAGGAAGAAAATATTGGCTTTGGAGAGAGTGCACTGTAGATTCACTGGAATGACACCTGGACTCCCAACGTTAAGTTATTTGGAGCTAGGGCTGATTTGAATGAAGTTTTCAAGATATCGAGGGGAACAGATGTGATAATTTGGGAGGAAATATTTCTGCCTGTTGGGAAGGATGAGAAACTTAGTCATAGATCTCTCGGGAGTAAAATTAGGAAACACTGCAAAACACAAAGGCTGATAGATATTTGGAACACTTTGCAAACAGTAATTTATGCTAGATAGATTGTTAATTAAAACAGCGATTAATAGATTATTGTTAACCAAATATATTGAGGGATTGGGGCAAAGATGGCATATTGAGTTCGATCATAGGTCACCATGATCTCATTGAATCGTGAAACCTAGAGCTCGAAGACTTATGCCTGTTCCTTTGTTTACTGAAAGGCAGGTGTACGTGAAGGGGATCAATTTTCCTCATGTGGCTGACTGATGTAACATTTTAGCTCCTTCCTCTAAAGATGCAAGACTGAGCTTGAATCAGCTGAAGTTTTGCTCAGATGCTGGTGTCTTTATAGAAATAATCTTAAAACAAAATAGGCTGAACGCTTGTTCTTGTCTGCTTGCTTTAAGGTGGAGTCTTTGTCAGATGATCTTTCAATATTTTTCTCCTTGTTTTAACCAGGATCAAATTGGGGCTCAGCTGCCACCGTAACAACACAGTTTCAGCCCAGTCACAAACGCACACCATCGGAAGCTGACCGCTGGCTTGAAGAAGTATCAAAAGGTGTCCGGGTGCATCCAGCACCACAACCACTGCCACAACCATCATTGGCTGCACCACCAGCTCCACAGTCCTTTCAGGTCAACACATTTGTTACTTCACAGGCAACACCAGTCAGTCTTGTTCCTCAGATGCAGCCTACGTTTGTTCCTGCTCAGCCATACAGTGTAGGGGTCACCAATGGGGTACCATATCAAGCTCCAAGAGTGCCTGTGGTTGGAATCACCCCTTCACAAATGGTTGCTAATGTCTTTGGCACAGCAGGTTATATTCAGGTTGCTCATGCACAGTTGAAACAAAATGCATTCCCACAAAATGAAGGTACCATCATGAGCATTACTGCAAACCCTTATTTTAAACCTGCCCAGCAAATTAATGGTTCGGCAGCTTTTAACGGAGCAGAAAGTGGCAACTGGACAACAGAAACCAAAAGCATTCAAATGGCAGCAGGCATACCAGAAATCGATGCATTTGAGGCTCAATGGAATGCACTGGAATATAAATCAAAGCAACGGGCCACACCTTCTCCTACTAATCCATTCTCTAGTGACTTACAGAAAACCTTTGAGATTGAACTTTGAGCAGATTTCAGATGTTTTTTCTTTAGCGTGTGAAAAGTGTTCAGTGTTGATAATGGGCATGAAGAACAGCTTTACCAGTCTCTGAAAACCATTATAAACCTGATGCATAGTTGGACTGAAAATTCTAGCACGGTTGAATGATGAAAGGGGGAGCGTCGTGTTATCTGCCTTGGAAAAATTGGTTTATTTTAATGGTACAAGTGTAGGGGATCAGCTGCTTGTTTCTAAACTCTTTCTACCTACCATTACATTGTTATTCTGTGGTGAGACTGCAGAATGATGTTGCAGTTCTCTAGTGTTGGAGCTTCCACTTTGGATAAATTGATGCCAAAATCTTTATTTTTATGCATTAGTATATATATTTTAAATAGTTATGGAAATTGAGCTGTAAGTAATCTTGCCAAAGGTAAAACACCGAACAGTTGTACGAAATGTATATAGGGAATGGTTTATTGCTGATTAAGTAATTGAGGTATATGTGATCCTTTAGCTGGACTTTGTTACAGACTATTTTGCTGTGGATAATAAACTTGCTTGAACAGATGACCAATTATAAATCATTCGTTAAATATTTTTAACAGTATTGTTATAGTCTACAGAAACCATGATCAATCCTGGATGTTCTGTTGAGCAAGATCTTATTTTGTTCGGTTACTGGAAATTCTCTTGTTTTCCTTACTATTTTGAATGGGTTTTTAAGGTGGCCAGTCAGGTTTGATTTCTGTAATTGTTTAAATGGATTTGCACAATATAGTTAAGCAAAATTATCCTTGTTGGTACCAAGCTGTACTCACTTTTCTAACTTGCCTCCTTCCCTTTGTGGTGATCAGTGAGAGTCGATCCTTCTGCTTTACAGCTACTTTGCATCTCACTTGAGGATTCAGCAGATTTTCTTTAGATTTGTTTTAATTTTGACTTGTATGAGCCTTACAATCACTTGTAATAAAGAAAGAAATTTATACTGGAGATTTATAATCTTTAACAGAAATAAATGGTGGTTTGAAGACATTGTATTTGGAAAAGTGCTTTTTTGATTATTTCCAATGACAACTTTAAATTATTTTACATTTCAGCAGCAGAGTTTTGATAACCAATTCCATACAATAAGTAGGACTATTTTTAAACTCGTCTCTAGCATTTCTTTAATCATATTATTAAACACCTCTCCGTCCGAACCAGCAGCGATGTCTATCTATATGGATTCTAAGTATAAATACAGCCTTGAAAATAATGACACATCCCAAAAACAGGATATAAAATAAGAAAGGCTGGAATGTTACAATAATACATCGATACATAGAAGATAGGAGCATAAGGAGGCCTTTTGGCCCTTCGAACCTGCTCCGCCATTCATCACCATCATGGCTGATCATCCAACTTAATAGCCTAGTCCTGCTTTCTCCCCATAGTATTTGATCCCATTCGCCCCAAGTACTATATCCCGCCGCCTCTTGAATATATTCAAGGTTTTAGATCAACTACTTCCTGTGGTAATGAATTCCACAGGCTCACCACTCTTTGTGTGAAGAAATGTCTCCTTATATCTGTCCGAAATGGTTACCCTGAATCCTCAGACTGTTCTGGACACCCATCATTGGTAACCTCTTCCCTGCATCTACCCTGTCTAGTCCCGTTAAAATTTTATAAGTCTCTACGAGATTCCCCCTCATTCTTCTGAACTCCAGCGAGAACAATCCCAACATAGTCGATCCCTCCTCGTATGACAATCCCGTCATTCCTGAACTCAGTCTGGTAAACCATCGCTGCACTCCCTCGAGAGCAAGTACATCCTTCCTCAGAAAGGAGACCAAAACTGCACACAATACTCCAAGTGTGGCCTCACCAAGGCCCTGTATAATTGCAGCAACACATCCCTGCTTCTATACTCAAAACCTCTCGCAATGAAGGCCAACATACCATTAGCCTCCTTTACCGCCTGCTGCACCTGCATGCTTACCTTCAGCGACTGGTGCACAAGGACACCCAGGTCCCGCTGCATACTCCCTTCTCCCAATTTACAGCCATTCAGGTAGTAATCTGCCTTCCTGTTTTTGCTTCCAAAGTGAATAACTCACACTTATCCAAATTATACTGCGTCTGCCATTGATTTGCCCACTCGCCCAGCCTGTCCAGATCATGTTGTCGGATCCCTGCATCCTCGGCACATTTCACCCTCCCGTCTAACTTGGTATCATCTGCAAACTTTGAGATGTTACATTTTCTTCCCTCATCCAAATCATTAATATATATTGTGAATAGCTGGGGTCCCACTATCCCTGTGGTACCCCACTAGTTACTGCCTGCCAATTTGAAAAGGACCCATTAACCCCTACTCTTTGTTTCCTCTCTGCCAACCAGTTTTCTATCCACCTCAATACATTTCCACCAATCCCATGCACTTTAATTTTGCATAATAATCTCTTATGCGGGACTTTGTCAAACTCCTTCTGAAAGTCCAAATATACCATATCAACTGGCTCCCCCTTGTCAACTGTACTGGTTACATCTTCAAAGAATTCCAACAGATTTGTCAAGCATGATTTTCCCTTTATAAATCCATGCTGACTCTGACTGATCCTGCCACTGCTTTCGAAATGTTCCGCTATGAAGTCCTTGATAATGGATTCAAGCATTTTCCTCACTACCGATGTTAGGCTTACTGGTCTATAATTTCCTGCTTTCTCTCTACCTCCCTTTTTGAATATCGGAGTGAATAATCAAAGCTTTCTTGTGTAAGATAGTTTTATGCGCGTGATTAATCCTAAGGAGGAAATCCACTACCCCAATTAGCTGGTGGCACTGGATGGATCTTGCACATTGCAGTTTAAGTACAACTTTAACTTGCACCTTCCATAACAGATTCTGCCAGCACCAAAACCTTTTAGTTTCCTCAATCCGTAGTTTATTGTATTTTGCCATTCTGTGTAAATATAAAAAGACCACTGGTTCAATATGAATTGTTTAATTCATTAGTGTGCTAGTCATGGAAATGTGTTAATAAACACATAATATACATTTTTACACGAACATCTTGTCCTTAATAAATGTGATTTTGGATTTAAGTGAAAAATAGTTATAGTATTAAGTATTATGTACAATATTATCTACTTAACACCAGTTCAAAGGACAAAACAGTAGGGTCCAACAGCAAATCTATCTGATAATTTACTGAGTTTATCCAACTTGTTATCATTTAGCCTTTGAAAACTCCAGTCTTTTTACACAAAAATAAAGTCTGAATGCAGATAAATCTCACATATATCTTTGGAAGTAACAAAGTTCACAACCTTTGAAAATTCTATTTTCCAAATTAACAATTTGTTTATAAGAATGTGCAGTAACTTGTAGTTCTCAAACTATTATGTACATCAATAGTATAAAAAGAATACAGGTATTTCTATTTGTACAATGAAAGGTGAGTATGACTGCTCTTATAATCGGAAGTATGCTGGTCACCTTTTTCTGTGATAATTTTCAAACATTTCTTGAGTAGCATCTCTTGTTCATATCCTACAGTACACCTTTATATGCTACTGCCAGTATAATGGACCTACAATAGAGAGAATATTCCAATCAGAAGTGCCTTTTTTGTATTATGCAGAGTGCTTTTCTTTTTGTTTAACCCCGCAGAAAAACTATATCAATACTAAACAGCCCCACACAATCCTGCACCCGGCCTGCAAATGTCTCGGAGGGGAGAAATGCTAAATGGTGGAAATGTATACATTTTTAGAACTGTTGAATGTTAAATATGCTTCACTTCCACCTGTGTGTCTTCACTGACCGAAACTAGGTCACTTTGGTGCATTTGGTTGTGTTTGTCAACATGTTTGCTGTATTCTGGCAAAACAAGTAAAGCAAAGGTTTGAGTTAAAAGAAAAATAGTACATTTGCACTTGTCTATGGATCAATTGCTGATCGAGTACACTGGTGAAGTGGGCACACACCTGGCAGCTGAAATTTAATGCAAAGAATTATGAAATGATGCATTTTGGAGGGAAACGTGAGCGATGATATTAACTAAATGGTACAGTTTTAACTGGGATGCACGAACAGAGATCTGAGTGTCACATACACAGATCCTTGAAGTTGATAAGACTGCATTTAAATCATTAGATTTATAGAGGTGTAGAATACAAAAGACAAATTATAAATCATTGGTCAGGCTTCAGCCAAAAGTGCAGAGAAGGTTTACTAGAATGGTACCAGGGATGAGGAACTAGTTGCGTGGAAGAGTTGGAGAAGTTAGGATTGATCGTCTGGGAGCAGAGAAGCACAAAGAGAAATTGAATACGTTTTCAAAATTATGAGGGGGTTTGATGGAGAAACTTCTTCCAGTGGCAGGAGTGTTGGTAAGACAGATGACACAATTTGCAAAATAACTGGAGGAAATGAGAAGGAAGATTACACACCGAGCTGTTCTGATCCTGAAGACAGGTTGAAGGAGATTCAGTAGGGTTTTCAATAGGAAAATCAGGTAAAATATTTATTTGTCCATGGTAAATTTTGTAGGGTGATGGGGAAAGAGCATGGGAGTGAGACTATTTGAATAGCTCTTGCAAAGAGCTCCGCAGGATAGGTGTTCGATAAAATAAATGTGACAACCTGATCTAGATTAAAATTAGATGATGTGTCGTCCTGCTTCAGGACATTAACTAATAATATAAATGAATCTATTGTTTTGCTTTAATGTAATTAATCAATGGATCAATTGATTTTTTCAAGTTGTTTGACACCCTCAGCAGATTGCAGTAAATGTTATATTTGGAATTAAGATAACAAGGGAAATAAAAATCTGTTGAGATAAATGTGCTTTTATTATAGCTTTATGGAAGACCTGTTGTAAGGTATCCTATAGGGAGGAAACAATTATAACCACTATTAAGTTAGAAGCTGTTGTTTTAACAAAATAAGTTTACTTCAAAGGTATGAAGTGAAACCTGACTGGAGAGAAAAGTACTGCATCATATTCTCTAGTAATTGATACACAAAATAAA
This sequence comes from Scyliorhinus torazame, assembly GCF_047496885.1. NCBI lineage: Eukaryota > Metazoa > Chordata > Chondrichthyes > Carcharhiniformes > Scyliorhinidae > Scyliorhinus > Scyliorhinus torazame. The sequence continues at coordinate 274,604,253 of NC_092708.1, forward strand.
TTCCTCCCTTCCCAGAGATATTGAACAATTTTAGTCAGATGGATGAGGAGAAAAAGGCATTGGCATTTTCCTCTCAGTTTTTAAGTAATGTGTTGCGTGGAACCAGCCTTATAATAATTCACTATATTCTAATAAATGAACACAATTGCATTTCATGTAGAATGAAAATGAAATGAAAATGAAATGAATGAAATGAAATGAATGAAATGAAATGAATGAAAAATGAAATGAAATGAGCCTGTCATGAAAGCTAAAATGATAGCAGATTTATCAGGATAGCTGTTCAAATTGACTTGGGAGAGAAAAACCACAAAAAAGGAACTGAGAAACAGTTAATTTATAAGATTACACATCAGCCGTGCAACTAAACTAAGAAGGCATTAATACAGCTGGTGAAGCTAAAACATGCATGTGAGGCAATCCAATCAAAGGAGAGAGGATGTTTTCAGGCAATATTTTACAAGGAAGGAAGACTGAATCTGAATAAAAGCAAAATGCTGAAAATGGAGCACTTAAAGAAAAAATAAGTTAATGTTTTGGGTAGAGCACAGGAATTCATTAGGGGTTGTCTTATGGGGAATGGTCAAATTGGTTAGAACTATACTCCTTGAAGTTTAGAAGAATGATAAATGATCTTATTGTAACATATATGGATGCTTGATAGAGCAAATACTGAGAGGATGGTTCATCAAAATTGCTAATACATCCTCCCTCAGAACATCTACCTCCTCCAGCCTACCCGCCTGTATCACACTCTCATCCTCAAAAACATGGCCCCTCTCCTTGGTGAACACTGAAGAAAAGTATTCATTCAACACCTCTCCTATTTTATTTCTCACATAACAGTAGAAAGCCTTGGGGTTTTCCTTGATCCGACCCGCCAAGGACTTCTCATGCCCCCTCCTAGCTCTCCTAAGCCCTTTTTTCAGCTCATTCCTTGCTACCTTGCAACCCTCAAGCGACCCAACTGAACCTTGTTTTCTCATCCTTACATACTCTTCCTTTTTCCTCTTGACAAGACATTCAACCTCTTTTGTGAACCATGGTTCCCTCACACGGCCATTTCCCCCCTGCCTGACGGGGACATGCCTATCAAGGACACGCAGTATTTGTTCCTTGAACAAGCTCCACTTTTCATTTGTGCCTTTCCCTGACAGCTTCTGTTCCCATCTTATGCTCCCTAATTCTTGACTAATCGCATCATAATTACCCCTCCCCCAATTATAAACCTTGCCCTGCCGTGTGGCCCTATCCCTCCATTGCAATAGTGAAAGACACCAAATTGTGGTCACTATCTCCAAAGTGCTCTCCCACAAACAAATCTAACACTTGGCCCGGTTCATTACCCAGTACCAAGTCCAATGTGGCCCCACCTCTTGTCGGCCTATCCACATATTGTGTCAGGAAACCCTTCTGCACACACTGTGCAAAAACTGCCCCATCCGAACTGTTCGACCTATAGAGGTTCCAATCAATATTTGGAAAGTTAAAGTCACCCATGACAGCTACCCTGAGACCTCCACACCTATCCATAATCTGTTTTGCTATTTCTTCCTCCACATCTCTATTACTATTTGGGGGCCTATAGAAAACTCCTAACAACGTGACCGCTCCTTTCCTATTTCTACCTTCAGCCCATATTACCTCAGTAGGCAGATCCCCCTTGAACTGCCTTTCTGCAGCCGTTAAACTATCCTTGATTAACAATGCTACTCCTCCATCTCTTTTACCACCTTCCCTACTCTTACTGAAACATATATACCCCGGAACTGCCAACATTCCTGTCCCTGTTCTAACCATGTCTCCGTAATGGCCACAGCATCGTAGTCCCAAGTACCAATCCACGCTCCAAGTTCATCTACCTTATTCCTTGCATTAAAGTAGACACACTTCAACCCACCTTCCTGTCTGCCGGTACACTCCTGCGACCTTGATACCGTCCTCAGTACCTCACTACTCTCAACACGGGCTTCTGGACTACAGCTTGTTTCCCATCCCCCTGAGAAATTAGTTTAAACTCTCCCGAAGAGCCGTAGCAAATTTTCCTCCCAGGATATTGGTGCCCCTCTGGTTCAGGTGCAAACTGTACTGTCTGAAAAGGTCCCACCTTCCCCAGAATGTGCTCCAATTATCCACGTAACTGAACCCTTCCCTCCTACACTATCCCTGCACTCTCTCCCTGTTCGTCAACTCGCTAGCACGTGGCACCGGCAGCAAACCAGAGATGACAACATGGTTTCTCCTGGCTCTCAGCTTCCACCCTAGCTCCCTAAATTCCTGTTTTAAATCCCCATCCCTTCACTCACCTGTGTCGTTGGTACCGATGTGTACCACGACTTGTGACTGTTCCCCCTCCCCCTTAAGGATTCTGAAAACACGGTCCGAGACGTCATGGACCCTGGCACCCGGGAGGCAATATACCATCCGTGAGTCTCTTTCGTTGCCACAGAACCATCTATCCCTCTAACTATCGAGTCCTCAATAACTATTGCTCTCCTGCTCTCCCTCCTTCCCTTCTGAGCCACAGGGATGGACTCAGTGCTGGAGATCCGGTCACCGTGGCTTACCACTGCTAGGTGCCCCCCCCAAAACAGTATCCAAAGCGGTGTACTTGTTACTGAGGGGAACGACCACAGAGGATCCCTGCACTGACTGCTTCCTCCCAGCCCCTCTCACCGTCACCTTGATTCTTCGGAGTAACTACATCTCTGAAGCTTCTATCTATGACCACCTCTGCCTCCCAAGTGATCCAAAGTTCATCCAGCTCCAGCTCCAGTTCCCTAACGCGGTTTCTGAGGAGCTGGAGATGGCTGCACTTCCCACAGGTGAAATCAGCAGGGCCACTGACGGCGTCCCTCACCTCAAACATTCTGCAGGAGGAACATTGCACTGCCTTCCCTGCCATCCCCACTAGATAACTTGCGGTTAGTCCCTGGCCAGATGGGATATGTCCTAGGATTCTTTGGGAGGCAAGGGATGAGATTGCAGAGCCTTTGGCTTTGATCTTTGGGTCCTCACTGTCCACAGGGATAGTGCCAGAGGACTGGAGAGTGGCAAATGTTGTTCCTCTGTTCAAGAAAGGGAATAGGAATGACCCTAGTAATTATAGGCCAGTTAGTCTTATCTCGGTGGTCGGTAAGTTAATGGAAAAGGTCCTGAAGGATAGGATTTATGACCATTTGGAAAGATGCAGCTTAATCTGGGATAGTCAACACGGATTCATGAAGGGTAGGTCTTGCCTCACAAATGTGATTGAATTCTTTGAGGAGGTAACTAAGTGTGTAGATGAAGGTAGAGCAGTTGATGATGTGTACATGGATTTTAGTAAGGCGTTTGATAAGGTTCCCCATGGTCGGCTCATGAAGAAAGTAAGGAGGTGTGGGATAGAGGGAAATTTGGCCAATTGGATAAGTAACTGGCTATCACATAGAAGACAGGGTGGCAGTGGATGGAAAATTTTCAGACTGGAGACCAGTTACCAGCGGTGTACCACAGGGATCAGTGCTGGGTCCTCTGCTATTTGTGATTTTTATCAATGACTTGGAGGAGGGGGCTGAAGGTTGGTCAGTAAATTTGCTGATGACACCAAGATTGGTGGAATAGTGGATGAGGTGGAGGGCTGTTTTAGGCTGCAAAGAGACATTGATAGAATGCAGAGCTGGGCCAAAAAATGGCAGATGGAGTTTAACCCTGATAAGTGCGAGGTGATTAATTTTGGTAGGAAATATTTGAATGTGGATTACAGGGTCAACGGCAGGGTTCTGAGGAATGTGGAGGAACAGAGAGATCTTGGAGTTCATGTCCACAGATCTCCGAAGGTTGCCACTCAAGTGGATAAAGCCGTGAAGAAGGCTTATAGTGTGTTAGCGTTTATTAATGGGGGGCTTGAGTTTAAGAGCCATGGGGTTGTGCTGCAACTGTACATGATCCTGGTGAGACCACATTTGGAGTATTGTGTGCAGTTCTGGTCACCTCATTATAGGAAGGATGTGGAAGCATTGGAAAGGGTGCAAAGGAGATTTACCAGCATGCTGCCTGGTTTGGAGGATAGGTCTTATGAGGAAAGGTTGAGGGAGCTTTTCTCATTGGAGCGAAGGAGGATGAGAGGTGACTTAATTGAGGTGTATAAGATGATGAGAGGGATAGTAGAGTGGACGTTCAGCGACTTTTTCCTCGGGTGGATGTAGCTGTTACAAGGGGGCATAACTATAAGGTTCATGGTGGGAGATATAGGAGGGATGTCCGAGGTAGGTTCTTTACTCCGAGAATGGTTAGGGTGTGGAATGGACTGCCTGCTGTGATAGTGGAGTCGGACACTTTAGGAACTTTCAAGCGGTTATTGGATAGGCATGTGGAGCACACCCGAATGACAGGGAGTGGGATAGCTTAATCTTGATTTTGGATAAAGCCTGGCACAACATCGGGGGCCGGCTCTTCTATGTTCTATCTCATAGAATCTAGAACTAAGTGGTCTCCCATTTAAGGGGTCTCACAAAAGGTTGTTGTATTTTGCATATTGTAAGAGCTCATGGTTTTGGAGGTGGTACATTGACATGGATAAAGAATTGGCTAATGGGCAGGAAACAGCAAGTGGATATAAGGGGCTCTTTTTCAGGTTGGCAACCTGTAACCAGCGGGTTCCACAGTGATCAGTGGTGGGACTGCAATGGAGAGGGATCCAAGCAGTTTGCAAGATATATTGATAGATTAAGTAAGTGGGGGAAAAAGTTAGCAAATGGAGTAATGTGGGAAAATGTGAAGTTGTTCATTTTGGAAGGGAGAACAAAAGAACAGTATTATTTAAATGGAGAAAAACTGCAGAAAGCTGCACACAAAGGGACTTGGGCATAGTTGTGAACTAAACCTAGAAAGCTAGCACACAGGTGCAGCAGGTAATCAGGAAGTCTAATGGAATGTTGGCCTTTATTTCAAGGTGGTTGGAGGTGGCGGTCTTGCAAATGTACAAGGTACCGCATCTGGAATACTGTAAGCCGTTTTGGTCCCCTTATTTAAGGAAAGATATTTCATTGGAAGCAGTTCAGAGAAGGTTCACTCGGATGATCCCGTTGGGACTCATTGGAATTTAGAAGAATGAGAGGTGATCTCATTGACACACATTGGATTCTTAAGGAGCTTGACAGAGTAAATGTCGGATTAGCCATGATCCTATTGAATGGCGGAGCAGGCTTGAGGGGCTGAATGGCCAACTCCTATTTCTTGTAGTCTTAAGACAAAATATGAGGAATTTATTTTCTGAGGATTGTTAGTCTTTGGAATTCTCTTCCACAGAGAGCAGTGGGTCATTCAATGTATTCCAAGCTGAGTTAGACAACTTTTAGATTGACAAGGGAGTCCACAGTTATGGGGAGCAGGGAGGGAAGCGGAGTTATGGCCACAATCGGATTGGCCATGATATTTAATGGTGCAGCAGGTTCGAAGGGCAGAATGGTAGAATACGTACTTTAATAGGGATTGATTGATTTGACTTTTTCTGTGCCATTTTGATTCTATTGTGCTCAAAAAAGTTTGAAACATACTTCCAACCCTACATGATACCCTGACTTCAAAGATTCTCATGTTTAGAAATAGACATTTAGTTGCTATTTTGGCTAATTCTCAGATCTGGGCCATTCAACAAGTAGGGAGCAAAAAACTGAGAAACCAAAACTCATACTGATCACCTAGATTGAGGCACAATGGAGTAACACAAACTAGTCAAGTAGCTGAATTCTCTGCTTCTTTCAGCACAAGGAAGGAATGCGAAGAAAGGTAGTGAAGTTAGAAATCTCAAATCAATTTGGAAATCGTAGATCCATTTATTTTAAACTTTAGTTTTTCTCTTGCTGTGCTCATAGTTGGAGTACGACAGAGGATTTGTTTATTAAATCAAATACAAGAGTATTTTACTGAGGGCTCTCCAATTTTCTACCTGTTAAAAATGGACCCCAATTCCTAAGCAAAATAATCTATCAACCAATGTTTCCTTTCATTCACTGTTTTGGCTGACCCCCGAGGCCAACAGTGTTGTTAACTTTAAGATATTGCCTGAAAACATCTATTAATCACCACATTCAAGCAACAAAAGAGGAAAAACAGAACTTCTACCCCATCACCTGAGTCCCACAGCTCCCCACACACGCCACCATTATCCCTGCTGTTGTAGATGCTGGTTTCGTGACCAGTGCTTGGAGCAACTTGAACAGCAAAAGCTGGAGTAGTACTGATTGGAGCAGAGATTTGCCTGTACGATCAGATCACAATTAGCCAGTTCTGGTTGATCAACACACACTGAATCATGGTCTGTAGGTTGCACCACTGGTTCCACGGCTGAAAAAATTATCAGGTCAAAATACTTTTAAATGGAACAAAAATTGACCCGTTTCATCTGACCATGTTAGTGACTCTATTTCACAATTGTGTACAGAACATACAGAAATTAGCTCTCAGTTCGCCACCAACCCCAAGATTGAGAACCGATTGCATATGCAGTTAAAATAGCATTTTCTTCTGAGTCAGGGGAGTTGTCATCAAACAGGGCATAAAATATAGAATTCCTACAGTGCAGAAGGAGGCCATTCGGCCCATCAGGTCTGCACCAACCCTCTGAAAGAGCACTCTACCTAGGCCCACTCCTCCGCCCTATCCCTGTAACCCCACCCAACCTTTTGGACACTAAGGGGCAATTTAGCATAGCCAACCCACCTAAGCTGCACATCTTTAGACTGTGGGAGGAAACTGGAGCACATAGAGGAAACCCACGCAGACACTGGGAGAAAATGCAAACTCCACATGGTCACCTAAGGCCAGAATTGAACCCGGGTCCCTGCCACTGTGAGACACCATTGCTAACTACTATGCCACCAGGCCGCCCATCTACCCGCCGTTCAATAATAAGTTCAACATCCTCAATAGAAGACTCTGGGCCAATGGCCTCATCCAATGCTGTAATGACTCTCACTAATAATTCTGTAAGAATAAAAGTCGCTAGTAATGGGAATCCTGGGCTGTTTTGGTTAGAAATTAAAGTGTGTTTAGAGACTATGTAATTTGCTCTTTCAGATTTTTTCCAGTTGTGACTTGATACATTGGGTTAATACAAATAAGAGTTCCTAACTTTGTTCCAATTGTTTATGCAGTTGAAAGACCCGTTTCTGTAACCCAGAAAATAACAAGCGTAAAGGATCATGTAAAACCTGTGTAGCTGAAATGAAGCGTGTAATTTTCTTTACCAACAACACCACTTGTATGTAATGCAAATTTTACTTGCACCCCCTTTTTATATACAGAAGTCTACTAGAATACTATTAATCACCACATTCAAGCAACAAAAGAGGAAAAACCTGGCGTTGCTACCTTTGAGCAACGCCAGGCTATTGGTTATGAGAATCTGTATTCACTGATAGGTTATTTCTGAGAAGGGGGTCACTGAATAGCAGTGCGACTTGGCTGCTTTTACTCTCTCTTTCTTCCTCACCAGGAGACTGAGATTAAATTGAGCATTGCTGAAACTTCAAATAAGTTCAGCTGATTAAGCACAGATTAATGGCCAGTAAAATGGTGGGGAGCCACATCAGGACAGCTTCCCAGAGGCAAGCTGCGCAGTGGAGTAGCTGCCTGCTCCAAAGGAGGAGACAGACAATTTGGATAATTGAAGTCCAAGTAGGGACCACTTTACATGCCATTTTGATGATAGTGAAGTGCTTCCCCCCGCCCCCCCCCCCCAATGGGGGGACTGCCGGCTTCATGGGGGAAGGGGTGGTCATTGGAATTATGGGTGGGTAAGGCAGCCTCAGTGCCCCAACAATCCACCACCCCTCACTCCCTGGAAGGCATTTCCCCTCTGACCCCTAAATGTTTAATTTACTTACTTGCCCAAACTCGCACGGTCTCCTACCTGACTTAGCAGCACACGCCTGTCTTGGAGGCGTTGCTGAAGCTTCAGAGCTGCCGGCCCTCTGATCGGGCTGGCCATAACAGGAGCCTGCAAGCAGCCAATTAGAATAGCAAGCATGGGATCGATCCACTCATCAGCCCATATTGCAGTCCCATAGCCCATGATAAGATTTAGCCCAGTGCCCCGGCTGAATCAGATATGCATTCGATTACTAGTTTAAAACTGGAGCTCCCTCATCCACACTCTACCCTCAGCAACATGGTTAGTTGCCACTGCATTAGCTTTCACAAATATTCTGATTATATTCAGCTTTACCTCTCCTAGGTAACTGCAGTGGTTATGATTTTCCATAATACTCTTGATTCTAGAACGATCTTTACAGATTGCAAGTTAGCAATTTTTTTTAGCATGTGCAGTAATCATAAAAGCCAGGCAATAGCTTCCACAGTGGCTAAATGGAGCTATCTGAGCTTCTGCTGAATTTTGTCAGGGGCAATCTTCAATACTGTGAGTCATTGATTGGGGCGCACCACAGCTGCAGTCTAGGCCCCCTGCAAGACTCCACTTGTGCCGATATGCTGCATAAAGGCCCTGGTCAGTGCAGAAACAGTTGAGGAGTGACCAATGTTGGTGAGCAAGGTTGAAACCAGCTGTGGGATCTGTGTTCGCAAATGTAGCACTGCTATTCAACAAAGGAGGGAGAGAAAAAACAGTTAGCCAGACATCAGTAGTTGGGATAATGCCAGGCTCTATTATTAAGAATGTCTTAACAAGCTTAGAAAATCATAGTATGATCAAAATCAATATGGATTTACAAATGAGAAATTGTTTTTGACAAATTTAGAATTTTTATGTGGATATAACTTGTCAGGTGGATAAAATGGTGTCAGTACTTGGATTTCCAAAAGGTTTTCGATGAGTTGCCACATAAAAGGTAAAGGCAAGATTATGGCTCATGGTTAATGGACATGAAGCAGAGAATATGGATTAGTGGGGCATTTTCAAGTCAGAAGATTAATAGTGGAGTTTTTTGAGGATTGGTGCTGGGGCCTCAGCTGAGAGGAAGACAGGGTAGTCATTTTGAGGTTATGTCCCTTGGATCGGGAATTTAGAACACTGGGTGGGGCATTTGGAGGATTGTGGATGTTTCATTGTTGAGCTTATTCAAGGCTGAAATCAATAGATTTTTGATCTGTCAGGAAATTAAGGGGAGTGGCAGGAAAACAGAATTGGTGTAGAGGATTAGCCATTATAATGACAGCAAACTAGAGGGGCTGAATGGTCTTCCATGCTCTTATTCTTACGTTCTTCTGCTAATACTCCATCACCATGACCAAAATTGTCATTTTCAACCTCTGTCATAAGCAGCAGTTCCTTGCAACAGATTTAATTTCCTCCCCTCCACTACACTGTTCAATCTAAGCCATCATCACTAGAACTTTTCCAAGCGTTCTTACATCTCGAAAAAGTTAGTACACCATAAAGGGAGCAATTGAGGGGTTCTACAGGAGATGGCAGCTGTTTACTTTAAAGGGAGCTGGGATTAGGTGGGATGGGGAAATCGGGCAGGGATTAAGTAGGAGAATGGGGCCCTCATTGTTTAGCACAAATTTGCAGTTCAATGATTGACTAAAATGAACAGTAAGTTACAAAAGTTACAGTAAATTACTGGAGCTGGTTTAGCACAGTGGGCTAAATAGCTAGTAATGCAGAGCAAGGCAGCAGCGCGGGTTAAATTCCGGTACCGGCCTCCCCGAACAGGTGCCGGAAAAGGCGACTAGGGGCTTTTGACAGTAACTTCATTGAAGCCTACTTGTGACAATAAACGATTATTATTATTAAAACTTGGTATTAATGAAGTTCACAGCATCTGCTGACCATCAATACGTTAACCTTGGTTAAAAGAACACAATCAAATCAAGCTGTCCAAACTCAATCGTTGCAGCTTTGTATTTTTTGAGCTGGTGAAATGGGGAGGGGGAACAATATTTTTACAATTCATTTGCTGTCAGTAATCACCTTAAATATGCACAGTCCCTGTAATTTAAGGGTTAGAACAATTGCTGCACTAAATCTGGAAAGGGGAAGGATGCTGTGATTTGATTGTGAAACAAACCTAGATGTAACTGGAACCATTACTCACATGTGACTGTCAACTCAGCACTTGCACTGACTGAGTGTGAGCCGCTGTACACATTGCAGGTGTAAGTACCAGAATCTCCCAACTGAACATTGTGCAGAGTCAAAGTACCATCTGGTGAGATGTCGATGTGCTCCCCATCCGCTCTTAGAGGGATTCCATTCCTGTTTTGGAGAGATGAACAGGTCATAAATTGCTATCTGCAACTCTTCCCCTTGCTTTATAGGTGTATTCTTTGGAAAATTATAAAATATTCTCTTCAACCACTTGCTTGTTGGGACAGGGATGTGGGGAGGAAGGGAAGAATGAATGATCAAACTGTTCTTGCAATGGAGTAGGAAATTAATTTGATCTTCAGTCGATGTTCGTTCATACCGTTACACTCTCAGATGGGGTGTTCGATATTGAGGGATGCCTTGCAATAGTGGAGGATTTCCTGATAGGGAGTGAATGAAAGAAGGCAAAGAAAATCTTGCATTTATATAGTGCCTTTCATGACATAAGGAAGTCCCACATTTTTGCAGCCAATTATTGAAGTGTAATCGCTATAGGAAACGCGGCAAGCCAATTTACAAAGAACCAGATCCCCAAATCAGCAATGTGATGAAAAATTAAATGAAAATCGCTTATTGGCACGAGTAGACTTCAATGAAGTTACTGTGAAAAGCCCCTGATAATGTCCAGATGATCTGCTTTTGGTGATGTTGGTCAAGGGATAAATCTTGATCAGGATACTGGGTTAATCCCACAGCGCAGCCCACCAACTGCTCTTTTATATCCACACACAAAGGCTAACAAGGCCTCCAGTTTAACATCTGATCCAAAGGATGGCACCTCCAACAGTGCAGACTTGAACACAAGACACAGGGGCAAGTCTTTGCTCTGCGCCAGAGTACAGACAGATAATGAAGGAGCGTTACTCATTGATGCCAATCATGAGGCCAATGGGATTAACATGATTTAAAGATCCTCCCCTCATACAGGGTCAGAGTGTACCGTGCTTTGGTTAATTTCACATTGTTACCTTGTCCATCGTATATTAGCATTAGCTGTGACACATGGAAATTCAGCTGTTCCGCTTGAGGCCACATGTAGATTCTGGGGAGGTCTTGTAATCTTCAGCGCTCCTGATGAAGACAGAACTCTGGTTAGCTTTTTTACAAATCCTTCTTGCCGTTAGGGGGAAGGGAATGCCATGAATATCCTCAAGACAGCAACATTCTGGAAACTTTGTCATGCTGCTGTTACTGCTTCCCTAGCAGCGAGGAACACGGGCAGCAGGAGAAGTTCTCTTATCCCAGTTTGAGACTGTCCCATTGAAAAATCTCACCGAGAACTGAGAGAAACCAATTGTCAATAGCAAGAGATGACTCTGCCACCCACAGTCAGGATCATCAATATTATTTATTCCTCAAAAGGAAACTGTGCAACAGATAATGGCACCAAATTTCTGTTAACTGCAGGGAGGGTTATCAGTCAAAGAAAGGCTGGGGAGACCACATTGCAAGATGCAAGGAAATGTTTCCATCTACAATTTGCAATTAAAGGAATGTTCAAGGGCCTGTTTTCTGTACAAAACATCCTAAGGAGCATGACTTCCTGTACAAAACTCTCCCCTGCAGATCTGCCATTTTCCAGGTCTCCATTGACACCCAAAAATATTTTATCATGTTATATTTCCAAGCTGTATTGTGAAGGAATAGTGTGCTTCAGACCAGGTTTAATGCTGCTCCCCAGGCAGCTGAACTGGGGTAAACCTGTCCTGTAAATGCCAACATACTATCCCCAATACTCAAAGTTCTGCGGCCAGGATAGTATGTTGCCTCTCTGGTCAAGGATATCACAGCTGCAGGACATTGTTTCGGAGGAAGGCTAAACAGCGAGAGTCATGGTCTATGTTTGTACAAATTACTTCAGTAGGAAAGGGATGAGGTTCTGAAAGAGATATTGGGGAGCTGGGAAGGAGATTGAAAATCCAGTTCCTAGTGAACATTGAGCGATTGAAGCATTGGGACCAGTGCTGGGGAAGGTGGGACCTCTCAGGCAGTTTACACCTGAACAGGACTGGGAGATTTGCTAGTGCAGTTGGATCTGGGGGACCATTTAAGGTTGATTGACCCTGAGGACAAATTCAGAGCAAGGAACGGGAGATGGAAAATTAGTAAGCGACTTTGAAAGACAGAAAAAGCACAACATAAAAAGTTAGAGGTTAAACGGGAATTTGGCAGTGTTAATAGGCACATATGTAAATCAAGAATTATAGCAAATAATGGTGAGCTGAGGGGACAGATGGCAGAATGATACAATTGCTATAATGGAAGAGAGGAGCAAAAATGGCAACTCAACAACCCTAGATATAGAGTTTTCAGGCAGGATAAGATAGGAGAATAAAAAACTGTGGGTGTAGCATTATTGGTTAAACCATCAATTACAGCTGTGGGGTGGGCTGAATGATCAAATGAGGTCATATCGGTTGAGCTCAGAAATAAAAAAAGTGCAGCCACACTGACAGCAGAAGGCAGTTAGAAGAGCAAAGATGTGGGCAAACTTCTGAGTGCAAAAACAATGGGGCAATAATAATTGGGGATTTCAACTTTCGGCATATCAACTGGGACAAAGTAAAAGTAAAGTTGCCATAGTCCCAGATGACCACAGGCTACTTTCCCCTTTGAGGGGAGAGCTGACTCGTGGTGATTTAACCTGAGGATCACCACACCTCAGGCGAGGAACAAAGTTGAAAAGGCGGAGCCTTCATAAATAACACAGTCGGTCTGAGAATTGAACCCGTGCTGCAAAACAAATCACTGTCCAGACAACTGACCTAAACCTGCCCCAACTGGGGTACAGCACATAACAGGAGGGAACAAACTTCTAGATTTAGTCATAGATCCAACTCAATAGCCTAATCTTGCTTTCTCCCCATAGCCTCTGATCCCATTCTCCCCAAGTGCTATATCCAGCCGCCTCTTGAATATATTCAAAGTTTTAGCATCAACTACTTCCTGTGGTAATGATTTCCACAGGCTCATCACTCTTTGTGTGAAGAAATGTCTCCTTATCTCTGTCCGAAATGGTTACCCTGAATCCTCAGACTGTGACCCCTGGTTCTGGACACACCCATCATCGGGAACATCTTCCCTGCATCTACCTTGTCTAGTCCTGTTAGAATTTTCTAAGTCTCTATGAGATCCCCCCTCATTCTTCTGAACTCCAGCGAGAACAATCCCAACCTAGTCAATCTCTCCTCCTTTTGTTTTTCTTTAGCTGGTGCAGACACAATGGGCTGAATGGCCTCCTTCAGTACTGTAACTTTTCTATGGTTTTAGGTTTTTAGTAATCTTTATTAGTGTCAGAAGTAGGCGTCACTGCAATGAAGTTACTGTAGAAATGCCCTCGTCGCCACATTCCGGCACCTGTTCAGCTACACCGAGGGGGAGTTCAGAATGTCCAAATCACCTAACAGCACATCTTTCAGGACTTGTGGGAGGAAACCAGAGCACCCAGAGGAAACCCACGAAACACAGGGAGAACATACAGACTCCGCACAGACAGTGACCCAAGCCAGGAATCAAACCCGGGTCCCTGGCTCCGTGAAGGAAGTGCTAACCAATGCCATTGCCCTTACCCATGCCAATTGAAAACAACACAATAACTTGTGTTGATCCTTTAATAAATAGTGACATTTGGATTAGTTTAAGTTGAGACACAGAGAACTGATGTTGAGCCAGGGGCTAATCACGGTAGTGAGTGAGGCACGTATCTTTGGCAATCTGACTTTACACTCAGTGCAGCTGAGTCAGATGCCAGGGATGTCCTAGGTTTGATCTCCAGTTTGTGAAGTAACTGATCTAGGGTAGGTTGGCAGTAGGCAACCTATCATTAGTCTCAGTATCCCTATGGTGGGACAGAGCAAAACTGGCGAGAGTTCCTGTTCCTCATCACTAAACAGAGATTCTGCCTGCCCTCTCAGATAGAAGTGAAAGGTCCCACCGCAGACCTTCAAAGAGCAGGGGAGTTCAAGTCAATATTATTATTGTTTATCATATTATTATCACATTGCTGTTTGTGGAATCTTGCAGTGTGTGAAGTGGTTGCTGCATTTCCTACAATATGCTTTGGGATGTTCTGAGGTCATGAAAGGCTTTCCAGAAATGCATGTTTATAAAGTTCAAAAGCTGGTACCTCTGACAATGCTGTGTTCCCTCAGTACAGAATGGGAGTGTCAGCTTGGACTATGTGCTTGTGTCTCTAGAGCCTGACTGAATCAAGGCTGGGGGGGGGGGGGGGGGGGGGGGGGGGGGGAGAGAGAGAGAGAGAGAGAGAGAGAGAGAGAGAGAGAGAGAGAGAGAGAGAGAGGAGTCATTCAAGTCGATTTGTAAAATGACCCATCTTTTCCTACTTGTTTATTACAAATCTTGAGCAATGAGGGAGAAACCCCCAGTGGCTGGTTACAGCAATCTTCCCAGACCCGTGTCATGCTCCTCGTGTGCGATGTGGGAGCTCAGGGACACGTCCACTGTCCCTGGCTCCTTCACGTGCAAGAAGTGTGTCCAGTTGCAGCTCCTGTTAGACCGCTTGACGGCTCTGGAGCTGCGGATGGAGCATCCGCGATGCTGAGGACATCGTGGGTAGCACGTTTAATGAGTTGGTCACACCTCAGGTGAAAGTTACTGAGGGAGATAGAAAATGGGTGACCAAAAGACAGAGCAAGAGTAGGAATGCAGTGCAGGTGTCCCCTGCGGTTATCTCCCTGCAAAACAGATATACCGCTTTCGATACTGTTGAGGGAGATGGCTCACCAGGGGAAGGCAGCAGCAGCCAAGTTCGTGGCACCGTGGCTGGCTCTGCTGCGCACTAGGACAGGAAGAAGAATGGCAGGGCTATAGTGACAGGGGACTCAACTGTAAGGGGAATAGACAGGCGGTTCTGCGGTCGCAATCGAGACTCCAGGATGGTATATTGCCTCCCTGTGCAAGGGTCAAGGATGTCTCGGAGCGGCTGCAGGACATTCTGGGGGGGGGGGGGTGAACAGCCAGCTGTCGTGGTGCACATAAGCACCAACGATATAGGTAAAAAACGGGACGAGGTCCTACAAGCTGAATTCAGGGAGTTAGGAGTTAAATTAAAAAGTAGGACCTCAAAGATAATAATCTCAGGATTGCTACCTGTGCCACGAGCTAGTCAGAGTAGGAATATCAGGTTAGATAGGAGTAATGCGTGGCTCGAGAGAAGGTGCAAGAGGGAGGGATGGTGCAAGGATCTGGATCGACGCAGGCTGGGAGGGCCGAAGGGCCTGTTCCTGTGCTGTAATTTTCTTTGTTCTTTGATTCAAATTCATGGGGCATTAGAACCGGTTCTTGGGGAGGTGGGACCAGTACAAACTGGACATTCTGGACCTGGTCAGGACTGGAACCAATGTCTTTGCTAGAGCTGTTGGGGAGGGTTTAAACTAATGTGGCAGGGGGATGGGAACCAATGCAAGAAGTCGGAAGGTAGTAAAACAGGGACAGAAACAAAAGGCAGTAAGGGGGAAAAGTGTAAGGCAAAGAAGCCACAGTCAAAAATCAAAAAGGGCGACAGTACAAGGTACAGTGACTGAGGGGAGTTCAGTGAATATGCGTAGTAATACTAAAAGGAATAAAATGGGAAGTAAAAACATAAATGGTAAGCGACGCAGCAGATTGTTACATGAAGATGTGGGTTCAACGACAAGGAAAATTAGGAGAAAAGTTAAGAGGAAATATAATTTAGGAGAGGTTACTGATCGAGGTGTTAAGATTTAAAACAGAGGTATAAAAGCCAACATAAGTGTACTTTACCTGAATGCTCGTAGTATTCGGAATAAGGTAAATGAGCTGATGGCGCAAATCATCGTGAATGACTATGATTTAGTGGCCATTACTGAAACATGGTTAAACGATGGTCACGACTGGGAGTTAAATATCCAAGGGTATCAAACTATTCGGAGGGACAGAGTGGATGGTAAGGGAGGTGGTGTAGCTCTGTTATTTAAGGATGACATCCGGGCAATAATAAGGGATGACATTGGTGCTATGGAAGATAAGGTTGAATCCATTTGGGTGGAAATCAGGAATAGTAAGGCGAAAAAGTCACTGATAGGAGTAGTCTATAGGCCACCAAATAGTAACATTATGGTGGGGCAGGCAATAAACAAAGAAATAACTGATGCATGTAGAAATGGTACAGCAGTTATCATGGGGTATTTTAATCTACATGTCGATTGGTTTAACCAGGTCGGTCAAGGCAGCCTTGAGGAGGAGTTTAATAGAATGTATCCGCGATAGTTTCCTAGAACAGTATATAATGGAACCTACGAGGGAACAAGCGGTCCTAGATCTGGTCCTGTGTAATGAGACAGGATTGATCAATGATCTCATAGTTAGGGATCCTCTCGGAAGGAGCAATCACAATATGGTGGAATTTAAAATACAGATGGAGGGTGAGAAGGTAAAATCAAACACTAGTGTTTTGTGCTTAAAGAAAGGAGATTATAATGGGATGAGAGAAGGGCTAACTAAGGTAGACTGGGAGCAAAGACTTTATGGTGAAACAGTTGAGGAACACTGGAGAACCTTCCAAGCGATTTTTCACAGTGCTCAGCAAAGGTTTATACCAACAAAAAGGAAGGACGGTAGAAAGAGGGAAAATTGACCTTGGATATCTAAGGAAATAAGGGAAAGTATCAAATTGAAGGAAAAAGCATACAAAGTGGCAAAGATTAGTGGGAGACTAGGGGACTGGGAAATCTTTAGGGGGCAACAGAAAGCTACCAAAAAAGTTACAAAGAGTAAGATAGATTATGAGAGTAAACTTGCTCAGAATATAAAAACAGATAGTAAAAGTTTCTACAAATATATAAAACAAAAAAGAGTGGCGAAGGTAAATATTGGTCCTTTAGAGGATGAGAAGGGAGATTTAATAATGGGAGATGAGGAAATAGCTGAGGAACTGAACAGGTTTTTTTGGGTCGGTCTTCACAGTGGAAGACACAAATAACATGCCAGTGACTGATAGAAATGAGGCTATGACAGGTGAGGACCTTGAGAGGATTGTTAGGGGATTGTTAGAGGATAAAGGGCAGGTCGTGCCTAACTAATTTAGTGGAATTTTTTGAGGACATTACCAAAGCGGTAGCTAACGGGGAGCCAATGGATATGGTATATCTGGAATTCCAGAAAGCCTTTGGCAAGGTGCCACACAAAAGGTTGCTGCATAAGATAAAGATGCATGGCATTAAGTAGCATGGATAGAGGGTTGGTTAATTAATAGAAAGAAAAGAGTGGGAATTAATGGGTGTTTCTCTGGTTGGCAATCAGTAGCTAGTGGTGTCCCTCGGATCAGTATTGGGTCCACAATTGTTCACAATTTGCATAGATGATTTGGAGTTGGGGACCAAGGGCAATGTGTCCAAGTTTGCAGACGATACTAAGATGAGTGGTAAAGCAAAAAGTGCAGAGGATACCGGACGTCTGCAGAGGGATTTGGATAGATTAAGTGAATGGGCTAGGGTCTGGCAGATGGAATACAATGTTGACAAATGTGAGGTTATCCATTTTGGTAGGAATAACAGCAAAAGGGATTATTATTTAAATGATAAAATATTAAAACATGCTGCTGTGCAGAGAGACCTGGGTGTGCTAGTGCATGAGTCGCAAAAAGTTAGTTTACAGGTGCAACAGGTGATTAAGAAGGCAAATGGAATTTTGTCCTTTATTGCTAGAGGGATGGAGTTTAAGACTAGGGAGGCTATGCTGCAATTGTATAAGGTGTTAGTGAGGCCACACCTGGAGTATTGTGTTCAGTTTTGGTCTCCTTACCTGAGAAAGGATGTACTGGCGCTAGAGGGTGTGCAGAGGAGATTCACTAGGTTAATCCCAGAGCTGAAGGGGTTGGATTACGAAGAGAGGTTGAGTAGACTGGGACTGTACTCGTTGGAATTTAGAAGGATGAGGGGGGATTTTATAGAAACATATAAAATTATGATGGGAATAGATAGGATAGATGCGGGCAGGTTGTTTCCACTGGCGGGTGAAAGCAGAACTAGGGGGCATAGCCTCAAAATAAGGGGAAGTAGATTTAGGACTGAGTTTAGGAGGAACTTCTTCACCCAAAGGGTTGTGAATCTATGGAATTCCTTGCCCAGTGAAGCAGTAGAGGCTCCTTCATTAAATGTTTTTAAGATGAAGATAGATAGTTTTTTGAAGTATAAAGGGATTAAGGGTCATGGTGTTCGGGCCGGAAAGTGGAGCTGAGTCCACAAAAGATCAGCCATGATCTCACTGAATGGCGGAGCAGGCTCGAGGGGCCAGATGGCCTATTCCTGCTCCTAGTTTGTATGTTCCAAAACTAAAGCAGTCATAAAAATGCAAAGTTGACAGTGTAAAAACCTTTGACCTTAAGTTCCACCACCATCCTTTCCACTGGTCCCACATTATTGTGAGCAACACAGACGTATTCCCCTGCATCGCTAGGCACTACAGAGGTAAAGCGTAAAGACTGGTCATCCAGCTGAGTGAGGCGAGGCCTGGTTGCCAGTCCCAACCGTGTGCCGTTTCTCTCCCAGAACACCTGTGGTCTTGGCAGTCCTTCAGCCAGGCAGGGCAGCTGTGCTGAGAAGCCAACCCGAGCTTCAATCACAGACAAACTTGGTCGGATGTGAGTAGCAGCTGGACACAGGGAACAGCAGAAGAGACAAATCAGATATACAATATCCAATGTTCCCAAAGAGAATCGTCTGAGATTATAGAAACAAATTGACCAGCTTTATCAATCAACATCATTCAGCTTTTCAAAAAAAACAATAGTGATCTAAACAATTTACTCTCTACAGCCCAGGGAGAGGACTTCATTAACCAGGGTCTCCTCATTCAGGTATTGAAGAGTTTGCAGAATCTTACAGTAAAGGACGAGGCCATTCAGCCCAACTTTTCTGTGCCAGCTCTTTGAAAGAACTATCCAATTAGTTCCACGCCCCTGGCTCTGTTCCAAAGAGAACAGTCCCAATTTTTCCAACCTCTCATCATAACTGATAACATCCCGATGAACTACTCTGTACCCTTTCTATGGCCTTTATATATTTCCAGAAGTGTGGTGCTGAGAATTGTCACAATATTCCAGTGATTAATAAAGTTCCAGCATGATCGCTTTGATTTTATATTCCATTCCTTTAGTTATAAAGCCAGTAGCCCCAATGCTTCTTTAACTGCCTTATTAACTTTGATGGATTTGTGTAGAGGGACACAGAAAAACAGAAGGAGGAGGAGGCCATTCGGTCCTTTGAGCCTGCTCCGCCATTCATTATGATCATCGCTGATCATCTAGTTCAGTACCCTGATTCCGCCTTCCCCCCCCCCTATATCCCTTGAGCCCCAATAGCAATATCTAATTCCTTCTTGAAATTACACAACGTTTTGGCCTCAACTACTTTCTGTGGAAGCGAACTCCACAGATTCACCACTCTCTGGGTGAAGAAATTTCTCCTCACCTCAGTCCTAAAAGGTTTACCCCTTTCCTCAAACTGTGACCCCTAGTTTTGGACACCTCCATCATCGGGAACATTCTTTCTGAATCTATCCTGTCTAATCCTGTTGGAATTTTATAAGTTTTTATGAGATCCCCTCTCACCCTTCTAAACTCCAATGAATAGAATCCTAACCAATTTAGTCTCTCCTCATATGACAGTCCCGCCATCCCAGGATTCAGTCTGGTAAACCTGCGCTGCCCTCCCTCCATAGCAAGAACATATTTCCTCAGATAAGGACACCAAAACTGCACACAATATTCCAGGTGTGGCCTCACCAGTACCCTACACAAATGTAGTAAAGCATCACTATTCCTATTCTCAAATCCTCTTGCAATGAAGGCCAACATACCATTTTCCTTCTTTACTGCCTGCTTGCACCTGCATGCTTAATTTCAGCGGCTGGAATACAAGGAGACCCAGGTCTCATTGCACATTCCCTCCTCTCAATCAACAGCCTCTCAGATAATAATCTGCCTTCCTGTTTTTTCTACCGAAGCGGCTAATCTCGCATTTATCCACATTATACTGCATCTGCCATGCTAGTGCCCACTCACTCAGCCTGTTCAAATTCCGCTGAAGCATCTCTACATCCTCCTCACAGCTCATGCTCCCACCCAACTTTGTATCATCTGCAAATTTGGAGATAATGGGCTGGATTCTCCATCAGCAGGATCCTCCGGATTGTCGGCAGCGCAATCATGACCGTGGATTTCCCGACAGTGTGGGAGTGCTCACAATGGTAAACCCCATTGGCCGGCTGCCAGGACAGAGAATCCCGCTGCCAGTGGAGGCGGTCTGCACCAGAAAATGGATGCTGCGAGATGGAGAATCCCGCCCAATACATTTAGTTCCCTCATCCAAATCATTAATATATAATGTGAACAGTTGGGGTCCTAGCACAGACCTCTGCGGTACTCACTAGTCTGTCTGGCAAACAGAAAAGGATCCATTTATTCCAACTTTTTGCTTCCCGTCTGCTAACCAGCTTTTTATCCAACTCAAGACACTACCCACAATCCCAGACGCTTTAACTTTACATATTAATCTGCTTTGTGAGACACTGGCGAAAGCCCTCTGAAAGTCTAAATAAACCACATCCACCGGTTCTCCCTGGTCAACTTTACCAGTTACATTTTCAAAGAATTCTACTAGATTTGTCAAGTGTGATTATCCTTTCTTAAATCCATGCTGACTTTGTCTGATTACACCACTGCTTTCCAAATGCTGTGCTATGAAATCCTTGATAAAATTTCCTACAGCTCCTCACTAAAACTTGTGTTTCTCAGAACCTTCGGTACATTATTCATGTCTTCCCAAGCAAAGTACGAACTTGGTTCCCCCACCATTTCTTTGTTCCCTGTTATGAATTCCCCCGTTTCTGACTGTGTGGGGGCCTACATTAGTTTTTATTAATCTTTTTCTCTTCAGATACCAAAGAAACCTATGTTCCTTGCTAGTTTACTTTAAAATTATATTTTCCCCTTCTTTATCAATCCCTTGGTGTGCCTTTGCTGAATTTTAAACTGTTCCCAATCCTGTGTCACCTGTGTGATCTCCACATTTTCAAAATCATGCCATTTGCAGTAATGCTGTCTTCCCCAAAGTGCATCACGTCACACTTTTGCATTGACGACCCTCCGCCACACTTCTGCCTATTTCACTATCTTATCTGCCATCCTGAAACCTACAAAATCTAGATAAACATAAAACATACAGAGCAGAAGGAGGCCATTAGGCCCATTGAGTCTGCACCGACCCACTTAAGCCCTCACTTCCACCTTATCCCCGTAACCCAATAACCCCTCCCAATCTTTTTGGTCACTAAGGGCAATTTAGCATGGCCAATCCACCTAACCTGCACGTCTTTGGACTGTGGGAGGAAACAGGAGCACCCGGAGGAAACCCACGCACACACGGGGAGGACGTGCAAAGTCCGCACAATGACCCAGCGGGGAATCGAACCTGGGACCCTGGCGCTGTGAAGCCACAGTTGTCAAAACTGGAATGTGGAAGGACTGAAGTCAACCAATCGCAATTTCAGCTCATGTGAATAATGGTGTTTGATGCGGTCTCAGGTCAGACACCGTTTGGAAAGGAATTTTCCAGCCCCTATCTCGATGAGGGAATGCAAACATCAAACCGTGCAGGTGAAAAAGACCAGCCACAACACAGACATTCAGAGGCAGGCTCTTACTTTGACATGACTTTACTGTACCAGTAAGCAAATGCGAACATGCAGAAGTCAGTCATTTTATTTCTGGATCTTTTTTTAAAGATATTCATTGGATTACCTTCAAGGCAGGAGCAGTGAGATAATAATTTCAGTCCATGGGAGCAGTGGATCTGGGCTCCCATTAAGGGAAGGGGTTCCTTTGGGAAGATTCCTATAAATTTATTTCTTGAAATCGTATTGGTTAGCTTTTAGTTTTACTGGACTCACAGGTTTCATGATTAGCACAATTTGGTCCAGAACACAAGAACATTAAAAAAAGGAAGTGTTGACGAGTTCACCGAGTGAGTGTCAATGATCTGATCATATTTCCCAGGATCCTTGTGATTCTTTGTGATCAATGTTAGGTTCTGATTAGGAAAATGCACACCAGCTTAAACAAACCAAAATAAGCTTTTCAAAGACATTTTACAGATGGGGAGGGATGAGCTCTGAAATAATCCACCAAACTGATTTGTATAAGTGCAGAGTACAGCAGTGTTCAAAGCACAGGTGGAATACTAAGGGGATCATAGAATCTCTACAGTGCAGAAGTAGGCCATTTTGCCCATCAGGTCTGCACCAACCCTCCAAAAGATCACTCTACCTCGGCCATCTCCCACACCCTATCCCCATAACCCCACCTAACCCTTGGAGACTAAGGGGCACTTTAACATGGACAATCCACCAAACCTGCACATCTTTGGACTGTGGGAGGAAACCGGAGCACCCGGAGGAAACTCATGCAGACATGGGGAGAAAGTGCAGACTCCGCACAGACAGTGATCCAAGGCCAGATTGAACCTGGATCCCTGGCACCGTGAGGCAGCAGTACTAACCATGTGCTGCCATGGCTTCTAACAGCCAAATGACGTTTTGGTTTTGACTCTTCCTATGTTCATACTTGTGCAGGGATTGAAGGTAACCTGCGAGAATCATAGATAAAGAACATTTACACAGGATTGTTTATTAGACAAAAAGAGTGTGCTTTTCAGGATAGTTTCTTCTAGTAATGACCCCTTAGCACATTCATACAAGACTGAATTGTCCATTATCTTAAAAAGAATTTATAGTACCATTGGGGAGTAGTAGAAATGAGTATGTTAAGTGTTGTCACAACACCAAGAATCTCTTGCTCGTTCAGCTTTAGTGTTTCAGATCAAAGCTCCCAATACACAAACAGTACCTCGAACAGTAAGCTGCACTTGACGAAAATCCTGATCACGTCCATTAGATGCGCGACATGTGTACAATCCAGCATCTTGGTCTTGAACCCAGTTGATCTTTAATGACCCATCTGCGTGCATGATGTGTCTATATGTGAGAAAAAGCAAAATGAATCCCTTTAACAGGTTAGTACAAGCAGCTCAGGAGACAACTATCCCTTCCAACTCCAGATCAGTACTGAGGGAGTGCTGCAGTCAGAGGTGCGATCTTTCAGAAGAGATGTTAAGCTGTGGTCCCAATACCCCCTGAGGTGGATGTAAAAAATCCTTTTGCATTGAAGAGCAATGGAATTTACTGCCACAACCTGGTCAATATTTATTCCTCAACCAACATCTCTACAACATTTTCCGGTCATCATCATGTTGCTAAATATGGGAGCATGCTTTGCATAAATTGTTGTTGTATTACTCACATGACAAATAGGAACTATACTCCAAAATGCTCCATTAGCTGTAAAGCACTTTGGAACATCCAGAGGTCATTGAACATATGAAACATATGAACATATGACCGTCGTCCCTCAACTGACAAGCTGAATAAAAACTTAAATGAACAGTGAACAATTATCAAATACATCCCATTCAACACAGCAGTTGTACTTCAGGAATAATGTCCATATCATCCGGGGAAAGGTTGCATGAAGGGAGCTGAGATAGATATTCTCGCATTCGGAACACTGAACTCTAGAATTCTAGAAGAAGTTCTCCAGCCATAGCTATTATCAGCTAAGCCCTTTTAACTTAGACTAACCTTACTGAATATAATGGCCTTCCATCTCTGTGCCATTCAACAGTACGAGAGGGGGAAGCATCGACCCTGCACAATAACCTCACGGTTTGTCCTGGCCTTGCATCCACCGAGGAAGGATCACCTCTTTCGATATTTAACCTGGCAGAGGAAATAAAGTTTATTAAATCTTAGATTTATAAAACAATTCAAATGTTGCTTCTAAATTGGATAATTACCGTCAGGTGATTTTTAAAATGATGCCAATTGTTTTGTACTGACACGGTACAATATAAAATATTTATCAAAATCTCCTGTGGTGATGTACATGGCTGGTCCAGTGTGTTATTTTATACAGACCATGTGGTACTTTGCAATGTAGAATGTGCAATTCTGCAGCCAAGTCGTCCTTTTGAAGGCTGCAAAGTCTAAGGGCTGGGTTCTCTGATTCTGCTGCTATTTCCACAGGATCGGTCTGGTTGTACGACCAGAAAGCCGGCGCCTGTGGCGGCCATGAACATGGTGCTGTCCGCGCGCCAACCCGGCTTGCCAAAGACTGTCACTCCCCTCGCGACCCCCGGACCACCCCCCATCAATCCCCCCAGCCCCCGCTGAAGCCCCCCCACCAGCGGAATGGCTCCCCCCCCAGAATGTGGCACTGCTGGACACAGTCAGCAGCCACCACGCGAGGACCCCGAAAGTTGCGAGGACAATTGCGCCACGCCGTCGGGGACTCGGCCCGTCGGGAGTGGAGCTTCGTGGTAGGGCCTCAGGTAACGTCCTGAGGCCGTCCATACGGCGTGTGCCATACTCCCCGAGTACACTGTTTTTGAGGGGTGGAGCATCGCAAAAACAGCACCGCCCCCGATTCCAGCGTAAACATGGATGCTTCGACCGATTGCCGAATGCGATTTCGGCACTGGCGATCGGAGATTCCTGCCCTAAATGTTGTTAAGTAAACACGCACAAGGGGCAGCACAGTGGCACAGTGGTTAGCACTGGGACTACGGCGCTGAGGACTCGGGTTCGAATCCCGGCCCTGGGTCACTGTCCGTGTGCAGTTTGCACATTCTCCCTAAGTCTGCGTGGGTTTCACCCCCACAACCCAAAAGATGTGCAGGTGTATTGGCCACACTAAATTGCCCCTTAATTGGAAAAGAAAAATAACTGGGTACCCTAAATTTATTTAAATAAAAGTAAACACGCGAGGTCTAGAGTGAGGCAACTTCAATGCAGAAATAACTGTTCCGGTGTAAGCTGACTTACTTCACCTTCCACTTTGAAATCAGACATTCTGTTCATGTGGAGGGTAAATGTCACGGACTGGTTGGATCGAACAAGCTGTTGTCTGGTCATTTCTACATAAGTCTATGTTAACTTATCTGTTCTTTCTACTAATGCTCTATGATCTGCTGAGGGTTTCCAGCATTTCATGTTCTGGAATGTCCTGATGACCAGTGTATGAGGGATGCTGAGATTGACAGATTTTTGTTAGATAAGAGGACAAGGGGGTGGGAGTTGGTAGATTGGGTTAAGGTACTGAACAACCAGAATTTAACCAAATGGCAGAACAGACTCGGGGTGTTGAATAGTCTCCTCCTGGTCAAATGCTTGTTGATGTATAACTCAGAGCAGTCAGAACACAGCTCTGTGCCAGACTAGGATAGCTCATATACCGGGGCGAGTTTCACTCAGCTGTTCTTCACCTCTGTGGTGTTTGACTGTTGAGTTTTATTTTCGACTGACAAGTATAAACACAATGGATATCCTTGCATTGCATTTAACCTACTCTGCATTTGTCTTGGCACATCCTAATGTGGAGACCAGGGGCGGAATTCTCCGCTGTCGGGATTCTCCGTTGTGCCGGCAGCCCGGGGGATTTCCCAACGGTGTGGGGCTGCCCACAATGGGAAACCCCATTGGCCGACGGAGAATCCCACCCCAGAACTCCAATCTCTGCTCCTGACACCATGTACTGTTCGATGAGAATGCAAATGAGAGTACTAGGGGCTACGGTATACTCGGTTTTCTGATCTGTGCTCCTGTCGGGTGAAGTTCAACATCGGGAGAGAGGCCTTACAATTTTGGGTTTGAGTATAAGAGTGTTTATCTGCCCAGCACTGGTATCCATCAACTTGATGAGCACAAACTGAGAGGATCTTACAGCATAGGAGGAGGCCATTCAGCTCCTCAAGCCTGTGACAACTCTTTGAAAAAGTTACCCAGTTAATCCCACCACGCTGTCCTTTTCACACAGCCTTCACCATTTCTCCTTTTCAAGTCTTTATCCAATCCACTTTTGAAAATTACGATTAAACCTGCTTCTGGCGCTCTTTCAGACAATGCATTTCAGATAACAACAATTCTTGGGGTAATTAAATTGTTTCCCTGCCATCTATGCCCAAGAACATAAGAAATAGGAGGAGTAGGCCATTTGGCCCCTCAATTGGCTCCATCATTCAACAAGGTCGCCACAGCTGATCTGGTTGTAAACTTAATTGCGCTTTCCTTCCCGATGTGGAGATGCCGCGTTCAACTGGGGTGAGCACAGTAAGAAGTCTTACCACACCAGGTTAAAGTCCAACAGGTTTGTTTCGATGTCACTAGCTTTCGGAGCGCTGCTCCTTCCTCAGGTGAATGAAGAGGTAGGTTCCAGAAACATATATATAGACAAAGTCAAAGATGCAAGACAATTTGGGCTGGGATCGAATCCAGATCCTCGGCGCCGTGAGACAGCAGTGCTAACCACTGCTCCACCTGCCACCCTCTGCAACCCCTCTGTGATTCCCACCTGCCTCACTACGGCAGTGACAGCGAATATGGTCCATGGAATGGAGGATGCTGACAACCCGCTCTGCGATGAGCTCTGGTGTTCCGCATCGTTTGACAACATCTGACTCCTGCCCACGGTAGCACTTTCCACCGTCCACCTGGGTGATCCCTGCATGCGAGCTGGCCATTCCAACACACAGTCCCACTGAACCCTTGAGGGGCGGAGGTGGGGATGCGGTGCGCAGGGGGGGTGAGAGGGAGGAGCAGGGTATGGGGGCGCTGTGCGGTGTCTGTCCTGGGGGCTCCGGCCCACCTCCACCATCCGCCCGTCTCCCCCACCACCCTCCCCACACCGTCCTGCCCCGTCTCCCCAGCAGCCCCTCTGCAGCCAGCACAGCCCATCCCTCCCTTCTGAAAGACCCTTCTGAAAGAGCAGGTTGGAACTTTTGCGCACAGATGTTTATTTTGAATATAACGGGTGAACATCGATATAATGGTTTGTGCCCCGGCCCCTAATGGTATCTTGTGTGCTGCACCCGTGCCAACTTAACAGGTGTCTATGTGGTCTTACGAACCCGAATGCTATGTCTATGTGGATCCCCAGGCAGTACATCGGGGGAGAGGGGGGGGGAATCTGTTGCGATTCCTGACCTGTGACCTGCTTCCCTTTGGGCAGCCGTCTTTTGCCTGGGTGGGCCCGGCAGTCACTCAGGTGCTGACCTCCGTCTCGGTGACTGACCTCTCTCCGGACCCACCGACCAGGTCTTGTGACCGCTGCTCCATGGCAGCGTGGGGCCAAAGGTCTGACGGTCCTCTTCCAGTCTTCTCTCGCTCTCTGTGGAGGAGGCAGAAAGCACACATTGATAGGCAGTCGGACCCATGCAGCTGGTGAGCCTTGTGGCCAGGGCACCCGGCCATGGCGGGTGGGATGGGTGCTGGCATGTGGTGCAGGGTGCGGTGCAAGCAGAGTGCCGGCAGGTGGGGTTCTGCCGACGTCCGGGTTGGCGGGGCGGATACGGTGTGTGGGACGGGGTCCTGGTGGTGGCGCACACTGCACTCATGGTCTCTGCCACCTGCCACAGGCCCGTGTACCGCAGCTGCCTTCCCACTCCAGAGAACAGGGTGGCCCGCCTCTCCTTCACGGCGTCCAGCAGGGTCTCGAGCTCTGCGTCACCGAACTGGGATGCCGCTCTCTGTGCTGCCATCTTGTTGGCTGGGATGAGTGTGTGTGGGGAGTGGAGTGCTGATATGCAGCTACTGCTTGTCAGCCTCTCGAGTGGCAATCCCAACCCTGTCGAATTGGACACTGTTTTTCATTGGAATTGATCAAGTTCCAATGTCACTGGTGCTAGCCCATTAACGGATCATGAATTGCTCCGGGAAGAGCGCCGATTCCGTGGTTGTAGGAGTCCACCGATTCAGTCCCGGCATCAACAGTTAGCCTCTGAAATGGAGAGTCACGCCCATGGTCCCTTCATCCAAGTCATTAAAATAGATTTTAAATAGATTCAGACAATTACAATTTAGTTCTAATTTGCCAATCAGAAAATGTTAGAATTTAGGAGGGAGATAGAGAACCTAGTGGAGTGGTGTAATGACAACAATCTCTCTCTCAATGCCAGCAAAACAGCGCTGGTCATTGACTTCAGGAAGCAAAGTATCGTACACACCCCTGTCTGCATCAATGTGCGGAGGTGAAGATGGTTGACAGCTTCAAATTCCTCGGTGTGCACGTTACCAACAATCTGTCCTGGTCCACCCATGTCGACGCTACTACCAAGGAAACACAACAGTGCCTATACTTCCTCAGGCAACTAAGGATATTCGACATGTCCACAATGACTCTTACCAACTTTTACCAATGCACCATTGAAAGCATCCTATCTGGCTGCATCACAGCCTGGTATAACAACTGCTCAGCCCAAGACCAGAACTTTCGGAGGTAGATTGGGGGAGACTGCTGGCAGGCAAAGGGACGGCTGGTAAATGGGAGGCTTTTAAAAATGTGTTAACCAGGGTGCAGGGTAAGCACATTCCCTTTAGAGTGAAGGGCAAGGCTGGTAGAAGTAGGGAACCCTGGATGACTCGAGATATTGAGACTCTGGTCAAAAAGAAGAAGGAGGCATATGGCGTACATAAACAACTGGGATCAAGTGGATCCCTTGAAGAGTATAGAGATTGTCGAAATAGAGTTAAGAGGGAAATCAGGAGGGCAAAAAGGGGACATGAAATTGCTTTGGCAAATAATGCAAAGGAGAATCCAAAGAGATTCTACAGATACATAAAGAGGAAAAGAGTAACTAGGGACAGAGTAGGGCCTCTTAAGGATCAACAAGGACATCTATGTGCAGAGCCACAAGAGTTGGGTGAGATCCTGAATGAATATTTCTCATCGGTATTCACGGTGGAGAAAGGCATGGATGTTAGGAAACTAAGGGAAATAAATAGTGATGTCTTGAGAAGTGTGCATATTACAGAGGAGGAGGTGCTAGAAGTCTTAAAGCGCATCAAGGTAGATAAATCCCCGGGACCTGATGAAATGTATCCCAGGATGTTGTGGGAGGCTAGGGAGGAAATTGCAGGTACCCTAACAGAGATATTTGAATCATCGGCAGCCACAGGTGAGGTGCCTGAAGATTGGAGAGTGGCGAATGTTGTGCCCTTGTTTAAGAAGGGCAGCAGGGAAAAGCCTGGGAACTACAGACCGGTGAGCCTAACGTCTGTAGTAGGTAAGTTGCTGGAAGGTATTCTGAGAGACAGGATCTACAAGCATTTAGAGAGGCAAGGACTGATTCGGGGCAGTCAGCATGGCTTTGTGCGTGGAAAATCATGTCTCACAAATTTGATTTGAGTTTTTTGAGGGGGTGACCAAGAAGGTAGATGAGGGCAGTGCAGTAGACGTTGTCTACATGGACTTTAGCAAAGCCTTTGACAAGGTACTGCATGGTAGGTTGTTGCAGAAGGTTAAAGCTCACGGGATCCAGGGTGAGGTTGCCAATTGGATTCAAAATTGGCTGGACGACAGAAGACAGAGGGTGGTTGTAGAGGGTTGTTTTTCAAACTGGAGGCCTGTGACCAGTGGTGTGCCTCAGGGATCGGTGCTGGGTCCACTGTTATTTGTGATTTATATTAATGATTTGGATGAGAATTTAGGAGGCATGGTTAGTAAGTTTGCAGATGACACCAAGATTGGTGGCACAGTGGATAGTGAAGAAGGTTATCTAGGATTGCAAGGGAATCTTGATCAATTAGGCCAGTGGGCCAACGAATGGCAGATGGAGTTTAATTTAGATAAATGTGAGGTGATGCATTTTGGCAGATCGAATCAGGCCAGGACCTACTCAGTTAATGGTATGGCGTTGGGGAGAGTTATAGAACAAAGAGATCTAGGAGTACAGGTTCATAGCTCCTTGAAGGTGGAGTCGCAGGTGGACAGGGTGGTGAAGAATGCATTCGGCATGCTTGGTTTCATTGGTCAGAACATTGAATACAGGAGTTGGGACGTCTTGTTGAAGTTGTACAAGACATTGGTACGGCCACACTTGGAATACTGTGTGCAGTTCTGGTCACCCTATAATAGAAAGGATATTATTAAACTAGAAAGAGTGCAGAAAAGATTTACTAGGATGTTGCCGGGACTTGATGGTTTGAGTTATAAGGAGAGGCTGGATAGACTGGGACTTTTTTCCCTGGAGCGTAGGAGGCTTAGGGGTGATCTTATAGAGGTCTATAAAATAATGAGGGGCATAGATAAGGTAGATAGTCAACATATTTTCCCAAAGGTAGGGGAGTCTAAAACTAGAGGGCATAGGTTTAAGGTGAGAGGGGAGAGATTCAGAAGGGCCCAGAGGGGCAATGTCTTCACTCAGAGGGTAGTGAGTGTCTGGAATGGGCTGCCAGAGGTAGTAGTAGAGGTGGGTACAATTGTGTCTTTTAAAAAGCATTTAGATAGTTACATGGGTAAGATGGGTATAGAGGGTTATGGGCCAAGTGCGGGCAACTGGGACTAGCTTAATGGTAAAAACTGGGCGGCATGGACTGGTTGGGCCGAAGGGCCTGTTTCCATGCTGTAAACTTCTATGATTCGATGATTCTAAGACCGCAAGAAACTTCAGAGAGTTGTGAACACAGCCCAGTCCATTACACAAACCTCCTTTCATCCATTGACTCCATCCATCCGGGAACCATGGATGACGAGAGATATTGTAGGCCTCGTCAAAAAGAAAAAGGAGGCATTTGTCAGGGCTAAAAGGCTGGGAACAGACGAAGCCTGCGTGGAATATAAGGAAAGTAGGAAGGAACTTAAGCAAGGAGTCAGGAGGGCTAGAAGGGGTCACGAAAAGCCATTGGCAAATAGGGTTAAGGAAAATCCCAAGGCTTTTTACACGTACATAAAAAGCAAGAGGGTAGCCAGGGAAAGGGTTGGCCCACTGACGGATAGGCAAGGAATCTATGTGTGGAGCCAGAGGAAATGGGCGAGGTACTAAATGAATACTTTGCATCAGTATTCACCAAAGAGAAGAAATTGGTAGATGTTGAGTCTGGAGAAGGGTGTGTAGATAGCCTGGGTCACATTGAGATCCAAAAAGACGAAGTGTTGGGTGTCTTAAAAAATATTAAGGTAGATAAGTCCCCAGGGCCTGATGGGATCTACCCCAGAATACTGAAGGAGGCTGGAGAGGAAATTGCTGAGGCCTTGACAGAAATCTTTGGATCCTCGCTGTCTTCAGGGGATGTCCCGGAGGACTGGAGAATAGCCAATGTTGGTCCTCTGTTTAAGAAGGGTAGCAAGGATAATCCCGGGAACTACAGGCCGGTGAGCCTTACTTCAGTGGTAGGGAAACTACTGGAGAGAATTCTTTGAGACAGGATCTACTCCCATTTGGAAGCAAATGGACGTATTAGTGAGAGGCAGCACGGTTTTGTGAAGGGGAG
This sequence comes from Scyliorhinus torazame, assembly GCF_047496885.1. Lineage (NCBI taxonomy): Eukaryota > Metazoa > Chordata > Chondrichthyes > Carcharhiniformes > Scyliorhinidae > Scyliorhinus > Scyliorhinus torazame. The sequence continues at coordinate 274,635,700 of NC_092708.1, forward strand.
GTCGTGTCTCACTAACTTGATAGAGTTTTTCGAGGAGGTCACTAAGATGATTGATGCAGGTAGGGCAGTGGATGTTGTCTATATGGACTTCAGTAAGGCCTTTGACAAGGTCCCTCATGGTAGACTAGTACAAAAGGTGAAGTCACACGGGATCAGGGGTGAGCTGGCAAGGTGGATACAGAACTGGCTAGGCCATAGAAGGCAGAGAGTAGCAATGGAAGGATGCTTTTCTCATTGGAGGGCTGTGACCAGTGGTGTTCCACAGGGATCAGTGCTGGGACCTTTGCTCTTTGTAGTATATATAAATGATTTGGAGGAAAATGTAACTGGTCTGATTAGTAAGTTTGCAGACGACACAAAGGTTGGTGGAATTGCGGATAGCGATGAGGCCTGTCGGAGGATACAGCAGGATTTAGATTGTTTGGAGACTTGGGCAGAGAGATGGCAGGTGGAGTTTAATCCGGACAAATGTGAGGTAATGCATTTTGGAAGGTCTAATGCAGGCAGGGAAAATACAGTGAATGGTAGAACCCTCAAGAGTATTGAAAGTCAAAGAGATCTAGGAGTACAGGTACACAGGTCATTGAAAGGGGCAACACAGGTGAAGAAGGTAGTCAAGAAGGCATACGGCATGCTTGCCTTCATTGGCCGGGGCATTGAGTATAAGAATTGGCAAGTCATGTTGCAGCTGTATAGAGCCTTAGTTAGGCCACACTTGGAGTATAGTGTCCAATTCTGGTCGCCACACTACCAGAAGGATGTGGAGGCTTTAGAGAGGGTGCAGAAGAGATTTACCAGAATGTTGCCTGGTATGGAGGGCATTAGCTATGAGGAGCGGTTGAATAAACTCGGTTTGTTCTCACTGGAACGAAGGAGGTTGAGGGGAGACCTGATAGAGGTATACAAAATTATGAGGGGCATAGACAGAGTGGATAGTCAGAGGCTTTTCCCCAGGGTAGAGGGGTCAATTACTAGGGGGCATAGGTTTAAGGTGAGAGGGGCAAGGTTTAGAGTAGATGTACGAGGCAAGTTTTTTACGCAGAGGGTAGTGGGTGCCTGGAACTCGCTACCGGAGGAGGTGGTGGAAGCAGGGACGATAGTGACATTTAAGGGGCATCTTGACAAATACATGAATAGGATGGGAATAGAGGGATACGGACCCAGGAAGAGTAGAAGATTGTAGTTTAGTCGGGCAGCATGGTCGGCACGGGCTTGGAGGGCCGAAGGGCCTGTTCCTGTGCTGTACTTTTCTTTGTTCTTTGTTCTTTTGTTCTATACCTCCTGCTGCCTTGGGAAAGCGGGCAGCATAATCAAAGACCCCTTCCACCCGGCTTACTCACTCTTCGAACTTCTTCCATCGGGCAGGAGATACAAAAGTCTGAGAACACGCATGATCGGATTCAAAAACAGCTTCTTCCCCGCTGTTACCAGACTCCTAAACGACCCTCGTATAGACTGATCTGATCAATACTACACGCCTGTGTGCTTCACTCGATGCCGGTACCTATGTATTTACATTGTGTACCTTGTGTTGCCCTATTATGTATTTTCTTTTCGTTTCATGTACTAAATGATCTGTTTGAGCTGCTCGCAGAAAAATACTTTTCACTGTACCTCGGTACACATGACAAAAAATAAATCCATTCCAATCCAATGAACCATTGATGGCAATTCTGTTTCTTGTAAGACTGAGAAGACTTCCCACATCTAGAGATGTGTGAACCGGAAAAAGCATATGCTTATATATTTTGTGTGGCTTTTTTTTCTTGGACAGGTCACTAGCCGGACATTAGAGGGGTGCTGCTCCGCATCAACCATGGCTAACCACAATACTCTCCCAACCTTACTGCCTGCTGGAAAAGCGAGGTATTCCCGGTGAATGAGCTGGCACAGCAAGCTAATTTAGGGGGGATGCCATTTACGGGAGCGAGGGATAGGTTTAGTACTTGGGGATTCAGATAACGAGGGAATGGACGGGGCTCCATAAGTGGAATTTAATGAAGCTGGTGGAGGAGGCGAGGGAGGATCTTAAGAGGTGGGATACACCCACACTTAATGTTGGCGGGGAGGTCCAAGTGGTGAAAATGAATATTCTGCCAAGGTTCTTGTTTATCTTTCAGGCTCTCCCGATCTTTACACCAAAGACCTTTTTTCGGAATGTGGACACAATCATCTCTGACTTTGTATGGGCGGGGAAGGTGCCGAGGGTGGGGAGGACCCTGCTACAGAGGCAGAGGCAGCAGGGGGGGTTGGCGTTGCCAAACTTGCTTCATTATTATTGGGCGGCGAATGTGGACAAGGTGTGGCGGTGGTGGGAAGGAGAAGGGGTAAAGTGGCTTAGGATGGAGGAGGAATCTTGTAAGGGGTCTAGTTTGAGGGCTATGGTGATGGCAGCATTGCCAATGGCTCCGAGTAGGTATTCAGGGAGCCCAGTGGTGCAGTCCATGGTGAAGATATGGAATCAGCTGAGGAGGCATTTTAGGGTGGAAGGGATGTTGCTGCTGCTGTGCGAGAATCATAGGTTTGAGCCGGGGTGGGGGGGGGGGGGGGGGGGGGGGGGGGGCGGGGGGGATGGATAGTGTATACAGAAGGTGGAGGGAAGTGGGGCTGGTCAAGGTGATGGATTTGTATTTGGAGGAAGGGTTCGCCAGTCTGGAGGAGATGAGGGAGAGGGTAGAGCTGCCGAGGGGGAGGGAGTTCAGGTATCTGCAGATTAGGGACTTTGCACGAAAGGTCTGGAAGGGGTTCCCTAGATTGCCGGGATACATCCTGCTAGAGTGACTGCTGCTTCCGGATGTGGAAGGGGGGGGATGAATTGGAGATATATACAAGTGGCTGGGGGAGCAGGGAGGCGAGCAGGTGGTGAAGATCAAGGAGAAATGGGAAGCGGAGTTGGGAATGGAGATCAATTGGGGAGTATGGAGTGAGGCACTGTGAAGGGTAAACGGGACCTCCTCTTGTGCAAGGATGAGCCTGATACAGTTCAAGGTGGTGCACAGGGTGCATATGACTCGGGCGAGAATGAGTGGGTTCTTTCAGGGAGTAGCAGATAAGTGTGAGAGGTGTGGCTGGGGGCCAGCGAATCATGCGTGATTTGTTATGTTGTAGGTGTAGCATAAACGGCTTCCTTGTGGTGCACTTGACAAAGGAAGGTTCAGACGTGGAGATAATTTCAACATGTTTGTTAAACTATTTACACTTCTATTACTCGAGTTCGACACTACTGCTAATCCTACTATAGCTACCCAGACTGACTAACCAGTTGCTGCAATCCACGTGGTGGGAGTGATATTGAATCAACCCTGTGTCTGTACTCACTGACTGGCTCCACTGGAAAGAGGCAGATCATGTGTGTGGTGTCCTTTATATATGGGTTGGTGTAATGCCCCCCTGTGGTCGTGTCACCTCTGTGTGTATCGTGAATGTCCATTGGCCGTGTCCTATCTAACTGATCTATTGGCTGAGTGTGTGTGGAATGTCTCTGGCGCTCCCTCTAGTGTCTAGCTAGCCTACATGCATTTACATTGCTGCACATCACCACAATGCGCACATGTTTTGGGATTGTGAAAAATTGGGAAGATTCTAGGCGGGAGTGTTCGCGGTCTTAGCCAGGATAGTGGAGGAGGAGGTGGACCCGGACCCTGTGGTGGCGATATTTGAGATAAAGTGTGAGTTAAGGGGCTCAGCAGGGGAGTAGGAGGAAAGGCGAGGGATGTTTGTGGCCATGTTTGAGGAGCTGTTCGTTCTGGGGGGGGGGGGGGGGGGGGGGGGTGATAGGGAGGGGGATTGACAAAGGAGGAATATCTGTACAAACTGTGTAGTTGATTGTTGGGGAAAATATGTCCCCGGGTGTTTAAAGGCTGTAACCTACTTTGGTACAAGTTTGAGTGAAATGCTATTAAAAAAACACCTTACTGCCTGCCATAGGTATTTTGGAAGGATTTGCAGGTCGACAATCACCTGTTTGGTCACTTTATGAGAAATCACCTTCTGTGGCCAGGAAGTGCTGAAGTGGGATTCAAACCTAGAGCCTCTGCAATAGAGCCCCTGTGCCACAGAGCCATGTTAGACAATCCTCTAAGGGCAGCACGGTAGCACAGTGGTTAGCACTGTCGCTTCACCGCACCAGGGTCCCAGGTTCGACTCCCGCTTGGGTCACTGTCCGTGTGGAGTCTGCACGTTCTCCCTGTGTCTGCGTGCATTTCCTCCGGGTGCTCCGGTTTCCTTCCGCAAGTCGTGAAAGACGTACTGTTAGGGAATTTGGACATTCTGAATTCTCCCTCAGTGTACCCGAACAGGCTATGTGGCGACTAGGGGCCTTTCACAGTAACTTCATTGCAGTGTTAATGGGAGAGCGGGGGAACTCGCAGTGATGGGGAGAGTGGCGGGGGAATTCGGAGTGATGGGGAGAGTGGGGGGGAAACTCGGAGTGATGAGGAGAGCGGGGGGGGGGGAACTCGGAGCGATGGGGAGAGCGAGGGGAACTCGGTGTGATGGGGAGAGCGGGGCGAACTCGGAGTGATGGGGAGAGCGGGGCGAACTCGGAGTGATGGGGAGAGTGGGGGGAACTTGGAGTGATGGGGAGAGCGGGGGAACTCGGAGTGATGGGGAGAGCGGGGGAACTCGGAGTGATAGGGAGAGCGGGGGAACTCGGAGTGATGGGGAGAGCGGGGGAACTCGGAGTGATGGGGAGAGCGAGGCGAGTTCGGTGCGATGGGGAGAGCGGGGGGGGGAACTCGGAGAGCAGGGGAGAGGAACTCGGAGTAATGGGGAGAGCGAGGGGAACTCGGAACGATGGGGAGAGCGGGGGAACTCGGAGGGATGGGGAGAGCGGGGCGAGTTCGGTGCGATGGGGAGAGCGGGGGGGGGGGAACTCGGAGTGATGGGGAGAGCAGGGGAGAGGAACTCGGAGTGATGGGGAGAGCGGGGGGAACTCGGAACGATGGGGAGAGCGGGGGAACTCGGAGTGATGGGGAGAGCGGGGGAACTCGGAGGGATGGGGAGAGCGGGGGAACTCGGAGGGATGGGGAGAGCGGGGCAAGTTCGGTGCGATGGGGAGAGCGGGGGGGGGGAAACTCGGAGTGATGGGGAGAGCGGGGGAACTCGGAGTGATGGGGAGAGCGGGGCGAGTTCGGTGCGATGGGGAGAGCGGGGGGGGGACTCGGAGTGATGGGGAGAGCGGGGAAACTTGGAGTGATGTGGAGAGCGGGGAGGGGGACTCGGAGCGATGGGGATGGGGACAGCGGGGGCGGGGCACTCTGAGTGATGGGGAGAGCGAGGCGAGTTCGGAGTGATGGGGAGTGTGGGAGAGGGGAAGTCGGAGTGCTGAGGAGAGTGGGGGAACTCGGATTGATGGGGAGAGCGGGGGAACTCGGAATGATGGGGAGAGCGGGGGGGGAACTCGGAGTGATGGGGAGAGCGGGGGGAACTCGGAATGATGGGGAGAGTGGGGGGGAACTCGGAGTGATGGGGAGAGCGGGGGAACTCGGAGTGATGGGGAGAGTGGAGGAACTCGGAGTGATGGGGAGAGTGGGGCGAACCCGGAGCGATGGGGAGAGTGGGGGAACTCGGATTGATGGGGAGAGCGGGACGAGTTCGGTGCGATGGGGAGAGCGGGCGGGGGAACTCGGAGTGATGGGGAGAGCGGGGAGAGGAACTCGGAGTGATGGCGAGAGTGGGGAGGGGGACTCGGAGCGATGGGGATGGGGAGAGCGGGGCACTCTGAGTGATGGGGAGAGCGGTGGGAACTCGGAGTGATGGGGAGTGTGGGGGGAATTCGGAGTGATGGGAAGAGGGGGGAACTCGGAATGATGGGGAGAGCGATGGGGATCTCGGAGTGATGGGGAGAGTGGGGGGAACTCGGAGTGATGGGGAGAGTGGGGGAACTCGGATTGATGGGGAGAGCGGGGGAACTCGGAGTGATGGGGAGAGGAACGCGGAGTGATGGGGAGAGCGGGGGAACTCGGAGCGATGGGGAGAGCGAGGGGAACTCGGAACGATGGCGAGAGCGAGGGGGAACTCGGAGTGATGGGGAGAGCGGGGGAACTCGGAACGATGGGGCGGCACGGTAGCACAAGTGATTAGCACTGTGGCTTCACAGCGCCAGGGTCCCAGGTTCGATTCCCTGCTGGGTCACTGTCTGTGCGGAGTTTGCACGTTCTCCCCGTGTCCGCGTGGGTTTCCTCCGGGTGCTCCGGTTTCCTCCCACAGTCCAAAGACGTGCAGGTTAGGTGGATTGGCCATGCTAAATTACCCGTAGTGTCCATAAGGGTTGGGAGGGGTTATTGGGTTGCGGGGATAAGGTGGAAGTGAGGGATTAATGTGGGTCGGTGCAGACTCGATGGGCCGAATGGCCTCCTTCTGCACTGTATGTTCTATGTAATCTATGTAATCTATGATGGGGAGAGCGAGGGGGAACTCGGACTGATGGGGAGAGCGGGGGAACTCGGAGTGATGGGGAGAGTGCGGGAGGGGAACTCGGTGTGATGGGGAGAGTGGGGGAGAGGAACTCGGAGCGATGGGGCGAGCGAGGGGGAACTCGGAACGATGGGGCGAGTTCGGTGCGATGCGGAGAGTGGGGGGGGGAACTTGGAGTGATGAGGAGAGCGGGGGAACTCGGAGTGATGGGGAGAGCGGGGGAACTCGGACTGATGGGGAGAGCGGGGGAACTCGGAGTGATGGGGAGAGTGCGGGAGGGGAACTCGGTGTGATGGGGAGAGTGGGGGAGAGGAACTCGGAGCGATGGGGCGAGCGAGGGGGAACTCGGAAAGATGGGGAGAGCGAGGGGGAACTCGGAGTGATGGGGAGAGCGGGGGAACTCGGAGTGATGGGGAGAGCGGGGGAACTCGGAGTGATGGGGAGAGCGGGGGAACTCGGAGGGATGGGGAGAGCGGGGGAACTCGGAGTGATGGGGAGAGCGAGGGGGAACTCGGAGTGATGGGGAGAGCGGGGGGAAAGTGGAGGGACAGGGAGAGCGGGGGAACTCGGAGTGATGGGGAGAGCGGGGGAACTCGGAGTGATGGGGAGAGCGGGGGAACTCGGAGTGATGGGGAGAGCGGGGGAACTCGGAGGGATGGGGAGAGCGGGGGAACTCGGAGTGATGGGGAGAGCGGGGGAATACGGATTGATGGGGAGAGCGAGGGGGAACTCGGTGTGATGGGGAGAGTGGGGGAGAGGAACTCGGAGCGATGGGGCGAGCGAGGGGGAACTCGGAACGATGGGGAGAGCGGGGGAACTCGGTGTGATGGGGAGAGCGGGGGGAAAGTGGAGGGACAGGGAGAGCGGGGGAACTTGGAGGGATGGGGAGAGCGGGGGAACTCGGAGTGATGGGGAGAGCGGGGGAACTCGGAGTGATGGGGAGAGCGGGGGAACTCGGTGTGATGGGGAGAGCGGGGGAGAGGAACTCGGAGCGATGGGGCGAGCGAGGGGGAACTCGGAACGATGGGGAGAGCGGGGGAACTCGGTGTGATGGGGAGAGCGGGGGGAAAGTGGAGGGACAGGGAGAGCGGGGGAACTTGGAGGGATGGGGAGAGCGGGGGAACTCGGAGTGATGGGGAGAGCGGGGGAACTCGGAGTGATGGGGAGAGCGGGGGAACTCGGAGTGATGGGGAGAGCGGGGGAACTCGGAGTGATGGGGAGAGCGGGGCGAGTTCGGTGCGATGCGGAGAGTGGGGGGGGGAACTTGGAGTGATGAGGAGAGCGGGGGAACTCGGACTGATGGGGAGAGCGGGGGAACTCGGAGTGATGGGGAGAGTGCGGGAGGGGAACTCGGAGTGATGGGGAGAGCGGGGGAATTCGGATTGAAGGGGAGAGCGGGGGGAACTCGGAGTGATGGGGAGAGCGGGGGGAACTCGGAGTGATGGGGAGAGCGGGGGGGAATTCGGATTGATGGGGAGAGCGGGGGGGGAACTGGGAGTGATGGGGTGAGTGGGGGAATTCGGATTGAAGGGGAGAGCGGGGGAACTCGGAGTGATGGGGAGAGCGGGGCGAACTCGGAGTGATGGGAAGAGGGGGGCAACTCGGAGTGATGGGGTGAGTGGGGGAATTCGGATTGAAGGGGAGAGCGGGGGAACTCGGAGTGATGGGGAGAGCGGGGCGAACTCGGAGTGATGGGGAGAGCGGGGCGAACTCGGAGTGATGGGGAGAGCGGGGGAATACGGAGTGATGGGGAGAGCGGGGCGAACTCGGAGTGATGGGGAGAGCGGGGGAATACGGAGTGATGGGGAGAGCGGGGCGAATTCGGAGTGATGGGGAGAGCGGGCGAACTCGGAGTGATGGGGAGAGCGGGGGAACTCGGAGTGATGGGGAGAGCGGGGCGAACTCGGAGTGATGGGGAGAGCGGGGCGAACTCGGAGTGATGGGGAGAGCGGGGGAACTCGGAGTGATGGGGAGAGCGGGGCGAACCCGGAGTGATGGGGAGAGCGGGCGAACTCGGAGTGATGGGGAGAGCGGGGGAATATGGAGTGATAGGGAGAGCGGGGCGAACCCGGAGTGATGGGGAGAGCGGGCGAACTCGGAGTGATGGGGAGAGCGGGGCGAACTCGGAGTGATGGGGAGAGTGGGGGAACTCGGAGTGATGGGGAGAGCGGGGGAATACGGAGTGATGGGGAGAGCGGGGCGATCACGGAGTGATGGGGAGAGCGGGGCGATCTCGGAGTGATGGGGAGAGCGGGGGAATACGGAGTGATGGGGAGAGCGGGGGAATATGGATTGATGGGGCGAGCGGGGCGAACTCGGCGTGATGGGGAGAGCGGGGCGAACTCGGAGTGATAGGGAGAGCGGGGCGAACTCGGAGTGATGGGGAGAGCGGGGCGAACTCGGAGTGATGGGGAGAGCGGGGGAACTCGGAGTGATGGGGAGAGCGGGGCGAACTCGGAGTGATGGGGAGAGCGGGGCGAACTCGGAGTGATGGGGAGAGCGGGGGAACTCGGAGTGATGGGGAGAGCGGGGCGAACCCGGAGTGATGGGGAGAGCGGGCGAACTCGGAGTGATGGGGAGAGCGGGGGAACTCGGAGTGATGGGGAGAGCGGGGCGAACCCGGAGTGATGGGGAGAGCGGGCGAACTCGGAGTGATGGAGAGAGCGGGGCGAACTCGGAGTGATGGGGAGAGCGGGGGAATACGGATTGATGGGGCGAGCGGGGCGAACTCGGAGTGATGGGGAGAGCGGGGCGAACTCGGAGTGATGGGGAGAGCGGGGCGAACTCGGAGTGATGGGGAAAGCAGGGCGAACCCGGAGTGATGGGGAGAGTGGGGGAGGGGAACTTGGAGTGATGGGGAGAGTGGAGGGACCTCGGAGTGATGGGTAGGGCGGTGGATGGGAACTCGGAGTGATGGGGAGAGCAGGGCGAACTCGGAGTGATGGGGAGAGCGGGGCGATACGGATTGATGGGGAGAGCGGGGAAAACTCGAGTCATGGGGAGAGCGGGGCGAACTCGGAGTGATGGAGAGAGCGGGGCGAACTCGGAGTGTTGGGGAGAGCGGGGGAACTCGGAGTGTTGGGGAGAGCAGGGCGAACCCGGAGTGATGGGGAGAGCGGGGGAACTCGGAGTGATGGGGAGAGCGGGGCGAACTCGGAGTGATGGGGAGAGTGGGGCGAACTCGGAGTGATGGGGAGAGCGGGGGAACTCGGAGTGATGGGGAGAGCGGGGTACTCGGAGTGATGGGGAGAGCGGGGCGAACTCGGAGTGATGGGGAGAGTGGGGCGAACTCGGAGTGATGGGGAGAGCAGGGCGAACTCGGAGTGATGGGGAGTGCGGGGCAAACTCAGAGTGATGGGGAGAGCAGGGCGAACCCGGAGTGATGGGGAGAGTGGGGGAGGGGAACTTGGAGCGATGGGGAGAGCGGAGGGACCTCGGAGTGATGGGTAGTGCGGTGGATGGGAACTCGGATTGATGGGGAGAGCAGGGCGAACTCTGAGTGATGGGGAGAGCGGGGGAATACGGATTGATGGGGAGAGCGGGGCAAACTCGGAGTGATAGGGAGAGCGGGGCGAACTCGGAGTGATGGGGAGAGCGGGGCGAACTCGGAGTGATGGGGAGAGCGGGGGAATACGGATTGATGGTGAGAGCGGGGCGAACACGGAGTGATGGGGAGAGCGGGCAAACTCAGAGTGATGGGGAGAGTGGGGGCAACACGGAGTGATGGGGAGAGTGGGCAATCTCGGAGTGATGGGGAGAGCGGGGGGAACTCGGAGTCATGGGGAGAGCAGGGCGAACTCGGAGTGATGGGGAGAGTGGGGGAACTCGCAGTGATGGGGAGGGTGGGGCGAACTCGGAGTGATGCGGAGGGTGGGGCGAACTCGGAGTGATGGGGAGGGTGGGGCGAACTCGGAGTGATGGGGAGAGCGGGGGGAACTCGGAGTGATGGGGAGAGTGGGGCGAACTCGGAGTGATGGGGAGAGCGGGGCGAACTCGGAGTGATGGGGAGAGTTGGGGAACCCGGAGTGATGGGGAGAGTGGGGGAGGGGAACTTGGAGCGATGGGGAGAGCGGAGGGATCTCGGAGTGATGGGTAGTGCGGTGGATGGGAACTCGGAGTGATGGGGAGAGCGGGGGAATACGGATTGATGGGGAGAGCGAGGGGGAACTCGGTGTGATGGGGAGAGTGGGGGAGAGGAACTCGGAGCGATGGGGCGAGCGAGGGGGAACTCGGAACGATGGGGAGAGCGGGGGAACTCGGAGTGATGGGGAGAGCGGGGGAACTCGGTGTGATGGGGAGAGTGGGGGGAACCTGGAGGGATGGGGAGAGCGGGGGAACTCGGAGGGATGGGGAGAGCGGGGGAACTCGGAGTGATGGGGAGAGCGGGGGAACTCGGAGTGATGGGGAGAGCGGGGGAACTCGGAGCGATGGGGAGAGCGGGGGAACTCGGAGTGATGGGGAGAGTGCGGGAGGGGAACTCGGAGTGATGGGGAGAGCGGGGGAATTCGGATTGAAGGGGAGAGCGGGGGGAACTCGGAGTGATGGGGAGAGCGGGGGGAACTCGGAGTGATGGGGAGAGCGGGGGGGGGGATTCGGATTGATGGGGAGAGCGGGGGGGGAGCTGGGAGTGATGGGGTGAGTGGGGGAATTCGGATTGAAGGGGAGAGCGGGGGAACTCGGAGTGATGGGGAGAGCGGGCGAACTCGGAGTGATGGGAAGAGGGGGGGCAACTCGGAGTGATGGGGTGAGCGGGGGAATACGGAGTGATGGGGAGAGCGGGGCGAACTCGGAGTGATGGGGAGAGCGGGGTAATACGGAGTGATGGGGAGAGCGGGGCGAATTCGGAGTGATGGGGAGAGCGGGCGAACTCGGAGTGATGGGGAGAGCGGGGGAATATGGAGTGATAGGGAGAGCGGGGCGAACCCGGAGTGATGGGGAGAGCGGGCGAACTCGGAGTGATGGGGAGAGCGGGGCGAACTCGGAGTGATGGGGAGAGTGGGGGAACTCGGAGTGATGGGGAGAGCGGGGGAATACGGAGTGATGGGGAGAGCGGGGCGATCTCGGAGTGATGGGGAGAGCGGGGCGAACCCGGAGTGATAGGGAGAGCGGGGCGAACTCGGAGTGATGGGGAGAGCGGGGCGAACTCGGAGTGATGGGGAGAGCGGGGTAACTCGGAGTGATGGGGAGAGCGGGGCGAACCCGGAGTGATGGGGAGAGCGGGCGAACTCGGAGTGATGGGGGGAGCGGGGCGAACTCGGAGTGATGGGGAGAGCGGGGGAATACGGATTGATGGGGCGAGCGGGGCGAACTCGGAGTGATGGGGAGAGCGGGGCGAACTCGGAGTGATGGGGAGAGCGGGGCGAACTCGGAGTGATGGGGAGAGTGGGGGAATACGGATTGATGGGGCGAGCGGGGCGAACTCGGAGTGATGGGGAGAGCGGGGCGAACTCGGAGTGATGGGGAGAGCGGGGCGAACTCGGAGTGATGGGGAGAGCGGGGCGAACTCGGAGTGATGGGGAAAGCAGGGCGAACCCGGAGTGATGGGGAGAGTGGGGGAGGGGAACTTGGAGCGATGGGGAGAGTGGAGGGACCTCGGAGTGATGGGTAGTGCGGTGGATGGGAACTCGGAGTGATGGGGAGAGCAGGGCGAACTCGGAGTGATGGGGAGAGCGGGGCGAACTCGGAGTGATGGGGAGAGCGGGGCAAACTCGAGTCATGGGGAGAGCGGGGCGAACTCGGAGTGATGGAGAGAGCGGGGCGAACTCGGAGTGATGGGGAGAGCGGGGGAACTCGGAGTGTTGGGGAGAGCAGGGCGAACCCGGAGTGATGGGGAGAGCGGGGGAACTCGGAGTGATGGGGAGAGCGGGGCGAACTCGGAGTGATGGGGAGAGTGGGGCGAACTCGGAGTGATGGGGAGAGCGGGGCGAACTCGGAGTGATGGGGAGTGCGGGGCAAACTCAGAGTGATGGGGAGAGCAGGGCGAACCCGGAGTGATGGGGAGAGTGGGGGAGGGGAACTTGGAGCGATGGGGAGAGCGGAGGGACCTCGGAGTGATGGGTAGTGCGGTGGATGGGAACTCGGATTGATGGGGAGAGCAGGGCGAACTCTGAGTGATGGGGAGAGCGGGGGAATACGGATTAATGGGGAGAGCGGGGCAAACTCGGAGTGATAGGGAGAGCGGGGCGAACTCGGAGTGATGGGGAGAGCGGGGCGAACTCGGAGTGATGGGGAGAGCGGGGGAATACGGATTGATGGTGAGAGCGGGGCGAACACGGAGTGATGGGGAGAGCGGGCAAACTCAGAGTGATGGGGAGAGTGGGGGCAACACGGAGTGATGGGGAGAGTGGGCAATCTCGGAGTGATGGGGAGAGCGGGGGGAACTCGGAGTCATGGGGAGAGCAGGGCGAACTCGGAGTGATGGGGAGAGTGGGGGAACTCGCAGTGATGGGGAGGGTGGGGCGAACTCGGAGTGATGCGGAGGGTGGGGCGAACTCGGAGTGATGGGGAGAGCGGGGGGAACTCGGAGTGATGGGGAGAGTGGGGCGAACTCGGAGTTATGGGGAGAGCGGGGCGAACTCGGAGTGATGGGGAGAGTGGGGGAACCCGGAGTGATGGGGAGAGTGGGGGAGGGGAACTTGGAGCGATGGGGAGAGCGGAGGGATCTCGGAGTGATGGGTAGTGCGGTGGATGGGAACTCGGAGTGATGGGGAGAGCGGGGGAATACGGATTGATGGGGAGAGCGGGGCAAACTCGGCGTGATGGGGAGAGCGGGGGAATACGGATTGATGGGGAGAGCGGGGCAAACTCGGAGTGATGGGGAGAGCGGTGGGAACTCGGAGTGATGGGGAGAGCGGGGGAATACGGATTGATGGGGAGAGCGGGGCAAACTCGGAGTGATGGGGAGAGCGGGGGAACTCGGAGTGATGGGGAGAGCGGGGCGAACCCGGAGTGATGGGGAGAGCGGGCGAACTCGGAGTGATGGGGAGAGCGGGGCGAACTCGGAGTGATGGGGAGAGCGGGGGAATACGGATTGATGGGGCGAGCGGGGCGAACTCGGAGTGATGGGGAGAGCGGGGCGAACTCGGAGTGATGGGGAGAGCGGGGCGAACTCGGAGTGATGGGGAGAGCGGGGCGAACTCGGAGTGATGGGAAAAGCAGGGCGAACCCGGAGTGATGGGGAGAGTGGGGGAGGGGAACTTGTAGTGATGGGGAGAGTGGAGGGACCTCGGAGTGATGGGTAGGGCGGTGGATGGGAACTCGGAGTGATGGGGAGAGCGGGGCGATACGGATTGATGGGGAGAGCGGGGCAAACTCGAGTCATGGGGAGAGCGGGGCGAACTCGGAGTGATGGAGAGAGCGGGGCGAACTCGGAGTGTTGGGGAGAGCGGGGGAACTCGGAGTGTTGGGGAGAGCAGGGCGAACCCGGAGTGATGGGGAGAGCGGGGGAACTCGGAGTGTTGGGGAGAGCAGGGCGAACCCGGAGTGATGGGGAGAGCGGGGGAACTCGGAGTGATGGGGAGAGCGGGGCGAACTCGGAGTGATGGGGAGAGTGGGGCGAACTCGGAGTGATGGGGAGAGCGGGTCGAACTCGGAGTGATGGGGAGTGCGGGGCAAACTCAGAGTGATGGGGAGAGCAGGGCGAACCCGGAGTGATGGGGAGAGTGGGGGAGGGGAACTTGGAGCGATGGGGAGAGCGGAGGGACCTCGGAGTGATGGGTAGTGCGGTGGATGGGAACTCGGATTGATGGGGAGAGCAGGGCGAACTCTGAGTGATGGGGAGAGCGGGGGAATACGGATTGATGGGGAGAGCGGGGCAAACTCGGAGTGATAGGGAGAGCGGGGCGAACTCGGAGTGATGGGGAGAGCGGGGCGAACTCGGAGTGATGGGGAGAGCGGGGGAATACGGATTGATGGTGAGAGCGGGGCGAACACGGAGTGATGGGGAGAGCGGGCAAACTCAGAGTGATGGGGAGAGTGGGGGCAACACGGAGTGATGGGGAGAGTGGGCAATCTCGGAGTGATGGGGAGAGCGGGGGGAACTCGGAGTCATGGGGAGAGCAGGGCGAACTCGGAGTGATGGGGAGAGTGGGGGAACTCGCAGTGATGGGGAGGGTGGGGCGAACTCGGAGTGATGCGGAGGGTGGGGCGAACTCGGAGTGATGGGGAGGGTGGGGCGAACTCGGAGTGATGGGGAGAGCGGGGGGAACTCGGAGTGATGGGGAGAGTGGGGCGAACTCGGAGTGATGGGGAGAGCGGGGCGAACTCGGAGTGATGGGGAGAGTGGGGGAACCCGGAGTGATGGGGAGAGTGGGGGAGGGGAACTTGGAGCGATGGGGAGAGCGGAGGGATCTCGGAGTGATGGGTAGTGCGGTGGATGGGAACTCGGAGTGATGGGGAGAGCGGGGGAATACGGATTGATGGGGAGAGCGGGGCAAACTCGGCGTGATGGGGAGAGGGGGGGAATACGGATTGATGGGGAGAGCGGAGGGATCTCGGAGTGATGGGTAGTGCGGTGGATGGGAACTCGGAGTGATGGGGAGAGCGGGGGAATACGGATTGATGGGGAGAGCGAGGGGGAACTCGGTGTGATGGGGAGAGTGGGGGAGAGGAACTCGGAGCGATGGGGCGAGCGAGGGGGAACTCGGAACGATGGGGAGAGCGAGGCGGAACTCGGAGTGATGGGGAGAGCGGGGGAACTCGGAGTGATGGGGAGAGCGAGGGAACTCGGAGCGATGGGGAGAGCGGGGGGAACCTGGAGGGATGGGGAGAGCGGGGGAACTCGGAGGGATGGGGAGAGCGGGTGAACTCGGAGTGATGGGGAGAGCGGGGGAACTCGGAGTGATGGGGAGAGCGGGGGAACTCGGAGCGATGGGGAGAGCGAGGGGGAACTCGGTGTGATGGGGAGAGTGGGGGAGAGGAACTCGGAGCGATGGGGCGAGCGAGGGGGAACTCGGAACGATGGGGAGAGCGAGGCGGAACTCGGAGTGATGGGGAGAGCGAGGCGGAACTCGGAGTGATGGGGAGAGCGGGGGAACTCGGAGTGATGGGGAGAGCGGGGGAACTCGGTGTGATGGGGAGAGCGGGGGGAACGTGGAGGGACGGGGAGAGCGGGGGAACTCGGAGGGATGGGGAGAGCGGGGGAACTCGGAGTGATGGGGAGAGCGGGGGAACTCGGAGTGATGGGGAGAGTGCGGGAGGGGAACTCGGAGTGATGGGGAGAGCGGGGGAATTCGGATTGAAGGGGAGAGCGGGGGGAACTCGGAGTGATGGGGAGAGTGCGGGAGGGGAACTCGGAGTGATGGGGAGAGCGGGGGGTGGGGACTCGGAGTGATGGGGAGAGTGCGGGAGGGGAACTCGGAGTGATGGGGAGAGCGGGGGAATTCGGATTGAAGGGGAGAGCGGGGGGAACTCGGAGTGATGGGGAGAGCGGGGGGAACTCGGAGTGATGGGGAGAGCGGGGGGGGGAATTCGGATTGATGGGGAGAGCGGGGGGGAGCTGGGAGTGATGGGGTGAGTGGGGGAATTCGGATTGAAGGGGAGAGCGGGGGAACTCGGAGTGATGGGGAGGGCGGGGCGAACTCGGAGTGATGGAAAGAGGGGGGGCAACTCGGAGTGATGGGGAGAGCGGGGCGAACTCGGAGTGATGGGGAGAGCGGGGGAATACGGAGTGATGGGGAGAGCGGGGCGAACTCGGAGTGATGGGGAGAGCGGGCGAACTCGGAGTGATGGGGAGAGCGGGGGAATATGGAGTGATAGGGAGAGCGGGGCGAACCCGGAGTGATGGGGAGAGCGGGCGAACTCGGAGTGATGGGGAGAGCGGGGCGAACTCGGAGTGATGGGGAGAGTGGGGGAACTCGGAGTGATGGGGAGAGCGGGGGAATACGGAGTGATGGGGAGAGCGGGGCGATCTCGGAGTGATGGGGAGAGCGGGGGAATACGGAGTGATGGGGAGAGCGGGGGAATATGGATTGATGGGGCGAGCGGGGCGGACTCGGCGTGATGGGGAGAGCGGGGCGAACTCGGAGTGATGGGGAGAGCGGGGCGAACTCGGAGTGATGGGGAGAGCGGGGCGAACTCGGAGTGATGGGGAGAGCGGGGGAACTCGGAGTGATGGGGAGAGCGGGGCGAACCCGGAGTGATGGGGAGAGCGGGGGAATACGGATTGATGGGGAAAGCAGGGCGAACCCGGAGTGATGGGGAGAGTGGGGGAGGGGAACTTGGAGCGATGGGGAGAGTGGAGGGACCTCGGAGTGATGGGTAGTGCGGTGGATGGGAACTCGGAGTGATGGGGAGAGCAGGGCGAACTCGGAGTGATGGGGAGAGCGGGGCGAACTCGGAGTGATGGGGAGAGCGGGGCGAACTCGGAGTGATGGGGAGAGCGGGGCAAACTCGAGTCATGGGGAGAGCGGGGGAACTCGGTGTGATGGGGAGAGCGGGGGGAACGTGGAGGGACGGGGAGAGCGGGGGAACTCGGAGGGATGGGGAGAGCGGGGGAACTCGGAGTGATGGGGAGAGCGGGGGAACTCGGAGTGATGGGGAGAGTGCGGGAGGGGAACTCGGAGTGATGGGGAGAGCGGGGGAATTCGGATTGAAGGGGAGAGCGGGGGGAACTCGGAGTGATGGGGAGAGTGCGGGAGGGGAACTCGGAGTGATGGGGAGAGCGGGGGGTGGGGACTCGGAGTGATGGGGAGAGTGCGGGAGGGGAACTCGGAGTGATGGGGAGAGCGGGGGAATTCGGATTGAAGGGGAGAGCGGGGGGAACTCGGAGTGATGGGGAGAGCGGGGGGAACTCGGAGTGATGGGGAGAGCGGGGGGGGGAATTCGGATTGATGGGGAGAGCGGGGGGGAGCTGGGAGTGATGGGGTGAGTGGGGGAATTCGGATTGAAGGGGAGAGCGGGGGAACTCGGAGTGATGGGGAGGGCGGGGCGAACTCGGAGTGATGGGAAGAGGGGGGGCAACTCGGAGTGATGGGGAGAGCGGGGCGAACTCGGAGTGATGGGGAGAGCGGGGGAATACGGAGTGATGGGGAGAGCGGGGCGAACTCGGAGTGATGGGGAGAGCGGGCGAACTCGGAGTGATGGGGAGAGCGGGGGAATATGGAGTGATAGGGAGAGCGGGGCGAACCCGGAGTGATGGGGAGAGCGGGCGAACTCGGAGTGATGGGGAGAGCGGGGCGAACTCGGAGTGATGGGGAGAGTGGGGGAACTCGGAGTGATGGGGAGAGCGGGGGAATACGGAGTGATGGGGAGAGCGGGGCGATCTCGGAGTGATGGGGAGAGCGGGGGAATACGGAGTGATGGGGAGAGCGGGGGAATATGGATTGATGGGGCGAGCGGGGCGGACTCGGCGTGATGGGGAGAGCGGGGCGAACTCGGAGTGATGGGGAGAGCGGGGCGAACTCGGAGTGATGGGGAGAGCGGGGCGAACTCGGAGTGATGGGGAGAGCGGGGGAACTCGGAGTGATGGGGAGAGCGGGGCGAACCCGGAGTGATGGGGAGAGCGGGGGAATACGGATTGATGGGGAAAGCAGGGCGAACCCGGAGTGATGGGGAGAGTGGGGGAGGGGAACTTGGAGCGATGGGGAGAGTGGAGGGACCTCGGAGTGATGGGTAGTGCGGTGGATGGGAACTCGGAGTGATGGGGAGAGCAGGGCGAACTCGGAGTGATGGGGAGAGCGGGGCGAACTCGGAGTGATGGGGAGAGCGGGGCGAACTCGGAGTGATGGGGAGAGCGGGGCAAACTCGAGTCATGGGGAGAGCGGGGCGAACTCGGAGTGATGGAGAGAGCGGGGCGAACTCGGAGTGATGGGGAGAGCGGGGGAATACGGAGTGATGGGGAGAGCGGGGCGATCTCGGAGTGATGGGGAGAGCGGGGGAATACGGAGTGATGGGGAGAGCGGGGGAATATGGATTGATGGGGCGAGCGGGGCGAACTCGGCGTGATGGGGAGAGCGGGGCGAACTCGGAGTGATAGGGAGAGCGGGGCGAACTCGGAGTGATGGGGAGAGCGGGGCGAACTCGGAGTGATGGGGAGAGCGGGGGAACTCGGAGTGATGGGGAGAGCGGGGCGAACCCGGAGTGATGGGGAGAGCGGGCGAACTCGGAGTGATGGGGGGAGCGGGTCGAACTCGGAGTGATGGGGAGAGCGGGGGAATACGGATTGATGGGGCGAGCGGGGCGAACTCGGAGTGATGGGGAGAGCGGGGGGAACTCGGAGTGATGGGGAAAGCAGGGCGAACCCGGAGTGATGGGGAGAGTGGGGGAGGGGAACTTGGAGCGATGGGGAGAGTGGAGGGACCTCGGAGTGATGGATAGTGCGGTGGATGGGAACTCGGAGTGATGGGGAGAGCAGGGCGAACTCGGAGTGATGGGGAGAGCGGGGCGAACTCGGAGTGATGGGGAGAGCGGGGCAAACTCGAGTCATGGGGAGAGCGGGGCGAACTCGGAGTGATGGAGAGAGCGGGGCGAACTCGGAGTGATGGGGAGAGCGGGGCGAACTCGGAGTGATGGGGAGAGCGGGGCGAACTCGGAGTGATGGGGAAAGCAGGGCGAACCCGGAGTGATGGGGAGAGTGGGGGAGGGGAACTTGGAGCGATGGGGAGAGTGGAGGGACCTCGGAGTGATGGATAGTGCGGTGGATGGGAACTCGGAGTGATGGGGAGAGCAGGGCGAACTCGGAGTGATGGGGAGAGCGGGGCGAACTCGGAGTGATGGGGAGAGCGGGGCAAACTCGAGTCATGGGGAGAGCGGGGCGAACTCGGAGTGATGGAGAGAGCGGGGCGAACTCGGAGTGATGGGGAGAGCGGGGGAACTCGGAGTGTTGGGGAGAGCAGGGCGAACCCGGAGTGATGGGGAGAGCGGGGGAACTCGGAGTGATGGGGAGAGCGGGGCGAACTCGGAGTGATGGGGAGAGTGGGGCGAACTCGGAGTGATGGGGAGAGCGGGGGAATACGGATTGATGGGGCGAGCGGGGCGAACTCGGAGTGATGGGGAGAGCGGGGCGAACTCGGAGTGATGGGGAGAGCGGGGCGAACTCGGAGTGATGGGGAAAGCAGGGCGAACCCGGAGTGATGGGGAGAGTGGGGGAGGGGAACTTGGAGCGATGGGGAGAGTGGAGGGACCTCGGAGTGATGGGTAGTGCGGTGGATGGGAACTCGGAGTGATTGGGAGAGCAGGGCGAACTCGGAGTGATGGGGAGAGCGGGGCGAACTCGGAGTGATGGGGAGAGCGGGGCAAACTCGAGTCATGGGGAGAGCGGGGCGAACTCGGAGTGATGGAGAGAGCGGGGCGAACTCGGAGTGATGGGGAGAGCGGGGGAATACGGAGTGATGGGGAGAGCGGGGCGATCTCGGAGTGATGGGGAGAGCGGGGCGAACTCGGAGTGATAGGGAGAGCGGGGCGAACTCGGAGTGATGGGGAGAGCGGGGGAATACGGAGTGATGGGGAGAGCGGGGGAATATGGATTGATGGGGCGAGCGGGGCGAACTCGGCGTGATGGGGAGAGCGGGGCGAACTCGGAGTGATAGGGAGAGCGGGGCGAACTCGGAGTGATGGGGAGAGCGGGGCGAACTCGGAGTGATGGGGAGAGCGGGGGAACTCGGAGCGATGGGGAGAGCGGGGCGAACCCGGAGTGATGGGGAGAGCGGGCGAACTCGGAGTGATGGGGGGGAGCGGGGCGAACTCGGAGTGATGGGGAGAGCGGGGGAATACGGATTGATGGGGCGAGCGGGGCGAACTCGGAGTGATGGGGAGAGCGGGGCGAACTCGGAGTGATGGGGAGAGCGGGGCGAACTCGGAGTGATGGGGAAAGCAGGGCGAACCCGGAGTGATGGGGAGAGTGGGGGAGGAGAACTTGGAGCGATGGGGAGAGTGGAGGGACCTCGGAGTGATGGGTAGTGCGGTGGATGGGAACTCGGAGTGATGGGGAGAGCAGGGCGAACTCGGAGTGATGGGGAGAGCGGGGGAATACGGATTGATGGGGAGAGCAGGGCGAACTCGGAGTGATGGGGAGAGCGGGGCGAACTCGGAGTGATGGGGAGAGCGGGGCAAACTCGAGTCATGGGGAGAGCGGGGCGAACTCGGAGTGATGGAGAGAGCGGGGCGAACTCGGAGTGATGGGGAGAGTGGGGGAGGGGAACTTGGAGCGATGGGGAGAGTGGAGGGACCTCGGAGTGATGGGTAGTGCGGTGGATGGGAACTCGGAGTGATGGGGAGAGCAGGGCGAACTCGGAGTGATGGGGAGAGCGGGGCGAACTCGGAGTGATGGGGAGAGCGGGGCGAACTCGGAGTGATGGGGAGAGCGGGGCAAACTCGAGTCATGGGGAGAGCGGGGCGAACTCGGAGTGATGGAGAGAGCGGGGCGAACTCGGAGTGATGGGGAGAGCGGGGGAATACGGAGTGATGGGGAGAGCGGGGCGATCTCGGAGTGATGGGGAGAGCGGGGGAATACGGAGTGATGGGGAGAGCGGGGGAATATGGATTGATGGGGCGAGCGGGGCGAACTCGGCGTGATGGGGAGAGCGGGGCGAACTCGGAGTGATAGGGAGAGCGGGGCGAACTCGGAGTGATGGGGAGAGCGGGGCGAACTCGGAGTGATGGGGAGAGCGGGGGAACTCGGAGTGATGGGGAGAGCGGGGCGAACCCGGAGTGATGGGGAGAGCGGGCGAACTCGGAGTGATGGGGGGAGCGGGTCGAACTCGGAGTGATGGGGAGAGCGGGGGAATACGGATTGATGGGGCGAGCGGGGCGAACTCGGAGTGATGGGGAGAGCGGGGGGAACTCGGAGTGATGGGGAAAGCAGGGCGAACCCGGAGTGATGGGGAGAGTGGGGGAGGGGAACTTGGAGCGATGGGGAGAGTGGAGGGACCTCGGAGTGATGGATAGTGCGGTGGATGGGAACTCGGAGTGATGGGGAGAGCAGGGCGAACTCGGAGTGATGGGGAGAGCGGGGCGAACTCGGAGTGATGGGGAGAGCGGGGCAAACTCGAGTCATGGGGAGAGCGGGGCGAACTCGGAGTGATGGAGAGAGCGGGGCGAACTCGGAGTGATGGGGAGAGCGGGGCGAACTCGGAGTGATGGGGAGAGCGGGGCGAACTCGGAGTGATGGGGAAAGCAGGGCGAACCCGGAGTGATGGGGAGAGTGGGGGAGGGGAACTTGGAGCGATGGGGAGAGTGGAGGGACCTCGGAGTGATGGATAGTGCGGTGGATGGGAACTCGGAGTGATGGGGAGAGCAGGGCGAACTCGGAGTGATGGGGAGAGCGGGGCGAACTCGGAGTGATGGGGAGAGCGGGGCAAACTCGAGTCATGGGGAGAGCGGGGCGAACTCGGAGTGATGGAGAGAGCGGGGCGAACTCGGAGTGATGGGGAGAGCGGGGGAACTCGGAGTGTTGGGGAGAGCAGGGCGAACCCGGAGTGATGGGGAGAGCGGGGGAACTCGGAGTGATGGGGAGAGCGGGGCGAACTCGGAGTGATGGGGAGAGTGGGGCGAACTCGGAGTGATGGGGAGAGCGGGGGAATACGGATTGATGGGGCGAGCGGGGCGAACTCGGAGTGATGGGGAGAGCGGGGCGAACTCGGAGTGATGGGGAGAGCGGGGCGAACTCGGAGTGATGGGGAAAGCAGGGCGAACCCGGAGTGATGGGGAGAGTGGGGGAGGGGAACTTGGAGCGATGGGGAGAGTGGAGGGACCTCGGAGTGATGGGTAGTGCGGTGGATGGGAACTCGGAGTGATTGGGAGAGCAGGGCGAACTCGGAGTGATGGGGAGAGCGGGGCGAACTCGGAGTGATGGGGAGAGCGGGGCAAACTCGAGTCATGGGGAGAGCGGGGCGAACTCGGAGTGATGGAGAGAGCGGGGCGAACTCGGAGTGATGGGGAGAGCGGGGGAATACGGAGTGATGGGGAGAGCGGGGCGATCTCGGAGTGATGGGGAGAGCGGGGCGAACTCGGAGTGATAGGGAGAGCGGGGCGAACTCGGAGTGATGGGGAGAGCGGGGGAATACGGAGTGATGGGGAGAGCGGGGGAATATGGATTGATGGGGCGAGCGGGGCGAACTCGGCGTGATGGGGAGAGCGGGGCGAACTCGGAGTGATAGGGAGAGCGGGGCGAACTCGGAGTGATGGGGAGAGCGGGGCGAACTCGGAGTGATGGGGAGAGCGGGGGAACTCGGAGCGATGGGGAGAGCGGGGCGAACCCGGAGTGATGGGGAGAGCGGGCGAACTCGGAGTGATGGGGGGAGCGGGGCGAACTCGGAGTGATGGGGAGAGCGGGGGAATACGGATTGATGGGGCGAGCGGGGCGAACTCGGAGTGATGGGGAGAGCGGGGCGAACTCGGAGTGATGGGGAGAGCGGGGCGAACTCGGAGTGATGGGGAAAGCAGGGCGAACCCGGAGTGATGGGGAGAGTGGGGGAGGAGAACTTGGAGCGATGGGGAGAGTGGAGGGACCTCGGAGTGATGGGTAGTGCGGTGGATGGGAACTCGGAGTGATGGGGAGAGCAGGGCGAACTCGGAGTGATGGGGAGAGCGGGGGAATACGGATTGATGGGGAGAGCAGGGCGAACTCGGAGTGATGGGGAGAGCGGGGCGAACTCGGAGTGATGGGGAGAGCGGGGCAAACTCGAGTCATGGGGAGAGCGGGGCGAACTCGGAGTGATGGAGAGAGCGGGGCGAACTC
The DNA here is from genome assembly GCF_047496885.1 of Scyliorhinus torazame. Taxonomy (NCBI): domain Eukaryota; kingdom Metazoa; phylum Chordata; class Chondrichthyes; order Carcharhiniformes; family Scyliorhinidae; genus Scyliorhinus; species Scyliorhinus torazame. The sequence continues at coordinate 274,658,792 of NC_092708.1, forward strand.
GGAGTGATGGGGAGAGCGGGGGAACTCGGAGTGTTGGGGAGAGCAGGGCGAACCCGGAGTGATGGGGAGAGCGGGGGAACTCGGAGTGATGGGGAGAGCGGGGCGAACTCGGAGTGATGGGGAGAGCGGGGGAACTCGGAGTGTTGGGGAGAGCAGGGCGAACCCGGAGTGATGGGGAGAGCGGGGGAACTCGGAGTGATGGGGAGAGCGGGGCGAACTCGGAGTGATGGGGAGAGTGGGGCGAACTCGGAGTGATGGGGAGAGCGGGGCGAACTCGGAGTGATGGAGAGAGCGGGGCGAACTCGGAGTGATGGGGAGAGCGGGGGAACTCGGAGTGTTAGGGAGAGCAGGGCGAACCCGGAGTGATGGGGAGAGCGGGGGAACTCGGAGTGATGGGGAGAGCGGGGCGAACTCGGAGTGATGGGGAGAGTGGGGCGAACTCGGAGTGATGGGGAGAGCGGGGCGAACTCGGAGTGATGGGGAGTGCGGGGCAAACTCAGAGTGATGGGGAGAGCAGGGCGAACCCGGAGTGATGGGGAGAGTGGGGGAGGGGAACTTGGAGCGATGGGGAGAGCGGAGGGACCTCGGAGTGATGGGTAGTGCGGTGGATGGGAACTCGGATTGATGGGGAGAGCAGGGCGAACTCTGAGTGATGGGGAGAGCGGGGGAATACGGATTAATGGGGAGAGCGGGGCAATACGGATTGATGGGGAGAGCGGGGCAATACGGATTAATGGGGAGAGCGGGGCAAACTCGGAGTGATAGGGAGAGCGGTACGAACTCGGAGTGATGGGGAGAGCAGGGCGAACTCGGAGTGATGGGGAGAGCGGGGGAATACGGATTAATGGGGAGAGCGGGGCAAACTCGGAGTGATAGGGAGAGCGGTACGAACTCGGAGTGATGGGGAGAGCGGGGCGAACTCGGAGTGATGGGGAGAGCGGGGGAATACGGATTGATGGTGAGAGCGGGGCGAACACGGAGTGATGGGGAGAGCGGGCAAACTCAGAGTGATGGGGAGAGTGGGGGCAACACGGAGTGATGGGGAGAGTGGGCAATCTCGGAGTGATGGGGAGAGCGGGGGGAACTCGGAGTCATGGGGAGAGCAGGGCGAACTCGGAGTGATGGGGAGAGTGGGGGAACTCGCAGTGATGGGAGGGTGGGGCGAACTCGGAGTGATGCGGAGGGTGGGGCGAACTCGGAGTGATGGGGAGGGTGGGGCGAACTCGGAGTGATGGGGAGAGCGGGGGGAACTCGGAGTGATGGGGAGAGTGGGGCGAACTCGGAGTGATGGGGAGAGCGGGGCGAACTCGGAGTGATGGGGAGAGTGGGGGAACCCGGAGTGATGGGGAGAGTGGGGGAGGGGAACTTGGAGCGATGGGGAGAGCGGAGGGATCTCGGAGTGATGGGTAGTGCGGTGGATGGGAACTCGGAGTGATGGGGAGAGCGGGGGAATACGGATTGATGGGGAGAGCGGGGCAAACTCGGCGTGATGGGGAGAGCGGGGGAATACGGATTGATGGGGAGAGCGGGGCAAACTCGGAGTGATGGGGAGAGCGGTGGGAACTCGGAGTGATGGGGAGAGCGGGGGAATACGGATTGATGGGGAGAGCGGGGCAAACTCGGAGTGATGGGGAGAGCGGTGGGAACTCGGAGTGATGGGGAGAGCGGGGGTAACACGGAGTGATGGGGAGAGCGGGGCAAACCCGGAGTGATGGTGAGAGCGGTGGGAACTCGGAGTGATGGGGAGAGCGGTAGGGAACTCGGAATGATGGGGAGAGTGGGGCGAACTCGGAATGATGGGGAGAGTGGGGGAACTCGGAGTGATGGGGAGAGTGGGGCGAACTCGGAGTGATTGGGAGAGGGGGGGTAACACGGAATGATGGGGAGAGCGGTGGGAACTCGGAGTGATGGGGAGAGTGGGGGGAACTCGGAGAGATGGGGAGAGCGGGAGGGGAACTCGGAATGATGGGGAGAGTGGGGGAACTCGGAGTGATGGGGAGAGCTGGGAAACTCGGAATGATGGGGATAGCGGGGGAACTCGGAGTGATCGGGAGAGCGGTGGAACCCGGAGTGATGGGGAGAGTGGGGGGAACTCGGAGAGATGGGGAGAGCGGGAGGGGAACTCGGCGTGATGGGGAGAGTGGGGCGAACTCGGAATGATATGGAGAGCGGGGGAACTCGGAGTAATGGGGAGAGCAGATGAACTCGGAGTGATGTGGAGAGCGGGGGAACTCGGAGTGATGGGGCGAGCGGGGGAATACGGATTGATGGTGAGAGCGGGGCGAACACGGAGTGATGGGGAGAGCGGGCAAACTCAGAGTGATGGGGAGAGTGGGGGCAACACGGAGTGATGGGGAGAGTGGGCAATCTCGGAGTGATGGGGAGAGCGGGGGGAACTCGGAGTCATGGGGAGAGCAGGGCGAACTCGGAGTGATGGGGAGAGTGGGGGAACTCGCAGTGATGGGGAGGGTGGGGCGAACTCGGAGTGATGCGGAGGGTGGGGCGAACTCGGAGTGATGGGGAGGGTGGGGCGAACTCGGAGTGATGGGGAGAGCGGGGGGAACTTGGAGTGATGGGGAGAGTGGGGCGAACTCGGAGTGATGGGGAGAGCGGGGCGAACTCGGAGTGATGGGGAGAGTGGGGGAACCCGGAGTGATGGGGAGAGTGGGGGAGGGGAACTTGGAGCGATGGGGAGAGCGGAGGGATCTCGGAGTGATGGGTAGTGCGGTGGATGGGAACTCGGAGTGATAGGGAGAGCGGGGGAATACGGATTGATGGGGAGAGCGGGGCAAACTCGGCGTGATGGGGAGAGCGGGGGAATACGGATTGATGGGGAGAGCGGGGAAAACTCGGAGTGATGGGGAGAGCGGTGGGAACTCGGAGTGATGGGGAGAGCGGGGGTAACACGGAGTGATGGGGAGAGCGGGGCAAACTCGGAGTGATGGGGAGAGCGGTGGGAACTCGGAGTGATGGGGAGAGCGGTAGGGAACTCGGAGTGATGGGGAGAGCGGGGCGAACTCGGAATGATGGGGAGAGTGGGGGAACTCGGAGTGATGGGGAGAGTGGGGCGAACTCGGAGTGATTGGGAGAGGGGGGGTAACACGGAATGATGGGGAGAGCGGTGGGAACTCGGAGTGATGGGGAGAGTGGGGGGAACTCGGAGAGATGGGGAGAGCGGGAGGGGAACTCGGAATGATGGGGAGAGTGGGGGAACTCGGAGTGATGGGGAGAGCTGGGAAACTCGGAGTGATGGGGATAGCGGGGGAACTCGGAGTGATCGGGAGAGCGGTGGAACCCGGAGTGATGGGGAGAGTGGGGGGAACTCGGAGAGATGGGGAGAGCGGGAGGGGAACTCGGCGTGATGGGGAGAGTGGGGCGAACTCGGAATGATATGGAGAGCGGGGGAACTCGGAGTAATGGGGAGAGCGGATGAACTCGGAGTGATGTGGAGAGCGGGGGAACTCGGAGTGATGGGGCGAGCGGGGGAACTCGGAATGATGGGGAGAGCGGGAACTCCGAGTGATGAGGAGAGCGGGGGAAGCCCGGAGTGATGGGGCGAGTGGGGGAACTCGGAGTGATGGGGAGAGTGGGGGGAACTCGGAGAGATGGGGAGAGCGGGAGGGGAACTCGGAATGATGGGGACGGTGGGGGAACTCGGAGTGATGGGGAGAGCTGGTGGGGGGGGGGACTCGGAGTGATGGGGAGAGTGGGGGAACTCGGAGTGATGGGGAGAGCGGGGGAATACGGATTGATGGGGAGAGCGGGGCAAACTCGGAGTGATGGGGAGAGCGGTGGGAACTCGGGGTGATGGGGAGAGCGGGGGTAACACGGAGTGATGGGGAGAGCGGGGCAAACTCGGAGTGATGGGGAGAGCGGTGGGAACTCGGAGTGATGGGGAGAGCGGTAGGGAACTCGGAATGATGGGGAGAGTGGGGCGAACTCGGGATGATGGGGAGAGTGGGGGAACTCGGAGTGATGGGGAGAGTGGGGCGAACTCGGAGTGATTGGGAGAGGGGGGGTAACACGGAGTGATGGGGAGAGCGGTGGGAACTCGGAGTGATGGGGAGAGTGGGGGGAACTCGGAGTGATGGGGCGAGCGGGGGAACTCGGAATGATGGGGAGAGCGGGAACTCCGAGTGATGAGGAGAGCGGGGGAAGCCCGGAGTGATGGGGAGAGTGGGGGAACTCGGAGTGATGGGGAGAGCGGGGGAACTCGGAGTGATGGGGAGAGCCGGGGAACTCGGAATGATGGGGAGAATGGGGGGAAACACGAAGTGATGGGGAGAGTGGGGGAAACTCGGAGTGATGGGTGTGGTGTTGGGTGCTCTGAGGTACAGACGGGTTGCGATTGGTACAACGCAATTTTATTCCAACTAGTTCGTTACACATCTGACTTGGTTCTCAGCGCGTGGTGACATTGTGAGTGTCTTGTTACTGAGGTCCTGGCCTTGTCCTGTCTCCAGATGGACTGACCAGGAGGTGTCATGTTTCTTGCCTTATACTGTGTCTGCTCCTGTCTGTGATTGGCTGTCGTGTTCTGTGTGCTAATTGGTCTGTTGGTCTGTCTATCATGATGTGTGTGTTGTGATGTGTGTTTGAATATCATGACAATGGGGAGAGCGGGGGGATTCGGAGTGAGGGGGAGAGCAGGGGGTTTTGAGCGACGGGAAGAGCAGGGGACCTGGGGTGATGGGGAGAGCGGGGCTTGGAGCGATTGGGAGAGCGGGGAGATTCTGAGTGGGAGCAGGGGAAAGCAGGCCTCAGACAGGGAGCGAGAAGCTGAATGGGCCCAGGATTGGGAGTGAGAGGTTGTGTGGGCCTCCAGCAGGGAACAAAAGGGTGACTGGGTCTTGGACACAGAGCGTGAGGGTGTGTCGGCCTCAGACTGGGAGCAAGAGACTGATTGATCCTCGGTCAGGCAGCGAGAGGGTTAGTGGGCCTCAGACAGGGAACACGAGGGTGAGTGGTTCTTGGACAGGAAGGGAGTGGGTGAGTGTGTCTCGGACAGGGAGCAAGAAGGTCTGAGACAGGGAGTGAGTGGGCCTCGTTCTGGGAGTGAGAGTGTGGCAAGCGGAAATCTGTGCAAGGGTTGGGGTACAGAGGGAAAGGAGATCACCGGCATGTGAGAGAGGGGCCTGAGAGTTTTTTTTTTCTTTTTAATGTTTTTATTCTCCATTTTCACATTTTCCTTCAAAATTTACACCCCACCCACAAACAGTAAACGGTAACAAATACAAAATCAATCCCTTTAGCAATACCAACAATCCCATCCTCCCACCACCCCAAACAACGGCCCACCTGTCAATCTATGCATCCAATAAAACAAACCCTCCCACGGTGGCAACAAAAAACAAAGGAGAAAAAGAAAAAGGAGTCCGGGACCGCCCATGGTCACCATTGACCTATAGAGTCCACTCCCCCTCCCCCCCTACACTCAACGCCATCCAGCCTCTGAAAGAGTACCGTACATGATACCCAAGAGTTGTAAATCCCCCACCCCCTCTCCAACTCCTCCCGTCCACTACCTCTTGTAAAACTCCTCCTCCCAACTTCGGTTCCTTCCCCCCAACTTTCCACCCCGGCTAGACCACTCGGACCCTGTTCTGCCAGGCTCCGCTGGCCGCAGCCCCTCCCCCACCTCACTCCCGTTCACTGGCCGGCACACACCGGCCAGCGTGGAGGCCCCCGCCCGGGTCCCTTTCCCCCTTGCCCGGCCCTACGGAAGCTCAGAGATCCCCTTTTAGCACACAAACCCCGTATATCCACCTACACCCCAAAGAGACCTCATTTTGAGTGAAAGTCCCATCACTTCCCTTGTCTAAATATATACACATTGGCTCCTTTAGCACATACACCCGCTCGCAGTGAAACAAAAAAAAGATGAAAATACAGTCATGAGGTTACATCGGCACATGGCCATTCCTCAATTTCTCAGTTCTGCCACAGTCCTTCTGCCTTCGCAAACTCCTCCGCTGCTTCCGCCGTTCCAAAATAAAAGTCCTTGAGCTTGTAAGTCACCCTCAGCTTCGCTGGATATACAATGCCGCACTGCACCTTGCTAATGTACAGTGCCCTCTTCACCCGGTTGAAGGCAGCCCGCCTCCTCGCCAGCTCCACTGTAAAGTCCTGGTATACACGTATACCAGCTCCAGCCCACTGCACCACCCGCTTCTGCTTGGCCCAGCTCAGGACCTTCTCCTTCACCCTGTACCTACGGAAGCACAGAGTCACTGCCCTTGGCGGCTCACTCGCCTTTGGTACAGGCCTCCACGACCGATGAGCCCGATCCAGTTCATATCGGGCGGGATCCTCCCCCTCCCCCAGTAGTTTTGCCAGCATCGCGGAAAAATACTCAGTCGGCTTCGGTCCTTCAACTCCTTCGGGCAGCCCCACAATCCTCAAATTCTGTCGCCTGGATCTGTTTTCCAGGTCTTCCATTTTTCCTCGCAGATCCTTGTTAATCTCCATCACCTTCCGCATCTCCTTCCCCATCGAGGTAAGTTGATCACCGTGCTGCAATAATGTCTCCTCCACTTCCTTCAGCGCCTCCCCTTGCTCTCGCACCTCCGCCACACCGCCGTCATCACCGGGGAAATCGTCTCCTCCACCAGCACACTCAAAACCTCCCTCATCTCCTTCCTCACCATCTCCATGTATTTTGTAAACTTCCTTTCGAATTCCGCAGCCATCACCTTAGTTATTTCTTCAGCTGTAAGCAATACGGCCTCCCCTGGTGCTCCAGCCTCCATTTTCCTTGGTGACCCCGTGGTGACCTTTCCACTCCCCGACGGACCTTCAGCTGTTTTTTTTACGGCCGTTTATTTGCTCACTCTCGACATTTTTCCTCACGGTGTCTTCACTCTGCCGCCTCTGTGCCTTCTCCCTGCTTTTGCCGCCTCCGTGGACCCTGGGACCGGGCTTAACGCCCCGAAAATGCCGTTCCCGAATGGGAGCCTTCCATTGTGCGGCTGCCTCCCGCCCGCCGACACCAGAAGCCCCACCTGAGAGTTTATCTGTGTGTTTGTGTACGTGTAAGAGAGGAAGCTGAGCGTGTTTGTGTATGTGTGTGAAAGAGAGGTGTGTGCGAGAATGAGAGAGGTGGCTGTGTATGAGAGATGTATGTGTGAGAGAGGTGTGTGTGAGAGAGAGGAGTGTGCGTGAGAGAGGTGTGTGTTTGTGTGTGAGAGAGGAGTGTGCATGAGAGAAGTGTGTGTGTTTGTGTGTGTGAGAGAGAGGAGTGTGAGAGAGAGGTGAGTGTGTTTGTGTGTGACACAGAGAGAGTTGAGTGTGTGAGAATGTGAGAGGCGAGTGTTTGTGTTTGTGAGAGAGGTGTGTGTGTATGTGTGAAAAAGAGCAAGAAAGAGAGGTGTGGTGAATGTATTATACCAATAATCCACCATTGTATCTGTGCTATGCTGTTGCCCTTGTGGGCCATTGTATGGCATTATCCATTGGGGAACATGTTGGGGCCTGTATGGGCTCTGCCCATGGCTCCTCCCCTTGAAGGGAGGTATAAAGAGCAGTCGACCTGTAGGCGGTTCTCATATTGGATCAGTCGCAGGCATGCACTGTTCTAGTTGATTAAAGCCACAGTTTATTTCTACTCGTCTCGAGTGAATTGATGGTCGCATCAATTTAATCAACTACAACGCAACTATGGAATCGGCCCTCAAACCTGACCGACTGGAACTCGATCCGCAGGCCACGGAGGCGAAATATCTCGCTGCCTCCTCCACGCCTTCCGCCACCAACGAACAGAAACTGAGCCTCCTCCACGCACGGGTGAGCCATCGAATCTCTGATCAACTCGAGGAGGCCTCCTCCTACGCAGACGCCCTCACGATGCTCAAACGCCTCAATGTAAGGCCCGTGAACGAGGTATACGCAAGACACATCCTCACCACTCGCTGCCAGCGTCCCGGGGAATCGCTAGAAGACTACCTACGCGACCTCAAAGTCCTTGCACGCAGCTGCAACTACCAGGCCGTTACGGCCACTCAACATATGGACCTCGCCGTCCGAGACATCTACATGGCGGGAGTCCGGTTCAACTACGTGAGACAGCGCCTACTCAAAATGGCCCTAGACCTGGATCAGACGGTAAAATTAGCCTCTCTCTGGAAGTAGCGTCCGAAGCCTCAACGCGTTCCCGTCTGACCACGTGACCCCCTCGTGGACCCTCGACCAAAGACTACCCCAGGCCTGTGCCGTGCGGCTGCCCGCCCACCATGGGGGGCTACCCTGCTATTTCTGTGGCCAGTCCCAACACCCCCGGCAGCACTGCCCGGCCCGGGCCAAGAACTCTTAACTCACAGGCCCGATACTCAGACTCACAGGCCCGCAGACCCGCAGTGTGGCAGCATGTCTGCCGACTCCGCCCCCTGCAGGCGCGTCATCAGCCTTGTGCTATCCGTGGGGGCAGCCACCTTCGAGCCCACACAGCACGTACGACAAACAGGGGCCGCCATCTTGGCCATCCTCCCCTACGCGGCCGGCCACGTGCGATCCATGGGGGCCGCCATCTTGGATGTCATCTTCCTCACCACCCAACACGCTCAACCACGACCAACGGGGACCACCATCTTGGCCGCCATCTGCTGCGCCGCTCGACACGTGCGACCAACAAGGGCAGCCATCGTGGAACCGCCCCAGCGCCTCCGACCACGCCGGCTACCCGTCACTCTGGACCAGTCGCGACCCAAACACCTCCGGAGTTCCATGATGACCGTCCGGGTAAACGGGCACGAAACGCCTTGCCTCTTCGACTCCAGGAGCACAGAGAGCTTCATTCATCCGGACATGGTAAGACGCTGCTAGCTCCCAATTTTCCCGGTGCACCAAACCATCTCCCTCGCCTCTGGGCCGCACTCGGTGCAAATTCGAGGGTGCACTACCGCAACCCTAGCAATACAGGGCGCCGTGTACGCCAATTTTAAATTATGCGTACTCCCAGACCTCTGCGCTCCTCTCCTATTGGGACTAGATTTCCAATGCAACCTCAGGAGCATAACCCTGAAATTCGGGGGGCCCCTACCCCCACTCACCGTACGTAGCCTCGCGACCCTAAAGGTCGACCCTCCCCCACTCTTTGCAAACCTCACCGCCGACTGCAAACCAGTCACCACCAGAAGCAGGCGGTATAGCATACAGGACAGGACTTTCATCAGGTCCGAGGTCCAGCGACCTTTGCGGGAGGGGGTCATCGAGGTCAGCAATAGCCGCTGGAGAGTTCAGGTGGTGGTCGTCAAGACCGGGGAAAAGAACCGGATGGTTGTTGATTACAGCCAAACCATAAACCGGTACACGCAACTCGATGCGTACCTCCTTCCCCGGATTGCAGACATGGTTAACCAGATTGCACACTACCGGGTGTTCTCCACGGTGGATCTGAAGTCTGCATACCACCAGTTCCCAATCCGCCCGGAGGACCGCCACGACACGGCTTTTGAGGCAGACGGCCGCCTTTTCCACTTACTACGGGTCCCCTGTGGCGTCACGAACGGGGTTTCGGTGTTCCAAAGAACAATGGACCGAATGGTGGACCAGTACGGGCTGCGGGCCACATTTCCGCGCTTGGACAATGTCACCATCTGCGGCCATGATCAGCAGGACCACGATGCCAACCTCCACAGATTTCTCCAAACCGCCCAAACCCTTAACCTCACCTACAACAAGGAGAAATGCGTTTTCCGCACAACCAGACTAGCCATCCTCGGCTACGTCATGGAGAACGGGGTTCTAGGACCCGACCCCGACCGTATGAGCCCCCTCCTGCAACTCCCCCTCCCCCACTGCCCCAAGGCCCTGAAAAGGTGCCTCGGGTTCTTTTCATATTATGCCCAGTGAGTCCATAAGACCATAAGACATAGGAGCGGAAGTAAGGCCATTCGGCCCATCGAGTCCACTCCACCATTCAATCATGGCTGATTTCAACTCCATTTACCCGCTCTCTCTCCATATCCCTTAATTCCTCGAGAAATCAAGAATTTATCAACTTCTGTCTTAAAGACACTCAACGTTCCGGCCTCCACCGCCCTCTGTGGCAATGAATTCCACAGACCCACCACTCTCTGGCTGAAGAAATTTCTCATCTCTGTTCTAAAGTGACTCCCTTTTATTCTAAGGCTGTGCCCCCGGGTCCTAGTCTCCCCTGCTAATGGGAACAACTTCCCTACATCCACCCTATCTAAGCCATTCATTATCTTGTAAGTTTCTATTAGATCTCCTAAACTCCAATGAATATAATCCTAGGATCCTCAGTCGTTCATCGTATGTTAGGCCTACCATTCCTGGGATCATCTGTGTGAATCTCCGCTGGACCCGCTCCAGTGCCAGTATGTCCTTCCTGAGGTGTGGGGCCCAAAATTGCTCACAGTATTCTAAATGGGGCCTAACTAATGCTTTATAAAGCTTCAGAAGTACATCCCTGCTTTTATATTCCAAGCATCTTGAGATAAATGACAACATTGTATTTGCTTTCTTAATTACGGACTCAACCTGCAAGTTTACCTTTAGAGAATCCTGGACTAGGACTCCCAAGTCCCTTTGCACTTCAGCATTATGAATTTTGTCACCAGTTAGAAAATAGTCCATGCCTCGATTCTTTTTTCCAAAGTGCAAGACCTCGCACTTGCCCACGTTGAATTTCATCAGCCATTTCTTGGACCACTCTCCTAAACTGTCTAAATCTTTCTGCAGCCTCCCCACCTCCTCCATACTACCTGCCTCTCCACCTATCTTTGTATCATCGGCAAACTTAGCCAGAATGCCCCCAGTCCCGTCATCTAGATCGTTAATATATAAAGAGAACAGCTGTGGCCCCAACATTGAACCCTGCGGGACACCACTCGTCACCGGTTGCCATTCCGAAAAAGAACCTTTTATCCGAACTCTCTGCCTTCTGCCCGACAGCCAATCGTCAATCCATGTTAGTACCTTGCCTCGAATACCATGGGCCCTTATTTTACTCAGCAGTCTCCCGTGAGGCACCTTATCAAAGGCCTTTTGGAAGTCAAGATAGATAACATCCATTGGCTCTCCTTGGTCTAACCTATTTGTTATCTCTTCAAAGAACTCTAACAGGTTTGTCAGGCACGACCTCTCCTTACTAAATCCATGCTGACTTGTCCTAATCCGACCCTACACTTCCAAGAATTTAGAAATCTCATCCTTAACTATACGGACAAAGCCCGTCCACTAATCAAGGCCACCATCTTCCCACTGGCGGCTGAGGCGGATATCGCCAAAGCCGCGATGCGCGCGGTGGACGAGTCCGTCCCCTTCCAGGTGGAGAGCGACGCATCAGAGGTCGCTCTCGCCACTACCCTCAATCAAGCAGGCAGACTGGTAGCGTTTTTTCGCGCAACCCTCACCACCTCTGAAATTCAGCACTCCTCAGTCGAAAAGGGGGCCCAAGCCATCATGGAAGCCGTACGGCACTGGAGGCACTACCTCGCTGGTAGGAGGTTCACCCTCGTCATCGACCAACGAACGGTAGCCTTCATGTTTGATAATACGCAGCGGGGCAAAATCAAGAATGATAAGATCTTGAGGTAGAGGATCGAACTCTCCACCTATAATTATGAGATAGTATATCATCCTGGGAAGCTCAACGAGCCCCCAGATGCCTTGTCCCGCGGCACATGTGCCAGCGCGCAAGATGACCGACTACGGGCTATCCACGATGACCTCTGCCACCCGGGGGTCACCTGGCTTATCCACTACATCAAGGCCCGCAACCTGCCCTACTCCACCGAGGAGGTCAGAGGGTCTGCCAGATCTGTGCGGAGTTTAAACTGCACGTCTATCGGCCAGATAAGGCCCACCTGGTGAAGGCATCCCGGCCCTTTGAGTGCCTCAGTATCGATTTCAAAGGGCCCCTCCCCTCCAATAACCACAATACATATTTCCTCAATATTATTGATGAGTTCTCCCGCTTCCCCTTTGCAATCCCTTGCCCCGACATGACCACGTCCACCGTCTTTAAAGCCCAACATAGTGTCTTCACCCTGTTTGGTTTCCCCAGTTATGTCCACAGTGACCGGGGCTCGTCGTTAATGAGCGACGAACTGTGTCAGTACCTGCTCAGTAAGGGCATTGCCTCGAGCAGGACTACCAGTTATAACCCGAGGGGAAACGGGCAGGTGGAGAGGGAGAACGCGACGGTCTGGAAGACCGTCCTACTGACCCTGCGGTCCAGGAATCTCACAGTTTCCCACTGGCAGGAGGTCCTCCCCGATACGCTCCAACTCTATTAGGTCCCTCCTTTGCACGGCCACAAACTAGACCCGTCATGACCGCCTATTTGTTTTCCCGAGGAGATCCACCTCAGTGGCCTCGCTCCCGTCCTGGCTGAAGACACCGGGGCCAGTCTACTCAGAAAACACGTCAGGAGCCATAAGGCCGATCGTCTGGTAGAGAGGGTCCAGCTCCTACACTCAAACCCCCAGTACGCATATATCGAACACCCCGATGGCCGACAGGATACGGTCTCCCTCCGGGACCTGGCGCCCGCCGGTTCCACCACCACCACCATCACCGCCACTCCACCCTAACCCGCCCAACCTACTATGACCAGCGCTCCCTCCCGCCTGCCATCCCCCCTTCACCGATCCACAGGAATGAAACTCCAGAAGAGATGCCCCTGGAGTCCACATCTGTACCCGCACCGGCGCCCTCAATACCGATGCCAGCAAGGACGAGTTTGACACCCGGGCCAGCAACAACGCCAGAGCTTCGGCGATCACAGCGCACAATCCATGCGCCGGACCGGCTGAACGTATGAACCCGTCACCCCCGCCAGACTTCATTTTTTTAACAGAGGGTGAATGTGGTGAATGTATTATACCAATAATCCACCATTGTATCTGTGCTATGCTGATGCCCTTGTGGGCTCCACCTGTGGGCCATTGTATGGCCTTATCCATTGGGGAATATGTTGGGGCCTGTATGGGCTCTGCCCATGGCTCCTCCCCTTGAAGGGAGGTATAAAGAGCAGTTGACCTGTGGGCGGTTATCAATATTGGATCAGTCGCAAGCAGGCACTGTTCTAGTCGATTAAAGCCACAGTTTATTTCTACTCTTGTCTCAAGTGAATTGATGATCGCATCAAGAGGTGTACATGTGTACGAGTGGTCTATGAAGGAGTCTGTGTGAGATGTGTGCATGTGAGATTTGTGTGTGCGTGTGAGATGCATGTGCGAGATGTGTGTTCGTGTGTGTATGAAATGACTGTGCAAGAGGTGAGTGTGTGAGTGAGAAAGGGAGGAGAGGTGATAGTGAGTGAGTGAGTGAATGAGGAGTGAGTGAATGAATGAATGGATGAATAAATGAATCAATCAATCCAGCAGCACTCCTCTTACTTGAACCAAAGAAGCAGCAACACACATTCCATTAAAATGAACTATGTATGTTTTAAAACATTTTTTAGAGTACCCAATTAATTTTTTCCAATTAAGGGGCAATGTAGTGTCGCCAATTCACCTAGCCTGCACATCTTTGGGTTGTGGGGGTGAAACCCACGCAAATACGGGGAGAATGTGCAAACTCCACACGGACAGTGACCCAGGGCCGGGATCGAACCTGGGACCTTGACGCTGCGAGGCAGCAGTGCTAACCACTGCGCCACGTGCTGCCCCAGACCTATGTATGATTTTGGCTTTTCAACACAAGAAAAATATTTCTAAGGGGTTCTGTCAGTATTATTGGGAGGTCAAAAGAATTTTGTGACTGGAAAAGTTGCTCATGGCTCAAGTAGTAATACAGAGACCTTGTTGCTTCTGCTTTTTAATGCAGCCCCTAGCTGCTCGTGCTCCCTCAGCACAACCTCTTTCTTCACCATACCTGCTGTTGGGACCTGCATGGACCACAACAACTTCCACTCCAGCATGAGGGGGTGGTAACGGGAGACAACACGGCCTTCTGGACTCACATGCTTGGCTGCACAGGACAGTATGTCGCACCCTAATTATATTGTCTCTACGACTATATTCTTTTTATTCCCTACTGCAGCTGGAATGCCCTGCTGCTGCCCATCTTGCCCCCCCCCCCCCCCCCCCCCCACTTTGCTGTGATCAGTTTGCTCATCCTCCCTGCAATTCCCAGACTCATTCAACCAGGCTGCACAAACCAATGGAGGCTCCTCCAGTGCTACCTTCTGGATCCCCATACCCGCCTCACTCCTAGTCACAACCTCCTATCCGTGGCCACAGACCATATCTGAAGGATTTGGTTTGATTCCAGAAACTTCAGGGGTGTAACTGTCTCCTGGTTCTTCTGTGAAATGTGTGTCCTCTGTGTAATGATATGTATATGTGTATGTAACAACAGTATAACTAGCAACTCCTAAAGGATCTTGGTCTCTTTCTACCTTGGAGTGTTCAGTAAGCAGTTGTGTATTTCGATAGCTCTCAGTATTGTTAGTATTTATAGTTGTGAATCAGTTCAGTTAGGGGCAGCACGGTAGCCTTGTGGATAGCACAATTGCTTCACAGCTCCAGGGTCCCAGGTTCGATTCCAGCTTGGGTCACTGTCTGTGCGGAGTCTGCACATCCTCCCCGTGTGTGCGTGGGTTTCCTTCGGGTGCTCCGGTTTCCTCCCACAGACCAAAGATGTGCGGGTTAGGTGGATTGGCCATGATAAATTGCCCTTAGTGTCCAAAATTGCCCTTAGTGTTGGGTGGGGTTACTGGGTTATGGGGATAGGGTGGCGGTGTTGACCTTGGGTAGGGTGCTCTTTCCAAGAGCTGGTGCAGACTCGATGGGCCGAATGGCCTCCTTCTGCACTGTAAATTCTATGAAATTCTATAACTGAAGGATTAATTATAACATCTATCTACCACTAGAGGGCATTACAAGATCCAGTATAACTAGCAGCTCCTAAAGGATCTTGGTCTCTTTCTACCTTGGAGTGTTCAGTAAGCAGTTGTGTATTTCGATAGCTCTCAGTATTGTTAGTATTTATAGTTGTGAATCAGTTCATTCAATCATATTTAATTACTTGATTTCTAGAGATAGTTCTGTAGAGTGTCGAACTCAGATATAATCAACCGTTACTTTAAATAAATGAGTTTGCTTAAGTTGAAGACTCGTGGTTTCTTCAGGATCACAACATCAGACCATCGACTTCAACAGCAACTAGTAACGATACATATTACTAGACCCAGCAATGTAACGCTCTGGTTCCAGTGGAAACAATTTCTTCAGATTTACTTCATCAAAGCCCTTTATCATTTGTATGCATTTGAAACAAAACACAGAAAGATACAGCAATTTGTTAACACATAAGCACTACCTGTAAATAGGCTGTTCTGGTTGTGATTGTATGGATTCTCTGTTTGGAGGCAGAGGGGACTCGGAATGACGTCCTGTGTGAGGGAGCCACCAGCGTGATCGTTCGGCGGGCGTGCTGGTTGATTCACTGTGGGTGCTCGATCTCCTGCACCGACTCAGGCACTCCTCCTCTGTATCAAAGTTGTTCTTGTTCCCATGGCATCCTCCGTACCAGAAGCGGTTACAGAGCCTGGCCTCCGGGACGAAGAACCATCGAACTGCCCAGTCTGCGCACGGGCCGTTGGCACTCAGTAACAAGCATGTGGCTGGATAAGCTGCAAATAGGCCCCCCACATCCCAGAAACACAGCAAACATTAGATACTTCACCAAGGATGCTGTCAACATCCATGCTTAAATTTACAGCATCATTACATTGGAGTTACAATTCTGTAAACTTCAGTTCAAAAATCTGCCCGTTTCCTAAAGGCGGCACAGTAGCACAGTGGGTAGCACTGTTGCATCACAGCGCCAGGGTCCCAGGTTCGACTCCCAGCTTCGTCACTGTCTGTGCGGAGTCTGCACATTCTCCCCGTGTCTGCGTGAGTTTCCTCCGGGTGCTCCGGTTTCCTCCCACAAGTCCTGAAAGACGTGCAGGTTAGGTGAATTGGACATTCATAATTCTCCCTCAGTGTATCCGAACAGGAGCCGGAATGTGGCGACTAGGGGATTTTCACAGTAACTACATTAATTTAAGACTACTTGTGACACTAATAAAGATTATGATTGCGGTTATTGTAACTCTGTAGCCTCGGCCATCTTCACCCCAGCTCAACTCTTCTTCTGTTGAAGCCCTCATGATGCCATTATTACCTCTATACTTGAATATTTGACTCCTAGCTAATCTTCCATTGTCTACCCCCCATAAACTCAAAAGCATCCAAACCTCTGCTGCCTGTGTCTTCACTCACACCAAGGGCTGGATCCTCCCAAAATGGGACTATGTCCCCACGCCGGTGTAAAAACGCTGGAGTTTCACGCCCGAGTTTCCTCAAAAAAAGATAAGCCAATTCACTGACCTGTAGAGGGCTCGCAGGGACTCAGAATGATTCACGCAGCTTTAGTTGCGGATACGGGCCCCCGCACTTCCAGTTTCAAGTCCATGCATGCGTACGGCGGTGGCCACGCCGAGTGTCATGGCGGACTCAGACCGCGGAGGCAGCTGCAAAATGTAGGTCCCTCGATCGGCCGCACGCCCGAAGATCCGACCGGCCCGATCTGTCCCCCGGCCGCCCATAAGGCCCCCCTAGTGGTTGGGAGCGGAGGATTGCAGGGCGGGCCTCTGGCAAAGGCCCCCCAGCCGCGCTGAACACTTCGATTCTCGGGTCCCAGAGAATTGCCGGACCGGCCGGACGGCCCGATTTCGCCGTGAAGGTTGATTCTCTGTCACCACGCCAAACAAGATTTTGGCATGGAGCTGCGGAGAATCCAGCCCCAAGTCCTGTTCACTCATCACTCCTGTGTTTACTGACCTATATTGGCTCCTAGTTAAGAAATGCTTCAATTTTAAAATTTGCATGCTTCAGATCTCTCTCTGGCCTCACTCTTCCCTATTACTGGAACCTCCAACAACTTCACAACCTCTGGGATATCGGCAGTCCACTTCCGGCCAGTGAATATCGCTGACTTGAATCAGTTCACCATTGGTGACTGTGCCTTCAGCTGGCTAGGCCCTAATTCTGGAATTCATTCCCTAAAACAGTTCCAGCTTTCAGACACTTCTTAAATCTATCAGGATTTTGGTCAACTGTTGTAATATTTTTTTATAAGGCTTGGTAACAAACTGTTCTGACTTATATTTCTCCTGTGAAGCCTCTTGGGATATTTTACTATGGGCCCGATTCTCCCAAAACATTTCTGAGTTCACTTTTGGCGGTTTTTTCAAGGAGTTCCCCACCGCTGTTCAATGACAGTTGGTCACTTTTCTGGGCCCTTGGGAGCTTCTCACCGGTTCAGGCCACACGTAGAATTTTATTTAGCACTGGGGAGTTGAACTCATAGATCGGGCCGCCATTTGGAAAGGGTGCCTCAATCTTTAAGTGAGCTTGTGGGTCCCCCACATCCCCACCCATGGGCAATGTCATCCTCCCCACACACATGGGCACTACCCCACACCACCCAAGTGAGGACACCCCACTATAGGGTCCCTGGGGGTTACCCCTCTTTAGGCCCCCCAAGCCCCCTTACAGCACCCCCTCCCTTCCAGACCCCCACCCATCACCCCTCCAACTTCATGGAGGCCCCTACTTAGCTGCCCTGTACTCCCCCACCCTTCAAATACCCCCTCTACACTCATTTTATGGGCAAAGGCCCCCTGGCATTCAGGCAGCGCACGCTGGCTTGGCAGTGCCACCCCAGCATTTTGGCAGTGCCAAGGTGCCACCTGGGCAGTGCCAAGTTGCCCACGTTCCAGGGGGAGAGCCAGGGAGACACCCTGTGCTTACCCTGACCACCCTAGGGTCTCCGGTGGCCCAGGAGACCTCCCCGAGTGCCATTCCGCCTGGTCCACGTTTGTGAACATATTTCCCCGAGCATCATTCTTTGGGGTGGGTTTCCAACTCCGACGCCTCGCAGGGGAGTCGGAGAATCCCGGGAAGCATGGAGGCTGTTGGGAGGCTCACTGCTTTCCCGGCATTCCCAGGCAGCGTCACTCTCAAGCCCGATGTTAAGGTGCTATATAAATGCAGGTTGTTGTAGCAGATTCAAGCACATTTGGTCTATTCTGGATTCTCCAGTAATGGGGCTATGTCCCCAGGCCAGCGTAAAAATGCTGGCGTTTCACTCTGGACTTTCCTGCAGAAAGTTTGGAGCGATTCTCTTACCTTCAGGGGGCTGGCAGGGCCCCAGAGTGCTCCTTGCAGCTCGGGTTGCGGATACTGGGCCCTACACTTCCGGTCGGGAGTCCGTGCAGGCGCCGGCGGCAGCTTGGGCCCGCGGATCTGTGCTGCCCGATTGCTCCCATGGCCGTCCATGAGGTCCCCCCCCTCCCCCAGTTGATTGATCCCCCCCCCACCAGGGCAGCTGTGGACTGAGTCCACCCGAGGTTCCTAATGCCCGATACGTGGTTAGAACCACGCCGTCGGGAACTTGGCCAGTTTTGGGTGGAGAATCGCGGATGGGGCCTCTGCACCTTCAAACAACCATGAAACAACTGGACCTTTTGTAAAGCAGCTCCAGAAATAAGATGCTACTTACGGTGCCTGGGGCCAGTCCTGCAGCCTTCTCCATTTGGTCCTAATGCAGGTGTGGATTCATCATGACAGCAACCAAACATTGAACTCCGACATTCAACTGACGGATTATCCCGAACAGTGATCTCCGATTCCTGCATTAAATACACAAAGCAGCAACCAAATTCAAAATATGTCCCCCTCACCCACAATTCTCTTACCTCAGGAATGTTGATTTGCAATAACAATACACACTCTATATTTGTGTATAAAGTGTCTTTAATGGAGTAAAACATCCCACTGTCTGTGAGTCAGACAGGATTTGACACTGAGCTTCATAAGGAGATATTGGGACAGATGACCAAATGCTTGATTTAAGGGGTGTTTTAAAACAGGAAGAGGGGCCAGAGTGGTTCGGGAGGATATCCCTGAACATATGCCCAGGTAGCTGATGTTGCAGCCACCAATGGAGGAGCGATTACAATCACTCAAGAGGCCAGAAATAAAAAGGTACAAGTATCTCAGGGGGTTGTAGGGCTGGAGGAGATTAGATGGATAGGGATTTGTAAGACCATGGAGGGATCAGAAAATATGGAATGAGAATTTTATCTTTGGGGAGTTTCTGGACAAGGAGTCAGTGCTGTGAACAAGCACACTGGTGATCGGGGAATGGGTTACGATATGTGCCTAGTGCTGGATATATTGGACAATATTGAGATAGAGAGTCCAAGAAGGCCTTAGGTTCGATGCTCGGCCTGTGCGGTGTTCATGGAGACAGAAGATGCTACAATTGGATCAGTATTCCTGGTCATTGCACCCTGTGTGTTTAGAGAGCATGTGATGAGAATGGGAACAGGTTAAGATGGATGCTCCCCCAGATACAGACATTCACTGTCCAGTTTCACACACAATGGACATCAGGGCTGGGTACAGCTGGGAAGTCACAAAAGTAAAGAGATTTGGAGAGCTGGTGCAAGGGGAGCAGAGATTTAACAATCAAAATGAAAATTTGTATCAGGAAGGGAACAAATTATTGCCCAAATATTTTCATGCGGTGAGCTTTCCATTTCAGTGGAAGAGTGGGGATTGGTGGCATAATGGAATTGACACTGGACTAGTATTCCAGAGACCCTGGGTGATGCCCTGGGTTCGAATCCCACCAGAGCAGATGGTGAAATTTGAATTTAATAAAAATCTGGAATTAAAAGTTTAATGCTGATCATGAAAGCATTGTCGTAAAACCCCATCTGGTTCACTAATGTTCTTTAGGGAAGGATGGCTGCGATCCTTACCTGGCCTGACTCTTGAACTGATAGCTGAAATGGCCCAGCAAGCCATGCAGTTTGAGAGAAATGTGGGATGGGTAGGACGCCCACATCCCCTGAATGAATAAGAAAAGACCGGTCCAAATTCTGTCATTGTTCTCTTTTGCTATTCAATTCTTCGAACATGTGATAATAACTTGCAGAAGTCATGGTTAGGAAAAGTCACTGACGTACTTACAAAGACTTGTTGATCATTTCTATTATAATAATCGTCAGTTGAATATCTTGAGCAGCCGGCCTGGTTATTTCCTCTCGCTGATGTCACTCCATCAGGGCAGCATCCATACCTGGTCATTTAAAAAAATATATCATTGACCATTAAGAATAATGCTTCTGAAACATTTCACTCTGTGGGACACTGAGGTCCCATCCCAACCACCTTTGCTCCCTACTGCAAGATTTCATCAGAATGAATGGGAAGAATGAAATTCCTTTTGATGAGTTACCAGTGAGGTGATGTCCAGTTCCAAACGGGACAGTTTCAGTCTCATGTCAGGCTTCCCACTCAGCTTCTTTCTTTGCCTTGTTTCAGCCCCATAACTGTTGAAAATTTGATCTCGGAGCTGTATGTTGTAGCAGTGACATACATTTTGCTTATAAAATGACATTGCTGTTGCTTGCACTTAATGACAACTCGTGCACAGAGGAGCTAGCTGTGGGATGCCACATGTATTGGGGAGGTGAGGATTACAGGCCTGTTTCTCCTATTGCCTCGGCTGTGATACTGTGCATCAGTGACTTGCATTTTAGACCAGCCCATGGAGTACATGGAGGACTCTCAAAGACCACCTGAAGGGGGGCCCTTCTCTATGCGAACCACTGAATTAGAATATACTTTAAATATAGTGTGACTGGTGGGGGTAGAGACCAAGTGGAAATCAATGACTTCAAAACAAAAGTGGAGGAGCACTTCTGGGAAATAAACTTGAGGTGCCGCAGGATGACATGGGGAATGGGACTGAGCCAGCATGTACTTAATGGGCCGAATGGCCGCCTGTGTTGTCATAACTCCATGGTTACGATTTTCAAAGGGCCGCAGGGTCGATACTGGTGCGGATGTGCTTTGAAAATCACTATCCTGGAGGATTTGCGGTGGCGGCCATGGAGTAAACGGTCGTACGTTCAGCAGCTCTCGCCCTTAGTGTTTTTTTTTAATGGTGTTTAAGTCGGATTTTTCAGAAAATTTCTCAACATAAGTTGATCGAAGGGAGAGGAAAAGGAGGTGACCCTCAATTTATGGAATCGCGTCCAAATAAGAGTCGAAAAGGAGAAACCAAAAGATGAGTGGAAGCAAGAATCAGAAGTCATCGGGCTCAATGGTAACAAGACAGAGCTCGTCCATGCCAGCTCACTGGTCGATGGAGCAATGGGTCGAGTACCTGGATGAGAAGTTCGCCCGGCATCGCAAGGAGTGTGCAAAAGATGTAACCCAGATGATAGCCTCGATTAAGGAGGTGGTTGACTGGGTGGAGGAGAAAATGACGACCCAGGGACAGGAGATTCTAAAGCTGCAGGAGCTGGCGACTGAATGGGAGGAGGAGTCCGCTGCAATGGCTTTGGAAATTAGCATACTACAGGACAGCCATAAACGACTGCTAGATAAAGTGGAAGACTTGGAGAACTTGTCTCACAGGTAAAATATCCGAATCATCGGGCTGCCAGAGGGGAAGGAGGGATCAGATGCAGGAGCGTATGTGGGGAAGATGTTGCAGGAGATGGTCAGGGCCGATGTGTTTGACAAGCCGCTGGAGGTGGACCGGGCGCACAGGGTGCTCGTACGCAAGCCCCAGGGTCGTGAGCCCGCAAGGGCCATGGTGGTGAGGCTACATCGATTCCTCAACAAGGAGCGTATCATGAAGTGGGCCAGGCCGACAAAAGGGTACATGTGGGAAGAATCAGAGATCCGGGTGTACCAAGGCTGGGGACCAGAACTCACAAAGAGGAGAGCAAGTTTCAACAAAGTTAAGGCAGCCCTGTTTGAGAAAGACATTAAATTTGGACTGTTATACCCGGCGCGTCTTTGGGTGACCTACGAGAACCGGGAGCTGTACTTTAATTCTCCGGAAGAGGTGGTTACTTTCATGAAAGACAATAATCTGGTTTAAGGACTCTTAAATTCTAACTGTGGTGGGCTGAGTTTGAGGGAAAGGATGGAGTGGCGGGGAGGCGGAGTCTTGTTTAAAATTTCAGTCTTTTAATTCTGTGAGTTAAGTTGCGATGTTCAGGAAGAAAAGGGTTTGGGTGTTTTATTTTTAAAAATATGTTTTTCTCTCTTTTCTTTTCTCTCGTCCTGTGTAATTTGATTTTGATTTATTCTCTGTAACAAAGATGGTTGATTCTTGCATGCATAATTTTGATTAAGCTGCTTGAAGCTTTTCTATTGCGTTTGATTCTCTTTGAAGGTGATAGCACTGGTAAGAATCGGTCAGAGGGGGAGGGGTAGAACCTGGCAATCTGGTGTAGCGACTTTTAAACTCAAACTGTGGGGGTCTGAGTTTGGGAGACAGGATGGTGGGGAGGTGAGAAAAATGGTTCTATGTTTTGCTATGTCTTGTTTAAAATTTCGGTCTTTTAATTCTGTGAGTTAAGTTGAGATGTTCGGGAAGAAAAGGGTTTTGGTGTTGTATTTTTTTTTCTTCTTTCCTCTCTTCTTGTGTAATTTGATTTTGATTTATTGCTTTATGTACTGGCTAGAGGGAAGAACTAAGGTGCGATGGGGTGTTTTAGTTTCTGCAAGAAGGATGGTTGATTCTTGCATGCATAATTTCGCTTAAGCTGCTTGAAGCTTCTTCTTTTGTGTTGGATTCTGTTTGAAAGTGGTAGGACTGATAAGAATCGGTTAAAGGGGGAGGGGTTTGCCTCGTTGCCTGCGCGTTGGGGGGTGGTATGTTTGCTTTTTGGGATTGTTGTTACTGTGTTGAGTGCTTGTGTTATTGCTAGGTGTGATAGAATCTGGCAGTCGGCAGGCTTTTTGATGCCAGAGGGTGGGAGATGCTGAGCTAGCTGGATAGCTGATTCACGGGAGCAAAGTGGAGCAGAGCTGAGGAAAGACAAAGTGGGGAGGGGGGTACTGCTGATGGGTAAGGGACAGTAAGGAGATTGGAGATGGAAATCAGATGGTGGTCGACACCAAGGGGTGGATCAAGTGAGGTGCGGGACACGGGCTAGGAGCTGGCCTAGGAAAGGTCATGGTTGATCGGCAGGGGAGGGGGTAAAAGCCCCCCCGATCAGACTGGTTACATGGAATATTTGTGGACTGAACTGGCCGGTTAAGAGAGCTTGTGTGTTTGCACACCTGAGACAGTTAAAAGCAGCCATGGCTGTGTTACAGGAGACATACCTGAAGCTGGGAGACCAAATTATATTAAAGAAGGGATGGGTCGGGCAAGTGTATCACTCAGGATTGGACTTTTAAACAAGGGGGGTGGCCATACTGATTAATAAAAGGGTGACATTCGAGGTGGGGAGGATAGAGGGAGACCCGGAAGGTAGATGTATTATGGTTAGGGGGAAGCTAGAGGGAATGGCAGTGGTGCTGGTGAATATATATTCCCCAAACTGGGATGATGTCGCGTTTATCAGGAAGGTGCTGGGGAAGATCCCAGACCTTGACTCGCACCAGCTTGGGGGGTGACTTTAATACGGTCCTGGACCCCAGGCTGGACCGGTTGAGTGCTAGGTCAGGGAAGCTATCAGCAATGGCAAAGGAATTGCTGGGGTTCAGGGAGCACGTGGGAGGGGTGGATCCGTGGAGATTTGAGAGACCAAGGAGCAGGGAATATTCATTCTACTCCCATGTACATAAGGCGTACTCCAGGATAGATTTCTTCGTACTAGATAAAACACTGTTAGCAGGGGTTGAGGACACTGAGTACTCAGCAATTGTGGTTTCAGATCATGCACCACACTGGATAGACCTACGGGCAGACACGGGAATGTCCCAGCACCCACAGTGGAGACTAGATATAGGGCTGTTAGGGGATGAGGAGATCTGTGAGCGAGTGAGAGAGGCCAATCAGGGGTACATAAAGATCAATGACACGGGAGAGACTACAGCTGGGGTGGTCTGGGAGGCACTGAAAGCGGTTATTAGAGGGGAATGTATTTCGATTCGAGCCCACAGGGATAAAACTGTGCGGTCGGAGCTGGACAGGTTGGTAGGAGAAATCTTACAGGTGGACAGGAGATACTTGGAGTCTCCAAATGAGAAGCTCCTGAAGGATCGTCAGAGACTTCAAATGGAGTTTGGGCTCCTTTCCACAGGAAAGGCGGAGGGTCAGCTGAGGAGGGTGAAAGGGGCAATTTATGAACATGGGGAGAAAGCCAGCAGGATGCTGGTGCATCAGCTGAGGAAACAGGAGGCGGCGAGAGAAATAGGGAAAATAAAGGATTTGAGGGGGAAGATGGTGACGGACCCGGGGGCGGTGAATGAAATGTTCCAGGAATTTTATAGCCAGCTATACGAGTCGGAACCCCCGGTTGGGGAGGAGGGCATGAATCAATTCCTGGGAGGCTAGAGTTCCCGAAGGTAAATGAGGAGCTGGTGGGAGCCCGATTGGGCTTGGGAGGTGATAGAGGGATTGGGGGGGGCGATGCAATTCGGTAAAGCCCCGGGACCTGATGGGTTCCCAGTGGAATTTTAAAAGAAGTTCTCTGGGTTACTGGGGCCACTCTTGGTTAAGGCTTTCAACGAGTCCAAGGAGCTGGGAGTACTCCCCCCAACGATACCCCAGGCATCAATTTCTCTCATCCTGAAGCGTGACAAGGATCCGGAGAGCTGTGGATCGTACAGGCCAATCTCCCTCTTGAATGTAAATGCCAAATTATTGGCAAAGATCCTGGTCACTAGAATAGAGGATCGTGTCCCGGAGATAATTGGGGAGGATCAGACGGAATTTGTAAAGGGCAGGCACCTGACATCCAACATTAGACGGCTTCTGAATGTAATTATGATGCCAGCGGAGGGGTGCGAGGCTCAGGTGGTAGTTGCCATGGACGTGGAGAAGGCTTTCGACCAAGTGGAGTGGAAGTATCTATGGGATATTTTAGGCAGGTTTGGGTTTGGGCAGGGATTTGTGGAGTTGGTCCGGCTACTGTACCAGGCCCCGGTGGCAAATGCAAGAACTAATTGAGTTTGGGCGGAATACTTTAGTCTATGTCGGGGGACAAGGCAGGGATGCCCACTCTCCCCATTACTGTTTGCCCTCGCCATAGAACACTCAGCAATCGCCCTGAGAGCAGCGAATGGCTGGTGGGGTATAGTGAGGGGGGGGGGGTGGAACACAGGGTCTCTCCCTATGCGGACGATTTGTTGCTTTATGTCACGGACCCAGTTGGGGGGGGGGGGGGGGGGGGGGGGGGATGACCGGAATCATGGAGGTATTAGGAGAATTTGGGCGATTTTCAGGCTATAAGTTAAATATGGGAAAAAGCCAGATGTTCGTGATTCAGGCACGGGGCAGGAAAGGAGGCTGAAGGAGCTACCTTTTAAAGTGGTTGGGAAGAGTTTTAGGTATCTGGGATTCAAATGGCCAAGGATTTAACAGCTTCACGAGTTAAATTTGGGCAAAGCAGTGGATCAAATGAGAAGGGATTTTTGTAGATGGGACATGCTCCCACTGACACTGGCGGGGAGGGTTCAGACGGTGAAGATGACGATCCTTCCGTGACTGCTTTTCTTTTTTCAGTGTCTCCCGATTTTTGTCCCAAATACTTTTTTCAGAAGTATGAATGTGGCAATATCGAGGTTTATATGGGCAGGTAAAACCCAGAGAGTAAAGAGGACACTCCTGGAACGGGCCCACGGGGAAGGGGTATTGAAGGGGAAGGAGTTTGATTTGCCGGGTGGGAACGGGTTTCGGTACCTTCAAGTGCGGGACTTTGTACAGAGACAGGTCCCAAGCTTTCCTCGCCACCCCCCAAGGGGACTACAGGATAAAGTGCTGTCAAAAACAGGGGTTGGAGGTGGGAAGGTTTCGGACATATACAGGGAACTGTTAGAGTGGGAAGGGGCCCCTATCAGAGAGATGAAGAGGAAGTGGGAAGAGGAACTAGGAGGGGAGCTGGAAACTGAACTGTGGGAAAAAGCCTTGAAATGGGTAAATGCATCCTCGTCCTGTGCTAGACTCACCTTGATTCAGTTCAAGGTAGTCCACTGGGCCCACATGATGGTAGCACCTTCGAGGAGGTGGAGGACCGATGTGGGCGGTGTGGGGGTAGCCCGGCCAACCATGTTCATATGTTTTGGGCATGTCTGAAACTGAGGGAATTCTGGCAGGGATTTGCAGATGTTATGTCGGAAGTCGTGGAAGGTAGGGTAATTCCGAGTCCAGAATTGGCAATATTTGGGGTGTCGGAGGATCCAGGGGCAAAGGGGGGGGGAGGGAGGCTGATATCTTGGCCTTCTCCTCCCTGGTGGCCCGGAGACGGATCTTGCTGAGATGGAGGGACTCTGAGCCCCCGAAGTTAGGAATGTGGGTCAGCGATATGGTAGAGTTTCTCAGTCTGGAGAATATCAAGTTCGCTCTGGGAGGATCAATACAGGGATTCCCCCGGAGTTGGCAGCCGTTCATCGATTTCTTTAACAAAAACTGAACGTCAACAGTAAGTGGGGAAAGAGAAGAAAAAAAAGGGGGGGGGAGGAAAATTGGAGGCATGGTAATGTTAAATAAAGACAGGAAATGTATTATACGGGTAATTGGGGATAGGGCGGGAGAAGTGGGATACGTGGTTTATTGTTTGTTGTTATTTTAGGGGGTATTTTGTGCGTCGACCCGCACGGTTGTTTTGGGATATGTCAATGTTAAATTGTGAAAATTACAAATGCTTCAATAAAATCTTTTCTAAAAAAAAAAAGAAAATCACTATCCTGGAGTTTGTCCTTGCAGTGCAAAAGGAGACCGTTCAGCCAATCACGTCTGCACCGACATCCCGAAAGAGCCTCCCTACCTAGGCCCAATCACCCGCCCTATCCCGTAACCCCACCAAACCAGCATATCTTTGGACACTAAAGGGGAAATTTGGCATGGCCAAGCCAGCTAACCTGCACATAGAACCATAGAATTCCTACAGCGCAGAAGGAGGCCGTTTGGGTTTCCACCGACTCTCTGAAAGAGCACCTACCTAGACCCACTCACCCGTAACTCCACATAGC
The DNA here is from genome assembly GCF_047496885.1 of Scyliorhinus torazame. NCBI lineage: Eukaryota > Metazoa > Chordata > Chondrichthyes > Carcharhiniformes > Scyliorhinidae > Scyliorhinus > Scyliorhinus torazame. Next base: position 274,685,767 of record NC_092708.1, read on the forward strand.
CTGGATATCATTTGACACCATTTGACATTAAGGGGCAATTTTATCGACTTCCGGGTGCGGCTATGCAGAGCTATGTCGCATATTCGGTAGCTCCTGCTTGGAACGGACTTTTGGGCTCGTTACAGGGCCCCCACGGCATTTGTTTGCCATTTCCCGGTGTGGGAAGAAGGCTGCAACATTCCCCCGACAGTGTGCCCCAGGAAGGGTATGTCTCTTGGTTGCCAGACACGGCAGAAACAGTAAAAGATTTGGCTGCAACTGCAGGATAAACAGGGCCTCTTCCAGCATGCAGGCGGGGGAAGGGCAAGCTTAAAGCTGCAAGCTGACCTGAGGGCCTGTATCAAAGGTGAATTCTAGCAGCAGAGGGAACAACTGTGAAAAGATCAAGGATCAGCTACTGCGTTTTCTTGATAAGTATGGACCGGTCAGACAGGGAGGAAGGCGTCGAGCGAGGGAACCGTGGTTTACCAAGGAAGTGGAATCTCTTGTTAAGAGGAAGAAGGAGGCCTATGTGAAGATGAAGTGTGAAGTTTCAGTTGGGGCGATGGATAGTTACAAGGTAGCGAGGAAGGATCTAAAGAGAGAGCTAAGACGAGCAAGGAGGGGACATGAGAAGTATTTGGCAGGAAGGATCAAGGAAAACCCAAAAGCTTTCTATAGGTATGTCAGGAATAAGCGAATGACTAGGGAAAGAGTAGGACCAGTCAAGGACAGGGATGGGAAATTGTGTGTGGAGTCTGAAGAGATAGGCGAGATACTAAATGAATATTTTTCGTCAGTATTCACTCAGGAAAAAGATAATGTTGTGGAGGAGAATGCTGAGCCCCAGGCTAATAGAATAGATGGCATTGAGGTACGTAGGGAAGAGGTGTTGGCAATTCTGGACAGGCTGAAAATAGATAAGTCCCCGGGACCTGATGGGATTTATCCTAGGATTCTATGGGAGGCCAGGGAAGAGATTGCTGGACCTTTGGCTTTGATTTTTATGTCATCATTGGCTACAGGAGTAGTGCCAGAGGACTGGAGGACAGCAAATGTGGTCCCTTTGTTCAAAAAGGGGAGCAGAGACAACCCCGGCAACTATAGACCGGTGAGCCTCACGTCTGTAGTGGGTAAAGTCTTGGAGGGGATTATAAGAGACAAGATTTAGAATCATCTAGATAGGAATAATATGATCAGGGATAGTCAGCATGGCTTTGTGAAGGGTAGGTCATGCCTCACAAACCTTATTGAGTTCTTTGAGAAGGTGACTGAACAGGTAGATGAGGGTAGAGCAGTTGATGTGGTGTATATGGATTTCAGCAAAGCGTTTGACAAGGTTCCCCACGGTAGGCTATTGCAGAAAATACGGAGGCTGGGGATTGAGGGTGATTTAGAGATGTGGATCAGAAATTGGCTAGCTGAAAGAAGACAGAGGGTGGTGGTTGATGGGAAATGTTCAGAATGGAGTACAGTCACAAGTGGAGTACCACAAGGATCTGATCTGGGGCCGTTGCTGTTTGTCATTTTTATCAATGACCTAGAGGAAGGCGCAGAAGGGTGGGTGAGTAAATTTGCAGACGATACTAAAGTCGGTGGTGTTGTCGATAGTGTGGAAGGATGTAGCAGGTTACAGAGGGATATAGATAAGCTGCAGAGCTGGGCTGAGAGGTGGCAAATGGAGTTTAATGTAGAGAAGTGTGAGGTGATTCACTTTGGAAGGAATAACAGGAATGCGGAATATTTGGCTAATGGTAAAGTTCTTGAAAGTGTGGATGAGCAGAGGGATCTAGGTGTCCATGTACATAAATCCCTGAAAGTTGCCACCCAGGTTGATAGGGTTGTGAAGAAGGCCTATGGAGTGTTGGCCTTTATTGGTAGAGGGATTGAGTTCCGGAGTCGGGAGGTCATGTTGCAGCTGTACAGAACTCTGGTACGGCCGCATTTGGAGTATTGCGTACAGTTCTGGTCACCGCATTATAGGAAGGACGTGGAGGCTTTGGAGCGGGTGCAGAGGAGATTTACCAGGATGTTGCCTGGTATGGAGGGAAAATCTTATGAGGGAAGGCTGATGGACTTGAGGTTGTTTTCGTTGGAGAGAAGAAGGTTAAGAGGAGACTTAATAGAGGCATACAAAATGATCAGGGGGTTGGATAGGGTGGACAGTGAGAGCCTTCTCCCGCGGATGGATATGGCTGGCACGAGGGGACATAACTTTAAACTGAGGGGTAATAGATATAGGACAGAGGTCAGAGGTAGGTTCTTTACGCAAAGAGTAGTGAGGCCGTGGAATGCCCTACCTGCTACAGTAGTGAACTCGCCAACATTGAGGGCATTTAAAAGTTTATTGGATAAACATATGGATGATTATGGCATAGTGTAGGTTAGATGGCTTTTGTTTCGGTGCAACATCGTGGGCCGAAGGGCCTGTACTGCGCTGTATTGTTCTATGTTCTAACAGCATCAAGGCCACTGAAGGGACTTCCGGTTGCGGTGATGCCTAGCTAGCCGTACGCTTCGGCGGCTCCAGCTCCGACGGACCTTCGGGCTCTTTTAAGAGCCCCAACGGGGAATTTTTCGACGACGCAACCCGGTGTGGGGTGTGTGAGAAGGGAGTCCCCCCCAAACGAAGGAGGAAAAAACCGGCGGCGGCGGCTGCAGCGCGAGGAATCGTCGACCAAAGGGTCAGAAAGAGAGAAGTACAAGATGGCGGCGGAGAAAGCGCAGGCGACATGGGAGCCTGAGCAGGATGAAATCGTGAGACGGTGCGTGGAGCTGCTGAAGAGGGAGGTGCTGACCCCGATGCTACAGGCAATTGAGGGGCTCAAGGAGACATTAAAGACCCAGGAGACTGAGCTCCGTGTGGTGGAGCAGAAGGTGACAGATATTGAGGACGAGATCCTGGGCCTGGCGGTTAAGACTCAGACGCATGAGGCACTTCATAAAAAGTGTACTGAAAGGATTGAGGCCCTAGAAAACGGAGCGTGAAGGAAGAACCTTCAGATACTAGGTCTCCCTGAGGGTGTGGAAGGAGTGGACTGTGGAGAGTACGCAAGTAAGATGCTGAGCTCACTGATGGGTGCTGAGGCCCCTGCGGGCCCCATGGAGGTGGAGTGGGCAAATCGGATTCCGGCGAGAAGACCAAAAGCGGGAGAACCACCGAGGGCGATAATCGTGCGATTTTACCGCCTTAAGGTCAGAGAAGAGGTCCTGAGATGGGCTAAAAAGGTGCGGAGTAGCAGATGGGAGAATGCAGTGGTACGGATATACCAGGATTGGAGTGCGGAGGTGGCGAGAAGGAGGGCGAGCTTCAACCGAGCCAAAGAGGTGTTGCATAAAAGGAAGGTGAAGTTCGGGATGCTGCAGCCGGCAAGACTATGGGTCACGTATCAGGAGAGACACTATTATTTCGAGAAGGCGGAGGAAGCATGGTCCTTCATCAAAGAAGAGAAATTGGACCGGAACTGAGGGACTGATGCTGCAGGAAATGTTATTGTTATTGTTTTTGTTAATGTTACGGTGGAAGTTAATTGAGAAGTAAACAGGGAAGGGGGGAGACATTGGGGAAATGTGGGCGCCGATGAGGGGGGAAAGACGGGACATAGTCGGAGAATGGGGAAGGAGAGGGGGAGGGGAAAGGGAGCTGCGCCATAAGAGGCGGGTCAGGTAAAGGGATGTTCCCGCACCAGAAAGAATAAGGCGGGAAGACAGGCGCAAGGCGGATGGGAGTTCCCCACATGGGGGGGTCAAGGAGTGAGCAGGAGTAGCCGGGGTCAGTTGAAGTCAGCTGACTTACGGAAGTGATATGGGGGGGGCAATCATGCTAGATAGGGATCTAGCGGGGGGGGGGGGGACAACTGGGTTGCTGCTGCGGGAATCCAAAAGGAAATGGCTAAAGAGTGGGTGGGCGGGGATGGTATGCGACGCTGGGGGAGCGAGCGGGAGCACGGAGGCGGGATATGGGACTGGCCTAGAGAAGGTAATGGCTAGTCGACACGGGATGGGGGCAGGTAGCCCCCTAGTGAGGCTGATCACGTGGAACGTGAGAGGCCTGAATGGACCGATAAAAAGGGCCCGAGTGCTCGTGCATTTGAAAGGACTAAGGGCAGACGTGGTTATGCTCCAAGAGACGCACCTAAAGGTGGCGGACCAAGTTAGGCTAAGGAAAGGATGGGTGGGACAGGTGTTCCACTCAGGACTGGACGCAAAGAACAGAGGGGTGGCCATTTTGGTGGGGAAACGGGTAGTATTTGAAGCAAAGAACATCGTAGCAGATAGTGGAGGTAGATATGTAATGGTGGGTGGTAGGCTGGAGGGAATGGAGGTCGTGTTGGTTAATGTGTATGCCCCAAATTGGGATGATGCGGGATTCATGAGACGAATGCTGGGGCGTATACCGGACCTGGAGGCAGGAAACTTGATTTTAGGAGGGGACTTTAATACGGTGCTGGACCCGGGGCTAGATAGATCCAGCTCAAGGACCGGAAGAAGGCCGGCAGCGGCCAAGGTACTTAAGGGGTTTATGGACCAAATGGGGGGAGTGGATCCATGGCGATTTCTTAGACCTAGGGCTAGGGAGTTTTCCTTCTTCTCCCAAGTCCATAAAGTGTACTCCCGGATAGATTTTTTTGTGTTGGGAAGGTCGTTGATTTCTAGGGTGGAAGAAGCTGAGTACTCAGCCATAGCGGTTTCGGATCATGCCCCACATTGGGTGGACCTGGTAGTAGGAGTGGACAGGGAGCAGAGAACACTCTGGCGATTAGATGTGGGACTGATGGCGGATGAGGGAGTGTGTGCAAGAGTGCGGGGGTGTATTGAGAGATACCTGGAGGTCAATGACGACGGCGAGGTCCCTGTGGGAGTGGTCTGGGAAGCATTAAAAGCGGTGGTCAGAGGAGAGCTGATCTCTATTGGGGCCCACAAAAGGAAAACAGAGGCCAAGGAAAGGGAAAGATTACTGGGGGAGACTTTAAGGGTGGACAGGGAATTTGCAGAGACCCCGGAGGAGGAATTGTACAGGGAGAGGAGACGACTCCAGACGGAGTTTGACCTTCTGACCACCAGAAAGGCACAGGGGAGGAGGTATGAATATGGGGAAAAGGCTAGTCGCCTGTTGGCGCATCAATTGCGAAAGAGGGCAGCAGCGAGGGAGATAGGAGGAATTTGAGACGAAAGGGGAGACACGGTGCGAAGGGCAGGAAAGATAAATGAGGTGTTCAAGGCCTTCTATGAGGAACTGTATAGGTCTCAACCCCCAGAGGGAGAGGAGGGGATGCGGCAGTTCCTGGACCAATTGAAGTTCCCGAAAGTGGAGGAGCAGGAGGTGGCAGGCCTGGGGGCGCCGATTGAGGTGGACGAGGTTATTAAGGGACTGGGAAGCATGCAAGCAGGGAAGGCCCCGGGGCCAGACGGGTTCCCAGTGGAATATTACAGAAAATATGTGGACTTGTTGGCCCCGTTGATGGCGAGGATGTTCAATGAGGCCAGGGAAGGGGGACTCTACCCCCGGCGATATCGCTAATTTTGAAGAGGGACAAAGATCCGTTGCAGTGCGGGTCCTATAGACCTATTTCACTATTGAACGTGGACGCCAAATTGCTGGCAAAGGTACTGGCATCGAGGATAGAGGACTGTGTCCCGGGGGGGGTGCACGAAGACCAGACAGGGTTCGTAAAAGGGAGACAACTGAATGTTAACGTGCGACGACTATTAGGGGTGATAATGATGCCCCCAGTGGAGGGGGAGGCAGAGATAGTGGCGGCAATGGACGCAGAGAAGGCATTTGATAGGGTGGAGTGGGAGTATTTATGGGAAGTGTTAAAGAGGTTTGGGTTTGGGAACGGATTTATTAGCTGGGTTAGACTTCTTTATGGGGCTCCAACGGCAAGCGTAGTTACAGGTCGACATAGATCGGAGTATTTCCGATTATATAGGGGAACAAGACAGGGATGCCCGCTGTCTCCATTGTTGTTCACGTTGGCAATTGAACCTCTGGCCATGGCATTGAGAGACTCCAGGAAATGGAGAGGGGTGATTAGAGGGGGAGATGAACACCGAGTCTCGTTATACGCTGATGACCTATTGTTATACGTGTCGGACCCAGCGGGGGGGATGATAGAGGTTATGCGAATTTTGAGGGGGTTCGGGGAATTCTCGGGGTATAGGCTAAACATGGGGAAGAGTGAATTATTTGTGATACATCCAGGGGACCAGAGTAGAGAGATAGAAGGCTTACCGCTAAGGAAAGTGAAAAGAAACTTCCAATACCTGGGGATTCAGATCGCTAGGAGCTGGGGAACCTTGCACAGACTTAATCTGACACGGCTGGTAGAACAAATGGAGGAGGACTTCAAGAGGTGGGACATGCAGCCTCTATCGCTGGCGGGCAGGGTGCAAGCAATTAAGATGATGGTCCTCCCGAGGTTCTTATTTGTATTTCAATGTCTCCCTATACTAAGCACCAAGACCTTTTTTAATAAAATAGATAGGAGCATCACGAGCTTCGTGTGGGCAGGGAAAGTTCCGAGAGTAAGGAGGGGTTCCTTCAGCGTAGTAGGGACAGAGGAGGACTGGCACTACCGAACTTGGGTGATTACTATTGGGCCGCCAATGTGGCAATGATACGTAGATGGATGATGGAGGGTGAGGGAGCGGCGTGGAAAAGACTGGAGAGAAAGTCCTGTAAAGGGACGAGTTTAGAGGCGCTGGTGACGGCGCCGCTACCGTTCTCACCTAAAACGTTTACCACGAACCCGGTGGTGCGGCAACACTGAATATCTGGGGACAGTGGAGGCGACAGAGAGGGGTGCGGGGAGCCCTGGTGGGGTCCCCTATCAGGAACAACCATAGGTTCGCCCCAGGAAGAATGGATGGAGGATTTCAGAGCTGGTACCAGTTGGGAATTAGGAAGGTGGGAGATTTATTTATAGATGGGACTTTTGCGAGCTTGGGAGCATTGGAGGAAAAGTATAAGTTGCCCCGGGGAAATTTCTTGCGATATATGCAGGTGAGGGCGTTTACTAGACAACAGGTGAGGGAATTTCCGTTGCTCCCGACACAGGGGATACAGGACAGGGTGCTTTCAGGGGTGTGGGTCGGAGAGGGCAAGGTGTCAGAGATTTATAGAGAGATGAGGGAAGAGGGGGAGGAGTCGGTGGGCGAACTAAAAGGAAAGTGGGAAGAAGAATTGGGGGAGGAGATAGAGGAGGGTATGTGGGCTGATGCCCTAAGCAGGGTAAATTCCTCTTCCTCATGCGCCAGGCTTAGCCTGATTCAATTTAAGGTGCTACATAGAGCACACATAACGGGGGCAAGATTGAGCAGGTTCTTTGGAGTGGAGGACAAATGTGGGAGGTGTGGCGGGAGCCCGGCAAACCACGCACATATGTTTTGGGCGTGCCCGGCACTGGAAGGGTATTGGAAGGGAGTGACGGGAGTGATTTCGCAGGTGGTGAAGGCCCGGGTCAAACCAGGCTGGGGGTTAGCTCTATTTGGAGTTGCGGAAGAGCCGGGAGTGCAGGAGGCGGAAGAGCCGGGAGTGCAGGAGGCGAAAGAGGCCGATGTCGTGGCCTTTGCGTCCCTAGTAGCCCGGCGCAGGATCCTACTCATGTGGAAGGAGGCGAAACCCCCCGGACTGGAGGCCTGGGTAAACGATATGGCGGGGTTTATTAAACTGGAGCAGATAAAGTTTGCCCTGAGAGGATCGGCTCAAGGGTTCACCAGGCGGTGGCAGCCATTTCTCGACTACCTAGGGGAACGTTAGAGGGAAGACAGATGACCAGCAGCAGCAACCCAGGGGGAGGGGGCGGGGGGGGGTTAGTTTAGTTTAGGTCAATAGACAATGGGGTTTTGTTACCTGTGTATTGTTAAAAATTTCTGTTTTGTTATTGTTTCGTTTGCTTTGTAAGAGGGAAAAATTGTTGTTTGGAAAAAAATTTCAATAAAATATATATTTTTTAAAAAAGGGGCAGTTTTATCATGGCAATCCACCTAACCTGCACATGACTGTGGGAGAAAACCGGAGCACCTGGAGGAAACCCACGCAGACACGGGGAGAACGTACAAACTCCACTCAGTCACCCACGGTTGGAATTGAACCCGGGTCCCTGGTGCTGTGAGGCAGCAGTGCTAACCACTGGGCCACCGTGCTACCCCTCCACATCTTTGGATATTTTCCCGTGTCTGCACAGGTTTCCTCCAGTTTCCTCCCAAAGTCCAAAGATGTGCAGGTTAGGTGAAGGTACAGGGTTCTGGGGATAGGGTGGTGGCCCAGGGCCGGTCTTTTGAAGGGTTGGTGCAGACTTGATGGATCGAATGGCCTCCTTCTGCACTGTAGGGATTTTACCTCCAGGACACACCTGCAGGTAATATGGCAAAAATAATAACTAGCTATAAAAATAAATCAGCGAAGGAAAATATGTTTGACTGTCTGATTATATAATGAAGAGTCGATTTACTTTCTGATTAATGGACATATTGGCTGACCAATGGAGAGAGATGGAGATGGGGCAATTGGAGACATGTGGTGACATCTCCAGGAATGTGTCCAATCAGAGTTGACAACTCTTGGCTTCGTTGACCCATGTATACACCTTGTTGTCTTGAGCGATTTGCCCAACATTTTCACTCAGTGAAGGACCAGTCCAAATTCTACAATAATTTTTCTGTTTATGACACTTGTAGGAAAAACTAGAACCCAAGCGCACGGCCTCAGACTAAAGGGATGATCCTTTAAAACAGAAATGAGGAGGAATTTCTTCAGCCAGAGGGTGGTGAATCTGTGGAATGCTTTTCTGCAGAAGATTGTGGAGGCCAAATCACTGAGTGTCTTTAAGACAGAGATAGATAGATTATTGATTAAGATGGGGATCAGGGGTTATGGGGAGAGGGCAGGAGAATGGGGTGAGAAAAATATCAGCCATGATTGAATGGCGGAGCAGACTCGATGGGCCGAATGGCCTAATTCTGTTTTTATGTCTTATGGACAGTAAGGATCTCATTCACACTGGTCATTATTTACACTGGTTATTGGTTACCATTTACACTGGTTACTGGTTACCATTTACAGTGGTTACTGGTTACAATAGTTACTGGTTACCATTTACACAGGCGACAGAGTGGAAAGTTCGGCAAGTTGCAAAAATAAGAAAGCCTTGCATTTACATAGCAACCTTCATGATGTCATGACCAAAGCACTTTACAGCTAATAATGTGCTTTTGATGTACATTCACTGTCATAATGTAGGAACACAGCAACGTTTACACACAGCAAACACCCACAAACAGCAATGAGATCCTGGCCTGAATCTCCGGTCATTGCGATTCACTTTTGCCATCGGCAGCGCACCCTATGTATTTCCCAGGGGAGTGGGGTGGTTACAATGAGAAATCCCATTGACTAGCGGCGGGAAGATAGAATCCCGCCACCTGCGAATGCGCGCGCGAGAAACAGGCGGCTGGGGAACTGGAGAATCCCGCCCAATATTTTTCGAAAGGGATGTTAGGTCATGGATAAATATTGATCAGGACATTGGGAGAACACCCTGGGCAGGATTCTCCGAGCCTCCACGCCGAAATCGCACTCGGCGCGGGAGCGGAGAACGAGCGTCAAACCCGAGATCGGATCCGACGCCGCTCCCGCGATTCTCCGGTCCCCAGAGAATCACCGCCAATCGGGCGCGCACGGTCGTTGCGGCGCCAGTCGGGGGCCATTGAAAGAGGCCCCCGCGGCGATTCTGAAAATGCAGCTGGCCGAGTTCCCGCCGGCATGGATCTCTCATGGTTCCACCCGGCGGGCACTCGGCGTGGTGGTTGCAGACTCAGTCCGTTGCTGCCCTGGTGGGGGGCAGGGAGATCATTCACCGTGGGCCCGGCTATCGATCGGGGGCCACCGATCCACGGGTGCATGTCATCTGGGGGGGGGGGGGGGGGGCTATCTTCTTGGTGCCGGTCCACGGTGTGGGTCGGCCATGTCACGCGGGGAATCCGCCAAAGGCGGACCCCCGACCAGAAGTGCAGGGCCCCGTAGCGGCAGCCAGAGCTGCGAGGAGCACTCCGGGGCACTGCTAGCCCCCCCAAGTAAGTGAATCGCTCCGGACTTTCTTCAGGAAAGTCCGGAGTGATTCGTGCACGTTTTTCCGTGGGCATGGGGACATAGCCCCATTATTGGATAATCCCGCCCCCTATTCTTCTTCATATAGTGTCCTGGGATCTTTGTCATTCATTTGAGAGTGTCTGTTTGACATCTCACCTGAAAACCAGCACCTCTATCAGTGCAGCACCCACTCAGTACTCACTGGAGTCTCAGTCGAGATTATGTGCTCAAGTCCCTGGAGTTGATCTAGAACTAACAACTTCCTGACTTATGAGATTGCACAGAGAGTTGGGACAATGGCTATTAAAGGGAGCCGCTCTTCTCCTTACCTGCTTTTGTAGCATGAGATTGAAGGGCAGCCCTCCCCTCCTGGTCCACTTGCTGGGGCATAACCATCTGGACAGCAACCGTAAGGTTCCGTGTTACAGTCTCGAGTGTCTGGACCAATCAGTTGCAGCCGTGACTGCTCAGACCTTGATGTGTCAGGAAGTGACCCAGTAGCAGGAGAATCCAATTCCGAGCTGGAGTGGTAAAATCTCGAGAGGTTCCACTCATTTTGTTCTGAGGGAACAGGAAGAACGTTCGTCTCAGTGAGTTCCGGCAGATAGTTTGGAGAATATCGTTCTGAAATTTGGAGAGAAAATAATTAACCAGTTGCAAAGTAGCAGCACACTGGAATTAAAACTCCGTTCTCTTTGATGATGCAAAGGCGACTAATCAAATTTAGAAAGAAAGATTTATATTCCCAACCAGTGGACATTCCAAAGCATTTCACAAATACTGAAGAATTGTATTTGAATAATCTTTATTGTCACCAATAGGCTTACATTAGCACTGCAATGAAGTTACTGTGAAAAGCCCCTAGTCGCCACATTCCGGCGCCTGTTTGGGTTCACAGAGGTAGAATTTAGAATGTCCAATTCACTGAACAAACACGTCATTCAGGACTGTGGGAGGAAACCGGAGCACCCGGAGGAAACCCACGCAGACACGGGGAGAACGTGCAAACTCCACACAGACAGTGACCCAAGCCGGGAATCGAACCTGGGGCCCTCGCGCTGTGAAGCAACAGTGCTAACCACGGACTTCCGGTGGCGGCCAGGATGAAGTAGGTCGCAGGTCCGATCGCTCCCGCCGGTGATGGCCTAACGGACCTTTTTCGACCGGATTTTTCGGGACTTTGCGACCTGAATCGGTGGAGGAAACAACAGGGAAGAGGTTTCCCCCCCGGAGTATGGACGGCTGGACCAGAAGTGGTCGAGTGAAGCGGCTAGGATCGAAGTGGGAGCAGCGACGACAGCAGACGGGGCGGCCAAGCATGGCGAACGGCAGGGACCAGAGAGCGGAGGCTCACTGGCCAAGGGAGCAGCAGATGGAGTTTTTTAAGAACTGCTTCGCCGAATTGAAAAGAGACACGCTGGACCCGATGAGAGCGGTGATGGACTGAATGGTTGAGGCACAGGCGGTCCAGGAGAAGGAAATCAAGGAGGTTGAATCGAAGCTTTCCAGCCAGGAAGACACGATAACGGTGCTGGAGCACGAGGTGGAGGAACTGAACGCCCGCCAAAAGAGGATGCAGGAGAAGTTGAGGAGCTAGGAAACAGTGCCAGAAGACAGAACCTAAGGATCGTTGGCCTTCCCGAAGGCAGTGAGGGATCGGACGCAGGAGCATATGTGTTGAGTGTGCTGGAGGCGTTGATGGAGCCGGGGGCCTTGCCTCGACCCCTGGAGCTGGATGGGACACAAGGAAGCCCAAGGTGGGCAACCGACCGAGGGCCCTGGTGCTTCGCTTCCACCGGCTTTCAGACAAGGAATGTGTGCTGCGGTGGACAAGACGGAGCGGAGCAGCAGGTGGGAGAACTGTTAGGTGCGCATATACCAGGACCTGGGAGCGGACTGGCCAAGAGGCGTGCGGGGTTCATCGAGGTGAAGGCAGCCCTCTTTAAAAAGGAGGTGAGGTTTGGAATGCTGTATTCTGCGAAGCTTTGGGTAACGTTCGAAGAGTATCACTACTACTTTGAGTCGCCAGATCAGGTTTGGACTTTTATTAAAGAGAAGAAACTGGACTTGAACTAAAGAAGTTTTGGCGTCCAGAGATGTAATGTGGCGGCGGTTTGTTAATTTAATCTGTACTGTACTGCTCCATTCAAGAAGGTACTTAGTCTTGGCAGAGAATATGGACTGGAGGGACGGTTGGAGGGCGCATTGTTTCGGGAGTTTGCATGGTGGTGGAGGGGGTGGGGGGGGGGCTGCAAGGGGGGGCCCTGCAGTCAGTATGGGCGAGCTGTTCTGGGGGACTGGCTCTGGACTGGTTAAGGGTATGTAAATGTCCTTTAGAGAGTAGCTGTTTACTCACTAAGGAATGCAATCAGGTTAATGGGTCTTTTCTGTGTGGGGGGGATGTGGTAGTCACCACTGTTGTATTATATTGTATATACTGCACTGCAGACGAGGGTATTACGGTCAGGCCCCTGTAGCCCCTGTAGCCCCTGCACTACAGGTACGGGGGTAGATCTCTGCCTGCTGGCTCTGCCCAGTAGGCGGAGTATAAATGTGTGTGCTCTCCGAACTGCAGCCATTTCGGCAGCTGCTGTAGGAGGCCACACAGCTCTGTGTAATAAAGCCTCTATTACTCTCTACTCTCGTCTCACCGTAATTGATAGTGCATCAATTTATTACACAGAGATTTTACAAAGATGGATCTCCGCATCAAGCCGGATCGCCTGCAGCTGCATCCTCAAACAGACAACGCCAAAAAGGCCTTCGCACATTGGCTAGCTTGCTTTGAAGCATACATTGGATCTGCGACAGACCCAATCCCAGAAGCACAGAAGCTCCAGATTCTGTACACGCGGCTGAGCTCCGATGTCTTTCCCCTCATCCAGGACGCGCCTACCTATGCAGAGGCCATGGCACAACTGAAGGAGAACTACGCTCAGCAGACCAACAAGATCTACGCCAGGCACCTCCTGTCCACACGGCACCAACTCCCCAGTGAGTCTGTGGAAGATTTCTGGCGTGCCCTGCTCGTCCTGGTGAGAGACTGTGATTGCCAGGCCGTTTCGGCCGCTGAACATTCTAACCTGCTAATGAGAGACGCGTTCATTACGGGCATAGGGTCGGCCTACATCCACCAGCGCCTCTTAGAAGGGGCTACGCTTGACCTCGCGGTGACCAAGAAACTAGTGCTCTCGCTCACAGTCGCCGCATGCAACGTACAGGCGTATGCCCCCACAATGGCATTGTGGACCCCGCCAGTGGCCACCCCATCGTGAACCCCATCAGCGACCGCCCCCAGCCAACCCCTTGCCTGCGCTGCGCGGCAGCCAACCAACCCCAGGGGACCCAAGTGCTACTTCTGCGGACTTACAAAACACCCCCGGCAGCGCTGCCCGGCACAGACTCTGCAAGGCCTGCGGCAAGAAAGGACATTTCGCTGCATTGTGCCAGGCCCGCTCGATCGCCGCTATTGTCCCTGCACCCCCCGCGTGCGGCCAGTGGGAGCCACCATCTTCCTCGCCTCAGACCACGTGCGGCCCATGGGCGCCGCCATCTTGCTCTCCTCATAACACGTGCGGCCCGTGGGCGCCGCCATCTTGCTTGCCTCACAACCAATGGGCGGAGCCACCTTGCCTGCCCCAGACACGTGCGGCCCGAGGGCGCCGCCATCTTGTCTGCCTCAGGACACGTGCGGCCCATGGGCGCCGCCATCTTCCCCGCCTTAGGACCCCTGCCCGTCGGGTACCTCATCGGGCCGCACATCGCCTGCAACCACCGACAACCAGCTGCGTCTCGCCTCCGTCACGATCGACCAGTCCCGACCGCACAACCTCGCGACCGCGTCGACACAGGTGAAGGTCGACGGGCATGAGATATCCTGCCTTCTGGACTCCGGCAGCACTGAGAGCTTCATCCACCCCGATACGGTAAGGCGCTGCTCCCTCGCGGTACACCCCATTAACCAAAGAATCTCCCTGGCCTCCGGATCCCACTCAGTGGCGATCTGGGGGTACTGCATCGCCATCCAGGGTGTAGAGTTCAAAGGCTTCCAGCTCTACGTCCTCCCTAACCTCTGCGCTGCCTTGCTACTCGGCCTGGACTTCCAGTGCAACCTCCAGAGCCTAACCCTGAAATTTGGCGGGCCCCTACCACCCCATACTGTATGCGGCCTCATGACCCTTAAGGTCGACCCACCTTCTCTGTTTGCAAACCTCACCCCGGATTGAAAACCCGTCGCCACCAGGAGCAGACGGTACAGTGCCCAGGACAGGACCTTCATCAGGTCTGAGGTCCAGCGGCTGCTACAAGAAGGTATCAGCGAGGCCAGCAACTGCCCCTGGAGAGCCCAAGTGGTAGTGGTGAAAACGGGGGAGAAAAGCAGGATGGTCGTGGACTACAGTCAGACCATCAATCGGTACTCGCAGCTCGACGCGTACCCCCTCCCACACATATCTGATATGGTCAATCAGATTGCACAGTACCGGGTCTTCTCGACAGCATTGTTTGGGAGGTCTTGGTTAAAGAAGACTAAGCTAAATTGGGTCGTCATGGAGCAACTTGCTGATTCTAGGAACGATTTTCAACCATTTCTGAGAAAATATGCAAATATATTTGCGGACTCACTTGGATCTATGACTGGGTAGAAGTGAAAGTCAAAATAAAGGCAGTTAGCGTGCCCAAGTGTTTGAAAGCATGTACCATACCCTGTGCTATTTGACCTCAAGTGGAAGAAGAACTCGGGAGGTTACTGAAGACAGAAGTCTTTGAGCTGGTCAACACCAGGGATTGGAACCCCAATAATCCCTGTTTTAAAGCGGGATGGTCCAGTACGAAAATGGGGGATTTCAAAACAGCTATCAGCCATAAGACCATAAGACATAGGAGCAGAATTAGGCCACTCGGCCCATCGAGTCTGCTCCGCCATTCAATCATGGCTCATATTTTCTCATCCCCATTCTCGTGCCTTCTCCCCATAGTCCCTGATTCCCTTATTGATCAAGAACCTATCTATCTGATCCCCTTATTAATCAAGAACCTATCTATCTGATCCCCTTATTAATCAAGAACCTATCTATCTGATCCCCTTATTAATCAAGAAAGTATCTATCTGATCCCTTTATTAATCAAAAACCTATCTATCTCTGTCTTAAAGACATTAATTATGTGCTGATCAATACCCTCTACCACTTATCAAAGGTCTTTTTGCAGGACTCTCAGCCGGCCAAACATTTAGCTAAATTGATCCCTCCCAAGCCTTTCTGCAAATGAATGTAGCTATTGGATCTCAACCATTACTGACCATAGTAACACACATGGTCTGTTTCAGTATCGGATGTGTTTTTAAACAACATCCCACTTCAATGTCACATTTAGTGGCAGCATCGGTGAGATTGCACAGAATTATCTGAAGATCTGGGATAGAGTTTGAATCGACAACATCATAATCCAAGTAGAGAAGCAGGTTGGATTATCCATCTTTTTCTCTCAATATTTTCCTTAATTCACTTAAATGAAGTGAATTTACCTCTCCTGATGGTATTCTCCATGTTGGGACTCCTTCTGTCAAGGGGCAATGACTTATACAGATCTTTAGCAGATTGGGCAGGGTTATACGCGGAAGGCAAGCTGTCCACAGCCCAGCATCAGGTCAGCCTCTGGTGACCGGCTTGCCCCACTTTAATTTTTTGGCTGACAGGCCTTTCATTATTATGAGGCAGGATTTCTGTCCCTCTCCAAGAGGAAGACCCTCCTATTACAGCTGTCGGCCAATCGGAGCTCTGTGACTGCCAGCAGCACACCTGGGAATCGTGGTCACTGTTGGTACTGCAGCGCGGGCAATGAAGAGGTGTTCAGCAATGGACCCAGACTTCCAGGTGAGACTGAGAGCTCGGGCTGGCAGTGAGGGAGGTGGGGGAGGTGTTGGTCAGAGCAGAGGGAAGAGGGTGGATGTGGAGAGGGTACATACACAGTGTATGGGGAGTCTCTGATTAGCATCGGGGATCTGGAAAGGATGCAAAATCTGCTTTCACTGGTCAACAGCCCAGAGAGTCAAATTTGACACACATTGGGCAATGGCCTGTCCTGCTGTCTGTTAAAACTGTGCAGTGGCAAATGGGGTACCTTAAGTGAGCATTAATTGCTATTCAGGGGCCTCAAATGGGCCTGGGATGGGCAACCCTCCCAGCACCTTTCCCACTGCTGGTTGCAGTCATACTGAGCACAAAGGGAGATCGATGTGGCTGCTGGAAGTCAGTTCCCTCAATTCCAGGACATTAATGCAGGTGCTCTTCAGCGTACTGTTCTAGACCAAACCATCTTCAGCTGCTTCATCAATGACCTTCCTTTCCATCATAAAGTCAGAACTGGGGATGTTCTCTGATGACTGCACAATGTTCAGCACCATTCACAACTCCTCAGATACTGAAGCAGTCCATGTCCAAATGCAGCAAGACCTGGACAATATCCAAACTTAGGCTAAGAAGTAGGAAGTAACATTTGTGACACAAGTGCCTGGTAATTACCATCTCCAACAAGAGAGGATCTAATCATCGCCCTTTGACATTCAATGGCATTACCATTGCTGAATCCCCCACAATCAACTTTCTGGGGGTTACCATTGTCCAGAAACAGAACTGCACTAGCTACATAGATACTGTGGCTATAAGAGCAAGTCAGAGGCTAGGAGTCCTGCAGCGAGTAACTCACTTCCTGACTCCCAAAAGCCTGTTCACAATCTATAAGGCACAAGTCAGGACTATACTCTCCATTTGCCTGGATGAATGCAACTCCAACAACACTCAAGAAGGACGACACCATCCAGGACAAAGAAGTCCGCTTGATTGGGACCCCTTCCACAAACATTCAAACCCTCCATCACCACTGAACAGTGGCAGTCGTGTGTACCATCTATAAGGTGCACTGCAGGAACTCACCAAGGTTTCTTAGACAACACCTTCCAAACCCTTGACCGTTACCATCTAGAAGAACAGGAGCAGCAGATACCTGGGAATCCCACCATCTGGAAGTTCCCCTCCAAGTCACTCACCATCTTGATTTGGAAATATATCACCATTCCTTCACTGTCGCTGGGGCAAAATCCTGAAACTCCCTCCCTAACAGTACTTTCGGTGTATCTACATCTCAGGGACTCCGGAAGGCAGCTCATCACCACCTTCGCAAGGACAAGTTGGGATGGGCAATAAAGGCTGGTCTAGCCAGCAAGGCTAGCTGTTAGTGGGATCAGGTGATACGGCAGCGGACATGGGCTCTATTTTACGGGTCCACCACCAGCTTTCACGCCCATTTATGGTCCTTAAAATCCAGCCGATAGCATTGGCAACCTGTCTCATAACTGCAGAGAGCACTAGCAAAGCTTTAACCTCCCGTTACCTGGTATTTGCTTATATGGGTCAACATATTACAATCTGGAGTGGGAATTGTGGATAGTGGACCAGTAACAGATTCATTTATGAAGACAGGTTGGATAACTCAGCCTGCATTCCCTTTGCAGAGTGTTAAAATACAGAGAAACTCTTTTCACTGATGGGATTGGTCCGAAAAACAGTTTAACCTTTAAGTTGTACAGCCGTGATGTCAGGAAGCATTTTGTCAGACAAGGGATAGTGGAGATTTGGAACTCTCTCCCCAAAGTGATGTGAATGCTGGGGACATTTAGAGTTTTCAAGACTGACATCACTTGTTCTTGGGTAAAAGTATTAAGGAATATGAGGCAATGGCTCAGAAATGGAGTTGAGGCCACAGTCCATTGGCTCAGCCATAATCCAATTAAATGGTGGAACAGATGGATGGGCTGAATTGCCTCTTCATGTTCCAATGCACTCCTTTCTATAATTCCAGACAGCTGAGATCTACCATAGCCATGACAAAAGGCAGCAAACTCAGAACTGACTGGTTTGACCTTCTTGGTTCATACAGTTCCCACTGAAACTCAATTATTGCCTGATATTTCACAGGAACACATGTTACTTGTACAAAACAGAGACAGAAGGAAGTTCAAAAAGGAATAACTCACCAGAGGATGGAAGGGGTCCAGTATAGGGTATAGTCATTATATCCTCATCGGGGTTGAATCCCGTGGGATCTGGAAAGCTTGGAACCACTGCCGGGAGTAAGGAAACAGAATTAACACAAAGGACAGGATTCAATCAAAAATGACACAAAACTTGATTGAAAATATCTGAAGTGGAAATATCTGTGCACACGGTAATCGAATAATTAATTGTGTCTCATGTAATCATTAAATGTAATGGAATCGAGTCCCAAGTGTTCACAGGTAAATGGAGATCCAACAACATCTGGGGTATTCATAGAAATGGGGCTCTTCAATGATGCTTCATATGAGCTTCACATGTCCCAGCAACCTGATAAATGGTCTTCCCGCTCACCCCCAGAATCTTCCAATTGTTCCATGGACTCCTGGTTCCTCCATACCACCTGCTAAGCCCCAGGCTCCCTGCTCGCTCCCCAGAACCCCCTTCCAGATTCCTGCATGGCCTGAATTCTCTGCTTGCCACCTGGACCATTCTGGATTCCCACTCTGCACCGGGCTCCCCACTTTCCCCGGAATAGCAATTGCCTCCCCAGACCCCTTCTCGCACTTGGATCACTGGCTTGCACTCATGCTCTCACTTAGCTCCAGACCTCCCCAGACTGCTGTGGTATTTTGAAAAAGACAGATTTTAATTTCTGTAGCACCTGTCAGGACAACTCAAAATACTTTCCAATGAAGGAAATGCTTTCCAAGTGCAGTCACGGCTTGTGATGTAGCGATTGCAGCAGCGACGTTATATGCAGCAAGCTGCCACAAACAGCTGGATTCTCCACCTATGGGATCCACCGTTTCACCAGCAGCCCACTCACGCCCGCGGATTTCCCGACAGCGTGGGGGTGCCAACAACGGGAAACCCGCATTGGCCGGCTGCCAGAACGGAGAATCCCACTGCTGGTGGGGGCGCACCAGAAAATGGGTGCGGTGGGACGGAGAATCCCACCCACAATGTTTTGGCCTCAACTGCTTCCTGCGAATTCCATAGGCTTACCACTCTCTGGATGAAGAAAATTTTCCTCATCTCAGTCCGAAAAGATTTACCCCATATCCTTAGACTATAACCCCCGGTTTTGGACACCGCAACCATCAAGAACATTCTTCCTGCATCGACCCTGTCTAGACCTATTAGAATCTTATAGGTTTCTATGATATCCTCCATCATTCTTCTGAACTCCAGCGAATATAATCCTTACCGACACAATCTCTCCTCACACGTCAGTCCCAACATCCCATAAATTGATCTGGTGAACCTTCGCTGAACTCCCTCTAGAGCAAGAACATCCTTTCTCAGGTAAAGAGACCAAAACTGCACACAATATTCCAAATGTGGTCTCACCAAGGCCCTGTATAATTACAGCAAGTCATCCCTACTCTTGTACTCAAATCCTCTTGCAATGAAGGCCAACATACCATTTGCTTTCTTTACCGCCTGCTGCACTTGCATGCTTATCCTCAGCGTCTAGTGTAAGAGGACAGACACAGGTCTCATTGCACATTCCTCACTCTTAATTTATAGCAAATCAGGTAATAATGTGCCTTCCTGTTTTTGCTACCAAAGTAGATAACCTCACATTCATCCACATTACACTGCATCTGCCTTCGATTTGCCCACTCACTCAACTTGTCCAAATCACACTGAAGCACCTCTGCATCCTCCTCACAGCTCAGTCCCCACCCAACTTTGTGTCATCTGCAAATTTGGAAATATTATATTTAGTTCCCTCATCTAAATCATTGATATATATTGTGAATTGCTGGGGTCTTAGCACTGATCCCTGCAGTACACCACTAGTCACTGCTAGACAATTTGAAAATGGCCCATTTATTCCTACTCATTGTTTCCTGTCTGCTAACCAGTTTTCTATCCAACTCAATACACTACCCCTAATCCCATGCGCTTTAATTTTACACACTAATTTCTCATATCGAACTTTGTCAAAAGCCTTACGAAAGTTCAAATAAGCCACATCCACTGGCTCCCCCTCATCAACTCTACCTGTTACATTCTCAAAGAATTCCAGTAGATTTGTCAAGCATGATTTCCCCTTCATAAATCCATGCTGACCCTGTCTGATCCTGATTTTTCTACTTATAAAATCTTTGACAATGGATTCTAGAATTTTCTCCACTATTGATGTCAGGCTGACTGGTCGATAATTCCCTGTTTTCTCTCTAACTCTCTTTTTAAATAGTGGAGTTACATTAGCTACATTGGGCAGCACAGTAGCACAAGTGGATAGCACTGTGGCTTCACAGCACCAGGGTCCCAGGTTCCATTCCCCGCTGGGTCACTGTCTGTGTGGAGTCTGCACGTTCTACCCGTGTCTGCGTGGGTTTCCTCCGGGTGCTCTGGTTTCCTCCCACAGTCCAAAGATGTGCAGGTTAGGTGGATTGGCCATGATAAATTGCCCTTAGTGTCCAAAAAGGTTAGGAGGGGTTATTGGGTTCATAGAATTTACAGTGCAGAAGGAGGCCATTTGGCCCATCGAGTCTGCACCGGCTCTTGGAAAGAGCACCCTACCCAAGGTCAACACGTCCACCCTATCCCCACAACCCAGCAACCCCACCCAACACTAAGGCCAATTTTGGATACTAAGGGCAATTTATCATGGCCAATCCACCTAACCTGCACATCTTTGGACTGTGGGAGGAAACCGGAGCACCCGGAGGAAACCCACGCACACACGGGGAGGATATGCAGACTCCGCACAGACGGTGATGGAAGCCGGAATCGAACCTGAGACCCTGGAGCTGTGAAGCAATTGTGCTATCCACAATGCTACCGTGCTGCCTGTGGATAGGGTGGAAGTGAGGGCTTAAGTGGGTCGGTGCAGACTCGATGAGCCGAATGGCCTCCTTCTGCACTGTATGTTCTATGTTCTACCCTCCAATCTGCAGGAACTGTTCCAGAGTCTATAAAATCCTGGAAAATGATCACCAATACATCCACCATTTCTAGAGCCACTTCCTTAAGTACTCTGGGGTGTAGATTATCACGCCCCGGGGATTTATCGGGCTTCAATCCCATCAATTTCCCCAATACCATTTCTCTCATTCTCTCCTTCTCACTAAACTCTGCGTTCCCCAACATTTCTGGTATCTGATCTGTATCCACATTTGAGAAGACAGATCCAAATTATGTAATTAATTGCTCAGCCATTTCTTTGTTGCCTATTATACATTCCCCTGTTTCTGACTGTAAGCATACCATTTGTCTTCACTAGTCTTTTTCTTCTCATGTATCTATAGAATCTTTTACAGTCTGTTTTTATGTTCCCCGCAAGCTTACTCTCATATTCTATTTTCCCCTTCTTAATCAATCTCTTTGTCTTTCTTTGCTGAATTCTAAACTGCTCCCAAACCGGAGGTGTACTGTTTTTTCTGGATAATTTGTGTGCCTCTGCCTTGGATCGAATACTACCTCCAATTTCCCTTGTAAGTCATGGATTGGCCACCTTTCCCATTTTGGTTTTAAATTTTAAAGTATCCAATTAATTTTTTCCAATTAAGGGGCAAAATAAGTGTGCAAACTCCACACGGACAGTGGCCCAGGGCCTGGATTCAAACCCGGGTCCTCAGCGCCATAGGCTCCTTGAGTATTTGCCATTGCCAATAAGAAGAGCCATTCCCAGCTTCTCCGGGTAATAAATGCCAACATCCACACTCTAAGAATGAAGGCAAAAATATTCCAATAAAATGGTACAATACCTGATGACTTCCGATGACAGGAATGTGCTGAGTAGTTGCACATCAGGTGGC
The DNA here is from genome assembly GCF_047496885.1 of Scyliorhinus torazame. Taxonomy (NCBI): domain Eukaryota; kingdom Metazoa; phylum Chordata; class Chondrichthyes; order Carcharhiniformes; family Scyliorhinidae; genus Scyliorhinus; species Scyliorhinus torazame. The sequence continues at coordinate 274,707,666 of NC_092708.1, forward strand.
TCTCCTCCATAAGTCATTAAATAGGCACTTTTGACCAAATTAAGCCCGCAAGATCGGACCCACCCCCCTGGGCCAGGCAATGAATCACAGAATACTAGAATTTACAGTGCAGAAGGAGGCCATTCGGCCCAGTGAGTCTGCACCGGCCCTTGGAAAGAGCACTCTACTCAAGCCCCACCCAATCCCCGTAACCCAGTAACCTCACCCAGCCTTCTTGGACATTAAGGGCAATTTAGCGTGGCCAATCCACCTAACCTTTGGACTGTGGGAGGAAACCGGAGCACCCGGAGGAAACCCATCGCAGAAAGTGCAAATTCCACACAGTCATCCGAGGCCGGAATTGAACCTGGGTCCCTGGCCCAGACTTGTTGGGTTTTGCACAACCTTCTTCGAGGCAGTGTCCAAAGTGGTGGGGGGTCTTCGGGGGATCGGACCAGCTAAATCTATTCATGGGGAAGAGAGAGAATCCTGCTCGGCTGGCGATCGGCAGCACCAGCCACCGCTGCAGACTGGCTTGCTGACCTCTCGGAATTTCTCCATCTAGGAAAGATCAAGTTTGCTATCCAAAGGTCAGAGGATGGCTTCCACAAAATGTGGAGGCCATTCACCAACGTGTAGCAGGACTGTTCGAGGCCAACAGCCAAGAGAGCGGGGGAAGGGGGGGGTTGCACGGGAACCAACGGGTCCGCGGGAACAGACAGGGAAGGGGGTGAGGGGAGGGAGGCCAAAGAAAAAGGAGGGGGAGGCTGGAAAATGGCAAATACAGAGATCAAGGAACCTAGAACAAGGCCACAAGAAACGGAGTCCCCAAAGCAATGCCAAAAACAGGATGAGAGAGGAGGAGGAAAAGGGGGTGAGGCCAAATGACAAAAGGGGAAGACACCACACAGTGTAAAGTAAATTGCAGATAACTGCTCATTGTACAATAAGTGCTCCAGGAAAAGACCCTGAATCAACAAATTGGGGGGGGGGGGGGGGGGGTGTATTAACCGACGCATTTATCCTTACCGAATGTACAGTGTATAAAATGTAAGAACTTCAAAAAAAAACATTTTTTAAAAAAGGTACAATGCCAGAAGGGTCAAGAGGAAGAAAAGGAAATACAATAAAATGAAGGAACCTTGCCGACACTGACTCATTCACCTTGTGGCAGGTAGCAGGGTTGAGTGTTGCAATCCTCAAATACACTTGGATAGATCCTTGGGTCACATTTCTGTGGGTCCTGGTAGTTGCGATCCTGGTCGTAGCAGATGACCTGCCGTCTCCGTTGACCTGTCGCACAGCTCTTAGAGCACTATGGGTACAGAGATCAAAGCCAAATTTCACATTTAAACAAACACATTTTCTTCCTCTTCTCAATAAGACTTCACTAGATTGCAAGCCTGGTTCTGTTGCTAGCTTTTGGTTGGCTTGTAATTTGGCTCTATTTAATCACGTTTGCTCAAGAGTCGCCAGGTATCTTTCGACACCGCCACAAGGTTCAGAATCGAATACTGATCAATGACTCGATGCACCAGTTAGTAAGTTTAAAAGCAATGCTCATTTATTTACACACAGTCAAATCTACTCATGCATAAACTCTACAAACTAAACTACGCTATTACTAAAGCCTATACTTAGCTTCGCGCGCCCACTCAGTCAGAGGAACAATGGCCGTTGCTCGGTTATGAGGCTGCTGGGTTGAGCTGTTTACAGGGTAGCAACTAGGAGCGTCTATCTCGTAGCGTGCGTTGACTTGGGACTTACTTGGTATGATGCAGCTGCTAGGCTGGTCTCTCTCTTCACTGAGAGCCAAAGCCAAAGGAGGGCGTTCTCCCTTGTGTGATACCTCTTATTCTGCAAAGGGCTTCGCGCTTTTGGGCGGGCCTTGAACTTGGCCTCGACTAATTGGGTCTTTCCCAATCATTGGTATCGATCTTCCTCCAATAGAGGGGTGGTTCCCTGATCGCTGGGCGTGTCCTGGTGACTGTCAGTCTGCTTTGATTTAGCTTCTTCTGGCGCCGGGGAGTCTGTCCTAACATTGTGTATCTAAATGTTTCACTTTTGTCCCCGGAGATGGCTCATTAGTATGTAAATCGTTTGGTAGTTTCTGTCCTGTCTGAGCGTTTAAGGTTCTAATCAACAGACAGAGCTTGCACCTGCTTGTTTCTTAGCATTGTCCAATTTTCCCTGCAGTCTTTGCAAGTGTCCATTTTGTAATCGGGACGTGGCCATCCCAGATGGCTACAGTTCCAACTGAAGAAATCTTTTATCCCATTAAGTTTCTAGCCTTCCAGAATGCCAATCTTTTGATGGAATTGGTTAGATTTATTTCCTTGATAAACCTGATCTTTCCTGATAGCTTCTCTGATGTTTCAATGTGACTGGCTTAAAGCAACATCAAAGATCAAGTAAGGCTCCACCATGGCCGGCGCAGAGAAGAAACCCCCTGCGCATGCGCAGGAAACACGCCGGCGGTTCTGCGCATGTGCCAACTCGCGCCGGCCCACGGCAACCCTCCGCCGCCGGCCTAGCCCCCGGATGTGTGGTTCGCGCCGTTCTTGGAGCGTCGGGCTGTCCCGCTAATTGCGGGGGAATCCCGGCCCAGGATCCCTGGGACCACACCTGGCCCGCGCCGTCGGAAACTCGGGCCATCAGGGGCGGAGCGTCACGGGTGGGCCAGCAGATGACGTGCGCGTGGCCCGATGACGCCAGTTTGGAGGGTACAGAGCATCGCAAACCGGCATCAAACCAGAGCCTGCCCTGATTCCGGCATCGGGAGCCATTCTCCGCCCGATCCTGATTTCAGCATCGTACTACAGAGAATCCAGCCCCACCTCTCTCACACACACACATGCACAGAAATGATCTGGTCATTATCTCAATTGTTGATTCATTTTTATTTCTTTATTTATGTTGTAGTACTAGATGAGTGGAGGTTCTCTCCAATATTTGGAAGATTAAAAACCAGTGGCAGGATTTTCCGGTCCGTCAGCCATGTTTTCCTGCGTGGCGCCCCCACCCCCACCGGCTGCGGGATTCTCTGTTCCAGCAGCCGGCCAATGGGGTTTCCCATTGTGGCCGCTCCACGCGTTGGGAAACCCGTGGGTGTGGATGTACTGCCGGCAGACCAGACAATCCCACCGACTGAGAATTCTGCTGAATGTATTTGCTTCATACATAATCCTGGGCGGGATTCTCCATCCCGGGACACCCGGATTGTGTTCCCCAATGGGACAGAGAATCAGGCATATGGCAAAATCGGGATTGGCGCCGGCCCCAGCGGGAGCATGAAAATAAATACAAATCGGTCTTAACAGGTCGTAGAGCACTGCAGGTACAAGATCAAAGTCACATTTCACATTTAAAAAATCACATTTTCTTACGCATCAAAGAGATGCAATTACATTCTATGCACTAAGTGCATTCTAATCACTCAGGAATGTGATTTCACTGCACTTACCTCTCTTTGATGTGGTCAATGTTTACAAGCATTGGGGTTTCACCATTTAAGCCACTGAACCGTGAAGGGATATGAATGGATCAAAGCTGCAGGTGGCGGGTTCGATTCCCGGCTTGGGTCTCTGTCTGTGCGCAGTCTGCACGGGGTGGGTGGTGGGTGTGGGGGGGGGGGGGGGGGGGGGACACCAGGCTGATGTGCAGTGTAGGGTAGGGGGGGGACAGGGCTGATGTGCAGTGCGGGGTAGGGTGTGGCTGGCTGCGGGACCTCGCTGTTGAGCTGTCCACTCAGGATAACGGCCAGATCGCTGGATTCCCTGCGAATCCCTCATATTCCACTCCAGAGATAAATTTGCATGCCGTGAAACACTGAATTGCATTCCACTTTACGACCTCAAGAGGATCGTAAAACTGGTGCAATGTAGCTCCGGCAGGAGAACATAGGGCGGGATTTCTGTTGGCTGATGCCGAAATCGCAAAACACGATTGGGCAGAGAATAGGTCAATCGGGTCAAATTTGATGCCAAATCGCAATTCACCTTAACAGCGGCGTCAATGCGGTCCGGAACACAATACAGTAAACACCGTTTGCATATCTTTAGTGGGCCCGGCCTCCCCGATGCTTCGCCTCCGAAGGTCTGAGTTCCCGACGGTTCACTTGTGCTTTTAAAAATCATGAAACGTGGCTGCTGAGGGAGAGAGGAGGGGGTACAGAAAGTGTCCAACATCGCCATAGTTTTCTAACAGTTGTGCCGGTGGCTTCTGCCTGGGCTGGAGAGAGTTTGGGGTGGGTGACCAGGAGGTGGGCTGTGGGGTCAGGGTGGATGGGCATGGAACACCATTGCCGCAGCTGGCAAGGTAGCCATGCAGCTGCGCACGCCGCCGATAGCCTACTGTGAACTTTGGGACACAGGTTGTATAGGTGTCCCCCCAGGGCACCCACCTAGGTGCCCTCTGGCCCCTGACAACCCATCAGCTGTATGGGTGCGCTCCAGCGCAACCAGTGCCATCATGTTGACTGGGATGAGTGTGTGTGGGGAGTGTAATGTGTATGTGCGGCTGCAACTCGTCAGCCTCCCAAGTGTCAATCACAGGCCCGGCGAATCCCACACCGTTTTTCATTGGAATTGACTGAGTTCCACATGGCACCGGTGCTGGCCCATAACAGATGCTGAATTGATCCAGGTTCGGCACCAGTTTTGCTGTCGTGGAACTCCCCGAATTCTGCGCCGGCATGAACATTTAGGGCGGGATCTACTGCTGGCCGACACAGAAATCGTGAAACGCAATTGGGCGGAGAATAGCCTCCAACGCGAATGAGGGATCCTCCAGCACCCCAAAAATGGCATAAATGCGTCGCAGTTTTGCTGCCACATTTCATAACATTGCCACAGTGATTACTCTTCACTGCCACTAAAGCAGTTTGGGATATGCTGAAGTTGACAAAGGCGCTGTCTGATGCAAGTTCTTTTTTTTTGTTTCCTTTCTTCTCTTTCAGGGTTCCTCTTTGGGACTTGGCTGAGAACCCATAAAGCTCAACCAACTGGGGCAGTAAAAACCCGTGAGCTTTCTGACGCAAAATCAAACACAGACTAAACACAACCCTTTGACTAACCCGCCCCCACCCCCCTCCCCTGTTATTGAAAGTGAGAGCAAGAAACTACCTGTCAATCTTCCGTCATGAACCTCTGCAGCAACCAATATTCTCAAATCAAGTCCAATTATCACCCAGCATCATAACTAAAAACCATGGCCCCACAGCAGACATTTCTTGTGCACTGCCTAGACTAAGATCACAATACATGAGATAAGAAGCACGTCCACTTTCCGTGTGGAAGAGCTCTCTTCACCATTTTGTATAAGAATAAACAAGTGGCGTCCTTTATCTACATTTCGAGCATGCATTAGGCTTTTTAGCATTTCCACCTTCTGGGCAGAGTGGGGAATAATCCGGGTATTTTGCTGGCCGGTACAGCACATTTTCTGATTGATAAGCCCCAAGGGGAGCAACATTGTCTTTTCTGCAGCTTTGAAACTTCAGCAAAGCTCCACCTTACTCTCATCACAAACAAAGTGGACACAGCCCCAAATTCCAATGTTTTAGAATCTTTGCTCCTCTTCCCCATTTGAAGGAATTATGCAAAGGTTTTGTGTCTCAGTCAGAATTGCTCCTGTCTCTGAGCCAGAAGCTCTGGGTCAAAGTTCCACTGCAGGGCAAGTAGGACATGACAGGAACATTCATAATGTGGATCAACAAGATCCAGCTGCTAATCCTTCAAAACTATTCCCAAGAGAAAGAGTATGTGCGAAGATACAAAAACAACAATTATACAAAGAAAAGAAGAGGAAGAACAATTTTATTTAAGCTACAAATCAACTGATTCTCCGGCCTGGGAACAAGAAGGGAAAGCTAAATTGCAAACTCACCAGACCCCAGATTCCAACGTGCCAGGAGAAATAGTCACTGCAGCTATCAAGGGCACAGGACTGGGTAGCTGAAGGCTTCGACTGAGAGGAGCAGGCAAAGTCTGAAACCTTGCCACCAGACTGGGACATACACGACACAGGCCTGCTCTGAATCCCCTCACCACAGGTTACTGAGCACTGGAACAAGACACAAAAGTCACTGAGCCATATGGTGTAGGAGGCTTTAAACAGCTAAAATAGAACAATACTGCTGCGATAAACAGCAAAATGTTATTTCCTTCTCTGTGTTGCCTTTCACTTCTATAAAAACCATCACCCAACAAGATGCTGTTTTACATCCTCAAGAGCTTCAGTCTTATAGACACCGTCTCCTGTTGGGTTTCAGTCCTCTAGACACCGTCTCCTGTTGGGTTTCAGTCCTCTAGACACCGTCTCCTGTTGGGTTTCAGTCCTATAGACACCATCTCCTGCTGGGTTTCAGTCTTATAGACACTGTCTCCTGTTGGGTTTCAGTCTATAGACACCGTCTCCTGTTGGGTTTCAGTCCTCTAGACACTGTCTCCTGTTGGGTTTCAGTCCTATGGACACCGTCTCCTGTTGGGTTTCTGTCCTATAGACACCGTCTCCTGTTGGGTTTCTGTCCTATAGACACCGTCTCCTGTTGGGTTTCAGTCCTATAGACACTGTCTCCTGTTGGGTTTCAGTCTATAGACACCGTCTCCTGTTGGGTTTCAGTCCTCTAGACACTGTCTCCTGTTGGGTTTCAGTCCTATAGACACCGTCTCCTGTTGGGATCCTGTCCTATAGACACCGTCTCCTGTTGGGTTTCAGTCCTATAGACACCGTCTCCTGTTGGGTTTCAGTCCTATAGACCCTGGGCGGGACTCTCCGCCGGCGGAATTCTCCATTTGCCGGCGCCCGGGGGTTTTCAGACGGCATGGGGCTGCCCCATAATGGGAAACTCCAATGACCAGCCGACATAACGGAGAATCCCGCCGGCAGGTCGGGGCAGATATATGGCGAGGCGGAGAATCCAGCCCACTATCTCCTGTTGGGTTTCAGCCCTATAGACACAGTCTCCTGTTGGGTTTCAGTCCTCAAGACACTCTCTCCTGTTGGGTTTCAGTTCTATACACACTGTCTCCTGTTGGGTTTCAGTCCTACAGACGCTGTCTGCTGTTGGGGTTCAGTCCTCTAGACACTGTCTCCTGTTGGGTTTCAGTCCGATAGGCACCGTCTCCTTTTGGGTTTCAGTCCTAAAGACGCTGTCTCCTGTTGGGTTTCAGTCCTCTAGACACTGTCTCCTGTTGGGTTTCAGTCCTAAAGACACTGTCTCCTGTTGGGTTCAGTCCTCTAGACGCTGTCTCCTGTTGGGGTTCAGTCCTATAGATGCTGTCTCCTGTTGGGTTTCAATCCTATAGACACCGTCTCCTGTTGGGTTTGAATCCAAGAGACACTGTCTCCTGTTGGGTTTCAGTCCTAAAGACACTGTCTCCTGTTGGGTTTCAGTCCTATAGACACTGTCTCCTGTTGGATTTCAGTCCTATAGACACCATCTCCTGCTCGGTTTCAGTCTTATAGACACTGTCTCCTGTTGGGTTTCAGTCCTATAGACACTGCCTCCTGTTGGGTTTCAGTCCTCTAGACACTGTCTCCTGTTGGGTTTCTGTCCTATAGACACCGTCTCCTGTTGGGTTTCAGTCCTATAGACACTGTCTCCTATTGGGTTTCAGTCTATATACACCGTCTCCTGTTGGGTTTCAGCCCTCTAGACACTGTCTCCTGTTGGGTTTCAGTCCTATAGACACCGTCTCCTGTTGGGTTTCTGTCCTATAGACACCGTCTCCTGTTGGGTTTCAGTCCTATAGACACCGTCTCCTGTTGGGTTTCTGTCCTATAGACACCGTCTCCTGTTGGGTTTCAGTCCTATAGACCGTAGGCGGGACTCTCCGCTGGCGGAATTCTCCATTTGCCGGCGCCCGGGGGTTTTCAGACGGCATGGGGCTGCCCCATAATGGGAAACTCCAATGACCAGCCGACAGAACGGAGAATCCCGCCGGCAGGTCGGCGCAGATATATGGCGAGACGGAGAATCCAGCCCACTATCTCCTGTTGGGTTTCAGTCCTATAGACACTGTCTCCTGTTGGGTTTCAGTCCTCAAGACACTGTCTCCTGTTGGGTTTCAGTTCTATAGACGCCGTCACCTGTTGGGTTCCAGTCCTATAGACACTGTCTCCTGTTGGGTTTCAGTCCTACAGACGCTGTCTGCTGTTGGGGTTCAGTCCTCTAGACACTGTCTCCTGTTGGGTTTCAGTCCTGAAGACGCTGTCTCCTGTTGGGGTTCAGTCCTATAGACACTGTCTCCTGTTGGGTTTCAGTCCTCTAGACACTGTGTCCTGTTGGGTTTCAGTCCTGAAGACGCTGTCTGCTGTTGGGGTTCAGTCCTCTAGACACCGTCTCCTGTTGGGTTTCAGTCCTATAGACACCATCTCCTGCTGGGTTTCAGTCTTATAGACACTGTCTCCTGTTGGGTTTCAGTCTATAGACACCGTCTCCTGTTGGGTTTCAGTCCTCTAGACACTGTCTCCTGTTGGGTTTCAGTCCTATGGACACCGTCTCCTGTTGGGTTTCTGTCCTATAGACACCGTCTCCTGTTGGGTTTCTGTCCTATAGACACCGTCTCCTGTTGGGTTTCAGTCCTATAGACACTGTCTCCTGTTGGGTTTCAGTCTATAGACACCGTCTCCTGTTGGGTTTCAGTCCTCTAGACACTGTCTCCTGTTGGGTTTCAGTCCTATAGACACCGTCTCCTGTTGGGATCCTGTCCTATAGACACCGTCTCCTGTTGGGTTTCAGTCCTATAGACACAGTCTCCTGTTGGGTTTCAGTCCTATAGACCCTGGGCGGGACTCTCCGCCGGCGGAATTCTCCATTTGCCGGCGCCCGGGGGTTTTCAGACGGCATGGGGCTGCCCCATAATGGGAAACTCCAATGACCAGCCGACATAACGGAGAATCCCGCCGGCAGGTCGGGGCAGATATATGGCGAGGCGGAGAATCCAGCCCACTATCTCCTGTTGGGTTTCAGCCCTATAGACACAGTCTCCTGTTGGGTTTCAGTCCTCAAGACACTCTCTCCTGTTGGGTTTCAGTTCTATACACGCTGTCTCCTGTTGGGTTTCAGTCCTACAGACGCTGTCTGCTGTTGGGGTTCAGTCCTCTAGACACTGTCTCCTGTTGGGTTTCAGTCCGATAGGCACCGTCTCCTTTTGGGTTTCAGTCCTAAAGACGCTGTCTCCTGTTGGGTTTCAGTCCTCTAGACACTGTCTCCTGTTGGGTTTCAGTCCTAAAGACACTGTCTCCTGTTGGGTTTCAGTCCTCTAGACGCTGTCTCCTGTTGGGTTGCAGTCCTATAGACACTGTCTCCTGTTGGGTTTCAGTCCTATAGATGCTGTCTCCTGTTGGGTTTCAATCCTATAGACACCGTCTCCTGTTGGGTTTGAATCCAAGAGACACTGTCTCCTGTTGGGTTTCAGTCCTAAAGACACTGTCTCCTGTTGGGTTTCAGTCCTATAGACACTGTCTCCTGTTGGATTTCAGTCCTATAGACACCATCTCCTGCTCGGTTTCAGTCTTATAGACACTGTCTCCTGTTGGGTTTCAGTCCTATAGACACTGCCTCCTGTTGGGTTTCAGTCCTCTAGACACTGTCTCCTGTTGGGTTTCTGTCCTATAGACACCGTCTCCTGTTGGGTTTCAGTCCTATAGACACTGTCTCCTATTGGGTTTCAGTCTATATACACCGTCTCCTGTTGGGTTTCAGCCCTCTAGACACTGTCTCCTGTTGGGTTTCAGTCCTATAGACACCGTCTCCTGTTGGGTTTCTGTCCTATAGACACCGTCTCCTGTTGGGTTTCAGTCCTATAGACACCGTCTCCTGTTGGGTTTCTGTCCTATAGACACCGTCTCCTGTTGGGTTTCAGTCCTATAGACCGTAGGCGGGACTCTCCGCTGGCGGAATTCTCCATTTGCCGGCGCCCGGGGGTTTTCAGACGGCATGGGGCTGCCCCATAATGGGAAACTCCAATGACCAGCCGACAGAACGGAGAATCCCGCCGGCAGGTCGGCGCAGATATATGGCGAGACGGAGAATCCAGCCCACTATCTCCTGTTGGGTTTCAGTCCTATAGACACTGTCTCCTGTTGGGTTTCAGTCCTCAAGACACTGTCTCCTGTTGGGTTTCAGTTCTATAGACGCCGTCACCTGTTGGGTTCCAGTCCTATAGACACTGTCTCCTGTTGGGTTTCAGTCCTACAGACGCTGTCTGCTGTTGGGGTTCAGTCCTCTAGACACTGTCTCCTGTTGGGTTTCAGTCCTGAAGACGCTGTCTCCTGTTGGGGTTCAGTCCTATAGACACTGTCTCCTGTTGGGTTTCAGTCCTCTAGACACTGTGTCCTGTTGGGTTTCAGTCCTGAAGACGCTGTCTCCTGTTGGGGTTCAGTCCTCTAGACACTGTCTCCTGTTGGGTTTCAGTCCTGAAGACGCTGTCTCCTGTTGGGGTTCAGTCCTATAGACACTGTCTCCTGTTGGGTTTCAGTCCTCTAGACACTGTGTCCTGTTGGGTTTCAGTCCTGAAGACGCTGTCTCCTGTTGGGGTTCAGTCCTATAGACACCGTCTCCTGTTGGGTTTCAGTCTATAGACACCGTCTCCTGTTGGGTTAAAGTCCTTTCGACACTGTCTCCTGTTGGGCTTCAGTCCTATAGACACTGTCTCCTGTTGGGTTTCGGTCCTATAGACACTGTCTCCTGTTGGGTTTCAGTCCTCTAGACACTGTCTCCTGTTGGGTTTCAGTCCTCTAGACACTGTCTCCTGTTGGGTTTCAGTCCTATAGACACTGTTTCCTGTTGGGTTTCAGTCCTCTAGACACTGTCTCCTGTTGGGTTTCAGTCCTCTAGACACTGTCTCCTGTTGGGTTTCAGTCCTATAGACACTGTCTCCTGTTGGGTTTCAGTCCTCTAGACACTGTCTCCTGTTGGGTTTCAGTCCTCTAGACACTGTCTCCTGTTGGGCTTCAGTCCTATAGACACTGTCTCCTGTTGGGTTTCGGTCCTATAGACACTGTCTCCTGTTGGGTATCAGTCCTCTAGACACTGTCTCCTGTTGGGTATCAGTCCTATAGACACTGTCTCCTGTTGGGTTTCGGTCCTATAGACACTGTCTCCTGTTGGGTATCAGTCCTCTAGACACTGTCTCCTGTTGGGTTTTAATCCTATAGACACCGTATCCTGTTGGGTTTGAATCCAATAGACACTCTCTCCTGTTGGATTTCAGTCCTATAGACACCATCTCCTGCTGGGTTTCAGTCTTATAGATGCCATCTCCTGTTGGGTTTCAGTCCTATAGACACCGTCTCCTGTTGGGTTTCAGTCCTATAGACACTGTCCCCTGTTGGGTTTCAGTCCTACAGATGCTGTCTGCTGTTGGGGTTCAGTCCTCTAGACACTGTCTCCTGTTGGGATTCAGTCCGATAGGCACCGTCTCCTTTTGGGTTTCAGTCCTAAAGACGCTGTCTCCTGTTGGGTTTCAGTCCTCTAGACACTGTCTCCTGTTGGGTTTCAGTCCTGAAGACGCTGTCTCCTGTTGGGGTTCAGTCCTCTAGACACTGTCTCCTGTTGGGTTTCAGTCCTGAAGACGCTGTCTCCTGTTGGGGTTCAGTCCTATAGACACCGTCTCCTGTTGGGTTTCAGTCTATAGACACTGTTTCCTGTTGGGTATCAGTCCTCTAGACACTGTCTCCTGTAGGGTTTCAGTCTATAGACACTGTTTCCTGTTGGGTATCAGTCCTCTAGACACTGTCTCCTGTAGGGTTTCAGTCTATAGACACCGTCTCCTGTTGGGTTTCAGTCTATAGACACTGTTTCCTGTTGGGTTTCAGTCCTCTAGACACCGTCTCCTGTTGGGTATCAGTCCTCTCGACACTGTCTCCTGTTGGGTTTCAGTCCTCTAGACACTGTCTCCTGTTGGGTTTCAGTCCTGAAGACGCTGTCTCCTGTTGGGGTTCAGTCCTATAGACACCGTCTCCTGTTGGGTTTCAGTCTATAGACACTGTTTCCTGTTGGGTTTCAGTCCTATAGACACTGTCTCCTCTTGGTTTTCAGTTAACTAGACACTGTCTCCTGTTGCGTTTCAGTCCTCAAAACGCTGTCTCCTGTTGGGTTTCAGTCTTATAGACACTGTCTCCTGTTGGGTTTCAGTCCTCTAGACACCGTCTCCTGTAGGGTTTCAGTCCTATAGACACTGTTTCCTGTTGAGTATCAGTCGTCTAGACACTGTCTCCTGTTAGGTTTCAATCCTGTAGACACTGTCTCCTGGTGGTTTTCAGTTATCTAGACACCGTCTCCTGTTGGGTTTCAGTCTATAGACACCGCCTCCTGTTGGGTTTCATGTCCTCTCGACACTGTCGCCTGTTGGGTTTCAGTCCTATAGACACTGTCTCCTGTTGGGTTTCAGTCCTCTAGACACTGTCTCCTGTAGGGATTCAGTCGATAGACACTGTCTCCTGTTGGGTTTCAGTCCTATAGACACTGTCTCCTGTTGGGTTTCAGTCCTCTAGACACTGTCTCCTGTTGGGTTTCAGTCCTATAGACACCGTTTCCTGTTGGGTATCAATCCTCTAGACACTGTCTCCTGTAGGGATTCAGTCGATAGACACTGTCTCCTGTTGGGTTTCAGTCCTATAGACACTGTATCCTGTTGGGTTTCAGTCCTTTCGATGCTGTCTCCTGTTGGGTTTGAATCCAATAGACACTGTCTCCTGTTGGATTTCAGTCCTATAGACACCATCTCCTGCTCGGTTTCAGTCTTATAGACACTGTCTCCTGTTGGGTTTCAGTCCTATAGACACCATCTCCTGCTGGGTTTCAGTCTTATAGATGCCATCTCCTGTTGGGTTTCAGTCCTATAGACACCGTCTCCTGTTGGGTTTCAGTCCTTTAGACACTGTCTCCTGTTGGGTTTCAGTCCTATAGACACTGTCTCCTGTTGGGTTTCAGTCCTTTAGACACTGTCTCCTGTTGGGTTTCAGTCCTATAGACACCATCTCCTGCTGCGTTTCAGTCCTATAGACGCTGTCTCCCGTTGGGTTTCAGTCCCATAGACGCTGTCTCCTGTTGGGTTTCAGTCCTATAGACACCGTCTCCTGTTGGGTTTCAGTCCTATAGACACTGTCTCCTGTTGGGTTTCAGTCCTATAGACACTGTCCCTGTTGGGTTTCAGTCCTTTCGATGCTGTCTCCAGTTAGGTTTCAGTCCTTTTGACACCGTCTCCTGTTGGGTTTCAGTCCTTTAGACACTGTCTCCTGTTGGGTTTCAGTCCTATAGACACTGTCTCCTGTTGGGTTTCAGTCCTCTAGACACCGTCTCCTGTAGGGTTTCAGTCCTATAGACACTGTTTCCTGTTGAGTATCAGTCGTCTAGACACTGTCTCCTGTTGGGTTTCAATCCTGTAGACACTGTCTCCTGGTGGTTTTCAGTTATCTAGACACCGTCTCCTGTTGGGTTTCAGTCTATAGACACCGCCTCCTGTTGGGTTTCATGTCCTCTCGACACTGTCGCCTGTTGGGTTTCAGTCCTATAGACACTGTCTCCTGTTGGGTTTCAGTCCTCTAGACACTGTCTCCTGTTGGGTTTCAGTCCTATAGACACCGTTTCCTGTTGGGTATCAATCCTCTAGACACTGTCTCCTGTAGGGATTCAGTCGATAGACACTGTCTCCTGTTGGTTTTCAGTTATCTAGACACTGTATCCTGTTGGGTTTCAGTCCTCTAGACACTGTCTCCTGTTGGGTTTCAGTCCTATAGACACCGTTTCCTGTTGGGTATCAATCCTCTAGACACTGTCTCCTGTAGGGATTCAGTCGATAGACACTGTCTCCTGTTGGTTTTCAGTTATCTAGACACTGTATCCTGTTGGGTTTCAGTCCTTTCGATGCTGTCTCCTGTTGGGTTTGAATCCAATAGACACTGTCTCCTGTTGGATTTCAGTCCTATAGACACCATCTCCTGCTGGGTTTCAGTCTTATAGATGCCATCTCCTGTTGGGTTTCAGTCCTATAGACACTGTCTCCTGTTGGGTTTCAGTCCTATAGACACTGTCCCTGTTGGGTTTCAGTCCTTTCGATGCTGTCTCCAGTTAGGTTTCAGTCCTATAGACACCGTCTCCTGTTGGGTTTCAGTCCTATAGACGCTGTCTCCCGTTGGGTTTCAGTCCCATAGACGCTGTCTCCCGTTGGGTTTCAGTTCTATAGACACATTCTCCTGCTGCGTTTCAGTCTTATAGATGCCATCTCCTGTTGGATTTCAGTCCTATAGACGCTGTCTCCTGTTGGGTTTCATTCCTCTCGACGCTGTCTCCTGTTGGGTTTCAGTCCTATAGACGCTGTCTACTATTGGGTTTCAGTCCATTGGACGCTGTCTCCTGTTGGGTTTCAGTCCTATAGACACCGTCTCCTGTTGGGTTTCAGTCCTCAAGACACTGTCTCCTGTTGGGTTTCAGTCCTATAGACGCTGTCTCCTGTTGGGTTTCAGTCCTCAAGACACTGTCTCCTGTTGGGTTTCAGTCCTCAAGACACTGTCTCCTGTTGGGTTTCAGTCCTATAGACGCTGTCTCCTGTTGGGTTTCAGTCCTATAGACACCGTCTCCTGTTGGGTTTCAGTCCTATAGACGCTGTCTCCTGTTGGGTTTCAGTCCTATAGACGCTGTCTCCTGTTGGGTTTCAGTCCTATAGACACCGTCTCCTGTTGGGTTTCAGTCCTCAAGACACTGTCTCCTGTTGGGTTTCAGTCCTATAGACGCTGTCTCCTGTTGGGTTTCAGTCCTATAGACACCGTCTCCTGTTGGTTTTCAGTCCTCTAGACACCGTCTCCTGTTAGGTTTCGGTCCTATAGACGCTGTCTCCTGTTAGGTTTCAGTCCTCTAGACACTGTCTCCTGTTGGGTTTCAGTCCTCCAGACACTGTCTCTTGTTGGGTTTCAGTCCTATTGATGCTGTCTCCTGTTGGGTTTCAGTCCTATAGACGCTGTCTCCTGTTGGGTTTCAGTCCTATAGATGCTGTCTCCTGTTGGGATTCAATCCTATAGACACCGTCTCCTGTTGGGTTTGAATCCAATAGACACTGTCTCCTGTTGGGTTTCAGTCCTATAGAAACCATCTCCTGCTGGGTTTCAGTCTTATAGATGCCATGTCCTGTTTGGTTTCAGTCCAATAGACACTGTCCCTGTTGGGTTTCAGTCCTCTCGACACCGTCTCCAGTTAGGTTTCAGTCCTATAGACACCGTCTCCTGTTGGGTTTCAGTCCTATAGACACTGTCTCCTGTTGGGTTTCAGTCCTCTAGACACTGTCTCCTGTTAGGTTTCAGTCCTCAAGACACTGTCTCCTGTTGGGTTTCAGTCCTTTAGACACCGTCTCCTGTTGGGTTTCAGTCCTATAGACACTGTCTCCTGTTGAGTTTCAGTCCTCTAGACACTGTCTCCTGTTGGGTTTCAGTCCTCTAGACACTGTCTCCTGTTAGGTTTCAGTCCTCTAGACACTGTCTCCTGTTGGTTTTAAGGCCTCTAGACATTGTCTCCTGTTGGGTTTCAGCCCGATAGACGCTGTCTCCTGTTGGGTTTCGGTCCTATAGACGCCGTCTCCTGTTGGATTTCAGTCCTATAGACACTGTCTCCTGTTGGGTTTCAGTCCTATAGACGCCGTCTCCCGTTGGGTTTCAGTCCTCTAGACACTGTCTCCTGTTGGGTTTCAGTCCTATAGACGCCGTCTCCCGTTGGGTTTCAGTCCTATAGACAACGTCTCCTGTTGGGTTTCAGTCCTCTAGACACTGTCTCCTGTTGGGTTTCAGTCCTATAGACGCTGTCTCCTGTTGGGGTTCAGTCCTATAGACACCGTCTCCTGTTGGGTTTCAGTCCTCTAGACACTGTCTCCTGTTGGGTTTCAGTCCTATAGACGCCGTCTCCCGTTGGGTTTCAGTCCTCTAGACACTGTCTCCTGTTGGGTTTCAGTCCTATAGACGCCGTCTCCCGTTGGGTTTCAGTCCTATAGACAACGTCTCCTGTTGGGTTTCAGTCCTCTAGACACTGTCTCCTGTTGGGTTTCAGTCCTATAGACACCATCTCCTGCTGGGTTTCAGTCTTATAGACGCCATCTCCTGTTGGATTTCAGTCCGATAGACGCTGTCTCCTGTTGGGTTTCATCCCTCTCGACCACTGTCTCCTGTTGGGTTTCAGTCCTATAGACGCTGTCTCCTGTTGGATTTCAGTCCTTTGGAGGCTGACTCCTGTTGGGTTTCAGTCCTCTAGACACCGTCGCCTGTTAGGTTTCAGTCCTATAGACGCTGTCTCCTGTTGGGTTTCAGTCCTTTCGATGCTGTCTGCTGTGGGTTTGAATCCAATAGACACGGTCCCCTGTTGGGTTTCAGTCCGATAGACACCATCTCCTGCTGGGTTTCAGTCTTATAGACACCATCTCCTGCTGGGTTTCAGTCTTATAGATGCCATCTCCTGTTGGGTTTCAGTCCTATAGACACTGTCCCTGTTGGGTTTCAGTCCTCTCGACACTGTCTCCTGTTGGGTTTCAGTCCTCTAGAATCTGTCTCCTGTTGGGTTTCAGTCGATAGACACTGTCCCTGTTGGGTTTCAGTCCTCTCGACACTGTCTCCTGTTAGGTTTCAGTCCTATAGACGCTGTCTCCTGTTCGGTTTCAGTCCTCTAGACACTGTCTCCTGGTGGGTTTCAGTCCTATAGACACCGTCTCCTGTTGGGTTTCAGTCTTATTGACACTGTCTCCTGTAGGGTTTCAGTCCTCTCGACACTGTCTCCTGTTGGGTTTCAGTCCTATAGACACTGTCCCTGTTGGGTTTCAGTCCTCTCGACACTGTCTCCTGTTGGGTTTCAGTCCTCTAGAATCTGTCTCCTGTTGGATTTCAGTCCTCTCGACACTGTATCCTGTTGGGTTTCAGTCCTATAGACACTGTCTCCTGTTGGGTTTCAGTCCTATAGACGCTGTGTCCTGGTGGGTTTCAGTCCTCTAGACACTGTCTCCTGGTGGGTTTCAGTCCTATAGACGCTGTCTCCTGTTGGGTTTTAATCCTATAGACACTGTCTCCTGTTGGGTTTCAGTCTTATTGACACTGTCTCCTGTAGGGTTTCAGTCCTATAGACACTGTCTCCTGTTGGGGTTCAGTCCTATAGACACTGTCTCCTGTAGGGTTTCAGTCCTCTAGACACCGTCTCCTGTTGGGTTTCAGTCCTATAGACGCTGTCTCCTGTTGGGCTTCATTCCTATAGATGCTGTCTCCTGTTGGGTTTCAGTCCTATGGACACGTCTCCGGTTGGATTTCAGTACTATGGAATTTGTCGCCTGTTGGATTTCATTCCTATAGACGGTGTCTCCTGTACGGTTTCAGTCCTCTAGACACTGTCTCCTGTTGGGTTTCAGTCCTATGGACACCGTCTCCTGTTGGGGTTCAGTCCTATAGACGCTGTCTCCTGTTGGGCTTCATTCCTATAGATGCTGTCTCCAATTGGGTTTCAGTCCTATAGACACCGCCTCCTGTTGGGTTTAGTCCTATAGACATTGTCGCCTGTTGGATTTCAGTCCTATAGGCATCGTCTCCTGGTGGCTTTCAGTCCTATAGACACCGTCTGCTGTTGGGTTTCAGTCCTTTCGATGCTGTCTCCTGTTGGGTTTCAATCCTATAGACACTGTCTCCTGTTGGGTTTGAATCCAATAGACACTGTCTCCTGTTGGATTTCAGTCCTATAGACACCATCTCCTGCTCGGTTTCAGTCTTATAGACACTGTCTCCTGTTGGGTTTCAGTCCTATAGACACTGTCTCCTGTTGGATTTCAGTCCTATAGACACCATCTCCTGCTCGGTTTCAGTCTTATAGACACTGTCTCCTGTTGGGTTTCAGTCCTATAGACACTGTCTCCTGTTGGGTTTCAGTCCTCTCGACACCGTCTCCAGTTAGGTTTCAGTCCTATAGACACTGTCTCCTGTTGGGTTTCAGTCCATTGGACGCTGTCTCCTGTTGGGATTCAGTCCTGTAGACACTGTCTCCTGTTGGTTTTCAGTCCTCTAGACGCCGTCTCCTGTTGGGTTTCAGTCCTCTCGACACTCTCTCCTGTTAGGTTTCAGTCCTATAGACGCTGTCTCCTGTTGGGTTTCATTCCTCTCGACACTGTCTCCTGTTGGGTTTCAGTCCTATAGACGCTGTCTCCTGTTGGGTTTCAGTCCTATAGACGCTGTCTCCCGTTGGGTTTCAGTCCTATAGACGCTGTCTCCTGTTGGGTTTCAGTCCTATAGACACCATCTCCTGCTGGGTTTCAGTCTTATAGACGCCATCTCCTGGTGGATTTCAGTCCTATAGACACTGTCTCCTGTTGGGTTTCATTCCTCTCGACACTGTCTCCTGTTAGGTTTCAGTCCTATAGACACTGTCTCCTGTTGGGTTTCAGTCCATTGGACGCTGTCTCCTGTTGGGATTCAGTCCTGTAGACACTGTCTCCTGTTGGTTTTCAGTCCTCTAGACGCCGTCTCCTGTTGGGTTTCAGTCCTCTCGACACTCTCTCCTGTTAGGTTTCAGTCCTATAGACGCTGTCTCCTGTTGGGTTTCAGTCCTCTAGACACTGTCTCCTGTTGGGCTTCAGTCCTATAGACACTGTCTCCTGTTGGGTTTCAGTCCTTTCGATGCTGTCTCCTGTTGGGTTTGAATCCAAGAGACACTGTCTCCTGTTGGGTTTCAGTCCTATAGACACCATCTCCTGCTGGGTTTCAGTCCTCTAGACACTGTCTCCTGTTGGGTTTCAGTCCTATAGACACCGTCTCCTGTTGGGTTTCAGTCCTCTAGACACTGTCTCCTGTTGGTTTTCAGTCCTATAGACACCGTCTCCTGTTGGGTTTCAGTCCTATAGACACCATCTCCTGTTGGGTTTCAGTCCTATAGACACCATCTCCTGTTGGGTTTCAGTCCTCTAGACACTGTCTCCTGTTAGGTTTCAGTCTTATAGACGCTGTCTCCTGTTGCGTTTCAGTCTTCTAGACACTGTCTCCTGTTGGGCTTCAGTCCTATAGACACCATCTCCTGTTGGGTTTCAGAAATATAGATGCTGTCTCCTGTTGGGTTTTAATCCTATAGACACTGTCTCCTGTTGGGTTTCAGTCCTATAGACACTGTCTCCTGTTGGGTTTCAGTCCTATAGACACTGTCTCCTGTTGGGTTTCAGTCCTCGAGACACTGTCTCCTGTTGGGGTTCAGTCCTCTAGAAACTCTCTCCTGTTGGGTTTAAGTCCTATAGACACTGTCTCCTGTTGGGTTTCAGTCATATAGACACCGTCTCCTGTTAGGTTTCAGTCCTATAGACACTGTCTCCTGTTAGGTTTCAGTCCTATAGACACTGTCTCCTGTTGGGTTTCATTCCTCTCGACACTGTCTCCTGTTAGGTTTCAGTCCTATAGACACTGTCTCCTGTTGGGTTTCAGTCCATTGGACGCTGTCTCCTGTTGGGATTCAGTCCTGTAGACACTGTCTCCTGTTGGTTTTCAGTCCTCTAGACGCCGTCTCCTGTTGGGTTTCAGTCCTCTCGACACTCTCTCCTGTTAGGTTTCAGTCCTATAGACGCTGTCTCCTGTTGGGTTTCAGTCCTCTAGACACTGTCTCCTGTTGGGCTTCAGTCCTATAGACACTGTCTCCTGTTGGGTTTCAGTCCTTTCGATGCTGTCTCCTGTTGGGTTTGAATCCAAGAGACACTGTCTCCTGTTGGGTTTCAGTCCTATAGACACCATCTCCTGCTGGGTTTCAGTCCTCTAGACACTGTCTCCTGTTGGGTTTCAGTCCTATAGACACCGTCTCCTGTTGGGTTTCAGTCCTCTAGACACTGTCTCCTGTTGGTTTTCAGTCCTATAGACACCGTCTCCTGTTGGGTTTCAGTCCTATAGACACCATCTCCTGTTGGGTTTCAGTCCTATAGACACCATCTCCTGTTGGGTTTCAGTCCTCTAGACACTGTCTCCTGTTAGGTTTCAGTCTTATAGACGCTGTCTCCTGTTGCGTTTCAGTCTTCTAGACACTGTCTCCTGTTGGGCTTCAGTCCTATAGACACCATCTCCTGTTGGGTTTCAGAAATATAGATGCTGTCTCCTGTTGGGTTTTAATCCTATAGACACTGTCTCCTGTTGGGTTTCAGTCCTATAGACACTGTCTCCTGTTGGGTTTCAGTCCTATAGACACTGTCTCCTGTTGGGTTTCAGTCCTCGAGACACTGTCTCCTGTTGGGGTTCAGTCCTCTAGAAACTCTCTCCTGTTGGGTTTAAGTCCTATAGACACTGTCTCCTGTTGGGTTTCAGTCATATAGACACCGTCTCCTGTTAGGTTTCAGTCCTATAGACACTGTCTCCTGTTAGGTTTCAGTCCTATAGACACTGTCTCCTGTTGGGGTTCAGTCCTCTAGAAACTCTCTCCTGTTGGGTTTAAGTCCTATAGACACTGTCTCCTGTTGGGTTTCAGTCATATAGACACCGTCTCCTGTTAGGTTTCAGTCCTATAGACACTGTCTCCTGTTGGGGTTCAGTCCTCTAGACACTGTCTCCTGTTGGGTTTCAGTCCATTGGACGCTGTCTCCTGTTGGGATTCAGTCCTGTAGACACTGTCTCCTGTTGGTTTTCAGTCCTCTAGACGCCGTCTCCTGTTGGGTTTCAGTCCTCTCGACACTCTCTCCTGTTAGGTTTCAGTCCTATAGACGCTGTCTCCTGTTGGGTTTCAGTCCTCTAGACACTGTCTCCTGTTGGGCTTCAGTCCTATAGACACTGTCTCCTGTTGGGTTTCAGTCCTTTCGATGCTGTCTCCTGTTGGGTTTGAATCCAAGAGACACTGTCTCCTGTTGGGTTTCAGTCCTATAGACACCATCTCCTGCTGGGTTTCAGTCCTCTAGACACTGTCTCCTGTTGGGTTTCAGTCCTAAAGACACCGTCTCCTGTTGGGTTTCAGTCCTCTAGACACTGTCTCCTGTTGGTTTTCAGTCCTATAGACACCGTCTCCTGTTGGGTTTCAGTCCTATAGACACCATCTCCTGTTGGGTTTCAGTCCTATAGACACCATCTCCTGTTGGGTTTCAGTCCTCTAGACACTGTCTCCTGTTAGGTTTCAGTCTTATAGACGCTGTCTCCTGTTGCGTTTCAGTCTTCTAGACACTGTCTCCTGTTGGGCTTCAGTCCTATAGACACCATCTCCTGTTGGGTTTCAGAAATATAGATGCTGTCTCCTGTTGGGTTTTAATCCTATAGACACTGTCTCCTGTTGGGTTTCAGTCCTATAGACACTGTCTCCTGTTGGGTTTCAGTCCTATAGACACTGTCTCCTGTAGGGTTTCAGTCCTCTCGACACTGTCTCCTGTTGGGTTTCAGTCCTCGAGACACTGTCTCCTGTTGGGTTTCAGTCCTCGAGACACTGTCTCCTGTTGGGGTTCAGTCCTCTAGAAACTCTCTCCTGTTGGGTTTCAGTCCAATAGACACTGTCTCCTGTTGGGTTTCAGTCCAATAGACACTGTCTCCTGTTAGGTTTCAGTCCTATAGACACTGTCTCCTGTTGGGGTTCAGTCCTCTAGAAACTCTCTCCTGTTGGGTTTAAGTCCTATAGACACTGTCTCCTGTTGGGTTTCAGTCATATAGACACCGTCTCCTGTTAGGTTTCAGTCCTATAGACACTGTCTCCTGTTGGGGTTCAGTCCTCTAGACACTGTCTCCTGTTGGGTTTAAGTCCTATAGACACTGTCTCCTGTTGGGTTTCAGTCCAATAGACACTGTCTCCTGTTGGGTATCAGACCTATAGACACTGTCCCTGTTGGGTTTCAGTCATATAGACACTGTCTCCTGTGGGATTTCAGTCCAATAGACACTGTCTCCTGTTGGATTTCAGTCCAATAGACACCATCTCCTGTTGGGTTTCAGTCCTATAGATACCGTTTCCTGATGGCTTTCAGTCCTATAGACACCGTCTGCTGTTGGGTTTCAGTGCTAGAGAAATTGTCGCCTGTTGGATTTCATTCCTGTAGACGCTGTCTCCTGTTGGGTTCCATTCCTATAGAAGCTGTCTCCTTTTGGGTTTCAGTCCTCTGGACAACGTCTCCTGTTGGGGTTCAGTCCTCCAGACACTGTCTCGTGTTGGATTTCAGTCCAATAGACACCATCTCCTGTTGGGTTTCAATCCAATAGACACTGTCTCCTGTTGGATTTCAGTCCAATAGACACCATCTCCTGTTGGGTTTTGGTCCTATAGACACCGTTTCCTGATGGCTTTCAGTCCTATAGACACCGTCTGCTGTTGGGTTTCAATCCTATAGATACTGTTGCCTGTTGGGATTCAGTCCTATAGACACAGTCGCCTGTTGAGTTTCAGTCCTATTGACATCGTCTCCTGTTGGGTTTCAGTCCTATAGACACTGTCTTCTGTTGGGTTTCAGTCCTATAGACACTGTCTCCTGTTGTGTTTCAGTCCTATAGACACTGTCGCCTGTTGGGTTTCAGTCCTATAGATACCGTCTCCTGTTGGGTTTCAGTCCTATAGACACTGTCGCCCATTGGGTGTCAGCCCTATAGACACTAGGTGCGATCGAACTAAAGATAAGGTTCCATTCTGGGCAGGATTAATGGGGTCGTTCCTGGCGCCTGTAGGGCGGGGATAACCATGCTATCTAACAAGACTGTCTGTTTTTAGTGCCCCAGTCAGGAATGCTACCCAAAGGCCACACTCAACGTCATTTCCTGCACTGAGGAGCTCCAGCACAATGGGGGCAGCATGGTAGCACAGTGGTTAACACAGTGGCTTCACAGCTCCAGGGTTCCAGGTTCGATTCCTGGTTTGGGTCACTGTCTGTGTGGGTCCGCACGTTCTCCTCATGTCTGCGTGGGTTTCCTCCGGGTGCTCCGGTTTCCTTCCACAGTCCAAAGATGTGCAGGGTAGGTGGAGTGGCTATGCTAAATTGCCTTTAGTGTCCAAAAAAAGGTTAGGTGGGGTTATGGGGATAGGGTGGAGGTGTGAGGATAGGGTGGAGGTGTGGACTTAGGTAGGGTGCTCTTTTCATGGGCCAGTGCAGATTAGATGGGCCAAATGGCCTCCTTCTGCACTGTAATCTATGATACTATGAACCCCCCCGGACCCCTCCAATTCACCAATAAGGGGGTCATTGAGCTTTTCCGCTCCCCACCTCACACGGGCAGGGGGCCCCCGGGCCTGATCCCAGCATGGGCAAAATGCCAGACTGGGACTATGGCACTGTCAGCCTGGCACCTTGGCAGTGCCCCTGCTAGAATGGCAGTGCCACCTGGACACCTTGGCAATGCGAGGCTGGCAGCCATGTGGCACTGTCAGGGTGGCACTGCAAGGGTGCTAGTTGGCAGTGCCAAGGTTCCCGGGTGGCACCAGTGCCAGGACACCAGCCTGCCCGGAGGCCTACCACTCGGGGGTGGTTCTTCAACGCACTTAGCCGTGTTCGCGCCACAACTAACGGCCAGTTGGCATCGATCGGCCTCGCCGAGGAGACCCCAGCCAGGCACCGTTCAATACTGGTCCCCACAAAGTGGGACTAGGCTTAACGGTACCTGGGGGGGATCTCCCAGGCGATCGGAGGCCTTGGGTGGTGGGCCAATGGGCAGGGTGGCATCCTGGCACTGCTGGTGCCACCTGGGCACCTGGGCACTGCCAGCCTGGCATCTTAGCAGTGCCAACCTGGCTGTCCCGGTGACACAGCCAGGCTGGCAGGGGCACTGCCATATTTAAATGGCATCCTGATCTCTCGGCTCCCCAAGGAGGGGCGGTCTGCCCATGTCAGGTGCGGTGCAGGGGGGCTCAATGACTCCCTTATAGGTGAGTTGGGTGGTGGGAGGGGTCTTGTGGGTTGTGCCGGCGGGAATCAAGAGATCGTGTTGCCATTTCTCAGTGCAGAAAATGACATGAGTGTGGCTCGTGCGGATGTTCCCAGCGTGCCCTAAAAACAGAGAGTCGTTAGGTATCGTCGGGAACAACCCCTCTAATCCCAACCAGAACGGAATCTTTTTATTAAAAGTTAGATCGCACCACTGTCTCCTGTTGGATCAGTTGGGTTTCACAGCCTCTGGAGTGGGACGATGGATGGGTGAGGGGCCTGGTGTGATTGGTAGCGGTTAGATAATCAGTTATAGCTTCCACTCCTAATTTCTGCATTCTTATGTATATTGGAAGATACAACATCTGAGCATGAACAGGGTCGGTACTTATTTAGTTGGCAACACGGTACACACAGGCCAAAAGATGCACGGCGAGTGCTGCTAAGCAAAACAAGTGTGCCTTTGGAGTTGGGTGGAAAAGAAAGGGAGTTTGGTGGAACCGGGAGAAGGTGAAGCTAAAAAGACTGAGTTCGGAGTTCAGCCCGGGCAGAAGCTGAGTCTAATAAACACCAAGGTGTCATTCCTGACCTCACTGACTTTGCAGTCAGCGTCACAGTGAAACAGTCGCATGCATAAAAGTGTATTTTTTGGAGGAAGGGATTAACTGAGAAACAGTACCAATAAGGGAAAGTCAGGGTCATTATAATAAAGTAATATAAGTAAACAAAGTAGGACAAGAGAAGTAAAATTAGGGAAAGGGAGGTTATTGGTATCCTTATTAAAAAGGGAGTAAATAAGGGGCTGAAGGGCAGTGATGGCAGGAGAGCTTGCACCTGTGATATGCTCCTTTTGTGCTATGTGGCAAATCATGGATACTTCAGATGTCCTTGGTGGCCACATGTGCAGGAAGTGCATCCAACTGCAGCTACTGGCTAACCGCATTTCGGAGCTGGCGCTGAGGGTGGATTCACTGTGGAGCATCTGCAATGCTGAGCAAGACTTGGACAGCACTTTCAGTGAAGTGGTCATAGTGGTGAGGATTGCACAGGGCATGGGTGAGCATCAGGAAGAATAGAGGAAGGAAGGCCGTGTGCGAGTCCCCTGTGGCCATCCCCTTTCAACAGATATACTGGGGGAGATGGGTGGGTCTGCTGCACAAGAGGGGAGGAGGAAGAACGTCAGGGCTATAGAGGTAGGGGATTCAATTGTAAGGAGAACAGGCAGACATTTCTGTGGCTGCAAAAGAGAATCCAGGATGGTATGTTGCCTCCTTAGCTCCAGGGTCTGGTATGTCACTGAACGGCTGCAGGGCATTCTGAAGGGGGAGGCAAACAGACAGATATGGCGGTACACATTGGTACCAATGATATAGCAGACAAAGGGATGAGGTCCTGCAAACAGAATTTAGGGAGGTAGGAAGTAGATTAAAAACAGGACCCAGAAGGTGGTAATCTCTGGATCACGTCCGGTGCCACTTGCTCGTGAGTATAGAAATAGGAGATTAATCCAGATGAATGCCATGCTGGAGAGATGGTGCAGGAGGAAGGGCTTTATATTTCTGGGACATTGGGACTTGTTTTTGAGGATAGTGGGACCTGTAAAAGGCAGAGAGTTTGCATCTGAACCGAAATGGGACCAGTGTCCTTGCAAGGAAGTTTGCTAGTGTTGTTGGGGAGGATTTAAACTAACCTGGCAAGGGGCTGGGATCCTGAGAGAAGGTTCAGCAGGGATAGATGCACAGCCAAAATTGGAAGAGAGGTCAAGTGAGTCAGGAAGGCATGGAATGTCTAGACCAGTTAAGTCACAAGGGAGTTTGGCAAGATTGGATAGTATTTATGCTAAGGCAAGGAGTCTGATGAACAAGGCAGATGAGTTGAGGGCACAAATTTATGATATGATGTAATTTCTGTCACTGAGACATGGTTGAGAGAGCTGCAGGATCGGCAGGTCAATATTCCAGGATATGGGATCTTCAGGCGAGACAGAAAAAGAGGTAAAAGAGGGGGTGTTGCAAATTTGATCAGGGAATCAATTACAGGAGGGAAGACATCTTAGAAGGCTCTTCAAATGAAACCATATGGGTAGAACTTAAAAACCAAAAAGGAGCAATCACATTCCTGGGAGTGTTTTATTGGCCCCCTAACAGTCCAAGAGAAATAAAATGTAGCAAATTTCAGAGTAGTGTAAAAGTAACAGGATAGTGATAGTGGGGGATTTCAACTTCCCCACCATTAACTGGAATAGTCAGTGTAAAAGGTTGAGAGGGAACGGAACTTTTTAAACTAGGCGGAACTTTCAAAACCAGTACGTAGAAGATCCTATGAGAGAGGGGGCGGTCCTAGACTGTGAAGCAACAGTGCTAACCACTGTGCTACCATGCCACCCAGAACAATCAGCAGAGTTTTACTGAGGGAGGCCATGACTGACCAACCGGATTGCATTTTTCGATGAGGTGACCAGGTGTGTAGATGTAGTCAACTTGGAGTTCAGCCAGTCTTTTGACAAAGTCCAAAGTCTATATGGGAGACTGATAGCAAAGGGAAGAGCCCATGGAATGCAAGAAAATTTGGCAAATTGGATCCAGGATTGTCTGAGTGGCAGGAAGCCGAGGGTGGTGGTTGAGGGATGTCTGCTGATCGGAAGCCTGTGTCCAGTGGGGTCCCACAGGGATCAGTGTTGGGGCCCTTTTTATTTGTAGTTTATATAAATGATTTAATAATAATGGTAATCTTAATAAGTGTCACAAGTAGGCTTACATTAACAATGCAATACATTAACAGTTCCTGTGAAAATCCCCTAGTCGCCACACTCCAGCGCCTGTTCGGTACACAGAGGGAGAATTCAGAATGTCCAAATTACCTAACAAGCACATCTGTCGGGACTCGTGGGAGGAAACCGGAGCACCCGGAGGAAACCCACACAGACATGGGGAGAACGTGCAGACTCCCCTCAGACAGTGACCCAAGACAGGAATTGAACCTGGGACCCTGTTGCTGTGAAGCAACAGTGCTAACTCTGTGCTACTGTGGCGCCCATTTAGACTTGAAAATAGGAGGGTTGATCAGTAGGTTTGCAGATGATACAAGAATTGGTGGGGTGCAAATATTAAGGAGGATAGCTGTCGATTACAAAGAATATAGATGGGCTGATCAGTGGCAAATGGAATTCAATCCTGATAAGTGTGAGGTGCTGAACTTGGGAAGGACAAACAAAGCAAGGGAATCCATGATAAACGGAATTTAAAATACAGATGGAGGGTGAGAAGGTAAAATCAAGCACTAGTGTTTTGTGCTTAAACAAAGGAGATTACAATGGGATGAGAGAAGAACTAGCTAAGGTAGACTGGGAGCAAAGACTTTATAGTGAAACACTTGAGGAACAGTGGAGAACCTTCCAAGTGATTTTTCACAGTGCTCAGCAAAGGTTTATACCAACAAAAAGGAAGGACGATAAAAAGAGGGAAAATCGACCGTGGATATCTAAGGAAATAAGGGAGAGTATCAAATTGAAGGAAAAAACATACAAAGTAGCAAAGATCAGTGGGAGACTAGAGGACTGGGAAATCTTTAGGGGGCAACAGAAAGCTACTAAAAAAGCTATAAAGAAGAGTAAGATAGATCATGAGAGTAAATTTGCTCAGAATATAAAAACAGATCGTAAAAGGCGGAATTGCGCTACTTGTTCGGGAGAATATCACAGCTGTACTGCGAGAGGACACCTCAGAGGGCAGTGAGGCTATATGGGTAGAGATCAGGAATAAGAAGGGTGCAGTCACAATGTTGGGGGTATACTACAGGCCTCCCAACAGCCAGCGGGAGATAGAGGAGCAGATAGGTAGACAGATTTTGGAAAAGAGTAAAAACAACAGGGTTGTGGTGATGGGAGACTTCAACTTCCCCAATATTGACTGGGACTCACTTAGTGCCAGGGGCTTAGACTGGGCGGAGTGTGTAAGGAGCATCCAGGAGGGCTTCTTAAAACAATATGTAGACAGTCCAACTAGGGAAGGGGCGGTACTGGACCTGGTATTGGGGAATGAGCCCGGCCAGGTGGTAGATGTTTCAGTAGGGGAGCATTTCGGTAACAGTGACCACAATTCAGTAAGTTTTAAAGTACTGGTGGACAAGGATAAGAGTGGTCCGAGGATGAATGTGCTAAATTGGGGGAAGGCTAATTATAACAATATTAGGCGAGAACTGAAGAACATAGATTGGGGGCGGATGTTTGAGGGCAAATCAACATCTGACATGTGGGAGGCTTTCAAGTGGCAGTTGAAAGGAATACAGGACCGGCATGTTCCTGTGAGGAAGAAAGATAAATACGGCAATTTTCGGGAACCTTGGATGACGAGTGATATTGTAGGCCTCGTCAAAAAGAAAAAGGAGGCATTTGTCAGGGCTAAAAGGCTGGGAACAGACGAAGCCTGTGTGGAATATAAGGAAAGTAGGAAGGAACTTAACATAGAACATAGAACATAGAAAATACAGCACAGAACAGGCCCTTCGGCCCACGATGTTGTGCCGAACCTTTGTCCTAGATTAATCATAGATTATCATTGAATCTACAGTGCAGAAGGAGGCCATTCGAAGCCTGCGTGGAATATAAGGAAAGTAGGAAGGAACTTAAGCAAGGAGTCAGGAGGGCTAGAAGGGGTCACGAAAAGTCATTGGCAAATAGGGTTAAGGAAAATCCCAAGGCTTTTTACACGTACATAAAAAGCAAGAGGGTAGCCAGGGAAAGGGTTGGCCCACTGAAGGATAGGCAAGGGAATCAATGTGTGGAGCCAGAGGAAATGAGCGAGGTACTAAATGAATACTTTGCATCAGTATTCACCAAAGAGAAGGAATTGGTAGATGTTGAGTCTGGAGAAGGGGGTGTAGATAGCCTGGGTCACATTGTGATCCAAAAAGACGAGGTGTTGGGTGTCTTAAAAAATATTAAGGTAGATAAGTCCCCAGGGCCTGATGGGATCTACCCCAGAATACTGAAGGAGGCTGGAGAGGAAATTGCTGAGGCCTTGACAGAAATCTTTGGATCCTCGCTGTCTTCAGGGGATGTCCCGGAGGACTGGAGAATAGCCAATGTTGTTCCTCTGTTTAAGAAGGGTAGCAAGGATAATCCCGGGAACTATAGGCCGGTGAGCCTTACTTCAGTGGTAGGGAAATTACTGGAGAGAATTCTTCGAGACAGGATCTACTCCCATTTGGAAGCAAATGGACGTATTAGTGAGAGGCAGCACGGTTTTGTGAAGGGGAGGTCGTGTCTCACTAACTTGATAGAGTTTTTCGAGGAGGTCACAAAGATGATTGATGCAGGTAGGGCAGTAGATGTTGTCTATATGGACTTCAGTAAGGCCTTTGACAAGGTCCCTCATGGTAGACTAGTACAAAAGGTGAAGTCACACGGGATCAGGGGTGAGCTGGCAAGGTGGATACAGAACTGGCTAGGCCATAGAAGGCAGAGAGTAGCAATGGAGGGATGCTTTTCTAATTGGAGGGCTGTGACCAGTGGTGTTCCACAGGGATCAGTGCTGGGACCTTTGCTCTTTGTAGTATATATAAATGATTTGGAGGAAAATGTAACTGGTCTGATTAGTAAGTTTGCAGACGACACAAAGGTTGGTGGAATTGCGGATAGCGATGAGGACTGTCGGAGGATACAGCAGGATTTAGATTGTCTGGAGACTTAGGCGGAGAGATGGCAGATGGAGTTTAATCCGGACAAATGTGAGGTAATGCATTTTGGAAGGTCTAATGCAGGTAGGGAATATACAGTGAATGGTAGAACCCTCAAGAGTATTGAAAGTCAAAGAGATCTAGGAGTACAGGTCCACAGGTCATTGAAAGGGGCAACACAGTTGGAGAAGGTAGTCAAGAAGGCATGCTTGCCTTCATTGGCCGGGGCATTGAGTATAAGAATTGGCAAGTCATGTTGCAGCTGTATAGAACCTTAGTTAGGCCACACTTGGAGTATAGTGTTCAATTCTGGTCGCCACACTACCAGAAGGATGTGGAGGCTTTAGAGAGGGTGCAGAAGAGATTTACCAGAATGTTGCCTGGTATGGAGGGCATTAGCTATGAGGAGCGATTGAATAAACTCGGTTTGTTCTCACTGGAACGAAGGAGGTTGAGGGGAGACCTGATAGAGGTATACAAAATTATGAGTGGCATAGACAGAGTGGATAGTCAGAGGCTTTTCCCCAGGGTAGAGGGGTCAATTACTAGGGGGCATAGGTTTAAGGTGAGAGGGGCAAGGTTTAGAGTAGATGTACGAGGCAAGTTTTTTACGCAGAGGGTAGTGGGTGCCTGGAACTCGCTACCGGAGGAGGTAGTGGAAGCAGGGACGATAGGGACATTTAAGGGCATCTTGACAAATACATGAATAGGATGGGAATAGAAGGATACGGACCCAGGAAGTGTAGAAGATTGTAGTTTAGTCGGGCAGCATGGTCGGCACGGGCTTGGAGGGCTGAAGGGCCTGTTCCTGTGCTGTACATTTCTTTGTTCTTTGTTTCTACAAATACATAAAACAAAAAAGAGTGGCTAAGGTAAATATCGTTCCTTTAGAGGATGAGAAGGGAGATTTAATAATGGGAAATGAGGAAATGGCTGAGGAACTGAACAGGTTTTTTGGGTCGGTCTTCACAGTGGAAGACACAAATAACATGCCAGTGACTGATGGAAATGAGGCTATGACAGGTGAGGACCTTGAGAGGATTGTTATCACCAAGGAGGTAGTGATGGGCAAGCTAATGGGGCTAAAGGTAGACAAGTCTCCTGGACCTGATGGAATGCATCCCAGAGTGCTAAAAGAGATGGCTAGGGAAATTGCAAATGCACTAGTGATAATTTACCAAAATTCACTAGACTCTGGGGTGGTCCCGGTGGATTGGAAATTAGCAAACGTGACACCACTGTTTAAAAAAGGAGGTAGGCAGAAAGCGGGTAATTATAGGCCAGTGAGCTTAACTTCGGTAGTAGGGAAGATGCTGGAATCTATCATCAAGGAAGAAATAGCGAGGCATCTGGATGGGAACTGTCCCATTGGGCAGACGCAGCATGGGTTCATAAAGGGCAGGTCGTGCCTAACTAATTTAGTGGAATTTTTTGAG
Organism: Scyliorhinus torazame; assembly: GCF_047496885.1. Taxonomy (NCBI): domain Eukaryota; kingdom Metazoa; phylum Chordata; class Chondrichthyes; order Carcharhiniformes; family Scyliorhinidae; genus Scyliorhinus; species Scyliorhinus torazame. Next base: position 274,738,558 of record NC_092708.1, read on the forward strand.
GACATTAACAGTGCGGTAGACAATGGGGAGCCAATGGATGTGGTATATCTGGATTTCCAGAAAGCCTTTGACAAGGTGCCACACAAAAGGTTGTTGCATAAGATAAAGATGCATGGCATTAAGGGGAGAGTGGTAGCATGGATAGAGGATTGGTTAATTAATAGAAAGCAAAGAGTGGGGATTAATGGGAGTTTCTCTGGTTGGCAATCAGTAGCTAGTGTCCCTCAGGGATCAGTGTTGGGCCCACAACTGTTCACAATTTACATAGATGATTTGGAGTTGGGGACCAAGGGCAATGCGTCCAAGTTGCAGACGACACTAAGATAAGTGGTAAAGCAAAAAGTGCAGAGTGAATGGGCTAGGGTCTGGTAGATGGAATACAATGTTGACAAATGTGAGGTTATCCATTTTGGTAGGAATAACAGCAAAAGGGATTATTATTTAAATGATAAAATATTAAAACATGCTGCTGTGCAGAGAGACCTGGGTGTGCTAGTGCATGAGTCGCAAAAAGATGGTTTTCAGGTGCAACAGGTGATTAAGAAGGCAAATGGAATTTTGTCCTTCATTGCTAGAGGGATGGAGTTTAAGACTAGGGCGGTTCTGCTGCAATTGTATAAGATGTTAGTCAGGCCACACCTGGAGTATTGTGTTCAGCTTTGGTCTCCTTACTTGAGAAAGGACGTACTGGCACTGGAGGGTGTGCAGAGGAGATTCACTAGGTTAATCCCAGATCTGAAGTGGTTGGATTATGAGGAGAGGTTGAGTAGACTGGGACTGTACTCATTGGAATTTAGAAGGATGAGAGGGGATCTTATAGAAACATACAAGATTATGAAGGGAATAGATAGGATAGATGCGGGGAGGTTGTTTCCACTGGCGGGTGAAAGCAGAACTAGGGGGCATAGCCTCAAAATAAGGGGAAGTAGATTTAGGACTGAGTTTAGGAGGAACTTCTTCACCCAAAGGGTTGTGAATCTATGGAATTCCTTGCCCAGTGAAGCAGTAGAGGCTCCTTCATTAAATGTTTTTAAGATAAAGATAGATAGTTTTTTGAAGAATAAAGGGATTAAGGGTTATGGTGTTCGGGCCGGAAAGTGGAGCTGAGTCCACAAAAGATCAGCCTTGATCTCATTGAATGGCGGAGCAGGCTCGAGGGGCCAGGTGGCCTACACCTGCTCCTAGTTCTTATGTTCTTATTATGACTCTGGGAAGCACAGACGATCAGAGGGACTTTGGTGTGCATGTATACTGTCCCTGAAGGTAACAGGATGAGAAGATACAGTGGTTAAGAAGGCATAGGGTATACCTGCCTTTATTAGCCGAGGAACAGAGTTAAGAGCAGGGAGGTTATGCTGGAACTGTATAAAATGTTGGTTAGGCCACAGCTAGAGTATTGTGTCCAGTTATAGAATCCACATTATAAGGAGAATGAAAGGGTGCAGTGGAGATTTACCAGGATGTTGCTTGGGCTCGAGAGTTTTAGCTATGGAGGGTTGTTTTCCTTGGAGCAGAGGAGACTGAGGAGGGACATGATTGAGATGTATAAAATTATGAGGGGCATAGATAGAGTAGACAGGAAGAAACTTTTCCCCTTAGCCTTGACCATGATACCCCTGAACCCGTAATACATCGTCTCCTCAGCAACCTACTGGAGAACACTGGGCAGCAAAAATACATGACAGGGTCAGGAATATAAGAATCACTGAAGAAGGTGCAAATACCATACATAGAACTGAGAGGTTAAAACTATCAGGAGAGACTGAACTGACTGAAGCTGCTTTCTCGAGAGAAGACTGAGGCGCGATCTAATAGATCTTTTAAAATTGCGCATGAGGTCCTGAGGTTGTTTCCGTAGCTGAGGGGTCAGTTACCAGGGAGCATAGATTTAAGGCGATTAGTAGAAGGATTTGGGGATGAAGTAAATGTTTTTCACCTAGAGGGTGGTGGATGCCTGTAATTTGCTGCCAGAATGGTTGTTGAAGCAGAAATTCTCAGCCCATTTAAAAAGTACCTGGTTCTGCACCTGAATTGCTGTAACCTGCAGGCCAAGTGCTGGAAGGGTGGATTAGAATGAGCAACACGTTTCTTTTTTTTCTCTTCTTTGGCCAACTCAGAAATAGAATCACAGTGTCAGAACCCACTGAACGGGACTTACAGGGTGCGGGTGATTGTCTTCCCAGTGTCCCTTGCGGAGTACAAGGAGCAGGGTAAGCTCTATCCATATTGTATATAAGGTCGTCCAATTCAGCACCGACCGTTAAAACTCGGTTGGGATCTACTTTTCTTTGATTCAACTCGGTGCGGACCCCCCGTGACTTCATAAAACATAGAATCCCGACAGTGAGGAAGGAGGTCATTCAGCCCATCAAGTCTGTACCGACCCTCTGAAAGAGCATCCCACCCCACATCCCCGTAACCCCACCTAACCTTTGGACACTAAGGGCAATTTATCATGGCCAACCCACCAAACCTGCACATCTTTGGATTGTGGGAGGAAACTGGAGCACCCGGAGAGAACGTGCAAACTGCACACAGTAACCAAAGGTCGAATCAAACCCGGTCCCTGGTGCTGTCAGACAGCAGTGCTAATCACTGTGCCACCGTACTGCCATGATGTGTTGAATGGCCTCTTTCTGTGCTGTAACCTTTCTATGGTTTTAGATGTAAGGAGGCTGTTCTCACGGGAGGGCAAGTCCAGAACGAGGGCCTATGAATATAAGGTAGTCATTAATATATTCAACAAGGAGCTGAAGAGAGGGAGTCATGAGAATGTGGAACTCACTGGCAGAGTGAGCCATTGAGGTGAATAGTATGGGTAGATTTAAAAGGAGCCATGATAAACCATGATGAATGTAGAATGTTTTTATATAGATTGTATTTTGTGTATCTATTGCAGTGAATATCTGTTGCAGTATTATTTTTAAAAATATACTGGTTTAACCTACAGGCAGGCGTTGTGTCTGCAAGAGATGCAATTAAGATATTGGGCACATTCTCGCCTGCTAGGGGGGTCTGGGGGGATGATCGTGGTGGGAAGGAAGGGGGGGGGTGGGGGGGGGTGTGAGAGACCCTGGTCAGAGTGGTGACGTGGTATGTGTGAGGGTTGGGGGGGCCGGTGAAGAGAGCGTGAGTTTTCTGGCATTTAAAGGGCCGGAAAGCAAACGTGGTGCTGTTACAGGAGACCCATCTGAGGGTGAAGGACCAGATGAGACTGAGGAAGGGCTAGATGAGCCAGGTGTTTAACAGTAAGGCCAGGAGGTGGCGATACTGGTGGGTAAACAGGAGAGTTCCAAATGGACAGCTGTGGCGAACCAGAGGGCGGGGGTGTGTGTGTATGTGATAGCGACGGGGATGTAGGAAGGGAGGCTGGTAGCGCTGGTTAGCATATATTCCCCAAATTGGACAATGCTGGGTTTGTGAGGAAAATGCTAGTGGCCATACCAGATTTGGATATGGGGGGAGGGGTTCATCTGCAGGATAGGGAGTATTCATTCTTTTCATTGGTGCATAAGGTATATTGACTTTTTAGTGGTCGGGAAGGTGCTGCTCGCTGGGATGAAGGAGGTAGAGTATTCGCGATCATGATATTGGACCATGCTCCGTACTGGGTGGATGAACAGGTGAACAGGTGCCGGAATGTGGCGACTAGGGGCTTTTCGCAGTAAGTTCATTTGAAGCCTGCTTGCGACAATAAGCGATTTTCATTTCATATTTTTCATGTGGTCTTGGAGAAGGGTCCAGCCCAGAGACCGGTGTGGAGGCTGGGGGCGTCATTCTCCAACCCCCCCGCCGGGTCGGAGAATGGCCGTTGGCCGCCGTGAATCCCGCCCCCGCCCCCGCCGAAGTCTCCGCTCCCGGAGATTGGGCGGGGGCGGGGATCCAGCCGCGCCGGTTGGCGGGACCCCCCGCTGGATTCTCCGGCCCGGATGGGCCGAAGTCCCGCCCAGGAATTGCCTGTCCCGCCGACGTAAATCAAACCTGGTATTTACCGGCGGGACCAGGCGGCGTGGGCGGGCTCCGGGGTCCTGGGGGGGGGGCGCGGGGCGATCTGACCCTGGGGGGTGCCCCCACTGTGGCCTGGCCCGCGATCGGGGCCCACCGATCCGCGGGCGGGCCTGTGCCGTGGGGGCACTCTTTCCCTTCCGCCTCCGCAACGGCCTCGACCATGGCGGAGGCGGAAGAGACTCTCCCCACTGCGCATGCGCGGGAAACTTTCAGCGGCCGCTGACGCTCCCGCGCATGTGCGGGGAAACTGACAGCGGCCGCTGACGCTCCCGCGCATGCGCCGCATTTCCGCACCAGCTGGCGGGGCAACAAACGCCATTTCCGCCAGCTGGCGGGGCGGAAATCCCTCCGGCGTCGGCCTAGCCCCTCAATGTTGGGGCTAGGCCGCCAAAGATGCGGAGACTTCCGCACCTTTGGGCCGGCGCGATGCCCGTCTGATTGGCGCCAGTCGGCGGACATCCCGCCGTTGGGGGAGAATTTCGCCCTATATGTGGATTTGATGGCAGACCTGAATTATTGCACTTGGATGGGGAAGGTGATTGAGGAGTATGTGAAGTTTAACCGAAATGGGGAGGTCTCGGCTTCGGTGGTTTTGGAGGCGTTTAAGGCGGTACTGAGGGGGCGAGGTCATTTCATTCAAGGTGAAGGTGGATATGGAGGCGCGGGACGAACAGCAGCGGCTGCTAGAGGAGATTTTGGAGGTAGATGGATGTTATGCGGAGGACCTGGGACTTTGGTGAGGAGGAAGGAGTTGCAGGTGAAGTTTGATCTTCTATCCACGGGGAGGGCGGTTCGATAGGTGAGGTGAGCGCGGGGGCTTGTGTATGAGTATTGGTGAGTAGGCCAGTTGATTGCTGGCGGGCCAACTCCGTCGGCAGGCAGCAGCGAGAGAGATCGTGTGGACTAGGGATGGAACGGGCAGGTTGGTGGGGGCACCGGAGCAGGTGAATAAGGTGTTTGAAGACTTTTATAGAGATTTATAGGGGCTCGGACTTATGGAAGGGTGAGTGGGGGGCTGGAGCTTGGGGTGTCTGTACGTGGACGATCCGCTGCTGTACATCTTGGGCATGGGCTCGTCGGTGAGGGACATAATGGGGTTGCTAAGGAAATTTGGGGTGTTTTCAACTTAAGCTACATTAGGGAAGAGAGAATATTTTGTGGTGTCTTCTCCAGGTGCAGGTGGGAGCGGGAGAGCTGCCTTCCCGGGTAGCGCCAACTCATTTTAGGTATTTGGGAGTGCAGTTGGCAGGGGACTGGGCACAACTTCGTAAGCTTAACTTCACGAGCCTGGCGGGGAGGGTGAAGGAGGACTTGGTGCGATGGGATAGTCTCCCCTTGTCATTGGCAGACCGGGTGCAGGCAGTAAAAATGAACATCCTGCCAAGATTCTTGTTTCTGTTCCAGTGTCTGCTGGTCTTTTTGCCAAAGTCATTCTTTCGAGGGGTGGACCGGCTGGTCTCGTCATTTGTGTGGGCAGGGAAGGTAGCCAGGATAAGGAAGGCGGAGCTCCAAAGGGGTTTGGCCCTTCTGAACTTGTTACATAAATACTGGGCAGCAAATGCGGAGAAGATGCGGGGCTGGAGTAGCGAGACTGAGGCTTCGGATGGAGGCGGGTTTTTGTAAAGGGTCGAGGTTGGAGGCGCTGGCAACGGCGCCGCTACCTTTCGCCCCGGGGAAGTACTCGGGTACTACTGTGGTGGTAGCCACACTGAATATTTTGGGGCAATTGCGACAGCAATTCAAGTTGAGAACAAGTTTGAGGGTGATGCCGATGAGAGGGAATCATGGGTTTGAGCCAAGGAAGATGGATGCGTGGTTTCGGAGATGGGAGAAGAAAGGGGTGAAAGAGATGAAGTATCTGTTTTTGGAGGGGCGGTTCGCAAGCTTGGGGGAGTTGGCGGTGAAGTATGGGCTCCAGCGTGTGGAGGGCTTCAGGCTTATGCAGGTATGGAATTTCGCAAGAAAGGTCTTCCTGAACTTTGTGAGATTCGCAACGCTTGAGACGTTTTGCGAGATTCAACCGAACCTCCTGAGACATCGTGATGTGATCTAGCCTTCATTGGGTGAGATCCAGATATGCCTTTTTTAATTAGCCCCACTGCTCATTTTAATATGCAAGCGAAATTCTCCTGGCACCCGGGATCTAACGGCCTCCTCAACAAGGCCTCGACCAGACATCGTTTAGTACTGGTCCACACAAACGTGGACTGGGCGTAATGGCACCTGGGAGATGTTTACCAGGCCATTGGAGACTCCTGAGTGGTTGGGACAGGGCAGGTTGACATTTTGGCTCTTCCTCTGGTACCACTGCCAGCCTGCCTTGCCAAGGTGCCCAGGCGGCACTGCCAGTGTTATAGGGTGGCAATGCTAGGGTGCCTAGGTGACAGGGTGGCACTGCCAAGGGTTGGAGCCTGGGGGGGCTATGCCCATAAAAGGGGATGAAGGGGCTATGAAGGGTCGGGGTAAAGGTTGGGTATGAAGGGGCCTCACAAAGGTTGGGGTGGTGAAGGGTAGGGTTCCTGAAAGGTGGGGGCCCAAAAGGATGTGTGGGTAGGCCTGAATACCTCATAGCGGGGTGTCCTCACTTGGGGGCTGTGGAGTAATGGCCATGTGTGCGGGGTGATATTGTCCATGGATGGGGGGTATGAGGGACCCTCAAGCTCAAGAGATCAGGGCACCCTTTCAAAATGGCACCCTGATCTCTGAGGTGCTGGTCTCACCGGTGAGTTCAGCTCCCCATTGCTGAAAGTTTTTTCGAAGTGTGGGCTTGACCAGGGAGAAACTTACCAAGGTCCAAAAAAACAAATCCAGATCTGGATCGCACCCAAAAAGCCTGCGGGAAACACCCTGCCAAACACGCCCAAAATAGCAGTCATTGTTTGGGAGAATCATGCCCATTATGTTTAGACTTAGGTAAGAGGCCATGGGATCTGAGTGGGATAAAGATGATGTAATTAATAGGAGGAGCCAGGTCTGTCTGTAGTTTTGCAGTTTGATGTAGGTTTGGCAGTCTGTTGGGAGCTTTTAAGTTGAGCAGCAATTTTGTCAAATCCTGTCAAGTTCAGCAGGAGTCTGACAAAGACAGCAGGATCTGCAGGCTGGTGTTGAAAGGGTCTCTCTCTCTCTCTCTCTCCAAGCAGCCTTTCCAAGAAATCTATATGCAAGTATACAGCAAGTCACCCTGTGTTTGCTAACTTTATTTATAAGTGCTTTTTGCCCTGTCATGGGCTTTGCTTAATTGGCGATAGAGACAGCAAAAAAGGTTTCCTTTTGTTTTAAGAATTGTTTAACTGTTAATTCAAAAGCTATTTTCTGTGGTTCCTCATTTTTTAATAATAACGTTTGTTTTAATGTAACATATCCCTATTTGTCATTGAAATCTCTCCTGGAGCGAAGTATCCTTTCTTCACAGTTTTACAATTGAAAAATCATTGAGGCTCCTCACCTGGTTTCCTAATATAAATTGGGGTCTGGTCCGGAACCTTAACAAAACACACAAACGTATGCTGATCGGGTTTGTTGAACTAGGATGGGAGGGGGCTGGTGTGGAACATAAACACCAGGACAGTTTATGCTGTAAAAATGTATCACTTACCGAGCTCCAGGCTCCAATGTACCACGAGAAGATATCTCTGCAGGCGCCGAGCATGCAGGCCTGAGCTACCAAGGGTTTCGACCGAGAGGAACAGACAAAGTCTGGAAGCTGGTTTCCTGACTTTAACACACATGAGACAGACCTGGTCTGAATCCCCTCACCACATGTTACCGAACACTGCAACAGGGAACAGGAAGTACTTGCTGAATTAAAACAAGGACAATGTACAAGAGACAGACTGCTAACATCATTGGGCTGGATTCGGGGCAGCACGGTGGTACAGTGGTAGCACTGCTGCCTCATGGCGCTGATGTCCCAGGTTCGATCCTGGCTCTGGGTCACTGCCCGTGTGGAGTTTGCACATTCTCCCCGTGTTTGCGCGGGTTTCGCCCCCACAACAGGGTAGGCGAATTGGTCACGCAATTTAGCCCCTTATTTGGAAAAAAATTAATTGGGTACTCTAAATTTACAAAAAATAAAAAATCATTGGGCTGGATTCTCCCCTGGCGGGATTCTCTGTTGTGCTGGCAGCACGCCCACCTCCAGGGATTTCCCGACGGTGTGGGGCTGCCCACAATGGGAAACCCCACTGGCCAGTTGGTGGGACAGAGAATCCTGCTGCTGGCGGGGGCGGGACGAAGAATGCTGCCTCATTGTTCCTTACAAAGTTTTATTTAAATAGAACAAAGGGAACCTGAGGCATCCATTTGCTCATCTTTTGCTCCATATCTCTTGATACCTTACAAGGAGTGGAGTGTTCTGTTCATAAATTTACATTATTCAAGTGGATTTGAGACAAGATGGATATCTCTTTAAAAGAGGTAGCACAGACATGGTGGACCAAATGGCCTCTTTCTGGTCTGTGATAGCCTATGATTATGAAGTGCAGTCATTGCTGTTTTATAAACACAACCTTTAGCTCTGAATTCTTCACTACCACGGACTTCCACCCAACTTTCTCCAGTCTTCCTTTCGGAATCAGCCTGCTGAGATGTCACTGGTGATTAGGCTGACACTCCCACTGATGTACTGAGGGAGTGCTGCACTGCTGGGAGGTGCTGTCTTTCAGAGGAAATGTTAAGGCGAGGCCTTGTCTGAGGGAGATGCAAGAGATTGCAGGGGCACTAAGGTCATCCCCAGTCTGGCTGGATATATTCCAGCAGGTTACATCACAGTACCACCTGCCCGCAATAACTCCTTCCATTGGTTGCATAAAATGCCCATCCCCACAATGCACCATTTCCCCACCGTTGACAGCGACGGGACCAGAAGATCTCGGCACCGGCCAATGGCCGGCCGCTTTCCACAGCAGTGAAACACTCCATGGTGGGCATGGAAAATCCTACCCTTTGTCCTGATTGGATGATTCTTGACTTGTCACTGACTCGGTCTTTTTTTCATTCCAGATATTTTCTTCGACGAATAAGAAAAGCTGTTCAAAAGCTTTTGTAAAGCTGTTTTTTTTAAATGACTATTTTCTCCCGAATTGCTCCTAAAAATGTCCCAGATATTAATCTTTACTTTTTGTCGACTCCAGGACAGTTGGAAACCTTGAAGAGGAGGGGAGTTATCCACAGTGCCCCGGCTAATATTTATCCCTCAAACAATATCACTAAAACAGATTTCTGATCATGTTACTGTTTATGGGATCTTGCTGTGCACATAATGGCAGCCATCTCCCTATGTTGTAACAATGACTACACTTGGGAAGTATTTCACTGGCAGTAAAGTCCTGAGGACAGGGATGGTGCTAAAGAACTGCAAGATAATCCTTTCCCCAAAGCTCTTATTGTGGAAGGTGGTTTAACAGAGTGAACCGAGACGAGTATCTGAGACATACCTCGGACCAATGGCCAGAGCTCCAGGTGGCGCATTGCAGCATGTTGCAGGCCTGCTGACGGGTGGGTTTCACTGTGACTGCGGCACATTCCACATCGTCCCGGATTGCCTCACCTTGACCCCCCTCTGACAGGGTACAGAACACGGACCTTGTCTGCACCCCTCCCCCGCACGTCACTGAGCAGGTGCTCCATTCTCCTGTCTTCCAGCTGAATAATCGATCCAGAATAAACGTCAACATCAAGAAACACCTTACACTGATCCACATTCTCCACAACACTTTAACTGATTCCACTCACACCCGAAGCCCGAAGAGGTTCTTGATAACAGGCAATTTACAAACTCGGGCGGCCCAGGGTTTGATACAGGGTCTGATACAGGGTCTGGTGCAGGGTCTGTTACAGGGTCTGATACAGAGTCTGATACAGGGTCTGATACAGGGTCTGTTACAGGAACTGTTACAGGATCTGTTACAGGGTCTGATACTGGATCTGATACAGGGTCTGTTACAGGGTCTGATACAGGATCTGATACAGGGTCTGTTACAGGGTCTGTTACAGGGTCTGATACTGGATCTGATACAGGGTCTGATACAGGGTCTGATACAGGATCTGATACAGGGTCTGTTACAGGATCTGATACAGGGCCTGATGCAGGGTCTGATACAGGGTCTGATACAGGGTCTGATACAGCGTTTGATGCAGGGTCTGTTACAGGGTCTGTTACAGGGTCTGATACAGGGTCTGATAGAGGTCTGATAAAGGTCTGATACAGGATCTGATACAGGGTCTGTTACAGGATCTGTTACAGGATCTGATACAGGGTCTGATACAGGGCCTGATGCAGGGTCTGATACAGGGTCTGATACAGGGTCTGATACAGCGTTTGATGCAGGGTCTGATACAGGGTCTGTTACAGGGTCTGTTACAGGGTCTGTTACAGGGTCTGATACAGGGCCTGATGCAGGGTCTGATACAGGGTCTGATACAGCGTTTGATACAGCGTTTGATGCAGGGTCTGATACAGGGTCTGTTACAGGGTCTGTTACAGGGTCTGTTACAGGGTCTGATACAGGGTCTGATACAGCGTTTGATGCAGGGTCTGATACAGGGTCTGTTACAGGGTCTGTTACAGGGTCTGATACAGGGTCTGATACAGGGTCTGATACAGCGTTTGATGCAGGGTCTGTTACAGGGTCTGTTACAGGATCTGATACAGGGTCTGATACAGGGTCTGATACAGGGTCTGATACAGGGTCTGATACAGCGTTTGATGCAGGGTCTGTTACAGGGTCTGATACAGGGTCTGATAAAGGTCTGATACAGGATCTGATGCAGGGTCTGTTACAGGATCTGTTACAGGATCTGATACAGGGCCTGATACAGGGTTTGATACAGAACTGATACAGGGTCTGATTACAGGGTCTGTTACAAGATCTGTTACAGGGTCTGATAAAGGGTCTGGTACAGAGTCTGATACAGGGGGCGAGATTCTCCCCTACCCGTCGGGGCGGGGGGTCCCGGCAGGATGGAGTGGCGTGAACGACTCCGGCGTTGGGCCGCCCCAAAGGTGCGGAGTCCGCACCTTTAGGGGCCAAGCCCTCACCTTTAGGGGCTTGGCCTGCGCCGGAGTGGTTGCTGTCCCGCCGGCTGGCGTGGAAGGCCTTTGGCACCACGCCAGCCGGGGCCGAAGGGGCTCCGCCGGCCTGCGGAAGTCCGCGCATGCGCGCGAGTGTCAGCGGCTGTTGATGTCATCCCCGCGCATGCACGGGGGGGGGGGGGTCACCTCTGCATCGGCCATCGCGGAGGGGAAACAGTGCCGCCACGGCACAGGCCCGCCCGCGGATCGGTGGGCCCCGATCGCGGGCCAGGCTACCGTGGTGGCACCCCCGGGGCCAGATCGCCCAACGCTCCCCCCCCCCCCAGGACCCCGGACGCTTGCGCCGCCTGGTCCCGCCGGTAAGGGAGGTGGTCTAATTCACGCCGGCGAGACCGGCATTACAGCAGCGGGACTTCGGCCCATCGCGGGATGGAGAATCGCCGGGGGGGGGGGGGGGGGGGCCCACCGACTGGCACAGCGCGATTCCCGTCCCCGCCGAATCTCCGGTACTGGAGAATTCGGCAGCCGGTGGCAGCGGCGGGATGCACGCCGCCCCCCAGCGATTCTCCGACCCCGCGGGGGGGGGTCGGAGAATCCCGCTCAGGGTCGGATACAGGGTCTGTTATAGAGTCTGATACAGAGTCTGATACAGGGTCTGTTACAGAGTCTGATACAGGGTCTGATACAGGGTCTGATACAGGGTCTGATACAGGGTCTGTTATAGAGTCTGATACAGAGTCTGATACAGGGTCTGATACAGGGTCTGTTACAGGAACTGTTACAGGGTCTGTTATAGAGTCTGATACAGAGTCTGATACAGGGTCTGTTACAGAGTCTGATACAGGGTCTGATACAGGGTCTGATACAGGGTCTGATACAGGGTCTGTTATAGAGTCTGATACAGAGTCTGATACAGGGTCTGATACAGGGTCTGATACAGGGTCTGATACAGGGTCTGATACAGGGTCTGATACAGGGTCTGTTATAGAGTCTGATACAGAGTCTGATACAGGGTCTGATACAGGGTCTGATACAGGGTCTGTAAAAGAGTCTGATACATAGTCTGATACAGAGTCTGATACAGGGTCTGTTACAGAGTCTGATACAGGGTCTGATACAGGGTCTGATACAGGGTCTGATACAGGGTCTGTTATAGAGTCTGATACAGAGTCTGATACAGGGTCTGATACAGGGTCTGATACAGGGTCTGTTATAGAGTCTGATACAGAGTCTGATACAGAGTCTGATACAGGGTCTGTTACATAATCTGATACAGGGTCTGATACAGGGTCTGATACAGGTTCTGATACAGGGTCTGTTACAGAGTCTGTTATAGAGTCTGATACAGAGTCTGATACAGAGTCTGATACAGGGTCTGTTACAGAGTCTGATACAGGGTCTGATACAGGGTCTGATACAGGGTCTGTTATAGAGTCTGATACAGAGTCTGATACAGGGTCTGATACAGGGTCTGTTACAGGGTTTGATACAGGGTCTGTTAAAGGGTCTGATACAGGGTCTGATACACGGTCTGTTACAGGGTTTGATACAGGGTCTGTTAAAGGGTCTGATACAGGGTCTAATAATAATAATAATCTTTATTATTGTCACAAGTAGGCTTACATTAACACTGTAATGAAGTGACTGTGAAAAGCCCCTGGTCGCCACACTCCGGCGCCTGTTCGGGTTCACAGAGGGTGAATTCAGAATGTCCAATTCACCTAACAAGTCTTTTGAGACTTGTGGGAGGAAACCGGAGCACCCGGAGGAAACCCACACAAACAAGAGGAGAACGCGCAGACTCCTCACAGACAGTGACCCAAGCGGGAATCGAACCTGGAACCCTGGCGCTGTGAAGCAACAGTGCTAACCACGTGCTATCATACTGCCGGATTTGATACAGGGTCTGATATAGGACGGGATTCTCCGACCCCCCCACCGGGTCGGAGAATCCACAGGGGGCGGCGTGAATCCCGCCACGCCGCTCCGACTCCGGCCTCTGTATTCTCCGGCGCCGGTTTTCAGGCGGGGATCACGCCATGCCGTTGGCAGCGCCCCCCCGGCAATTCTCCGGGCCCCGATGGGCCGAGCGGCCGTCCATCTTTGGCCAGTCCCGCCAGCGTGGATTGGACATGGTCCCACATGACGGGACCTGGCAGGTAAGTCGGCTGGGGCGGTCCTCGGGGGTGCGCAGGGGGATCCGACCCTGGGGGGGGCCCCACAGTGGCCTGGCCCGCGTTCGGGGCCCAACCGATCTGCAGGCCGCCCTGTGCCGTGGGGGCACTTCTCCCTTCCGCGCTGGCCCCTGTAGGGTTCTGCCATGGCCGGCGCGGAGAAGACACCACCCTGCGCATGCGCCAGAATACGCAGGCCGGTTTGCGCATGCGCTGAACCACACCTGCGGTTCTGTGCATGCGCTAACTCGCGCAGTCCCTTCTGCGCCGGCTGGCGTGGCGCCAGACTGATCGGCCCGACGCCAGAGTGGTTCGCTCCATTTTGTACACCAGCGTCAGGCATCGCGCTGATTCGGGAGAATCCCGCCTATAGAGTCTGATACAGGGCCTGATACAGGGTTTGATACAGGGTCAGATACAGTGTCTGATACACGGTCTGATACACGGTCCGATACACTGTTTGACTCCGTATCTGATACAGGGTTTGATACAGAGTCTGATGCAGGGTCTGGCACAGGGTCTGATATAGGATCTGATACAGGGTCTGATACGATCGATTCAGCTGCGACATTGAGGGTTTGCTGAAGTCAGATAATCCTGTACATTAGGGTAAGGATGTATCAAAGTGTGGACATTGTGAAGAAATGGCAGGTATCCAATAATACGTGGAGAAAATCGATTCTGTTTAATTGTGGGAACAGGCTCGGGGTCTTTTCTCAAAGCAAGGCTGAAGGGTTATCTCATGGGGGCCTCAAAACTATGAAGGAGTTTTGATGGGGTAGACATATTTCCCATTTGTGCAGGAGTCAAAAACTAGGGCCTGAAATATAAGCTAAGTCATCAATAAACCCAATCGAGAATTCAGAAGGAACTTCTTTGTCCAGAGGGCAGTGACAGAGTCAAACCTGCTAGCACATGGAGTGATTAAGGTGAATCGCACAGAAACAAAGAAGAGGATTCGAGATACGTATATGAGGGAGAAATAAATAGGAGCAGAAATTTGCTGATGGGAGATGCTGGGAGGTTTGTGTAAAGCGTAAACACCAAATATTTATGCACAGAATGTTGCTGTGTTGTAAACTCAATGCAATTTCATATAAAATTAAACTGAAACTGAAAACCGTGGAAATGCTGTATGTTTCAGACATTCCCATGGCCTACACATAACCTCCTCAGACAGGGTGTATGAAGGTCATGGAACCATTACTGTTAAATAACTATATCTACAATCCAAAAACCATGAAGGTCACTCAGCTCTCACATTCCAATTAGACATCACACATCTGGATTCAAAGAACAAGAACATGGAAAATGGGCAGAACCTCTCCCGTCTTATCTGAGGCACTCCACAAATAACATCAGCGTTCTCAATTTCAGCAAAATACACAATGAAGGAATTGTGGGGGAAATTGTGACCCTTTGGAAAGGAAGAGCTGGGACGATCAATATTGACATTCGTGTAAAAAATCATTCTGGAACTGGCATTAGTGATTGGGAGGAAATGAGAAGCTACGGTGTAGCGATTGGGGTAAAGACAGACGTCTATACAGACAGACAGGTACACACACACACAGACATACACACAGACATATGCATGTACACAGACACACAATATTATATACATATCTACATACATAAGATATACACACACATAAACAATGACATATGCACAAACACATTGTAATGGTCCTGTTGGTTTCCTTATTTGCCTTTTTTGCCGTTATCATTTTTGATCCATGGATGTTTAATGGACATGTACCTTTAAGTCAAGTAGCAGAGAGAATGAAGAATTCAAGAAATTGCAACATAGTATGTGGTGCTGCTAGCTTTGGACAACAGAGCCCAGACTTTGTGGTGGGGTGGGACTTGGTTCGATTTGTTGGCTGGTGGCCAAAAATCCATATTCTGCCCAGTAACAGGTGGTGATTGGGTCCTACTCGAGTGGAATGGTTTTCAGAGTCACAAGGAGCTCAGTGTTGGGTTCTGGACACTGAAGAAAAAGGAGCTGAGTGCCTACTCTCGATATCTCCCGCTCTCTCTCTACGCCCCCCCCCACCCCAAAAATGAGGCGAGCCGCTGTCCTCCTGCATCTACAGAGAACCTGAATGAATCTACAGTGAAAACATTACAGGATACAAATGGAGATCTGGATCTGAAAGCTCACTTTAAAGGAAGATGTGCTTAAAGATAACCATCTGAAACAAAGACTCTTTTTCCTTTTCCTTTTACTTCGTATTTCACCCCTCTCTTCCCCTTTGTATTTGTCTATCGTGAATGTGTGTGTGTGTGTCAGTGTGTGTGTGTGTTAGTGTGTGTGTGTGTCAGTGTGTCTGTGTGTGACTGTAAGTGTATGTCTGTGCGTGTGTGTCAGTGTGTGTGTGTCTGTGCGTGTGTGTCAGTGTGTGTGTGTCAGTGCGTGTGTGTGTCAGTGCGTGTGTGTGTCAGTGCGTGTGCGTGTCAGTGTGTGTGTGTCAGTGTGTGTGTGTGTCAGTGTGTGTGTGTGTCAGTGTGTGTGTGTCAGTGTGTGTGTGTCTGTGCGTGTGTGTCAGTGTGTGTGTGTCAGTGCGTGTGTGTCAGTGCGTGTGTGTGTCAGTGCGTGTGTGTGTCAGTGCGTGTGCGTGTCAGTGTGTGTGTGTCAGTGTGTGTGTGTGTCAGTGTGTGTGTGTGTCAGTGTGTGTGTGTCAGTGTGTGTGTGTGTGGGTGCGCGTGTGTCAGTGCGTGTGTGTGTGTCAGTGAGTGTGTGTGTGTGTGTGTCAATGTGCGTGTCAGTGTGTGTGTGTCAGTGTGTGTGTTTGTCAGTGTGTGTGTGTGTCAGTGTGTGTGTCAGTGTGTCTGTGTGTGACTGTAAGTGTATGCCTGTGTTTGTGTGTGTGTGTGTTTGTCAGTGTGTATGTGTGCGCGTGTGTGTCAGTGTGTGTGTGTGTCAGTACGTGTGTGTGTGTCAGTGTGTGTGTGTGTTTGTCAGTGCGTGAGTGTGTGTGTGTGAGTGTGTGTGTGTCAGTGTGTGTGTCTGTGTGTGACTAAGTGTATGTCTGTGTTTGTGTGTCTGTGTGCATGTTTGTCAGTGTGTATGTGTGTGTCAGTGTGTGTGTCAGTGTGTCAGTGTGTGTGTGTGTCAGTGTGTGTGTCAGTGTGTCTGTGTGTGGCTGAAAGTGTATGTCTGTGCATGTATGTGTGTCTGGCAGTGTGTGTCAGTGTGTGTGTGTGTGTGTGTGTATTTGTCAGTGAGTGTGTGTGTGTCAGTGTGTGTCAGTGTGCGTGCGTGTGTGTGCATATGTCAGTGTGCGTGTGTCAGTGTGTGTGTGTCAATGTGCGTGTGTGTCAATGTGTGTGTGTCAGTGTGTGTGTTTGTCAGTGTGTGTGTCAGTGTGTCTGTGTGTGACTGTAAGTGTATGTCTGTGTGTGTGTGTTTGTGTGTGTGTGTGTGTTTGTCAGTGTGTGTGTGCGCGTGTGTGTCAGTGTGTGTGTGTGTCAGTACGTGTGTGTGTGTCAGTGTGTGTGTGTGTTTGTCAGTGCGTGAGTGTGTGTGTGTGAGTGTGTGTGTGTCAGTGTGTGTGTCTGTGTGTGACTAAGTGTATGTCTGTGTGTGTGTGTCTGTGTGCGTGTGTGTCAGTGTGTGTGCGTGTTTGTCAGTGTGTGTGTGTCAGTGTGTGTGTCAGTGTGTCAGTGTGTGTGTGTGTGTCAGTGTGTGTGTCAGTGTGTCTGTGTGTGACTGAAAGTGTATGTCTGTGTGTGTCTGTGCATGTATGTGTGTCTGCGTGTGTCTGGCAGTGTGTGTGTGTGTATTTGTCAGTGAGTGTGTGTGTGTCAGTGTGTGTCGGTGTGCGTGCGTGTGTGTGCATATGTCAGTGTGCGTGTGTCAGTGTGTCTGTGTCTGTGTGTGTGTGTGTGTCAGTGTGCGTGTGTGTCAGTGTGTCAGTGTGTGACTGTAAGTGTATGTCTGTGCGAGTGTCTGTGTCTGTGTGTGTGTGCCAGTGTGTGTGTCAGCGTGTCTGTGTGTGACTGAAAGTGTATGTCTGTGTGTGTCTGTCTGTGTGTGTCAGTGCGTGTGTGTGTGTGTCAGTGTGTGTATTTGTCTGTGTGTGTGTGTCAGTGTGTGTGTGTGTATTTGTCAGTGTGTGTGTCAGTGTGCATCAGTGTGTGTGTGCGTGTGTGTATAACTGTGTGTCTATGTGTGCGTCAGTGTGCGTGTGTCAGTGTGTGTGTGTGTGTCAGTGTGTGTGTGCATGTGTGTCAGTGTGCTTGTGTGTGCGTGTGTCAGTGTGTGTGTGTGCCAGTGTGTGTGTGTCACCGTGTGTGTGTCAGTGTGTGTGTGTCACCGTGTGTGTGTCAGTGTGTGTGTGTGTGGGTGCGCGTGTGTCAGTGCGTGTGTGTGTGTCAGTGTGTGTGTGTCAGTGTGTGTGTGTGTCAGTGCGTGTGTGTGTGTCAGTGTGTGTGTATCAGTGTGTGTGTGTCAGTGTGTGTCGGTGTGCGTGCGTGTGTGTGCATATGTCAGTGTGCGTGTGTCAGTGTGTGTGTGTCTGTGTGTGTGTGTGTGTCAGTGTGCGTGTGTGTCAGTGTGTCAGTGTGTGACTGTAAGTGTATGTCTGTGCGAGTGTCTGTGTCTGTGTGTGTGTGCCAGTGTGTGTGTCAGCGTGTCTGTGTGTGACTGAAAGTGTATGTCTGTGTGTGTCTGTCTGTGTGTGTCAGTGCGTGTGTGTGTGTGTCAGTGTGTGTATTTGTCTGTGTGTGTGTGTCAGTGTGTGTCAGTGTGTGTGTGTGTATTTGTCAGTGTGTGTGTCAGTGTGCATCAGTGTGTGTGTGCGTGTGTGTATAACTGTGTGTCTATGTGTGCGTCAGTGTGCGTGTGTCAGTGTGTGTGTGTGTGTCAGTGTGTGTGTGCATGTGTGTCAGTGTGCTTGTGTGTGCGTGTGTCAGTGTGTGTGTGTGCCAGTGTGTGTGTGTCACCGTGTGTGTGTCAGTGTGTGTGTGTCACCGTGTGTGTGTCAGTGTGTGTGTGTGTGGGTGCGCGTGTGTCAGTGCGTGTGTGTGTGTCAGTGTGTGTGTGTCAGTGTGTGTGTGTCAGTGCGTGTGTGTGTGTCAGTGTGTGTGTATCAGTGTGTGTGTGTCAGTGTGTGTGTGTCACCGTGTGTGTGTGTCAGTGTGTGTGTGTCAGTGTGTGTGTGTGTCAGTGCGTGTGTGTGTGTCAGTGTGTGTCAGTGTGTGTGTGTCACCGTGTGTGTGTGTCAGTGTGTGTGTGTCAGTGTGTGTGTGTCACCGTGTGTGTGTCTGTGTGTGTGTGTCAGTGTGTGTGTGTCAATGTGTGTGTCAGTGTGTGTGTGTGTGTGTGTCAGTGTGCGTGTGTGTCAGTGTGTGACTGTAAGTGTATGTATGTGCGTGTGTCTGTGTCTGTGTGTGTGTGTCAGTGTGTGTGTGTGTCAGTGTGTGTGTGTCAGTGTGTGTGTGTGTGGGTGCGCGTGTGTCAGTGCGTGTGTGTGTCAGTGAGTGTGTGTGTGTGTCAATGTGCGTGTCAGTGTGTGTGTCAGTGTGTGTGTTTGTCAGTGTGTGTGTGTGTCAGTGTGTGTGTCAGTGTGTCTGTGTGTGACTGTAAGTGTATGTCTGTGTGTGTGTGTATGTGTTTGTCAGTGTGTATGTGTGTGTGTGTGCGCGTGTGTGTCAGTGTGTGTGTGTGTCAGTACGTGTGTGTCAGTGTGTGTGTGTGTGTGTTTGTCAGTGCGTGAGTGTGTGCGTGTGAGTGTGTGTGTGTCAGTGTGTGTCTGTGTGTGACTAAGTGTATGTCTGTGTGTGTGTGTCTGTGTGTGTGTGTGTCAGTGTGTGTGCGTGTTTGTCAGTGTGTATGTGTGTGTCAGTGTGTGTGTCAGTGTGTCTGTGTGACTGAAAGTGTATGTCTGTGTGTGTCTGTGCATGTATGTGTGTCTGGCAGTGTGTGTCAGTGTGTGTGTGCGTGTGTGTGTATTTGTCAGTGAGTGTGTGTGTGTCAGTGTGCGTGCGTGTATGTGCATATGTCAGTGTGCGTGTGTCAGTGTGTGTGTGTCAATGTGCGTGTGTGTCAATGTGTGTGTGTCAGTGTGTGTGTTTGTCAGTGTGTGTGTGTCAGTGTGTCTGTGTGTGACTGTAAGTGTATGTCTGTGTGTTTGTGTGTGTGTGTTTGTCAGTGTGTATGTGTGTGTGTGTGCGCGTGTGTGTCAGTGTGTGTGTGTGTGTCAGTACGTGTGTGTGTGTTTGTCAGTGCGTGAGTGTGTGTGTGTGAGTGTGTGCGTGTGTCAGTGTGTGTGTCTGTGTGTGACTAAGTGTATGTCTGTGTGTGTGTGTGTCTGTGTGCGTGTGTGTCAGTGTGTGTGCGTGTTTGTCAATGTGTATGTGTGTGTCAGTGTGTGTGTCAGTTTGTGTGTGTGTCAGTGTGTCTGTGTGTGACTGAAAGTGTATGTCTGTGTGTGTCTGTGCATGTATGTGTGTCTGCATGTGTCTGGCAGTGTGTGTGTGTGTGTGTGTATTTGTCAGTGAGTGTGTGTGTGTCAGTGTGTGTCGGTGTGCGTGCGTGTGTGTGCATATGTCAGTGTGCGTGTGTCAGTGTGCGTGTGTCAATGTGCGTGTGTGTGTCAGTGTGTGTGTGTGTGTGTCAGTGTGCGTGTGTGTCAGTGTGTCAGTGTGTGACTGTAAGTGTATGTCTGTGCATGTGTCTGTGTCTGTCTGTGTGTGCCAGTGTGTGTGTCAGCGTGTCTGTGTGTGACTGAAAGTGTATGTCTGTGTGTGTCTGTGCGTGTGTGTGTCTGTCTGTGTGTGTCAGTGCGTGTGTCTGTGTGTGTGTCAGTGTGTGTATTTGTCTGTGTGTGTGTGTCAGTGTGTGTCAGTGTGTGTTTGTGTATTTGTCAGTGTGTGTGTGTGTATATGTGTCAGTGTGTGCGTCAGTGTGTGTGTGTGTGTCAGTGTGCATCAGTGTGTGTGTGCGTTTGTGTATAACTGTGTGTCTGTGTGTGCGTCAGTGTGTGTGTGTCAGTGTGTGTGTGTGTGTCAGTGTGTGTGTGCATGTGTGTCAGTGTGCTTGTGTGTGCGTGTGGCAGTGTGTGTGTGTGTCAGTGTGTGTGTGTCACCGTGTGTGTGTCAGTGTGTGTGTGTCACCGTGTGTGTGTCAGTGTGTGTGTGTGTGGGTGCGCGTGTGTCAGTGCGTGTGTGTGTGTCAGTGTGTGTGTGTCAGTGCGTGTGTGTGTGTCAGTGTGTGTGTGTCAGTGTGTGTGTGTCACCGTGTGTGTGTGTCAGTGTGTGTGTGTCACCGTGTGTGTGTCAGTGTGTGTGTGTCAGTGTGTGTGTGTCACCGTGTGTGTGTCAGTGTGTGTGTGTGTCAGTGCGTGTGTGTGTGTCAGTGTGTGTGTGTCAGTGTGTGTGTCACCGTGTGTGTGTGTCAGTGTGTGTGTGTGTCAGTGCGTGTGTGTGTGTCAGTGTGTGTGTCAGTGTGTGTGTGTCAGTGTGTGTGTGTGCCAGTGTGTGTGTGTGTGTCAGTGTGTGTGTGTGTCAGTGTGTGTGTGTCACCGTGTGTGTGTGTCAGTGTGTGTGTGTCACCGTGTGTGTGTGTCAGTGTGTGTGTGTCAATGTGCGTGTGTGTGTCAGTGTGTGTGTGTGTGTCAGTGTGCGTGTGTGTCAGTGTGTGTGTGTGTGTGTGTATTTGTCAGTGAGTGTGTGTGTGTCAGTGTGTGTCGGTGTGCGTGCGTGTGTGTGCATATGTCAGTGTGCGTGTGTCAGTGTGCGTGTGTCAATGTGCGTGTGTGTGTCAGTGTGTGTGTGTGTGTGTCAGTGTGCGTGTGTGTCAGTGTGTCAGTGTGTGACTGTAAGTGTATGTCTGTGCATGTGTCTGTGTCTGTCTGTGTGTGCCAGTGTGTGTGTCAGCGTGTCTGTGTGTGACTGAAAGTGTATGTCTGTGTGTGTCTGTGCGTGTGTGTGTCTGTCTGTGTGTGTCAGTGCGTGTGTCTGTGTGTGTGTCAGTGTGTGTATTTGTCTGTGTGTGTGTGTCAGTGTGTGTCAGTGTGTGTTTGTGTATTTGTCAGTGTGTGTGTGTGTATATGTGTCAGTGTGTGCGTCAGTGTGTGTGTGTGTGTCAGTGTGCATCAGTGTGTGTGTGCGTTTGTGTATAACTGTGTGTCTGTGTGTGCGTCAGTGTGTGTGTGTCAGTGTGTGTGTGTGTGTCAGTGTGTGTGTGCATGTGTGTCAGTGTGCTTGTGTGTGCGTGTGGCAGTGTGTGTGTGTGTCAGTGTGTGTGTGTCACCGTGTGTGTGTCAGTGTGTGTGTGTCACCGTGTGTGTGTCAGTGTGTGTGTGTGTGGGTGCGCGTGTGTCAGTGCGTGTGTGTGTGTCAGTGTGTGTGTGTCAGTGCGTGTGTGTGTGTCAGTGTGTGTGTGTCAGTGTGTGTGTGTCACCGTGTGTGTGTGTCAGTGTGTGTGTGTCACCGTGTGTGTGTCAGTGTGTGTGTGTCAGTGTGTGTGTGTCACCGTGTGTGTGTCAGTGTGTGTGTGTGTCAGTGCGTGTGTGTGTGTCAGTGTGTGTGTGTCAGTGTGTGTGTCACCGTGTGTGTGTGTCAGTGTGTGTGTGTGTCAGTGCGTGTGTGTGTGTCAGTGTGTGTGTCAGTGTGTGTGTGTCAGTGTGTGTGTGTGTCAGTGTGTGTGTGTGTGTCAGTGTGTGTGTGTGTCAGTGTGTGTGTGTCACCGTGTGTGTGTGTCAGTGTGTGTGTGTCACCGTGTGTGTGTGTCAGTGTGTGTGTGTCAATGTGCGTGTGTGTGTCAGTGTGTGTGTGTGTGTCAGTGTGCGTGTGTGTCAGTGTGCGTGTGTGTCAGTGTGTCAGTGTGTGACTGTAAGTGTATGTCTGTGCGTGTGTCTGTGTCTGTGTGTGTGTGCCAGTGTGTGTGTCAGCGTGTCTGTGTGTGACTGAAAGTGTATGTCTGTGTGTGTCTGTGCGTGTGTGTGTCTGTCTGTGTGTGTCAGTGCGTGTGTCTGTGTGTGTGTGTGTCAGTGTGTGTATTTGTCTGTGTGTGTGTGTCAGTGTGTGTCAGTGTGTGTGTGTGTATTTGTCAGTGTGTGTGTGTGTATATGTGTCAGTGTGTGCGTCAGTGTGTGTGTGTGTGTCAGTGTGCATCAGTGTGTGTGTGCGTGTGTGTATAACTGTGTGTCTGTGTGTGCGTCAGTGTGTGTCTGTCAGTGTGTGTGTGTGTGTGTCAGTGTGTGTATGCATGTGTGTCAGTGTGCTTGAGTGTGCGTGTGTCAGTGTGTGTGTGTGTCAGTGTGTGTGTGTCACCGTATGTGTGTCAGTGTGTGTGTGTCCCCGTGTGTGTGTCAGTGTGTGTGTGTGTGGGTGCGCGTGTGTCAGTGCGTGTGTGTGTCAGTGTGTGTGTGTCAGTGTGTGTGTGTCAGTGCGTGTGTGTGTGTCAGTGTGTGTGTATCAGTGTGTGTGTATCAGTGTGTGTGTGTCACCGTGTGTGTGTGTCAGTGTGTGTGTGTCACCGTGTGTGTGTCAGTGTGTGTGTGTGTCAGTGCGTGTGTGTGTGTCAGTGTGTGTGTGTCAGTGTGTGTGTGTCACCGTGTGTGTGTGTCAGTGCGTGTGTGTGTCAGTGTGTGTGTGTGAGTGTGTGTGTGTCAGTGTGTGTGTGTGTGTCAGTGTGTGTGTGTCAGTGTGTGTGTGTCAGTGTGTGTGTGTGTGTGTGTCAGTGTGTGTGTCACCGTGTGTGTGTATCAGTGTGTGTGTGTCAGTGTGTGTGTCACCGTGTGTGTGTCAGTGTGTGTGTGTCAGTGTGTGTGTGTGTCAGTGTGTGTGTGTCAGTGTGTGTGTGTCAGTGTGTGTCAGTGTGTGTGTGTGTGTGTGTGTCAGTGTGTGTGTGTCAGTGTGTGTGTGTGTTTATATATAGGGTGGGGGCAGCCAAGGGTCAAACACTTCGGGTATTTTTCTAACAATTATTGGTTAATTCACTTGAGTTAAGATTCCAGGTCAAGGGGGCTGGAATTGACCGCACCCCAGACCAGGGTGTTGTAACAACACACACAATGACATATGCATGTGCACAGGCACGCACACACAAACATACACAATTGACAGATGCACATACACACAGAATCATGCATATGGACATGAGCACATGTATGGACAGAAGCACACACACGGACAGGAGCACAGGTACAGACAGGAGCACAGGTACAGACAGGAAGGAGCACACGTACTGACAGGAGCACACGTACTGACAGGAGCACATGTAGAGACAGGAGCACAGGTACAGACAGGAGCACAGGTACAGACAGGAAGGAGCACACGTACTGACAGGAGCACACGTACTGACAGGAGCACACGTACTGACAGGAGCACACGTACTGACAGGAGCACACGTACTGACAGGAGCACATGTAGAGACAGGAGCACAGGTACTGACAGGAGCACAGGTACAGACAGGAAGGAGCACACGTACTGACAGGAGCACACGTACTGACAGGAGCACACGTACTGACAGGAGCACACGTACTGACAGGAGCACACGTACTGACAGGAGCACATGTAGAGACAGGAGCACAGGTACTGACAGGAGCACACGTACTGACAGGAGCACACGTACAGACAGGAGCACACGTACAGACAGGAGCACACGTACAGACAAGAGCGCACGTACTGACAGGAGCACATGTACAGACAGGAGCACACGTACTGACAGGAGCACACGTACTGACAGGAGCACACGTACAGACAGGAGCACACGTACAGACAAGTGCGCACGTACTGACAGGAGCACATGTACAGACAGGAGCACACGTACTGACAGGAGCACACGTACTGACAGGAGCACATGTACAGACAAGAGCGCACGTACAGACAAGAGCGTACGTACTGACAGGAGCACACGTACAGACAGGAGCACACGTACTGACAGGAGCACACGTACTGACAGGAGCGCACGTACTGACAGGAGCGCATGTACAGACAAGAGCGCACGTACAGACAGGAGCACACGTACTGACAGGAGCGCATGTACAGACAGAAGCACACGTACTGACAGGAGCGCATGTACAGACAAGAGCGCACGTACAGACAGGAGCACACGTACTGACAGGAGCACACGTATAGACAGGAGCACACGTACTGACAGGAGCACATGTACAGACAGGAGCACACGTACAGACAGGAGCACACGTACTGACAGGAGCACACGTATTGACAAGAGCACATGTACAGACAGAAGCACACGTACAGACAGGAGCACACGTATTGACAGGAGCACACGTACTGACAGGAGCACACGTACTGACAGGAGCACACGTACAGACAGAAGCACACGTACTGACAGGAGCACACGTACTGACAGGAGCACACGTACTGACAGGAGCACACGTACAGACAGGAACACACGTACTGACAGGAGCACAGGTACAGACAGGAGCACACGTACTGACAGGAGCACACGTACTGACAGGAGCACACGTACAGACAGGAGCACACGTACAGACAGGAGCACACGTACAGACAGGAGCACACGTACAGACAGGAGCACACGTACTGACAGGAGCACATTTACAGACAGGAGCACACGTACAGACAGGAGCACACGTACTGACAGGAGCACACGTATTGACAGGAGCACATGTACTGACAGGAGCACATGTACTGACAGGAGCACACGTATTGACAGGAGCACACGTACTGACAGGAGCACACGTACTGACGGGAGCACATTTACAGACAGGAGCACACGTACAGACAGGAGCACACGTACAGACAGGAGCACACGTATTGACAGGAGCACATGTACTGACAGGAGCACACGTATTGACAGGAGCACACGTACAGACAGGAGCACACATACTGACAGAAACACACGTACAGACAGACCCACGTGCACGGACAGGTGATGCGCACAGACAGATGCTTATGCACAGATGCACGCAAGACTGAGGCACACACAGAGACAGAAGCACGAGTACAGACAAATATTTGCATAAGAAGCTCGTGTACAGACAGGTGTATGTACATACACAGGCATTTATGCACACAGATGCAGTCAGATCAACAAACGCATATTCACATACAGATGCATGCACACAGACAGGCGCACGAGCACAGACAGAAACACATGCACAGACAGATGAACACTCACAGACAGACGCACATTCGGACAGATGCACATTTACAGACACATGCGCAAAGACAGGCACACATTCACAGACAGACACAAGTTCACAAACAGACGCACGTGCACTATTCAGACAGGCGCACCCACAATGTGAGACGTATCTTCACAGACAGAAGCACGCACAGACAGATGCACGTTCACAGACAGACGCACGTGCACAGACAGGCAGATGTGTGCAGACAGATGCAGGGTCACAGACGCATGCTCATAGACAGACGCACACTCACAGACAGACACAAGTTCACAAACAGACGCACGTGCACTGAGACGCATGTTCACAGACAGAAGCACGCGCAGACAGATGCACATTCACAGACAGACGCATGTGCACAGACAGATGCACGTTCACAGAGATGTACACGCACAGACAGATGCACGTTCAGACAGATGCCTGTGCACAGACTGGCAGATGTGTGCAGACAGATGCAGGGTCACAGACGCATGCCCACAGACAGACGCACACTCACAGACACAAGTTCACAAACAAAGAACAAAGAAATGTACAGCACAGGAACAGGCCCTTCGGCCCTCCAAGCCCGTGCCGACCATGCTGCCCGACTAAACTACAATCTTCGACACTTCCTGGGTCCGCATCCCTCTATTCCCTTCCTATTCATGTATTTGTCAAGATGCCCCTTAAATGTCACTATCGTCCCTGCTTCCACCACCTCCTCCGGTAGCGAGTTCCAGGCACCCACTACTCTCTGCGTAAAAAACTTGCCTCGTACATCTACTCTAAACGTTGCCCCTCTCAACTTAAACCTATGTCCCCTAGTAATTGACCCCTCTAACCCGGGGAAAAGCCTCTGACTATCCACTCTGTCTATGCCCCTCATAATTTTGTAGACCTCTATCAGGTCGCCCCTCAACCTCCTTCGTTCCAGTGAGAACAAACCGTGTTTATTCAACCGCTCCTCATAGCTTATGCCCTCCATACCAGGCAACATTCTGGTAAATCTCTTCTGCACCCTCTCTAAAGCCTCCACATCCTTCTGGTAGTGTGGCGACCAGAATTGAACACTATACTCCAAGTGTGGCCGAACTAAGGTTCTATACAGCTGCAACATGACTTGCCAATTCTTATACTCAATGCCCCGGCCAATGAAGGCAAGCATGCCATATGCCTTCTTGACTACCTTCTCCACCTGTGTTGCCCCTTTCAGTGACCTGTGGACCTGTACTCCTAGATCTCTTTGACTTTCAATACACTTGAGGTTCTACCATTCACTGTATATTCCCTACCTGCATTACACCTTCCAAAATGCATTACCTCACATTTGTCCGGATTAAACTCCATCTGCCATCTCTCCGCCCAAGTCTCCAAACAATCTAAATCCTGCTGTATCCACTGACAGTCCTCATCGCTATCCGCAATTCCACCAACCTTTGTGTCATCTGCAAACTTACTAATCAGACCAGTTACATTTTCCTCCAAATCATTTATATATACTACAACCAGCAAAGGTCCCAGCACTGATCCCTGTGGAACACCACTGGTCACAGCCCTCCAATTAGAAAAGCATCCTTTCATTGCTACTCTCTGCCTTCTATGACCTAGCCAGTTCTGTATCCACCTTGCCAGCTCACCCCTGATCCCGTGTGACTTCAACTTTTGTACTAGTCTACCATGAGAGACCTTGTCAAAGGCCTTACTGAAGTCCATATAGACAACATCCACTGCCCTACCTGCATCAATCATCTTAGTGACCTCCTCTAAAAACTCTATCAAGTTAGTGAGACACGACCTCCCCTTCACAAAACCATGCTGCCTCTCACTAATACGTCCATTTGTTTCCAAATGGGAGTAGATCCTGTCTCGAAGAATTCTCTCCAGTAATTTCCCTACCACTGAAGTAAGGCTCACCGGCCTGTAGTTCCTTGGATTATCCTTGCTACCCTTCTTAAACAGAGGAACAACATTGGCTATTCTCCAGTCCTCCGGGACATCACCTGAAGACAGTGAGGATCCAAAGATTTCTGTCAAGGCCTCAGCAATTTCCTCCCCAGCCTCCTTCAGTATTCTGGGGTAGATCCCATCAGGCCCTGGGGACTTATCTACCTTAATATTTTTTAAGACACCCAACACCTCGTCTTTTTGGATCTCAATGTGACCCAGGCTATCTACATACCCTTCTCCATTCTCAACATCTACCAATTTCTTCTCTTTGGTGAATCCTGATGCAAAGTATTCATTTAGTACCTCGCCCATTTCCTCTGGCTCCACACATAGATTCCCTTGCCTATCCTTCAGTGGGCCAATCCTTTCCCTGGTTACCTTCTTGCTTTTTTGTACGTGTAAAAAGCCTTGGGATTTTCCTTAACCCTATTTGCCAATGACTTTTCGTGACCCCTTCTAGCCCTCCTGACTCCTGGAAGCAAGAGATGAAATTGCAGAGCCGTTGGCAATTATCTTTTCGTCCTCACTGTCAACAGGGGTGGTACCAGGGGATTGGAGAGTGGCGAATGTCGTGCCCCTGTTCAAAAAAGGAACTAGGGATAACCCTGGGAATTACAGGCCAGTTAGTCTTACTTCGGTGGTAGGCAAAGTAATGGAAAGGGTACTGAAGGATAGGATTTCTGAGCATCTGGAAAGACACTGCTTGATTAGGGATAGTCAGCACGGATTTGTGAGGGGTAGGTCTTGCCTTACAAATCTTATTGAATTCTTTGAGGAGGTAACCAAGCATGTGGATGAAGGTAAAGCAGTGGATGTAGTGTACATGGATTTTAGTAAGGCATTTGATAAAGTTCCCCATGGTAGGCTTCTGCACAAAGTAAGGAGGCATGGGATAGTGGGAAATTTGGCCAGTTGGATAACGAACTGGCTAACCGATAGAAGTCAGAGAGTGGTGGTGGATGGCAAATATTCAGCCTGGATCCCAGTTACCAGTAGTGTACCGCAGGGTTCAGTTCTGGGTCCTCTGCTGTTTGTGATTTTCATTAATGACTTGGATGAGGGAGTTGAAGGGTGGGTCAGTAAATTTGCAGATGATACGAAGATTGGTGGAGTTGTGGATAGTAAGGAGGACTGTTGTCGGCTGCAAAGAGACATAGATAGGATGCAGAGCTGGGCTGAGAAGTGGCAGATGGAGTTTAACCCTGAAAAGTGTGAGGTTGTCCATTTTGGAAGGACAAATATGAATGCGGAATACAGGGTTAACGGTAGAGTTCTTGGCATTGTGGAGGAGCAGAGAGACCTTGGGGTCTATGTTCATACATCTTTGAAAGTTGCCACTCAAGTGGATAGAGCTGTGAAGAAGGCCTATGGTGTGCTCGCGTTCATTAACAGAGGGATTGAATTTAAGAGCCGTGAGGTGATGATGCAGCTGTACAAAACTTTGGTAAGGCCACATTTGGAGTACTGTGTACAGTTCTGGTCGCCTCATTTTAGGAAGGATGTGGAAGCTCTGGAAAAGGTGCAAAGAAGATTTACCAGGATGTTGCCTGGAATGGAGAGTAGGTCTTACGAGGAAAGGTTGAGGGTGCTAGGCCTTTTCTCATTAGAGCGGAGAAGGATGAGGGGCGACTTGATAGAGGTTTATAAGATGATCAGGGGAATAGATAGAGTAGACAGTCAGAGACTTTTTCCCCAGGTGGAACACACCATTACAAGGGGACATAAATTTAAGGTGAAAGGTGGAAGATATAGGAGGGATATCAGAGGTAGGTTCTTTACCCAGAGAGTAGTGGGGGCATGGAATGCACTGCCTGTGGAAGTAGTTGAGTCGGAAACATTAGTGACCTTCAAGCAGCTGTTGGATAGGTACATGGATTACGGGAAAATGATATAGTGTAGATTTATTTGTTCTTAAGGGCAGCACGGTAGCATTGTGGATAGCACAATTGCTTCACAGATCCATGGTCCCAGGTTCGATTTCGGCTTGGGTCATTGTCTGTGCGGAGTCTGCACGTCCTCCCCGTGTCTGCGTGGGTTTCCTCCGGGTGCTCCGGTTTCCTCCCACAGTCCAAAGATGTGCGGGTTAGGTGAATTGGCCAATGATAAATTGCCCTTAATGTCCAAATTGCCCTTGGTGTTGGGTGGAGGTGTTGAGTTTGGGTAGGGTGCTCTTTCCAAGAGCTGGTGCAGACTCAGGGGGCCGAATGGCCTCCTTCTGCACTGTAGATTCAATGATAATCTATGATTAATCTAGGACAAAGGTTCGGCACAACATCGTGGGCCGAAGGGCCTGTTCTGTGCTGTATTTTCTATGTTCTATGTTAAGTTCCTTCCTACTTTCCTTATATTCCACACAGGCTTCGTCTGTTCCCAGCCTTTTAGCCCTGACAAATGCCTCCTTTTTCTTTTTGACGAGGCCTACAATACCTCTTGTTATCCAAGATTCCCGAAAATTGCCGTATTTATCCTTCTTCCTCACAGGAACATGCCGGTCCTGAATTCCTTTCAACTGACACTTGAAAGCCTCCCACATGTCAGATGTTGATTTGCCCTCAAACATCCGCCCCCAATCTATGTTCTTCAGTTCCCGCCTAATATTGTTATAATTAGCCTTCCCCCAATTTAGCATATTCATCCTAGGACCACTCTTATCCTTGTCCACCAGCACTTTAAAACTTACTGAATTGTGGTCACTGTTCCCGAAATGCTCCCCTACTGAAACATCTACCACATGGCCGGGCTCGTTCCCCAATACCAGGTCCAGTACCGCCCCTTCCCTAGTTGGACTGTCCACATATTGTTTTAAGACGCCCTCCTGGATGCTCCTTACAAACTCCGCCCCGTCTAAGCCCCTGGCACTAAGTGAGTCCCAGTCAATATTGGGGAAGTTGAAGTCTCCCATCACCACAACCCTGTTGTTTTACTCTTTTCCAAAATCTGTCTACCTATCTGCTCCTCTATCTCCCGCTGGCTGTTGGGAGGCCTGTAGTAAACCCCCAACATTGTGACTGCACCCTTCTTATTCCTGATCTCTACCCATATAGCCTCACTGCCCTCTGAGGTGTCCTCCCGCAGTACAGCTGTGATATCCTCCCTAACCAGTAGCACAACTCCGCCACCCCTTTTACATCCCCCTCTATCCCGCCTGAAACATCTAAATCCTGGAACGTTTAGCTGCCAATCCTGCCCTTCCCTCAACCAGGTCTCTGTAATGGCAACAACATCATAGTTCCAAGTACTAATCCAAGCTCTAAGTTCATCTGCCTTACCCGTAATACTTCTTGCATTAAAACATATGCACTTCAGGCCACCAGACCCGCTGTGTTCAGCAACTTCTCCCTGTCTGCTCTGCCTCAGAGCCACGCTGTCCCTATTCCCTAGTTCTCCCTCAATGCTCTCACCTTCTGACCTATTGCTCCCGTGCCCACCCCCCTGCCATACTAGTTTAAACCCTCCCGTCTGACACTAGCAAACCTCGCGGCCAGGATATTTATGCCTCTCCAGTTTAGATGCAACCCGTCCTTCTTATATAGGTTAAACCTGCCCGGAAGAGCTCCCAGTGGTCCAGATAACAGGAACCCTCCCTCCTACACCAGCTGTTTAGCCACGTGTTTGTCTGCTCTATCTTCCTATTTCTAGCCTCTCTGGCACGTGGCACAGGGAGTAATCCCGAGATTACAACCCTAGAGGTACTGTCTTTTAACTTTCTGCCTAGCTCCCTGAACTCCTGCTGCAGGACCTCATGCCCCTTCCTGCCTATGTCGTTAGTACTAATATGTACAATGACCTCTGCCTGTTTGCCCTCCCCCTTCAGGATGCCCTCTACCCGTTCGGAGACATCCTGGACCCTGGCACCAGGGAGGCAACATACCATCCTGGAGTCTCTTTCACGTCCACAGAAGCGCCTATCTGTGCCCCTGACTATAGAGTCCCCTATTACTTTTGCTCTTCTGCGCTTTGACCCTCCCTGCTGAACATCAGAGCCAGCCGTGGTACCACTGCTCTGGCTGCTGCTGTTCTCCAAAACAGACACACGTGCACTGAGACGCATGTTCAGACAGTCGCACCCACCATGAGACACGTATGTTCACAGACAGACGCATACGCAGACAGACGCACATGCACAGACAGATGCACGTTCATAGACACACGTGCACAGACAGATGCACGAGCACACATGCACAGATGCACATTCACTGACTGACGCACACGCATAGATGCATGAGCACTGACACACGTGCACAGATGCACGAGCACAGACGCACAAACGCAAGTTCACAGATGCACACGCACAGACAGGCACACGTTCAGACAGATGCACGTGCACAGTCAGACAAGTGCAGACAGACGCACGCACACAGACGGATGCATGCACGCGCACAGGCAGGCGTATGTGCACAGACAAACAGATGTGTGCAGATAGGCATACGCAAGTGCGTAGCGATGAGCGCCTCCCATGTAATTGTTGATGACTCATGAGTTTGAGGAAGTGGGGGATAGGCTTCGTGTGAATTGACAGGAGGGACTCCTGAAATCTGACAGCAGTTTGGAATATTCAGAGCAGGTACATTGGATCAAAAGAAGGAAAGAATGCAAGAGTGAATGTCAGATTTCCTTTGCTCTTTTAAATTTAGAATCTTATTGTTTCTAATTCACTTCTGGATTACAGGATAAATTATTTTGTTGGTTAAAATGTTTACATATGTCGAAAAAGACTCTCCACCAGTATGTGGGAGTACACTTGAAGAATGCCAATCCGTCGGGTTGAGTTGTCACTGGGCAGAGTACAGGCTAGTAATAATTAGCTGACTGATTGTGAAGCTGGATATCTATTGTAACTCACCTTGTACCTGGCTCTGTGGAAACACAAATTGCAGAACTGAAAGGTACAATCAGACACCATACCCCAATCTGCTATGCAAGGAATTCTCATCATCTCTAATGCAAGATAGCAGCCCGACAGGAAAAACACAAGCAGCAACACTGCCAGGCCTCAGATCCCACACCAAGCAAGCTCTAACTCCACTATAAAAGCACACAACACACTTTGCCTAAACTCTACAAAGCAAAAGAAAATGTAAATTAAGAATCATTTTGCTCCCCCTTGATTTAATTATCTTGTGAGTCTGCCCATCCCATAGCAGCTGCCTTGGTTACCTGTAAACTCTTGCCTTCACGCACTGGTTCCAAGTCCATGCACTCGGTCGGTTTATGAATGAAATCCTTACACATGGAATAAATATTTGCTTTAAAAAAATTTTGATTAGATTTGACTCCAATATACAATTCATAGAAAGTTGGTTGATTTGTGTGTTTAAAATGTGAAAAGCAGGAATAGGGTATTCAGCCTCTGAAAATTGTTCCACAAGTCAATTAAGAAGGAACTCCAAGGATCTATCCTTGGTCCCCTCCTGTTTCACATCTCCATGCTTACCTTCAGCGCCATCATTCGAATACACAGTGAAGGTTTTCACAACATCTACCTACATTTTACCTACAACATCCAACTCTATTTCACCACCTCACTCTATAACTTTGCTGTTGCTTATTAAACATCCAGCACTGGCTGAACAGGAATTTCCTCCAATTAAATATTGGGAAGATTGAAGCCATTGTTTTTGGTATACCCTCATGCTCCATTCTCTGCCTACTGACTACGTCCCTCTCCCTAGCAACAGCCTGTTCTCAACCCCCTTGTCATGTTTGAACCTCAGATGAAGATCTACCCATATGTCAGCATCTTTGCGAAGAAGAATTGGGGAATTTTATTCACTCTCAGAACCACTGGGAATGTTATTATCACAGAAATATTGGAAATGTTATTGGGGTTAAAGGAATCAAGGCGGGATCAGGTTATTGAACCTGCTAATCAGCGATGATCATAATGAATGGCGGAGCAGGCTCAAAGGGCCGAATGGCCTCCCCCTGCTCCTATTTTCTAAATATGTTTCTATGTTTGTTATAACCCAGAAATATTGGGAGTGTTATTACCCCCAGTAATGTTGAGAATGTTATTACCCTCAGAAATACTGGGAATGTTATTACCTCATGAAATATGGAGAGTGTTATTACTCAATGACCTAGAGGAAGGCGCAGAAGGGTGGGTGAGTAAATTTGCAGACGACACTAAAGTCGGTGGTATTGTCGACAGTGTGGAAGGATGTAGCAGGTTACAGAGGGACATAGATAAGCTGCAGAGCTGGGCTGAGAGGTGGCAAATGGAGTTTAATGTAGAGAAGTGTGAGGTGATTCACTTTGGAAGGAATAACAGGAATGCGGAATATTTGGCTAATGGTAAAGATCTTGGAAGTGTGGATGAGCAGAGGGATCTAGGTGTCCATGTACATAGATCCCTGAAAGTTGCCACCCAGGTTGATAGGGTTGTGAAGAAGGCCTATGGAGTGTTGGCCTTTATTGGTAGAGGGATTGAGTTCCGGAGTCAGGAGGTCATGTTGCAGCTGTACAAAACTCTGGTACGGCCGCATTTGGAGTATTGCATACAGTTCTGGTCACCGCATTATAGGAAGGACGTGGAGGCTTTGGAGCGGGTGCAGAGGAGGTTTACCAGGATGTTGCCTGGTATGGAGGGAAAATCTTATGAGGAAAGGCTGATGGACTTGAGGTTGTTTTCATTGGAGAGAAGAAGGTTAAGAGGAGACTTAATAGAGGCATAAAAAATGATTAGGGGGTTGGATAGGGTGGACAGTGAGAGCCTTCTCCCGTGGATGGAAGTGGCTGGCACGAGGGGACATAGCTTTAAACTGAGGGGTAATAGATATAGGACAGAGGTCAGAGGTAGGTTCTTTATGCAAAGAGTGGTGAGGCCGTGGAATGCCCTACCTGCAACAGTAGTGAACTCGCCAACATTGAGGGCATTTAAAAGTTTATTGGATAAGCATATGGATGATAATGGCATAGTGTAGGTTAGATGGCTTTTGTTTCGGTGCAACATCGTGGGCCGAAGGGCCTGTACTGCACTGTATCGTTCTGTGTTCTGTGTTCATGGAAATATTGGGAATGTTATTACCCTGGAAATATTGAGAGTTTTATTACTCATGGAAATATTGGGAATGTTAACACCCCAGAAATATTGGGAATGCCATTAGCCTGGAAATAGTGGGAGTGTTATTATCCCCGGAAATATTGGGAATTTATTATCGCTGGAAATATTGGGAATTTTATTATCTTTTGGAATGTTATTGTCCCAGAAGGATTGGGAATGTTATTACTCATGGAAATATTGGGATTGTTATTACCCCCAAAATATTGGGATTGTTATTATCCCCTGAAATATTGAGACTGTTATTACCCTGGAAATGTTGGGAATGTTATTACCCTAAGAAGGTTTGTGAGTGTTATTATCCCAGGTACCTCTGGGAATGTTATTAGCTGCTGAGCAATGGATGATGCCTGAATATTTGGATTATTGTATAATTTTAAGATCAGACTGGTGCTCTCTCACCGTTTAGTGCGCGGACAGGTCTGAGTGTTGCAGGTTTTGTTGCTGTTAGGTCGTACTTGGTTTCTGCATAAATAATCGGGATAGGCCTCATTGTCAATGGTGCAGAACACAAGCCGTGTCTGATAACCTGTGGAATAATAGAAAAGGAAATGGTTCAGGAAGGATTGTGGGAGCACAGGAAGAGAGGTCAAACCCCTCTTGCAGCACAAAGAGATTCAGCAAGGTTCCTTTATTCCATTATGACCGACTGTGCAGAATACATTTACTGCGATGAGAAACAGTTTAAAAAAATACAAACCAATTTCCTATTTGCAGAATTTCTGTTAATACCTGTAAGCACCTTAGTTCTTTCAGAAGCAGAAACCGAGAGAACCAGTATTTATTGAAACATTGGTCCAATGTCCCTAAGGCAATTTATTTTCTTTAACACAAAATCAAGGAAGGATAATCAGACACTCAAAATTACTTATTTCAACAAAATAGATCAGCCGCTCTAGCTCAATATTTGTTCAAAGTAAAAGAAGCAACACACATGATGAAATTCCTCTTGGTCTCACTGTAACTTCTGGGCATTGGTGAACTCTGAGAACCAAACTGATGTTGTGCAAGTCGGAGGAATCTTCAGTTGGGATGAACCGTCAAAGAAAATCACTTCAACTCACAAGGATAACTAGAAGTAGACTTGAGCTTGGAAACTTTGCTTTAAGATTGTGCCTGGTTTATTTGCAAGGATGAGTGATAAGACAAAGTGCAGTGCTCCCGTGGAATCTGTCCTTTCACACTGCTTCTGGCCTCCCACATACCTGGAGAGACTTGACCACTGCTGCAGAGCCAGCATGTCCCTGCTGGTCCGCGCCAGAAGGTTGGGGATTCAAGGCCTACCTCAGGATCCAAGAATTTAATCCTGAAGTTATACATTTCAACACAGCACCAAGAGGGCACCACACTCATGGGAGTCTCCATTCGATGTTCAATGGAGGCCTCATCTGCCCTTCAAGGCACATGATAAAGATCATGGTGTGATCAGTGAAAGATTTGCATTTCTATAGCGCCTTTCACAACTTCAGAACATCCCAAAATATTTTTACAGTCCATTCAGTACTTTTGAAGTACAATTGTAATATCCCGCACAGGACCAACGGGGTGGGAATGATTATCGTCCCCGTGGTCCTTGCAAAATACGAGCTCCCCCACTATTTTTTTTTTTAAATTTAGAGTACCCAATTCATTTTTCCCAATTAAGGGGCAATTTAGCGTGGCCAATCCTCCTAATCTGCACATCTTTGGGTTGCGGGGGCGAAACCCATGCAAACATGGGGAGAATGTGCAAACTCCACACGTACAGTGACCCAGAGCCGGGATCGAACCTGGGACCTCGGCACCGTGAGGCAGCAGGGCTAACCACTCCGCCACCGTGCTGCTCTAGCTCCCCCACTATTAAGCTCTGAATATAAACGGTCAGCCGGTAAGACACAGACCAAAGAAGAACCTGGTAGGGACCTGCCGAGCAGTGTATATACTGTATTGTAAATAAAACTATGTTTCTTTATTTTTACTCAGTGTGGACTCCCCTTGTCCTTATTAAACTGGCGACGAGGAGTAAACTAGTTTGTTGTCGGTGCTGCGACCGACTCAGCTGTGCCATCTCCCCGATTTTCAGGACTCAGGTTTGGATTTGCTTGATTCACCATGCCTCTGCTTGGGTGGTTAGATGCATTTAACACTGGTGTTGAAGACTGGAATCAGTACGCAGAAAGGATGCATTAGTTCTAGTTTAAAAATTAAAGGAATAAAGGGTTATGGTGTTCGGGCGGGAAAGTGGAGCTGAGTCCACAAAAGATCAGCCATGATCTCATTGAATGGTGGAGCAGGCTCGAGGGGCCAGATGACCTACTCCTGCTCCTATTTCTTATGTTTTACCGGGTCAACGACATCACGGAGAATGAGCACCAGACGGTCAAACTGTTGATGGCCTGCAGAGCGCACACATTCAGAGTGATCCGTAGTCAGTGGCACCAGATACACAATCAACCAACTCATGGCACTTGTGGCGCAATACTTTAACCCAACTCCATCAGTGATCGTTCAAAGATATTGGTTTAATACGGTGGAGAGGTCCCCCGGTAATCCATCACTGAATTTGTATCACGGCTACGGAAGATAGCCGAGTTTTGTGGCTACTGCTTTATCTAATATGCCCCACGACCGTTTGGTCTGCGGTATAAATAATGCGGAAACACAGAAAAACTTTTGGGTGAAATCTTCCTGACCTTTCAGCGGGCGCCGCAGATCTCTTTGTCCTGGGAAAGCATGAAATATGGTGTCCAAGAGATGGAGGTGAACGTTTTAGGGCATCGCCCCTCATGGGGTATCCCCGCTGCCCAAACCGGATGTCGCAGTGACTCTGGCCTCTGGGGGAAGAGCCGGCCGCTGAGATGTGGGATGTCCGCAGACTTGACTGAAGGCGAGTCAGGCCCGATTTTGACATATGGGGGGGGGCGGCACGGTGGCTAGTATTGCTTTCTCACAGCGCCAGGGACCAGGGTTCAATTCCTGCCTTGGCCCACTGTCTGCCCTTTGTACGTCCTCCCAGTGTCTGCTTGGGTTTCCTCCGGGTACTCCGGTTACCTCCTACAGTCCAAAGATATGTGGGTTGGGTGGATTGGCCGTGCTAAAGTACCCCTTAGTGTCCAGGTATGTGCAAGTTAGGTTATGGGGTTACGGTGGGGTGGATAAGAGAATGGAAATGGGTAGAGTCCACTATTTAGAGTTGGTGCAGCCTTCATGGGTCGAATGGCCTCCTTCTGACCCGGGTTTGCAGCCACGGCATAAGACACCTATTCGATGTGGGCGCTGGTCAAAGCATACTCGCAAGCAGCAGGAGGGCCAGCACTCCAGGTGCCCTGGCCGAGGTAGGCGTCAGCCCCGGGGCCGGGCCTTGCATCTGGATGACCCAGAATAGGCCTAGGAAGAGGCTGAGTTGCAGCTGAACAGTTTGACAGCGCCCCATGTGACCCCTATTCGTGTTCTGGTACAGGTGAATGGCCATATGCTCCAAATGGAGTTCGATATGGGAGTTGCCATTTCTGTGATAAGACCATAAGACATAGAACATAGAGCATTACAGCGCAGTACAGGCCCTTCGGCCCTCGATGTTGCGCCGACCTGTGAAACCACTCTAAAGCCCATCTACACTATCCCCTTATCGTCCATATGTCTATCAAATGACCATTTGAATGCCCTTAGTGTTGGCGAGTCCACTACTGTTGCAGGCAGGGCATTCCACGCCCTTACTACTCTCTGAGTAAAGAACCTACTTCTGACATCTGTCTTATATCTATCTCCCCTCAATTTAAAGCTATGTCCCCTCGTGCTAGACATCACCATCCGAGGAAAAAGGCTCACACTGTCCACCCTATCCAATCCTCTGATCGTCTTGTATGCCTCAATTAAGTCACCTCTTAACCTTCTCTCTCACGAAAACAGCCTCAAGTCCCTCAGCCTTTCCTCATAAGATCTTCCCTCCATACCAGGCAACATTCTGGTAAATTTCCTCTGCACCCTTTCCAATGCTTCCACATCCTTCCTATAATGTGGCGACCAGAATTGCACGCAATACTCCAAATGAGGACGCACCAGAGTTTTGTACAGCTGCAACAGGACTTCATGGCTCCGAAACTCAATCCCTCTACCAATAAAAGCTAACACACTGTACGCCTTCTTAACAACCCTCTCAACCTGAGTGGCAACTTTCAGGGATCTATGTACATGGACACCGAGATCTCTCTGCTCATCCACACTGCCAACAATCTTACCATTAGCCCAGTACTCTGTCTTCCTGTTATTCCTTACAAAATGAATCACCTCACACTTTTCTGCATTAAACTCCATTTGCCACCTCTCAGCCCAGCGCTGCAGCTTATCTATGTCCCTCTGTAACTTGTAACATCCTTCCGCACTGTCCACAACTCCACCGACTTTAGTGTCATCTGCAAATTTACTCACCCACCCTTCTACGCTCTCCTCCAGGTCATTTATAAAAATGACAAACAGCAGTGGCCCCAAAACAGATCCTTGTGGTACACCACTAGTAACTGGACTCCAGTCTGAACACTTCCCATCAATCACCACCCTTTGTCTTCCTCCAGCTAGCCAATTTCTGATCCAAACTGCTAAATCTCCCTGAATCCCATGCTTCCGTATTTTCTGCAGTAGCCTACCGTGGGGAACCTGATCAAACGCTTTACTGAAATCCATATACACCACATCAACTGCTTTACTCTCATCCACCTGTTTGGTCACCTTCTCAAAGAACTCAATAAGGTTTGTGAGGCACGACCTACCCTTCACGAAACCGTGTTGACCATCTCTAATCAAATTATTCCTTTCCAGATGATTATACACCCTGGGTGAAATTCTCCGGAAACGGCGCGATGTCCGCTGACTGGCGCCCAAAACGGCGCAAATCAGTCGGGCATCGCGCAGCTCCAAAGGTGTGCAATGCTCCGCATCTTTGGGGGCTGAGCCCCAACATTGAGGGGCTAGGTCGGCGCCGGACGAATTTCCGCCCCGCCAGCTGGCGGAAAAGGCCTTTGGTGCCCCGCCAGCTGGCGTGGAAATGACATCTCCGGGCGGCGCATGCGCGGGAGCGTTAGCAGCCGCTGACGGCATTCCCGCACATGCGCAGTGGAGGGAGTCTCTTCTGCCTCCGCCATGGTGGAGACCGTGGCGGAGGCGGAAGGGAAAGAGTGCTCCCACGGCACAGGCCCGCCCGCGGATCGGTGGGCCCCGATCGCGGGCCAGGCCACCGTGGGGGCACCCCCCGGGGCCAGATCGTCCCGCGCCCCGCCCAGGACCCCGGAGCCCACCCGCGCCGCCTTGTCCCGCCGGTAAGGTAGGTGGTTTGATATACGCCGGCTGGACCGGCATTTTAGCGGCGGGACTTCGGCCCATCTGGGCCGGAGAATCGCGCGGGGGGGGGGGGCCGCCAACCGGCGCGGCGCGATTCCCGCACCCGCCGAATATCCGGTGCCGGAGACTTTGGCAACCGGCAGGGGCGGGATTCACGCCAGCCCCCGGCGATTCTCCGACCCGGCGGGGGGTCGGAGAATCTCGCCCCCTATCTCTTATAAACCTTTCCAAGATTTTGCCCACAACAGAAGTAAGGCTCACTGGTCTTTAGTTACCGGGGTTGTCTTTACTCCCCTTCTTGAACAAGGGGACAACATTTGCTATCCTCCAGTCTTCTGGCACTATTCCTGTTGACAAAGATGACTTAAAGATCAAAGCCAAAGGCTCAGCAATCTCCTCCCTAGCTTCCCAGAGAATCCTAGTATAAATCCCATCCGGCCCAGGGGACTTATCTATTTTCACCCTTTCCAGAATTGTTAACACCTCCTCCTTATGAACCTCAAGCCCTTCTAGTCTAGTAGCCTGAATCTCAGCATTCTCCTCGACAACATTGTCTTTTCCCTGTGTGAATACTGACGAAAAATATTCATTTAGCACCTCTCCTATCTCCTCTGACTCCAAGCACAACTTTCCACTACTGTCCTTGACTGGCCCTACTCTTACCCTAGTTATTCATAGGAGCAGAATTAGGCCACTCGGCCCATCGAGTCTGCTCCGCCACTCAATCACGGCTGATATTTTTCTCTTCCCCATTCTCCTGCCTTCTCCCCATAACCCCTGATCCCCTTATTAATCAAGAACCTATCTATCTCTAACTTAAAAACACTCAGTGATTTGGCCTCCACAGCCTTCTGCTGCAAAGAGTTCCACAGATTCACCACCCTCTGGCTGAAGAAATGCCTCCTCATCTCTGTTTTAAAG
The DNA here is from genome assembly GCF_047496885.1 of Scyliorhinus torazame. Classification (NCBI taxonomy): domain Eukaryota; kingdom Metazoa; phylum Chordata; class Chondrichthyes; order Carcharhiniformes; family Scyliorhinidae; genus Scyliorhinus; species Scyliorhinus torazame. Next base: position 274,779,115 of record NC_092708.1, read on the forward strand.
GATCGTCCCTTTAATCTGAGATGGTGTCCTCTGCTTCTAGTTTTTTCTACAGGTGATGGCGCAGAGCACATTAATCTGATCAAATGAGATGTGCATACTTTGAATTTGGCTGTCACGGTGACTCGTTTGGCCAATTATACAGGGGAATATTGTGGGGTCCACCGTTACTCCAGTAGTTAATGGGCACCAATCAGTTCCCCTTCCCCTCTTTGTTGTACAGGGAAGCCGCCCTAGCTTGTTACGGCTTTAGCCCTCAGACACTGGCTGTGGCTGAGAAGAAATATGCCCAGATAGAAAAGGAAGGTCTATTTGGTGTAAAGCGGTTTCAGCAGTACGGCTATGACCGCCATTTCTTTAGCGTCATGGATCACAAGCCATTGTTTGGCCTCTTCCATGAAGACAAGACGATCCTACCAATTGCGACTGCGAGAGTTCAGCACTGGGCCTTGTTACTGGCTGCTTACGAATACTCTTTCGAGCACTGGCCAGGGACCCGCATTACGCATGCTGATGAGTTGAGCAGTCTTCCCCTGCAGACACAATCCGCAAACACCACACGTCAGACAAAGTCACTGCAACATGTGTTCATGACTGGATGCAAACTGACCCCCTACTAGCCAAGGTGAGTCATCTGCTGCTATAGGGCGGACAGCGTCGACAGCTTCCAGGGGAGTTGAAGGCTTTTTCCTCAAAGTTCTCAGAATTGACGTGGAAGACGGTATCCTCCTGTGTGGCCCGAGGGTTGTTGCTCCCCTGAAGTGCCAGGCAATCGTATTGAAGGACCTTTACAATAGGCAAAGTTAAGATGCTGGCGAGAAGCTACATCTGGTGGCTGGGTTTGGACACAGATATCAAGACGTTAGCGCAATAAATTTCCATCTGTCAAGAGCACTAGAAGCTCCCCGCGGTGGCACCCCTACACCCTAGGGAATGAGCGGAGCAACCTTGGGTTCGCATACAGGCTGATTTCGCCAGTCCCTTCTTGGATTCAATGTTCCTCATTTTGGAGGACGCCCACTCAAGGTAGTTGGAGAGCCACAAGATGGCGACAATCACCTCCCGGCGACCGTCAAGCGATTGCACATTACTTTTTCCACCCATGAAATCCCTGAGGTACTCATGACAGATAACAGAGCCTCTTCCATGAGCAAAGAATTTGCCGCTTTTGTGAAAGGCAAAGGGATTTGCCATGTCCGCATTGCCCCATACCATCCAGCACGGACGGCTTGGCAGAGAGGACCGTGAGACGGTTAAACGGGGGCTAAAGATACAGACTCGATAGATACCAGACTAGCACATTTTTATTCTCATACAGAGAGGAAGCAGTGGCGTAGTGGTAATGATGATCATAAAACCATTGCTGATTCTCATAAAAACCCATCTGGTTCACTAATGACCTTTAGGGAAGGAAATCTGCCATCCTTAACTGGTCTGGCCTTCATGTGACTCCAGACCCACAGCAATGTGGTTGACTCTTAACTGCCCCCTCAAGGGCAATTAGGGATGGGGAATAAATGCTGGCACAGCCTGCGACGCCCACGTCCCATGAACGAATAAAAGAAAATACATGACTACGCTGCAAGCAGTAACTGGGATGGCCCCTGCTGAGATATTAATCGATGGTAGCCATACTGCAGGAAAGGATGTCCCGAAGCGTGGTACATTGGCGAGACCATGCAGACGCTGCGACAACGAATGAACGGACATCGCGCAACAATCACCAGGCAGGAATGTTCCCTTCCAGTCGGGGAACACTTCAGCAGTCAAGGGCATTCAGCCTCTGATCTCCGGGTAAGCGTTCTCCAAGGCGGCCTTCAGGATGCGCGACAACGCAGAATCGCCGAGCAGAAACTTATAGCCAAGTTCCGCACACATGAGTGCGGCCTCAACTGGGACCTGGGATTCATGTCGCATTACATTCACCCACCATCTGGCCTGCAAAACCCTACCAACTGTCCTGGCTTGGTACAATTCACACCTCTTTAACCTGGGGTCACCCCATCTCTGGATCTGTAAAGATTTAATCACCTGCTAATGGTCGCATTCCAAGCATTGTTTGGCATCTTTGAATTTGTCTATATATGTGTTTCTGGAACATACCTCTTCATTCACCTGAGGAAGGAGCAGCGCTCCGAAAGCTAGTGACATCGAAACAAACCTGTTGGACTTTAACCTGGTGTTGTAAGACTTCTTACTGTGCTCACCCCAGTCCAACGCCGGCATCTCCACATCAGAGATATTAATCGGTTGTAGGGGTCGTATCTGACTGAGTTTGATTCTACCAGACATTGGTGCAAAGGTGCCGGAACCAAGATTTCAAAGCGCGTTGCCTGGTTCAATGTCGACCTCTTCGTTCGTAACGTCAACGACTGTACTTGCTGGCTCTCTGGAATTGTCATTGTCAAACAGGACCAGTTTCTTACCAAGTTCAGGTTTGGGGGCAACTGATGAGATGGCATTGGGATCACATTTGTTGGTGGAGGTTGCTCCATTGGGAGGTTCTTCGAAAGAAACCCTTCCTGGATCCTCCGGCTCCATTGCTGAACCAGCCTGCTGTGACGCCTCCTGTCTCTCTCGATGCCGACCAGCCCGACATTGTCTCTTCCAACTGTGAACGGGGATGCAGATCTCTGAGATCTCGGAGGCCGACTCCATAATCCAACCGCCTCCTGATGGTCATCCGCTGCGACGTTCCTGCCACAGATGGCATTCAACAGTGAGGTATATGCCGATGGATCCAGTTCATCAGCTAAATGATGACTTTCCGGAGCTGAAGAGGGCCTGACGTCCTCCTCCTGCTCCTCCTCCTCGTTGGTTGTCGAAGGGGTCTTCACACTTTGGGGGGGGGGGGGGGGTGAGGAATGTAATATCCCGAATGGGGCCTACGAGGTGAGAATGATTATCTTCCCCATGGTCCTTGCGGAGTACGAGCTCCCCAGTCAGGGGCATCCGCCCCTCACCCTCCAACTTTCACTTCCCATGAAGGACCGCTTGGCACCCTGATGTAATTGTTGGGAGGGTACTTACCATCTTGCCATCCTTCAGACTGCAAAATGCCAGGTTGGCACTGCTAATGGGCTAGCCCTGATGGGGGGGGTGGGGTATTGAGGATGGGGGGCGAATGAGGAACTGGGATGGGGCTGCAGTGGGGGAGTGCTGAGGTGTGGGTGGGGGTTGCCCTGCCAGCATCTGTGAGTGGGGGCATTGGAGGGGCTGCAGCAGCTTTTTGAGTTTGGAGCACCCTTTAAAATGGAAGCTCTGCAGCGGGATTCTCCGCAATCGGCGCGATGGCTCGACGCCGGCATCAAAAACGGCGCGAACCACTCCGGCGTCGGGCCGAGCGGAAGTAGCGGAATTCTCCTCACTTCCAGGGGCTAGGTGGACGCCAGAGGGGTTGGCGCCGCTCCAGCCGGCGCCGCGCTAGCCGGCGCCAAAGGGACTGCGCCTCTCTGCGCCTGCGCCAAAGAGCCAGCGTGATCCCACGCATGCGCAGACCGGCTGGCGTATTCTGCCGCATGCGCAGGGGAGTGTCTTCTCCATGCCGGCCATGGCGGAGCCCTACAGGGGCCAGCGCGGAAGGAAGAAGAGCCCCCACAGGCCCGCCCGCAGATGGGTGGGCCTCGATTGCGGGCCAGGCCACCGTGGGGGGCCCCCCCCGGGGTCGGATCCCCCGCGCCACCCCCAGTCGACTTACCTGTCAGGTCCAGCCGTGTGGGACCATGTCTAACACACGCCAACGGGAATGGCCAACACCGGACGTCCGCTTGGCCCATCGGGGCCCGGAGAATTTCCGGGGGGAGCCGCTGCCAACGGCCCCCGACCGGCGTGGTGTGAATCCCGCCCCCGCCCGAAAACCGGCCACGGAGAATACGGCAGCTGCCCCCCCGGGGATTCTCAGAGGTGCGGGACCTATCAGAGAGATGAGGTCCCATCCCTCGCATTTGCAGCGTGGACCCTGGTGTGCCGTGGAATGGCACAGAAAAGTTGATTCAGCTATAAAGATTTTCCAAGGACCTTAGCATGGTACGATGGGGTCCCCCTTAGCACCGCCGGGAATCGCTCTGGCTTCCTTCTGGCGGGAGCACTTAGTCGCAGTTCTGGTTAATTGAGAGATAATATTGGCCAGGACACCAGATAGAACTCCCCTGCTCTTCGATGAAATGGTGCCGTGGGATACTTTACGTCCATTCGAACAAGCAGATTGAGCCCAAGTTTCATCTGAAAAATGGCACCTCCAACAGGGGGAGCTCTTCCAATGATCGGAAGTTCCCTGTCTGGATCTTTCCCTTTGACCAAACATTTGGTTATCTGCCTTAATCTCTCTTTATCTGGGTCAGTAACACATTAAAGGTGTAATGCAAATTGCTGTTGACCTATTTCCAAAAGTGTTTCATTTAAGATTTAAGAAGAATTTTGAAACCTGCCATCACTCACCACTCCCACACTCTTTGCTGCACAAACTCCAGGACCCAACACTCCAGAAGTAACCTTGTGGTTTTCTCCGGTATCGTGACTGATAATATTCATAATCTATTCCTTGATTACGCTCCTGGCTAATAATCTGAAACACAGAACATTTCATTTCCTATAGAAACAGAAACCAGGAGCAGGAGACCAATCGGCCCGTCGAGCCTGCTCCGTCATTCAATATGATCATGGCTGCTCCTCGAGCTCAAGGCCATATTCCCACTTTCCCCCATACCCCTTGATGCCATTAAAATCTAAAAAATGATCTAACTCTTTCTTGAATACATTTTGTGACTTGACCTCCACTGCCTTCTATGGTAGAGAATTCCACAAGTTCACTACCCTTTGAGTGAAGACGTTTCTCCTCAGCTCAGTCCTAAATGGTCTACCTCATATCCTGAGACAGTGTCTCCTGATTCTAGATTCCCCAACCAGGGAAACCATCCTCACTGCATCCAGTCTGTCCAGCCCTGTTAGAATTTTATACATTTCAATCAGATCTCCTCTCATCCTTCTAAACTCTAGTGGTTACAGGTTCAGTCAAAACAACCTCTCCTCATAGGACAGTCCTGCCAACCCCAGTATCAGCCTAGCAAACCTTCCCTGCACTCCCTCTGTGGCAAATATATCCTTTCTTGGGTAGGGAGACCAAAACTGCACGCAGTACTCAGGTGTGGTCTCACCAAGGCCCTGTATAACCGCAGTAAGACATCTCTACTTCTGAACTCGAGTCCTCTTGCAATAAAGGCAAACATAATATAGAATAGAACCATAGAATTCCTAGAGTACAGAAGGAGGCTATTCGTCCCATCGAATCTGCACTGACTCAAGCATCCTACCTAGGCCCATTCCCCCGTCTATTCCCACCGCCCAATAACCCCACCTAACCGATGCATCTTTGGACACGAAGTGGCGATTTAGCATGGCCAATCCACCTAACCTGCACTTCTTTGGATGGTGGGCGGAAACCGGAACACCGGGAGGAACCCATCATTTGCCTTCCTAATTGCTTGCTGCACCTGCCTCTCCACTTTTATTGACTGGTGTATAGGCACACCCAGGTCCTTTAACACGTCCACACTTCCCAATTTAAATAATACCCTTCCTTCTGTTTTTCACACCGAAGTGTGAAATACTTCACATTTAGCCACGTTGTACTGCATCTGCCAGGCGTTACACTGCTCACTATTCTTGTCCAAATCACCTTGCAGCCTCCTTGTATCCTCCTCATAACTCATAATTTGTGTCATAAGCAAACTTGAAAATGATACATTTGGTTCCCTGTTCCAGGTAATTTTAAAAAATCATGGACAGCACTGATCCCTGCGATACCCCACTAGTCACTGCCCACTACTCAGAAAAAGACCCATTTATTCTCACTTTCTGTTTCCTGTCTGACAACCAATTCTCGATCCATGTCAAGACATTACCCCCCACCCTATGTACTTTAATTTTGCCCACTAACATCTTATTAGGGACTTTATCTGAAAGTCCAAATACACCACATCCACTGGTTCTCCCTTATGGATTCTACTAGTCACACCCTCATAAAATTCCAATAGATTTGTTAAGCATAATTTGCCTTTCATAAAACCATGCTGGCTTTGTCCAATCCCATTAATGTTTTCCAAATGTTCTGATATAACGTCTTGAGTCCAGTACTGCAAATAGAATTTTTCCCCTTAGTGCTGAAAAACGATCCCTGCTGCAAATAACAAGGAGAGAAAATGCTGCCAAGTTGGAGTGTCCCAAGTGGACATGAGCACACTGCTCTTTTGGAGCATAAAGACCAGCAGGGATCTGCTGGACCGAACGGTCTGATTCTGTGCTGCACACACTACACAGTAATGTGAGGCTGTAGCAACTACCAAACTCACGAGCAATCTTCAATTGACCCCCACTCCAACTGTGAGGTGCTGGAGGGAACTTCTTTCTGACAGGTGCAAAGAACAAAGGATTTGGGGGAAATGGCAGCAAAGTGAGTGACAGCTAACACATGCCCATCACTATTAAATATCACTATTAACACACGTAAATAGGGTGTTCTTTCCAAGGTCCAGGTCCGGGATAAAGCGGACAGAGGGACATACTGGGGAGGGAGAGAAGCCGGGAAGCTGGGGTGATAAACCTGGAAGCATACACTGAGGGTTGGTGGGGGGGGGGGGGGGGGGGGAGATAAAAAACACCAGGCAGCCAATTTGATCTCTGTGTTCTCCCACCATCCAGGGTGGGGTGGTTACACTGATATCCCCTCCTACACTTTCCATCAGATCCAAACTCTGGCCAACTAGAAGTTGGACAGTGACACATACGCAAACCAAATATTGACCTGATTAACACTACACCCCTGTATGCTTCACCCGATGCCAGTGTTTATGTAGTTACATTGTGTACCTTGTGTTGCCCTATTATGTATTTTATTTTCATGTACTTAATGATCTGTTGAGCTGCTCGCAAAAAAATACTTTTCACTGTACCTCGGTACACGTGACAATAAACAAAATCCAAATCCAAATCCAAACAGACCATTCAGCCTAACCAGTGTGTGCCTGTCTCTCCCCCAATTGTCCACCCTGCCAGTCCCACCTCTCCACCCCTCACATCCCCCCCCCCATACCCTGGGTGCTCCACAACCGACCCCCAAGCACAAACACCCCAGGCGCTCTAACCCCAGGCCCTCCACCCTCCCACCCCAAGCCCTTTGCACAAGATCCTCCACTTTCAGACTCTCCACCCTCCAGACTCTCTGTATCCCCATGCCCTCTGCTCCCTGGGCTCTCCACTTCCAGGCTCCCACTCCCTGGCCCTCCGCTCCTGCCTGTTCTTTCTACTGAAGTGACTTCACACAAGTCTCCTCCTATTCCATCTCCCTCATCTCAGTCTATTCCCCTTTCTCTCATGTATTCATTTTGTTTTCTTTTGAAAGTATTTGAACTATTTGTCACAACCACTTCCTGTGGTAACAGGTTCCACATTCAAACCACTCTCTGAGTACAGACATTATTCCTTATTTCCATATTGGATTGAACAGGGAGTGTCTTATCTTGTATTTATGATCCCTAGTTTTGTATTCTCCCTGGAGAATAGGTCCCGCCGACAGAACTTGGGAATCGTCGGTCTCCCGGAGGGGTCCGAAGGAGCGGACGCTGAGGCATACATAGCGGGCATGCTTGAGAAGTTACTGGGTGATGGGACGTTCTCCCGACCCTTGGAAGTGGACAGGGCTCACAGAGCACTCGCGAGGAAGCCGCGAGTGGGAGACCCCCCCCCCCCCACCCCCCGAGTGCAATGGTGGTGAGATTCCACAGGTACTTGGACAAGGAGCGTATTTTACGGTGGGTCAGGCAGACGCGGAGTTGTAAATGGGAGAATAGTATCCTGCGGATCTATCAGGATCTGAGTGCGGAGGTGGCCAGGGGAAGAGCGGGATTCAATCAGATACAGTCGACCCTTTTTAAGAAAAAGGTGAAGTTTGGACTGTTGTATCTGGCCCATCTTTGGGTCACATATGAGGAGCAACATTTTTATTTTGAGTCGCCGGAGGAAGCGATGGACTTCGCTCGAAGGAAAGGACTGGAGGTGGACTGAGGTCTTTGAACTTTGCTGCTGCGCTCATGTTAAAAAAGTTTCTTGTTTTTTGGACGTTATCTGTAATGCGTTCTGTAGTGATTTGGGGCCTGTTGCAGAGCTGAGTGAGTTTTTTCCGGGCAATTGTGTTGTTACTGGGGGTGGGGGGGAGAATGTTCTGCTGACTTCCGGTGGGGTTCGCGAACGGAGCGACCGCAGCAAAGAGGCTCCCACAGGTCCACAAAATCGTGGCTTTTTTGGGGGGTTTTCCAAAAAAATTAAACTCCTGCCTCCCTCGCCCTGCCCAGGCGCCAAAGCTCCGTTCCACAGGGCTGAAGAGAAAAAAAAGAGGAGAGACTGGTCGCGTGTGCTGCACATGGAGGAGGAATGGGGATCACAACAAGAAAAAGCCTGAAAGTCAGAACCCGGGGAGAATAAGACAAAAACATTTTAAAAAAATGTATTCATTTTTTTTTCCCCCTCTCCTGAAAATTAAAAAAACTTTATAAAAAAAATTGTTTTTAAAAGGAGAAAAAACCCTTGGTTTTTTTCTTTGGGGGAAAAAAAGAATTTATTTTTCGCACCAAAACCCAGGAAAAACCTTGGGTTTTTTTTCTTTGGAAAAAAATAATTTCTTTTTCGCACCAAAACCCAGGAAAAATAAGAGAAAGGCACATAACAGAAATATGCCTGCAAATAATAATAAATCAGGGGGACGGCGAGATGTAAGAAGGAGCAGCAGCAAAGGCGAAGGATGAAGGCAGGAGCTGCGGCCGCGTAGGCAGAGGGCCCCATGAGGCAAGACGGAGGTTCAGGCGAACCAGGAAGCGGAAAAGCTGGCGAGCCGAGCAGTGGAGCAGGAACAGGACGCGGCGAACATCCCCGCACAGGGGGAGGAATGGAGAAGCGTGCTGAGAACGGAAATAAACACCATAAAGGAGGAGATAAAAACGGAGATAAAACGCCATGAGGGGGGCACACAGGATGGAGCTCCACACAATGATGAAGGAGATGCTGGCGGAGACAGCGGACAAAATGCAGCGAACCATCGATGGCATGGAAAGAGAGGTGGAGGCACAGGAGAAAACGATTCAGGAGTTGGAGAGGGCTGCCTCGGACCAGAGCGACAGAATGATAACTCTGGAAACCGAGGTGAAAAGGCTGGTAACAACCCAGGGGAGCCTAAGAGGGAAAGTGGAGGACCAGGAAAATAGGTCCAGACGGCAGAATGTTAAAATAGTGGGTCTGCCAGAGGGGATGGAGGGCAGAGACTCAACAGGCTACGTCACCCAAATGCTGGGCAAGCTAGTGGGACGGGAGAAGTTTCCAAACCCCCCAGAAATCGACAGGGCGCACAGGTCGCTTCGACCCAGGCCCAAAGCAGTCCAGAGCGATTAGCGTGAAGCTGCACAGGTTCCAAGACAGGGAAAAAATCCTAAAGTGGGCCCGGCAGACGAAATCGAGCATGTGGGATGGGAAGATCATAAGGGTGTACCAGGACATTGGGGCGGACCTGGCCAAAAGAAGGGCTGAATTCAACAGGGCCAAATCAGCACTCTACAAAAGTAATGGGAAATTTGGGATGTTATTCCCGGCCAAACTCTGGATAACATTTGAGGGGAAGGAGCTGTTTTTTAACACCCCAGCGGCGGTGGAGGAGTTCGGTAGAGCGAACAAACTGGGAGAGGGACAGCCACAACGGCCATCATGAAAGCGACGGGGATGGAAAAGAAAGGAAGAATCGGAACAAAAAGCGGAGGGCAGACTGCAAACAGAGACAATAAGATCACAAACTGTACACACGTGTTTGGTGTACTGCGTGGGACTGTGCTGACTCGTTCCCGGGCTCGTTCCATCTCTCAATGCAATGAGGGGGAGCGAAGCAAGGTTAAAAAAAAAGGGATTATTATTTAAATGATAAAATATTAAAACATGCTGCTGTGCAGAGAGACCTGGGTGTGCTAGTGCATGAGTCACAAAAAGTTGGTTTACAGGTGCAACAGGTGATTAAGAAGGCAAATGGAATTGTGTCCTTCATTGCTAGAGGGATGGAGTTTAAGACTAGGGAGGTTCTGCTGCAATTGTATAAGGTGTTAGTGAGGCCGCACCTGGAGTATTGTGTTCAGTTTTGGTCTCCTTACTTGAGAAAGGACGTACTGGCACTGGAGGGTGTGCAGAGGAGATTCACTAGGTTAATCCCAGAGCTGAAGGGGTTGGATTACGAGGAGAGGTTGAGTAGACTGGGACTGTACTCGTTGGAATTTAGAAGGATGCGGGGGGGGGGGATCTTATAGAAACATACAAGATTATGAAGGGAATAGATAGGATAGATGCGGGGAGGTTGTTTCCACTGGCGGGTGAAAGCAGAACTAGGGGGCATAACCTCAAAATAAGGGGAAGTAGATTTAGGACTGAGTTTAGGAGGAACTTCTTCACCCAAAGGGTTGTGAATCTATGGAATTCCTTGCCCAGTGAAGCAGTTGAGGCTCCTTCATTAAATGTTTTTAAGATAAAGATAGATAGTTTTTTGAAGAATAAAGGGATTAAGGGTTATGGTGTTCGGGCCGGAAAGTGGAGCTGAGTCCACAAAAGATCAGCCATGATCTCATTGAATGGTGGAGCAGGCTCGAGGGGCCAGATGGTTCCTCACCCTGCTCCTAGTTCTTATGTTCTTATGTTCTAAATGAGGGTGAGAAAGGCGGACAGGAGGGCGAGACAAGTGCTAGCAAAAGGAAGGCAAAACAGGGCATGGCAAGTACTGGGAGGAGGGCCACCGTGCTAGCGAGGAGGGCCAACATGGGAGGGCAGGAAGAAAGGAGGGCCGTGGCGCGCCTCTCAGGGGAGAGGGAGCGCCTGGCACAAAGAGGGGGAAGGGACAGGGCAGAGGGGCTTTGGGGGGGGAGAGGAGTTGGGGGAGAGCGCAGAACAAAAGAGAAGCAAAGAGAAGGGTGAGATAGATAAGCAGCATGAACACAGGCCTCGGCGGGCATGGAGCAGGGTGAGGAACCAGGATGGCGCCACAAACAGCCACTCGGGAGGGCCTCAGGGTGAAGGGAGCACAGCCACGTGGCGTACACATAGCTGGAGGCCATGTTGGGTGCCCCCTGGACAAAAAGAAACCCCAGAGCCCTGGGGCCCGACCTCATGGTGAGAGTGGCGACTGTGGCCATTTTGGATGACCCCCTAACAAAGGGAAACCCCAGAGTGCGCGTCCACCAGGTAAGTATGGGTGATCGAAAACCCCCCACCAGGATTGTTACCTGGAACGCAAAAGGACTCAACAGCCCAGTGAAAAGATCCAGAGTCTTCACCCACCTAAGAAGCCTAAAAGCAGACATAATCTACCTACAAGGGATAATCCACCTGAGGGAGAAGGACCGACTGCTGGTAAGAAAGGGCTGGGTGGGACAGACATACCACTCATGCTACGGGACGAGGGCCAGGGGGGTAGCAATATTAATTCGCAAGAGGACGAGGTATACAGAAACCAAGACAGTCACGGACCCAGAGGGACGGTACATCATGGTCAGCGGTGTCCTGGAAGGGGCACCGGTCATACTGGTAAACGTGTACGCTCCCAACTGGGATGATACAGAATTCATAAAGAAAACCATGGCAGAAATCCCCGACCTTGACTCACAACGACTGATCATGGGGGGCGACTTCACCTGCGTGCAGGACCCACTGACCGACCGATCAAACCCCAGAGCAGGGAAAAAGAGTGGCATGGCTCGGGAACTAGGAGCATTTATGGAGCAGGTGGGGGCGGTGGACCCATGGAGGTTCCTGCACCCGGGAGAGAAGGAATTTTCATACTTCTCACAAGTGCACAACGTGTACATCCGTATCGACTTCTTTGCAGTGGGGAAATCGGTGCTTCCAGGGATTACGGGAACGAACTACTCCGCGATCGTTATCTTTGACCACGCTCACACTATATGATGTGAGGTTGGAGACAGGCTGGGTCCAGCACCCCACGTGGAGGCTGGACACGGACTTCCTGGCCGACAAGGCCTTCTGTCAAAAAACAGCGCGAGCCATGGGCGACTACGTTAGTAACAACCAAAAAGGGAAGGTCTCACCCTCCACGTTTTGGGAGGCACTGAAGGCCGTGATTAGACGAGAGATCATAGCCTACAAGGCAAGCAGAGATAGGGAAGAGAGGGTGGCCAGGCAACAACTGGTGGACTCCATCCTGGAAGTCGACAGAAAATATTCTGAGGCCCCGATCGTAGAGCAGCTGGTGGAGAGGAAAAAGCTGCAAATGGAGCTTTAACCTGCTATCCACAAGGAAAGCAGTGACCCAACTCCGCCAGACACGGGGGACCTTCTACGAACACGGAGACAAGGCTGTCCGCCTATTGGCTCACCAGCTGAGAAAGCAGGCAGCCACGAGGGAAATAGCGCAGGTTAAGGACAGCAAAGGCAGACTGGTAACAGAGCCAAAGGAGGTCAATCGGGCATTTGAGATTTTCGACCGGGGACTGTACACCTCCGAGCCCCCCAACGGGGATGTGGGGATGAAACAGTTCCTAGACAGACTGAAACTACCAGTTGTGAGGGAAGACAGAAGGGGGGAGCAGGAAGCCCCACAAGGTCTGGGAGAAATCATGGAGAGCATCAGCTCCATGCAGGCAGGGAAGGCACAGGGACCTGACGGGTTCCTGGCGGACTTCTACAAAAAATTTGCACCAGTCCTGGTCCCACACTTAAGGGACATGTTTGCGGACTCACTGGCAAGGGGCACCCTGCCCCCCACGCTAGCGCAGGCCACAATTTCACTGATACCCAAAAAAGATAAAAACCTGACGGAATGTGGATCATACAGACCCATTTCACTGCTGAACGTGGATGCGAAAATACTCGCAAAGGTCCTGGCCAAAAGGCTGGAGGGCTGCGTACCAGAGGTGGTCGCAGAGGACCAAACAGGCTTTGTCAAGGGTAGGCAGCTCACAGCGAACATCAGGCGGCTGCTGAACGTAATAATGACCCCCCCACTGAATGGAAATACTTCCTCGGGGTACTGGAATGGTTTGGGCTAGGAGCGGGGTTCACCGCCTGTGTGAGGCTCCTGTACAACGCTCCCAAAGCAAGTGTCCAAACTAATACCAGCAACTCTGAATACTTCCAGCTACAGAGAGGAACAAGACAGGGCTGCCCCCTGTCCCAACTCTTGTGCGCGCTAGCGATCGAACCCCTGGCGATAGCCCTGCGGGATGCGAAAAGGTGGAAGGGAATCCGGAGAGGAGACAGACAGCACAGAGTCTCACTCTATGCAGATGACCTGCTCCTTTATGTCTCAGCCACAGGAGGGACTGAAGGCAATACTGCAAATACTGAAAGAGTTTGGAACCTTCTCGGGCTACAAACTTAACCTGGGCAAAAGCGAGGCATTCCCAGTGAACCCAAAAGGGGGAGGGACAGCGCTGGAAGGGCTCCCGTTCAAAACGGCCCAGAACAGATTCCGCTACCTGGGGATACAAAAAGCCAGAGGCTGGACACAGATCCACAAGTGGAACCTGACCAGCCTGGTGGAGGAAGTAAGAAAAGACCTTCAAAGGTGGGGCTCACTCCCACTCTCCCTGGCGAGAAGAGTGCAGACGGTCAAGATGAACGTACTGCCAAGGTTCCTCTTCCTGTTTAGATCCATTCCGATCATCATCCCCGAGGCATTTTTCCAAAACGTAGACAGGCTAATCATGGCGTTTGTGTGTGTGTGGGGGGGGGGGGGGGGTAACAACCCGCAAATTCCCAAATAGACACTGTAAAGAAGGAAAATCAAAGGGGGTTTGGCTTTACCAAACCTACAACACTACCACTGGGCAGCAACGGCAGAAAGAGTGAGGGGATGGTACAAGAACCCGGCACAGATTGGGTACAAATGGAGGAGGCCTCCTGTAAAGGAACAACCCTCCGGGCCCTGGCCACAGCAGCACTCCCATCCCCCTCAACAAGGTACGCAACAAGCCCAGTGGTAGCGGCCACGCTAAGAACGTGGGCCCAGCTGAGACAGCACTTCGGGATAGCCAAAATGCCCCCATGGCTCCCATATGCGGCAATCACAGATTCCACCCAGCCTTGCTTGATACCACCTTCAAAAGATGGAGGCTGGACGGGGGCACATTGACGTTCGGGGACTTCTACGTAGGGCACAGACTGGCGACACTAGACGAACTGACGAAGGGATGGAGGCTAGCAAAAGGATAGGAAATGAGACACCTCCAAATAAAACACTTCCTCCACAAAGAGACAGTCGGGTACCCCGGGGCCCCTGAAAACGCACTACTAGAGGACCTGATAGGCACAAGCAACGAGAAGGGGAGGGCTATGTGGGAAAATATACGGACAGCTACTGGACAGAGACCGGACTCTACTGGACGAGACCAGACAAAAATGGGAGGACGAGCTGGGGACAGAGGTGGGGTGGGGACTCTGGAGCGAAGCACTGAACAGGGCGAACGCCACCTCCTCCTGCGCAAGGCTCAGCCTAATGCAGCTCAAAGTGGTGCACAGAGTGCACCTGACCAGAACCCGAATGAGCAGGTTCTTCCCGGAGGTGGAGGACAAATGTGAGCGGTGCCAGAGGGGCCCGGCCAACCACACCCACATGTTTTGGGCTTGTCCCAAGCTTGCTGGGATCTGGACAGCCTTCTCCGAGGCAATGTCCAAGGTTGTGGGGGTGAGGGTGAAGACATGCCCAATAGTGGCAATCTTCAGGGTATCGGAGCAGCCAGAGTTACACATGGGGAAGGGGGCCAACACCCTCGCTTTCACTTCCCTAATCCGGAGAATCCTGCTCGGCTGGCGATCGGCAGCACCACCCACAGCTGCAGACTGGCTCAACAACAACAACGGGGAAGGGAGAGGAACCATAGACTGATCCAGAGGGCAACTAAATGCACATAGGGTCAGTTAAACGAAGGACAAACTAAACCTCTCTGTATAATAAAGGAAATTGCACGGGCGAGAAAAATGTGATGTGTATATATACACAACTGTTGATAAATATGGGAAATGCCAACAAAAAGATTTTTAAAAAAAAGAAAATATTCTGCTGACGGGGGAGGGACGTTTGCTGTGGGACAGAAAGGAGGTCGGGGGGCGGAGGCTGCCTGGGGGCGGGCCGCCGGATGCGTGGGGCGCGGGCTGGAGACTGGCCCAAGAAAGGTGATAGCTGATCGACGAAGGGGCGAAGATGAGCCCCCCAACTAGGTGTGGTGAATGTATTACTGCTAACATTCACCATTGTAATTGCATTACATTGTATTGTATTATGTTGATGCCCTTGTGGGCTGCACCTGAGAGTCTGGGGGTAATGGAGAAGGCATGTGGGAGCAGAGGGAGCTTCGGTGTGGTCTCCAATCTGTAATAATCACCGGTTTGCCCCAGGAAGGCTGGATGGAGGGTTCCGGAGATGGCAGAGAGCAGGGATTGAGAGGATGGGGGATATGTTTATGGAGGGGAGCTTTTCAGCCTGAGGGAGTTGGAGGAGAAATTTGGATTGGCGAGGGGAAATGAGTTTAGGTACCTGCAGGTGCAGGACTTCCTACGCAGGCTGGTCTCAACCTTCCCGCTCCTACCACCCAGTGGGATACAGGACAGGGTAGTTTCTAGAGTGTGGGTGGGAGAAGGGAGGGTTTCTGACATTCATGGGGTCAGAGGAAACGCAAACTGAGGAGCTGAAACACAAAAGGGAAGAGGAGTTAGGAGGAGAGATAGAGGATGGTCTCTGGGCGGACGTGTTGAGCAGAGTCAACGCGTCCACAACATGTGCCAGGCTCAGCCTGATACAGTTTAAGGTCGTTCACCGGGCCCACATGACAGTGGCCCGGATGAGCAGGTTCTTTGGGGTAGGTGCGAAAGAGGACCAGCAAACCTTGTCCATATGTTCTGTACATGCCCGAAGCTTGGGGGATTCTGGCAGGGGTTTGCTGATGTCATGTCCAAGGTGTTAAAAACAAGGGTGGCACCGAGTCCAGAGGTGGCGATTTTCGGGGTGTCTGAAGACCCGGAAATCCAGGAGGAGAAGGTGGCAGACATTCTGGCCTTTGCCTCCCTGGTAGCCCGGAGACGGATATTATTAGCATGGAGGAACTCCATGCCCCCAAAGTCAGAGGCCTGGCTCACTGACATGGCTAGCTTTCTCTGTCTGGAGAAAATCAAGTTCGCCTTGAGAGGGTCAATGTTCGGGTTCGTCCGGAGGTGGCAGCCGTTCGTCAACTTCTTTGGGGAAAATTAACCGTCAACAGAAGGGGGGCGGGGGTTGGGGGTTAGCTTAGTTTAGAGTAGGGGGTTAGTAAAGGTGGGACCTGTAAGAGAGAAAGACGGCTTTTGCACTATGTTTTTAATTTCATGTACATTGTTTATTTTGTTGTTGTTGTAAAACCATAAATCCCTCAATAAAATGTTTATTAAAAAAAATGAGTTCCACAGATTTCCCACCCTCTGGCTGAAGAAATTCCTCCTCATCTCTATTTGTGGTGTAGGCGCACCCACTGTGCTATTAGGGAGGGAGATCCAGGATTTTGACCCAGCAACAGTGAAGGAATGGCAATATATTTCCAAGCAGGAGGGTGATTGGCTTGGAGAGAAATTTACAGGTGGTGGTGCTCCCATGTGTCTGCTGCCCTTGTCCTAGATGGTAGCAGTCGTGGGTTTGTAAGGTGGTGCTTAAGGAGCCTCTCATTAAGTGCCTCTGATAACTAACTGCTCCTTACAAGTATATCCAGGTGCATACCATCTGTACCTGGGGTCTTAGCTTCTTCTCGTTTTCTGAACGTGACCATTATTTCCACATTGCTTTCCCAACTATATTAATATTCTTTTTATAAACTCATGCTCTAAGCGAAGTGTTTATTTCATTAACTTCTTTCGCAAAACTAAAGGGAGTTATTTAATATTTAATCATAGATCATCATAGATCATATACTTTACAATGCAGAAGGAGGCCATTCGGCCCATTGAGTCTGCATCGGCCCATGGAAAGAGCACCCCACTTAAGCCCCACGCCTCCACCCTATCCCCGTAACTCAGTAACCCCTAGCGTTTTGGGGCACGAAGGGCAATGTAGCATGGCCAATCCACCTAACCTGCACATCTTTGGACTGTGGGAGCAAACCGGAGCACCCGGAGAAAACTCACGCAGACACGGGGAAGAACGTGCAGACTCCGCACAGACAATGACCCAAGCCGGGAATCGAACCTGGGACCCGAACCACCCAAGCCCTAATACTTCTGTAATTTCTCTGCTATTACCTATGAGCTAATGTTGCTCATAAATAATCTTTCAGTAGCTCTAACCTTACTTTCACTTTTCTTTCATATTATGGTGTCTTTCCAACACTTTATTAGAGCAGTTTATTATTCCTTAATAATCTTATTTCATAATTATTTTTTAGCCGTTCTGATAGTTTCAAAGCTTCTCCCTTAATTTATTCATTTTCCTTTTAGTCCTTGTGCCCTTTACTATCAAAGTATTTCTTTGATGTCTTTTTCTTTAGTTATTTCCCCTTTCATTCTTTATTATTCACCAGCCCATCAACATGGCTTTGTTGGCTTTTACTGGAACACATTTATCTTGAAATCCATTGATTCCTTTTTTTAAACTGTCTCTTTGCCGTTCAAGATTTCTCCCAGTTTATCTTCTTTATTTCCACTCTTGTTTTCTCATTATGTGCTCTTTTCCAATCAGCTGCCTTAGTCTCTCTCAATCCTAACCTTACCTGTGATCATTACTACTAAGATGCTGCCCTGCTCGCACTTGTTCTCTCAGTTCTAGTTCATTACCCATTACAAGCTCCAGCAGTGATACCTTTCTTGTTGGATGTCTTACATACTGAGCGAGTCCTGCATACACTGTAAAATTTTAAAAGTCCACAGAAAATCTACTGGAAAATCTACAAAGAAAAATACAGCACAGGAACAGGCCCATCGGCCCTCCAAGCCTATGCCAAACATGCTGCCCATCTAACCTAAAACCTTCTACACTTTCGGGGTCCGTATCCCTCTGTTCCCATCCTATTCATGTATTTGTCAAGATGCCCCTTAAACGTCACTATCGTCCCTGCTTCCACCACCTCCTCCAGCAGCAAGTTCCAGGCACCCACTACCCTCTGCGTAAAAAACTTCACTCACATCTCCTCTAAACTTTGCTCCTCACACCTTAAACCTTTGTGCCCTAGTAATTGATTCTGGGAAATAGCTTCTGACTCTCCAGGAGAATATTTGGGCCATTGTGTTTGTGATGATCAAAACTCAAATCCTTTTCCTCCTTTCGCTACATCTTCCTGTCAGTTTATCTGGGTCTAACTTTCCATGATTATTACTCTGTGCTTGCTATACAACTTGCAAAATTTCCACTCACTATTTGATGGTCAATAGTATATCCTTATTATGGTCAACAATCCCTTCTCATCTTTTAAATTAATCCAAATTGGTTCTGTTTCTTTCTTACTTCTAGTATTGAGGTTATATTGACACTCACCTCCAGTATCAAGGGTTCAGAGGTCGGCCCTCGACCATGAAGGACCTCTGAGGCCAGGTCACCCTCCGATCCCCTTTCATAGTGAATGACAGTGTTGGCAATGTATAGAGCCCTGCTGAAGTCGATGGTCCAATGACCGTTCAGATAATACTCACCTCTCACATTCTTGATTGCTGCAAAGATTCAACAGAAATAATGAGTATATTAAAATGATCAATGGTTACAAGAAAGGAATTGTGGTCATCTATGAAGGAACCATGGTGTGAATCAAATGCTATGTGTAAATTGGACGTAGTGTGAATGGGAACAAATCGTAGTGTAAATCAGATGCAATCTTTACAAATGCTGGACCACTTCAAAAAGAGTTAAGTGCTGTCAGTTTATAGTTGACCACTTCAAAATCACTCAAACGTGAAGGGAGGTGATTGGAAAGCACTTAATTCTGTTTGAAGTGGCCCAGAAGCTGTCAATGAAAACTTCATGTTTATAAACATTGCAGTTAGACCACTTTAAAGTTACTCAACTGTGAAGGAAGATAAATGAAACAATGCTGACAGCTGGGGTGTGTGGAAGTGTCAATCACAGCAGTAAAATCAATATCAAAGCAAAATCATACAATCCCTACAGTGCAGGAGGCCACTCAGCCCATCGAGTCTGCACCAGCCCTCAGTTGTCAACCCTTGTCCAAGGGTTGGATGGGTTACAGAGATAGGGCGGGAGATTGCGCCTAAGTAGGGTAATCTCTGGAAGTGTCGGTACAGACTCGATGGATGAATGGCCTCCTTCTCCACTGTCGGAATTCTATGATTCCACTTTCCTACAACTTTCCAAGGTATGTCTGTTGACTACTTTCTGCCACATAATCTGTGAGGACCATTGTATAGTTCTTCCACTAGCTGTAGCTCGAACAAATCTTTCAGTTTTATGATTCTCTTTTCCAGAATTGCTATCTCTCACCTCTTAGATCAACATGAGCCTAACCTTTTAAAAAAAAAAAAATCTCCGAGTTTGTTTCATTTGCATTTAGTTCAGGGTTGTTTATCAGTTTCTCAATCAAAAGCCTCATATTTTACAATTAAAACTTTAATTCTTGAAATTAAAAGTTGTATTCTAAAATATACAAGGCTAAATTCTCCTTTTGGGAGATTACGTTCTCCCGCTGGATCTGAATTGCACCTGATTTGCGCTCATGCTGGGAGTGCAAATCAGGAAGCGCTTCCCAATCCTTAGCCATGCAAATTTCTGCATGGCAAGGATTGCGAAGTATTCCTAAGGGAATTCCGCTATTGGGCCACCATTTTGAGCGGGCAGCCAAATAGCAAGGTCCGTGGCTGCCCACCACCTCCCCCCACATTGCAATTCAGTCCCCCCAGACACCCCCGAAATAAAGAGAATCCCACAGATAAAGGTACCCCACCCAGAAGAGAGACCCCTGTCAGGAAACCCCATAGAAGAGAACCCTGCCTGGAAGCTAGAGAGCAGTCCAGACAGAGGCAGTGAAAAAATATCACAGTTTTACACTCATCTGGACAAAACACCTGCTGGCTCAGACACCGGAAGCAGCACATGTCAATTCCTGGAAAGAAAAAAAAGTCAAAACAAAGAACAAAGAAATGTACAGCACAGGAACAGGCCCTTCAGCCCTCCAAGCCCGTGCCGACCATGCTGCCCGACTAAACTACAATCTTCTACACTTCCTGGGTCCGTATCCCTCTATTCCCATCCTATTCATGAATTTGTCAAGATGCCCCTTAAATGTCACTATCGTCCCTGCTTCCACTACCTCCTCCGGTAGTGAGTTCCAGGCACCCACTACCCTCTGCGTAAAAAACTTGCCTCGTACATCTACTCTAAACCTTGCCCCTCTCACCTTGAACCTATGCCCCCTAATAATTGACCCCTCTACCCTGGGGAAAAGCCTCTGACTATCCACTCTGTCTATGCCCCTCATAATTTTGTAGACCTCTATCAGGTCTCCCCTCAACCTCCTTCGTTCCAGTGAGAACAAACCGAGTTTATTCAACCGCTCCTCATAGCTAATGCCCTCCATACCAGGCAACATTCTGGTAAATCTCTTCTGCACCCTCTCTAAAGCCTCCACATCCTTCTAGTAGTGTGGTGACCAGAATTGAACACTATACTCCAAGTGTGGCCTAACTAAGGTTCTATACAGCTGCAACATGACTTGCCAATTCTTATACTCAATGCCCCATTTAAACCCCCTCAGATCTTTGATCTCCAAGCCATTCATTACGGGGATAGGGTGGCAGCGTGGGCTTAAGTAGGGTGCGCTGTCCAAGGGCTGGTGCAGACTCGATGAGCTGAGTGGCCTCCTGCACTGTAGGGATTATATGATTTTGCTTTGATATTGATTTTTAAATTATTAGGTCTGGACTCCAACCTGGGTCTGATTTAATCAAGATTTGTGGTGCGTTAGGAACTAATGCACAATTATATCTTAGACTGTTTGGAAAGTCAACATGATCAGGTGTTCTCAGAAGTATTGGATCTGTGCTTTCCCAATGTGGTGTCAAATGTATTTCACCCGCTAACGTAGATAGCACTTTTTTCTTTTTTTGGTGAGCTAGGTCTCTACCTTCCACATTTCTAGTTATTTGTTTTGGATCAAAGTCATCTTTCAATGTAGATACTTGATTTGTTTTTAGCATCTGTTTAATTTTCCAAGGTCTCTCAACGTCTAATAAATAGTTTATAGCAGGGTTGGTACCAAATTGAATAGCATTAAATCTTGCTTTTTCGTTACTTTGCCATGGACCGTTTATGGCAATGTAATAATTTGTAACTTCTCCCTCTTTTAACAGTCTTACATTTTCTACGACTGGATCTTGAGTCAATTCCTCGTTCCAGTAACCAAATGGTACAGGTTCAAATACCATTGATGGATCAACTGGAAAAACACTTTGATGCAAACCGGAACAGTATGGCAGTTTACCAGTGTCAAATAAAATGGATACTGTATTTGGACTTGGATACCAACAACCCTTTTCAGTATCTGGCTCTCTTGTCTCGAATTCACCTATTATGTATTTTATAGCATATGCTTGAAATCTGCTACTCTGCTGGAGTAGAAATTCCTGTGCTGCTGGCATCATTAAGTCTCCCCATGTCTTAATATCGATGTGATTCCAGTCTGTCACAGTGTACATGTAATCGGTGGCTGTATGTTTGAATTCTTTTCTGTAAACATCTCTTGTTTGAAAGACAACTCTTCTTGATTGAAAACAATGCAACATGTTTCCATTAATCCTCCATCCACTACTTTGTGGAACTGATCCTCTCAGTACAGGCGGGTTTCCTAGTGGGCAATTTACAGACTGATTCTTCGTTGTCAGAATTCATCTTTCTTTTCTTTGACACCGTTTGTCACATTATGCGATTTCTAAAATACATATGATGAATACGTTTAAGTTTTTCTTTGGACTTTAAATGTTCAATATTCTCTTTACTATCACGGATGAAGTGCACATCTTTAATGTCTTCTGGAGTCAACGGAGGTGGTTTTACCAATTCCGCTTCTCCAACATCAGATTGCCCTGTATTTCTTATCATCCAAGAATGCCAAAGTTCAAATATCAAAGCAAAATCATATAATCCCTACAGTGCAGGAGGCCACTCAGCTCATCGAGTCTGCACCAGCCCTTGGACAGCGCACCCTGCTTAAGCCCACGCTGCCACCCTATCCCCGTAATGAATGGCTTGGAGATCAAAGATCTGAGGGGGTTTAAACCCAGATGACTGTTTTTTTCTTTCCAGGAATTGACATGTGCTGCTTCCGGTGTCTGAGCCAGCAGGTGTTTTGTCCAGATCAGTGTAAAACTGTGATATTTTTTCACTGCCTCTGTCTGGACTGCTCTCTAGTTTCCAGGCAGGGTTCTCTTCTATGGGATTTCCTGACAGGGGTCTCTCTTCTGGGTGGGGTACCTTTATCTAGGGGGTCTCTGTGGGATTCTCTTCATTTCGGGGGTGTCTGGGGGGACTGAATTGCAATGTGGGGGGAGGTGGTGGGCAGCCACGGACCTTGCTATTTGGCTGCCCGCTCAAAATGGCGGCCCAATAGCGGGATTCCCTTAGGAATACTTCGCAATCCTTGCCATGCAGAAATTTGCATGGCTAAGGATTGGGAAGCGCTTCCTGATTTGCACTCCCAGCATGAGTGGAAATCAGTTGCAATTCAGATCCAGCGGGAGAACGTAATCTCCCAAAGGGAGAATTTAGCCTTGTATATTTTAGAATACAACTTTTAATTTCAAGAATTAAAGTTTTAATTGTAAAAAATGAGGCTTTTGATTGAGAAACTGATAAACAACCCTGAACTAAATGCAAATGAAACAAACTCGGAGATTATTTTTTTTAAAAGGTTGGGCTTATGTTGATCTAAGAGGTGAGAGATAGCAATTCTGGAAAAGAGAATCATAAAACTGAAAGATTTGCTCGAGCTACAGCTAGTAGAAGAACTATACAATGGTCCTCACAGATTATGTGGCAGAAAGTAGTCAACAGACTATACCTTGGAAAGTTGTAGGAAAGTGGAATCATAGAATTCCGACAGTGGAGAAGGCGGCCATTCATCCATCGAGTCTGTACCGACACTCCCAAAGAGCACCCTACTTAGGCGCAATCTCCCGCCTTATCTCTGTAACCCATCCAACCCTTGGACAAGGGTTGACAACTGAGGGGCAATTTAGCATGACTAATCCACCTAACTTGTACATCTTTGGACCGTGGGAGGAAACCGGGACACCTGGAGGAATCCCACACAGGCACGGGGAGAACGTGCAAACTCCACACAGACAGTCATCTGAGGTTGGAATCGAACCCGGGTCTCTGGTGCTGTTAGGTAGCAGTGCTAACCACTGTGCCACCGTGCCACCCATGCCACCTGTAGTTGGCTATCTGCTGACAACTCGAACAAGGAGCTGAGGCATCCACAGTAGTGAGGCCAGTAAAGTTAGGATTAGGTGGAAGTTCGCATAGCCAAAGCTGACAGAAGACCTACATAGATTTTTACCTCAGAGAAACAGCTGGAATACTAAGGAGAATTAAAGTAAATTCCAGAGGGCTGTGGCATACCTTTTTGGTTGATCTCAGGAAAGGTGAATGAACCGTAAAGATTTTGTAAATTAAAGGAACTCTTGGGGAAGCAAAATTCGAACTGAATTTATAACATATGGTCTTGCTAGACCAGACTATTAAGTGCTTACTTTGTGTAATTATTTTTGATATGCAGTAACATTTGCTTTCGTTTACAAAAATGTGAACTCTCGCCGTGTAGTTCTGTCAGTTATGTGATGAGTGTTTTGATTTCTGCCTTATTAGCAGTTCTTTAAAAAAAAATAAACTTACAGACCCAATTATTTTTTCCAATTCGGGGGCAATTTAGCGTGGCCAATCCACATGCCCTGCATATCTTTTTGGGTTGTGACCCACGCATTCACGGGGAGAATGTGCAAACTCCACATGGACAGTGGCCCAGGGCCGGGATCAAACCAGAATTCTTAGCGCCGTGAAGCAGCAGTGCCACCCGAATGTTAATAGTTCTCAACAGATTATAACAGTACCACCCCTCTGACAGAGCAGCGCTCTCTCATATTGACAGTGCAGCAGTCCCTCAATACTGTCCCTTTGACAAAGCAGCACATCCTCAATACTGCCCCTTTAGCAATGTTGTATATCCTCAATACTGCCCCTTTGGCAATGCTGTATATCCTCAATACTGCCCCTTTGGCAATGCTGTATTTCCTCAATACTGCCCCTTTGGCAATGCTGTATTTCCTCAATACTGCCCCTTTGGCATTGCTGTATTTCCTCAATACTGCCCCTTTAGCAATGTTGTATATCCTCAATACTGCCCCTTTGGCAATGCTGTATTTCCTCAATACTGCCCCTTTGGCAATGCTGTATTTCCTCAATACTGCCCCTTTGGCAATGCTGTATTTCCTCAATACTGCCCCTTTGGCATTGCTGTATTTCCTCAAGACTGCCCCTTTAGCAATGCTGTATTTCCTCAATACTGTCTGTCTGACAATGCAGCCACATCGTCAATACTGCCCCTCTGACAGTACAGCACTTTCTCAATTTTGCCCCTTTAACAATTCTGTACTTCCTCAAACTGTCCCTTTGACGATGCAGCAACTTTCACAATGCTGTCCCTTTGACAATGCTATAACTTCCTCAATACTGCCCCTCTGAAAGTGCTGCAGTTCCTCAGGACTGCCTCTTTGACAGTGCAGTACCCGCAAAATACCTTATTGACAATGCAGTGCTTCCTCAATACTGTCCCTCTGACCTCACTTGGAGGTTGATATGGTGAGTGGTGCGACTTGGATTCTGATTCTGTGACAGGGTGGAGGTGAGAGAGGAGTGATATGAATGCTGGGCCAGGGAGCAGTGAGGTTGGGGTGAATGTTACTGCCTCCTGATGACATAAAACAGGTGGCCAGCCTGCCATTTTCCCACCCACTCCTGGCCTGTTCCTCAGAGAGACAATGGCAGGCAGTCTTTCATTGTGTGTTGCATTCCCTGGTAGCTGCTTTCCAACAACGTTACAGCAATGGTTCCTGTACCAGCTGAGGGCATTCATGAAGGCTCCGCCTTCTCGACCTTGCCCATCACCTGAGGTGCGGTGATCCTCAGGTTAAATCACGACCAATCAGCTCTCCTCCTCAAAAGGGGGAAAGCAGCCTGTGGTCATTTGGGACTATGGCAACTTTACTTTATAAGACCATAAGACATAAGAGCGGAAGTAAGGCCATTCGGCCCATCGAGTCCACTCCACCATTCAATCGTGGCTGATTTCAACTCCATTTACCCGCTCTCTCTCCATAGCCCTTAATTCCTCGAGAAATCAAGAATTTATCAACTTCTGTCTTAAAGACACTCAACGTCCCGGCCTCCACCGCCCTCTGTGGCAATGAATTCCACAGACCCACCACTCTCTGGCTGAAGAGATTTCTCTTATTCTAAGGCTGTGCCCCCGGGTCCTAGTCTCCCCTGCTAATGGAAACAACTTCCCTACATCCACCCTATCTAAGCCATTCATTATATTGTAAGTTTCTATTAGATCTCCCCACAACCTCCTAAACTCCAATGAATATAATCCCAGGATCCTCAGACGTTCATTGTATGTTAGGCCTACCATTCCTGGGATCATCCGTGTGAATCTCCGCTGGACCCGCTCCAGTGCCAGTATGTCCTTCCTGAGGTGTGGGGCCCAAAATTGCTCACAGTATTCTAAATGGGGCCTAACTAATGCTTTATAAAGCTTCAGAAGTACATCCCTGCTTTTATATTCAAAGCCTCTTGAGATAAATGACAACATTGCATTTGCTTTCTTAATTACGAGCTCAACCTGCAAGTTTACCTTTAGAGAATCCTGGACTAGGACTCCCAAGTCCCTTTGCACTTCAGCATTATGAATTTTGTCACCGTTTAGAAAATAGTCCATGCCTCTATTCTTTTTTCCAAAGTGCAAGACCTCGCACTTGCCCACGTTGAATTTCATCAGCCATTTCTTGGACCACTCTCCTAAACTGTCTAAATCTTCACTTTTACAACAAAGGTAATATACACATTTTAATCTCAACAGCAAACCTAGATTTGGCCCAACTGTTTACATATTTTGTGGAATTCTCTGACCATTATTCAGGAAGTAACAGAATCACTATTCTCCAAATAAACAACATGGGCTGAGTGCAAAGTGTACAAATAACCAATGCACAGCAGGAAAATTCCCAGAGGTACATATTGCTACGTGAGGAATGTGACGGAGCTTCTTGATCTTTGAAGTTTTTGTAAACATTATAAGGCACTTATCAAATATGGTGTACCCTTAATGACTCAGTTAGTAATGACACAGACCAAGGTGTGACTGGGCCAAGAAAACTCCACTCACACATTTTAAAAAATCACAAATGAAGAAAGAAAGTGAAGGATTTACCGAGGAAATTCCGTGTGGGTAATACTTCTCGGATCCTGAGACTCGTGGCCCCAATGGGAATGATGTGAATTTGATTGTAACCTGTAATTAGAGTGTGTATGTTTGGTGATGCAGCAAATCTCTGACATTCACATCCACACAAAGCATGACAACAAAAGTAACAATAGAACCCAGAACTGCACCTATTGGTAAATCAACAACACTGAATGTCCCTTTGACTTCATAACAGCTGCTCCCATCGCCTCCACATTCCAGACATTTATCTTCAACTTGTGAGGATTCCAGTGTATTGTCACAACCAACAGTCTAGAATCAAGTAAAAAATAAATAAGTTACTGGAATTCACAGAATCATTCATTTTATTTTTTTAACATTATATTTATTGAGGTTTTACATTTTATCAAACAATGCAACAAAACCACAGGAATGATTCAGCACCTCAAGGAAACGTAAAGACTCAACATACATGAATATAGAGGGGGACAGGAGAACAGCAGTCCAACTGGCTGAATACAATCATTAGGCATAACTTAATACCTCGAAAATCCCCACCAGAGACGAAGGGAGAAACAGGATACGGCCAGGAAAACATGGTAAAATGGCACACGCCCTCCCACGCAAAAATTGCTCGCAATTACCACGAGTGTGGGCGACACGGTGGTACAGTGGTTAGCACTAGCTTCAGGGTCCCGGGTTCAATTCCAGCCTCGGGTGACTGTGTGGCATGACTGTGTGGCATTGCCACTTTCTCCCCGTGTCTGCATGGGTTTCCTCCGGGTGCTCCGGTTTCCTCCCACAGTCCAAAGATGTGCAGGTTAGGTGGATTGGCCATGCTAAAGTGCCCCTTCGTGTCCAAAATGTTAGGTGAGGTTATTGGATTACGGGGATAGGGTGGAGGCATGGGCTTAAGTAAGGTACTCTCTCCGAGAGCCGGTGCAGACCCGATGAGCCGAATGGCCTCCTTCTGCACTGTAAATTCTATGATTCTAGTTCAGGATAGATTTTCCGCGCCATGTTCAGGTGTGCACCAATGTATATCTCCCTCAACTCCAACAGAACCCAAGGCACCAGTGACCCACCGTAATCTCCTCTCCTCAGATACCAGATCTATCTGCATCCATGCAGGAACCAATCACAATTTTTTTTTATACCCACCCCTTAAAAAAATAAAAGAAAATTTATGAGAACCGCAGCTCTAAAAGGATGTTCCATACATTGAGATATATATATATATATTCTATACACAACTCAACATAACCCCAAACTCCTGCCCAGTACAGAACGAACATCATTTCATTAAATTATACAGAGAGAACCAGCAGTTAGATATTCGGATTATGCTCAGTGCAGTCAACACCTCCCAGCAAAAGGAATGTGGAACTACCAGCAGTAATTCGCAGGATAACAAAGGGTCCGGACCTAACCCCGAGTCTGTTTTCCCCGGTGCACACCCACCATCGTTGGGGAAAACAAACTGCTCAATCAAATAAGAAGTAACCCAACCACTAGCAGGGGGGGGCAACAGGATATCAGCAGGACTTGGCTCAACCCCAGGCCTCTGTGCACAGAAGAGTCCTCTCTGTCCCTAAGTGCCTTCCAGAATGGACATCCCAAGCTCCTGGGGGCAACAGGATACCAACCACTGCACCAGACCTGACCGATCCCAGTGCATTGACACACAGGAAACAGTACCCCTAGGACCCCCAGCATACCTCAAAACATGTACCCCAGCCGGTCCAGCACCTCCTCAACCACACCCAAAGCAGTGCACCTCCCGCACTGCTACTAAAGAAAAGATTACGGCAGCCCTAGCCGGAGCGAGTGGCCGATGCTGGATTCTCCTCCACCCACCGTTGTTAGCGGAGAATCCAGCCCCACATCTTCTAATAAACAATTTTATTAAGACATTTTGGCACAATAAACAACAACAATATAAAACAGTGTGCAAAAAACAATCGTTATAGTGCAAGAAACCCCCCCAGCTCCCCTCCCACAAGCACCAGCCTAACTAACCCCCGAACCTACGTTACCCTAAACCCCCCCCGCTGATGATTAATTTTCCGCGAAGAAGTCGATAAATGGTTGCCACCTCCAGGTGAACCCATACAGTGAACCTCTCAAAGCGAACTTAATCTTCTCCAGATTGAGAAAGCTCGCCATTTCCGACAGCCAGGCCTCCGACTTTGGAGGTTTTGAGTCCCTCCATGCCAGCAGAATTTGTCGCCAGGCTACCAGGGAAGCAAAGGCCAAAACATCAGCCTCTCTCTCCTCCTGGACTCCTGGGTCCTCCGGAACCCCAAAAATAGCCACCTCTGGACTCATCACCACCCCTGTTTTCAGTACCCAGGACATAACATCCGCGAACCCCTGCCAGTACCCCCTGAGTTTTGGGCATGCCCAAAACATGTGGAAATGGTTCGCCGGCCCTCCCGAACATCTGGCGCACCTGTCCTCCAATCCAAAAAATTTACTCATCCGGGCCACTGTCATGTGGGCCCGGTGGACGACCTTAAATTGAATCAGGCTGAGCCTGGCGCACGTTGCGGTCGCGTTTACCTTGCTCAATGCCTCCGCCCATAAGCCCTCTTCGATCTCCCCTCCGAGCTCCTCTTCCCACTTAAGTGTCAGCTCCTCGGTCTGTGACTCCTCTGCTCCCGTAAGTTCTTTATATATATCCGAGACCCTCCCTTCCCCCACTCATCCACTGGACACTACCCTGTCCTGGATCCCCCTGAGTGGCAGGCGTGGGAAGGATGGAATCTGTCTGCGTAGAAAGTCCCGCACCTGCAGGTACCTGAACTCATTCCCTCTCGCCAGCCCATATTTCTCCTCTAATGCCCTCATGCTCGGGAAGCTCCCTTCCAAGAACAAATCCCCCATCCTCTCAATCCCAGCCCTCCGCCATGCTCGAAATCCACCGTCCATATTCCCCGGGGCAAACCGGTGATTGTCGCATATTGGGGACCAAACCGATGCTCCCATTCCCCCCACGTGCCTTCTCCATTGGCCCCAGATCCGCAAAGTCGCCACCACTATAGGGCTGGTGGAGTACCGTGGTGGCGGGAGTGGCAGGGGCGCCGTAACCAGGGCCGCCAAACTGGTCCCCCTGCACGAAGCTGTCTCCAGCCGCCCCCAAACCGACCCCGCACCTACGATCCGCTTCCTTATCGTAGCTATGTTGGCCGCCCAGTAGTAATTACTAAAGTTTGGCAGCGCCAGCCCCCCTTCCTCTCGGTTCCCCTCGAGCATCACCCTCTTCACCCGCGGGGACTTTCCCGCCCACACAAATCCCATAGTCATTTTATTAGCCTTCTTGAAAAAAGACCGCGGAATGAAAATGGTGAGACACTGGAAAACTAACAAGAATCTCGGGAAGATCATCAATTTAACCGTCTGCACTCTCCCCGCTAGTGTCAGGGGGAGCACATCCCACCTCCGGAACTCAGCCCTCATTTGCTCCACCAACCGAGACAAGTTCAACTTGTGCAGACGGCCCCAGTCCCATGCCACCTGCATCCCTAAGTATCTAAAACTGTCCCCCACTAACCTGAACGGCAGCCCTCTCGACCTACTCTCCTAGCCCCTCGCCTGGACTACAAACAACTCACTCTTTGCCATGTTCAGTTTGTACCCTGAGAACCGGCCCAATTCCTTCAGGATTCCCATGATTTCATCCATCCCAGCCACTGGATCCGTGATGTACAAGAGCAGGTCGTCGGCGTACAATGAAACTCTGTGTCCCCCCCCACTCCCCGTACCAGCCCCTTCCGGCCCCTAGAAGCTCTTAGGGCAATTGCCAGTGGCTCTATTGCCAACGCAAACAGCAGTGGGGAGAGGGGACACCCCTGCCTGTCCCACGGTACAGTCTGAAATAGTCAGATGTCGTCCTGTTTGTCCTTACACTCACCTCCGGAGCCTGGTACAACAGCCTGGTCCAGTCGATAAAGCCCTCCCCGAACCCAAAACGTCCCAGCACCTCCCATAGACAGTCCCATTCAACCCGGTCGAAAGCCTTCTCAGCATCCATTGCCACAACTACCTCTACCTCCCTACTCTCCGGGGGCATCGTGATCACATTCAGCACCAGCCCCACATCTTCAATCACTGGTCTGCACTGGCTTACCTATGTGCCCCCATGCACTGGTGGGGTTACTAACACACATCACTATCCCACTGAATATGGAAGGGGATTTGGTAGCTTTCAACAAAGGTTCACTCCTAATCTTTCTCTTAGGGAAGGAATGAGCGAGTGTGTATGTCTGGAGTATTGCATGAATAATAGCTGCATGTGTGTGTCTGTGCCATGTATGTGGCATGTGTGGGTGTGTTTGGCATCGTGTGTGTGGTTATATTTGTATGCATGTGTGGTATATGCAGTGTGTGCATGGTGTGTGTGTTGTGTGGTGTGCATGTGATATGCATGTGGTGTGCATGTGTGGTGTGTATGGTGTGGTGTGCATGTGTATGTAGTGTGAGTGCAGTGTAAGAGTGGTGTATGTGTGTGGTTTGTGTGTGTGCGTGCATAGTGCTTGCATGTGTGTGCAGGTGTGGTGTTTGGATGTGGTTGTATGGTGTTTGTGTGTGTTATGGGCCAGGGTTTAGAGAACCCCAAAGTGTATCATGGAGTTTACCTGACCCACAACTTTTAATAGATTGTGGTATGGGGAGCACACAGCCCACTCTACAGGTGTGGTACAGCAGCAATGGAAAAGTATTTTTTAAGCAAAACAATGTTTATTCTATGAACTCAAGTTGGCCTTTTTAAAACATACAGTGAACATCAAAGCAACCATTATTTCAAATACAACCCCCAAAGAATACAACAAAGTAATCCTTTAAGCTTTCCTTTTAACATCCATAAGGCTTAAAACACCTTTTACCAGAAGCACATCAGGTTAAAGTCACTATTATTATTAGTTTTAAATCACCAGGATCGATTTACAGTCTTTAGATTACAGAGAGAGACTCTAATACACCTTCTGGCTGTGACTGCAGCTATCCAGCTCTGAAAACAAAACTAAATCACACCCTGCAGCAAACAGCCTAAAAGGAAAGTAAAAAGCTGACAGACAGCCCAGCTCCACCCACTCTCTGACATCACTGCAGTAATAAACACCCATTTCTTAAAGGTACTCTCACTACAGCTATTTATATACATACCCATTTATAAACACCCATTTCTTAAACGTACTCTCACACGACACCTCCCCCCCAAGAAAAAAAGATAAACCATCAACTTCAAGATGGTTTCATTTTTCACCTTTTCACCATTCTTTAAGAAATGCACACAGTAAATATACTTTATCGGTTCAAAAAACAACACACGCAAACAGGTATAATAATATAAGTCCATTTTTTGTTCTTTCTCCTCCAACTGAAATCCTTCTCGATTGACAGTCTCTTTGAACAAGAAGGTCTCTGCACGATCCATTTCTCTACGCCTCGGCATTTCTCTTTAAAGTCAGATACTTTAGTTCAATCTGATCGCAGAGTCCCTTGTAATTCTCCAACACAGGAGCATTGGTTATCACAGCTTTCAGGCCATCAAATGTCTGTTGAAAGTCCGCTGTCCACTGAAATGTTTGACGTTCTTCAGCAAGTCCATCAGTGGAGCGATCACACTACAATAATTTTGCACAAATGTTCGATCAAATCCACTCATGCCAAGAAATCGCATTATTTCCCTTCGTCTTGAGCGTATCAAAAACTCCGCAAGGCTTTTCCAAATTCACGTTTGGCTAGGTTGATCACCAAACCTGCCTCCTGAAGTCGATCGAATAACTCCATCAGGTGTTTTAAATGTTCTTTCCATGTCTGGCTGAAAATTACCAGATCGTCGATGTATACCGCACAATTGGGTAATCCTGAAACAACTTTGTTAGTTGACCGTTGAAATGTGGCTGGGGTGTTTTTCATGCCAAATGGCATAACTTTGAATTGGTATATACCATCTGGAGTCACAAAAGTTGTAATCTCCTTCGCCCTTTCGGATAAAGGTACCTGCCAGTAACCTTTAAGTAAATCCAGTTTTGAAATAAAAGCTGATTGTCCCACTTTCTCAATGCAATCCTCCAAACGCGGGATAGGAGAAGAGTCCGTTCTTGTAAATGCATTAAATAGTCCACACACAACCGTTGGGTAGCGTCTGGTTTTGGTACCATCACTATGGGTGAGCTCCATTGGCTGCAACCCACTTCAATTCTGCCATTTTTAAGCATACTCTCAATCTCTTTGTTAACCTGTGCCAATTTTAAAGGGTTAAGTCTGTACGGATGTTGTAGATTGAAACAGGATTTCCCACATCTACATCATGTATAGCCATTTGAGTACTTCCCAATTTATCTCCACAAACTTGCCCATGTGATATCAATAATTCTTTCAGGTCAACTCGTTTTTCCTCTGGAAGGTAACTCAACAATTTATCCCAATTTTAAAGAACATCCTCGTTTTCCAACTTAATCTGAGGTATGTCAAATTCACAGTCATCTGGATTTGGTTCGTCACTTTGAGTTAGAATCATTAAAACCTCCTCCTTTTCCTCTCCTTCCCTTTCAAAGTACCTTTTAAGCATATTCACATGACACACTCGGTGGGTTTTCCTTCAATCTGGTGTTTTTACCACATAATTCACCTCACTTAATTTCCTTTCAATCTGATAAGGTCCATAAAATCTTGCTTTTAAAGGTTCAACTATCACTGGTAACAACACTTAAACTTTATCTCCACTGGCAAAACTACGAACTTTGGATTTCTTGTCCGCTACCCGTTTCATCACACTTTGTGCAACTTTTAAATGTTGTCTAGCCATTTCACCTGCTCTATTTAATTGTTTCCTAAAATTTGACACGTAATCCAATAATGTAATTTCCGATTTCTCACTCACCCATTTTTCCTTCATCAATTTAAGTGGTCCTCTTACCTCATGACCACAAATTAGTTCAAAAGGACTGAATTTGGTTGACTCATTTGGTGCATCCCTAATTGCAAACAGTACAAAGGGAATTCCTTTATCCCAATCCTCTGCATAATGTGACAATAAGCCCTCAACATTGTTTTTCATGTCTGATGCCACCTTTCTAACGCTCCCTGCGATTCTGGATGGTACGCAGTTGATTTAAATTGTTTTATTCCTAAGCTATCCATAACTTCTTTGAAAAACCTTGAGGTAAAATTTGATCCTTGATCAGATTGTATTTCTGTGGGTAGTCCATATCTAGTAAAGAATTTAAGTAACTCCTCCACAATCCTTTTAGCTGTAATATTACGTACTGGAATGGCCTCTGGAAACCTAGTAGACACATCCATTATAGTCAAAAGGTATTGATTCCCACTTTTTGTTTCAGGAAGCGGTCCTATGCAATCAATTAGGACCCTTGTAAAAGGTTCCTCAAATGCTGGAATGGGTATTAAGGGTGCTGGTTTTATCACTGCTTGAGATTTCCTTATCACTTGACACGTGTGACATGATTGACAAAATTTAACTTCATCTTTATGTAGTCCAGGCCAATAAAAATGTTTCTGGATTTTAGCTTGAGTTTTCCTTATTCCCAAATGACCTCCCACTGGTACCTCATGTGCAACTCGCAACACCTCCTTTCTATACCCTACCGGCAATACTACTTGATGAACTTCTGCCTACTTTTCATCCGCCTGCATATATAAAAGTCTCCATTTTCTCATCAAGACATCACTTTTACGGTAATAATACTCTGGTATACACTCAGATTCCTCTTCTGTGTATGCTTTCTGATACATCCATTTTATTTCTATATCTTTCTGTTGTAACTCCGCCAGTTTTCCTGAACTAAAAATATCCGCCTCATCCTCCACCTGTTCTTGTTCTTTTTCAACCATCTGATCAAAAATCATTTCTGATAATTGCACTTCAACTTCATCTTCACTCTTTGATTTCTCCTCTTGTCATAACCTGTGACTTTGCGACCTTGTTACTACACAATCTGGAAAAATCCCAGGATATTCATCCTTCAACACTTCAGTTGACTGATTTTCCACTGACTTATCAACCACCGTAGGCATCTCTCCCACCTGCGATCCAGCTATATCATTACCCAAGATAAACTATATTCCTGGACAAGATAGTTTCTCTATTACTCCTATTACCACTTCACCACTCTTCACTGGACTTTCCAACCTTACCTTATATAATGGAACACTACTCCTCTCACCCTGAATTCCACATATTACCATCTTTTCTGGCAACATTCTTCCCAAACTACATAACTCCTCGTCTCTTACCATTAAAGATTGACTAGCTCCCGTATCTCTTAAAATTGTGACTTATTTACCTGCTCCTCCTGATACACATGAGTAAACTTTACCCACACAAGTAAATTATTTGAAGAGATCTGGCACCTTCTTATCAATCACCTCTTGATCAGGCTGTACAAACTTTTGCACCTCCTTCGCTTCACTTGGGCTTTCCTTTACCACTTTAACAAACCCTACTGTCTTATCCTGTTTTACTACATCAGCCTTCCCAGTGCTTTTCTTCAACCACCAACACTGTGACTTTACATGGCCTAGTTTATTACGTGAAAACATTTGAAACTTTCCATTTCTTTTCCACCCTCCTGGATTTCTTTTTTAATCTGAGGTACACTCTCCTTATTATCTCCCATCAGATCACCTTTACCTTTACCACTTGAGTATCTCTCATGTCCCCAGTTTCTATCCCTCACAGGCTGAAACTGATGTTGGAAACCAAGCTTTGATTTATGAACTAATTCATAATCATCTGCCATTTCTGCTGCTAACCTCACAGTTTTAACCCTCTGCTCTTCCACATGAGCTCTCACTACATCAGGAATTGAATTTTTAAACTCCTTCAAAAATATAATTTCTCTGAGAGCTTCATACGTTTTGTCTATTTTCAAAGCCCTTATCCACCGATCAAAATTACTCTGTTTGATCCTTTCAAACTGCATGTATGTTTGACCAAATTCTTTCCTTAAATTTCTAAACCTTTGTCTGTAGGCTTCAGGCACTAATTCATATGCACCTAAGATGGATTTTTTAACCTCCTCATACGACCCAGAAACCTCCTCTAGTAGTGATGCAAACACTTCACTAGCCCTACCTACCAGCTTTGTTTGAATCAGTAATACCCACATTTCCTGTGGCCATTTCATTTGTTTAGCCACCTTCTCAAATGAAATGAAAAAGGCTTCTACCTCCTTCTCGTCAAACCTTGGCAATGTTTGGACATATTTAAATAGATCAGTGGATGTTGTCTATATGGACTTCAGTAAGGCCTTTGACGAGGTCTACAAAATTATGAGGGGCATAGACAGAGTGGATAGTCAGAGGCTTTTCCCCGGGGTAGAGGGGTCAATTACTAGGGAGCATAGGTTTAAGGTGAGAGGGGCAAGGTTTAGAGTAGATGTACGAGGCAAGTTTTTTACGCAGAGGGTAGTGGGTGCCTGGATCTCGCTACCGGAGGAGGTGGTGGAAGCAGGGACGATAGTGACATTTAAGGGGCATCTTGACAAATACATGAATAGGATGGGAATAGAGGGATACGGACCCAGGAAGTGTAGAAGATTGTAGTTTAGTCGGGCAGCATGGGCGGCACGGGCTTGGAGGGCCGAAGCGCCTGTTCCTGTGCTGTACATTTCTTTGTTCTTTGTTTGTTCTATCCCTACCAAGCCTTCGAATTTGATGCTCTTTCTCACTATCCTCATCACTATCCACCAACTGTACGTTTCCCTTTACGTCTGCCAATTTTAACTGACTGTCATGTTTCATGGCCATTTTCTGAAGTTCAAACTCTCTCTCCTTATCTTTTTCCCTGATCTGTATCTCCCTTTCTCTTTCTTTTTGTTCTGCGAGGGCTATTCTTTCTGTTTTCCTTTCTTCTCTCTCTTTCTCCTCTCTCTCTCTTTCTCTTTCTTTTTCCTCTCTCTCTCTTTTGTATTCAAGCTGCAATAATTCTTTCTCATGTTCCATTTGTTTAATTTGTTCCTGAATTTTTGCCATTTCCAATTAATCAAACTGTATCTCAGGCAACTTTAAATGCTTAGCCACCGCCATAATTACCTCATCTTTTCGCATTTTGTCACGTAATGTTAACAGCAATGTTTTTGCCAAATCTAACTAAAAAGTCTCTGTCCGTAAGGTACTGCATGTGACCGTCTCCACCCCCAAAAGCTTCTGAGCCTCTGAAAGAGCCATTGTCCACAACACACTCCCTACTTGACAGAAACCTTTGGATCCTCACTGTCTTCAGGTGATGTACCGGAGGACTGGAGAATAGCCAATGTTGTTCCTATGTTTAATCCAGGGAACTACAGGCCATTGAGCCTTATGTCAGTGGTAGGGAAATTACTGGAGAGAATTGTTCGAGACAGGATCTGCTCCCATTTGGAAGCAAATGGACGTATTAGCGAGAGGCAGCATGTGAAGGGGAGGTTGTGTCTCACTAATTTGATAGAGTTTTTCAAAGAGTTCACAAAGATGATTGATGCAGGTAGGGCAGTGGATGTTGTCTGTATGGACTTCAGTAAGGCCTTTGACAAGGTCCCTCATGGTAGACTGGTAAAAAAGGTGAAGTCACACGGGATCAGGGGTGAGCTGGCAAGATGGATACAGACCTGGCTAGTTCATAGAAGGCAGAGTGTAGCAATGGAAGGATGCTTTTATAATTGGAGGGCTGTGACTAGTGGTGTTCCGCAGGGATCAGTGCTGGGACCTTTGCTGTTTGTAGTATATATAAATGATTTGAAGGAAAATGTAACTGGTCTGATTAGTAAGTTTGCAGATGACACAGAGGTTGGTGGAATTGCGGATAGCGATGAGGACTGTCAGAGGATACAGCAGGATTTAGATCGTTTGGAAACTTGGGCGGAGAGATGGCAGATGGAGTTTCATCGGGACAAATGTGAGGTAATGCATTTTGGAAGGTCTAATGCAGGTGGGAATATACAGTGAATGTTAAAACCCTCAAGAGTATTGAAAGTCAGAGAAATCTAGGTGTACAGGTCCACAGATCACTGAAAGGGGCAACATAGGTGGTGAAGGTAGTCAAGAAGGCATACGGCATGCTTGCCTTCATTGGCTGGGGCATTGAGTATAAGAATTGGCAAGTCATGTTGCAGCTGGAGAGAACCTTAGTTCGGCCACACTTTGGAGTATCGTGTTCAATTCTGGTCGCCACATACCAGAAGGATGTGGAGGCTTTAGAGAGGGTGCAGATGAGATTAACCAGGATGTTGCCTGGTATGGAGGGCAGTAGCTATGAGGAGTGGTTGAATAAACTTGGTTTGATCTCACTGGAACGACGGAGGTTGAGGGGCGACCTGATAGAGGTCTACAAAATTACGAGGGGCATAGACAGAGTGGATAGTCAGAGGCTTTTTCCCCGGGGTAGAGGGGTCAATTACTAGGGGGCATAGGTTTAAGGTCCGAGGGGCAAAGTTTAGAGGAGATGTACGAGGCAAGTTTTTTTACACAGAGGGTAGTGGGTTCCTGGAACTCGCTGCTGGAGGAGGTGGTGGAAGGAGGGACGATAGTGACATTTAAGGGGTATCTTGACAAATACATGAATAGGATGGGAATAGAGGGATACGGACCCAGGAACTGTGGAAGATTTTAGTTTAGATGGGCAGCATGGTTGGCACGGGCTTGGAGGGCTGAAGGGCCTGTTTCTGTGCTGTAGTTTTCTTTGTTCTTTGAACTTAAACTAAAATACCACACCTGAAAAGCACTCACAATATGCTTACCCCTCACTGTCTTTAAGTTCACAAAGCCAATCCAATAGATAGACTTTTATCCCCGATGAGCCCCCAGTTTGTTATGGGCCAGAGCTGAGAGAACCCCAAAGTGTATCATGGAGTTCACCTGACCCACAACCTTTAATAGATTGTGGTATGGGGAGCACACGGCCCACTCTACAGGTGTGGTACAGCAGAAATGGAAAAGTATTTTTTAAGCAAAACAATGTTTGTTCTATGAACTCAAGTTAACCGTTTTAAAACATCTTAGCAACCATTAATTCAAATACAACCCCCAAATAATACAACACTAC
The DNA here is from genome assembly GCF_047496885.1 of Scyliorhinus torazame. Taxonomy (NCBI): domain Eukaryota; kingdom Metazoa; phylum Chordata; class Chondrichthyes; order Carcharhiniformes; family Scyliorhinidae; genus Scyliorhinus; species Scyliorhinus torazame. The sequence goes on from NC_092708.1 coordinate 274,817,632, forward strand.
GTAATCCTTTAAGCTTTCCGTTTAACATCCATAAGACTTAAAACACCTTTACCAGAAGCACATCAGGTTAAAGTCACTATTACATAGAACATAGAACGATACAGTGCAGTACAGGCCCTTCGGCCCACGATGTTGCACCGACATGGGAAGTCAAAAAAACAAAAGCCATCTAACCTACACTATGCCATTATCATCCATATGCTTATCCAATAAACTTTTAAATGCCCTCAATGTTGGCGAGTTCACACCTGTTGCAGGTAGGGCATTCCACGGCCTCACCACTCTGCGTAAAGAACCTACCTCTGACCTCTGTCCTATATCTATTACCGCTCAGTTTAAGGCTATGTCCCCTCATGCTAGCCATTTCCATCCGCGGGAGAAGGCTCTCACTGTCCACCCTATCTAACCCCCTGATCATTTTGTATGCCTCTATTAAGTCTCCTCTTAACCTTCTTCTCTCTAACGAAAACAACCTCAAGTCCATCAGCCTTTCCTCATAAGATTTTCCCTCCATACCAGGCAACATCCTGGTAAATCTCCTCTGCACCCGTTCCAAAGCTTCCACGTCCTTCCTATAATGAGGTGACCAGAACTGTACGCAATACTCCAAATGCGGCCGTACCAGAGTTTTGTACAGCTGCAACATGACCTCATGACTCCGGAACTCAATCCATCTACCAATAAAGGCCAACACTCCATAGGCCTTCTTCACAACCCTATCAACCTGGGTGGCAACTTTCAGGGATCTATGTACTTGGACACCGAGATCCCTCTGCTCATCCACACTTCCAAGAATTTTACCATTAGCCAAATATTCTGCATTCCTGTTATTCCTTCCAAAGTGAATCACCTCACACTTCTCTACATTAAACTCCATTTGCCACCTCTCAGCCCAGCTCTGCAGCTTATCTATGTCCCTCTGTAACCTGCAACATCCTTCCGCACTGCCTCCTTCTTCCTCTTAACAAGAGATTCCACTTCTTTGGTAAACCACGGTTCCCTCGCTCGACGCCTTCCTCCCTGCCTGACCGGTACGTACTTATCAAGAACATGCAGTAGCTGTTCCTTGAACAAGCTCCACATATCCAGTGTGCCCAACACTTGCAGCCTACTTCTCCAACCTACCCCCCCCCCCCCCCAAGTCATGTCTAATGGCATCATAATTGCCCTTCCCCCAGCTATAACTCTTGTCCTGCGGGGTATACTTATCCCTTTCCATCACTAACGTAAACGTCACCGAATTGTGGTCACTGTCCCCAAAGTGCTCACCTACCTCCAAATCTAACACCTGGCCTGGTTCATTACCCAAAACCAAATCCAATGTGGCCTCGCCTCTTGTTGGCCTGTCAACATATTGTGTCAGGAAATCCTCCTGCACACATTGTACAAAAAACGACCCATCTAATGTACTCGAACTATATCTTTTCCAGTCAATATTTGGAAAGTTAAAGTCTCCCATAATAACTACCCTGTTACGTTCGCTCTTATCCAGAATCATCTTCGCCATCCTTTCCTCTACATCCCTAGAACTATTTGGAGGCCTATAGAAAACTCCCAACAGGGTGACCTCTCCTTTCCTGTTTCATCTAGCATCCTCTCCGCCACCGTAATACTGTTCTTGACTAGCAGCGCCACACCTCCCCCTCTTTTGCCTCCTTCTCTGAGCTTATTAAAACACCTAAACCCCGGAACCTGCAACAACCATTCCTGTCCCTGCTTATTCATGTCTCCGAAATGGCCACAACATCGAAGTCCCAGGTACCATCCCATGCTGCCAGTTCCCCTACCTTATTTTGTATACTCCTGGCATTGAAGTAGACACACTTCAAACCACCTACCTGAACTACCTGCGAAGTCAAATCTGTGCTCCTGACCTTTATACTCTCATTCTCTCGTACTCTAAAACTACAATCCAGGTTCCCATGCCCCTGCTGCATTAGTTTAAACCCTCCCAAAGAGCACTAACAAATCTTTCCCCCAGGATATTTGTGCATCTCAGGTTCAGATGTAGACCATCCTGTCTGTAGAGGTCCCACCTTCCCCAGAAAGAGCCCCAGTTATCCAGAAATCTGAATTCCTCCATCCACCATCCCTGTAGCCACGTGTTTAATTGCTCTCTCTCCCTATTCCTCTCATTATCACGTGGCACGGGCAACAACCCAGAGATAACAACTCTGTTTGTTCTCGTTCTGAGCTTCCATCCTAGCTCCCTGAAAGCCTGCCTGACATCCTTGTCCCCTTTCCTACCTATGTCGTTAGTGCCAATGTGGACCACGACTTAGGGCTGCTCCCCCTCCCCCTTAAGGACCCGGAAAACACGATCCTAGACATCACGTACCCTTGCACCTGGGAGGCAACATACCAAACGTGTGTCTCTCTCGCTCCCACAATATCTCCTATCTGTGCCCCTGACTATCGAGTCCCCAATTACTAATGCTCTGCTCCTCTCCCCCCTTCCCTTCTGAGCAACAGGGACAGACTCCGTGCCAGAGGCCCGTACCCCATGGCTTACCCCTGGTAAGTCCCCCCCCCCCCACAAGTATCCAAAGCGGTATACTTGTTACTCAGGGGAACGACCGCAGGGGGTCCCTGCACTGATTGCGTCTTCCCAGTCCCTCTTACAGTTACCCATCTATCTCCAATCTTTGGTGTAACTAATTCCCTGAAGCTGCTATCTATGACCCCCTCTGCCTCCCGAATGATCCGAAGTTCATCCAACTCCAGCTCCAGTTCCCTAACTCGGTCTTAGAGGAGCTGGAGATGGCTTCACTTCCTGCAGGTAAAATCAGCAGGGACACTAACGGCATCCCTCACCTCAAACATCCTGCAGGAGGAACATTGCACTCCCTTCCCTGCCATCCCTCTAACTTCCAACCAAGATCTGATTCATAAATAAAAAATTTTTTAAATAATAATGTAAATATGGCACTTACCTCACACCAATGGCTCTTATTATTAGGTTAGAGGAGGAGGGCGGGTGGGAGACACTACACGTGTAGTGTCTTGGGTTTCCTCTCCACCAGAATTTATTGGTGGGGGTGGGGGGGGGGACCTTCCCAGAAGTCTGCTGGGCAAACTTCCAGTTCCGGGTCGAACTTCCAGTTCCCGCCTTATATTAAAAAAAACACAGAAAAGAAGAACAGAAACGGGACCAGGTAAGTGTTTTTAAAGCCAATACTCACCTCCCGACAGGCCCCTGCACGCCGCTCCCGCTGAAATTCTTTATTATTAGTTTTAAATCACCAGGATAGATTTACAGTCTTTTGATTAGAGAGAGAGACTCACACACCTTCTGGCTGTGACTGCAGCTATCCAGCTCTGAAAACGAAACTAAAACACACCCTGCAACAAACAGCCTAAAACAAAAGTAAAAAGCTGACAGACAACCCAACTCCACCAACTCTCTGATATCACTGCAGTAATAAACACCCATTTCTTAAAGGTACTCTCACTACAGATATTTATATACATACCCATTTATACTTAAACACTTCTACCACCAGAGACATGAGGGAGGAGCTGGCCAGAGTTGATTCGAAAAGGAGCCTAGCAGGGAAGACAGTGGAGCAGCAATACAGCAATGGCAGGAGTTTTTGGGGGTTATCAGGGAGGCACAACAGAAATTCATCCCAAGGAGGAGGAAACATGCAACACCCATTTCTTAAAGGTACTCTCACATGACATGTGTGTGTGGTTGCATGCATGGCAATTGCGTGTGTGTGGTCTGATTGTGGTGTGAGTGTGTATGTGTGCCTGGTGTTGGTGTCTGTGTGTGTGCATGGTGATTGAATGTGTGTGCGGTGTGGTGTGTGCATAGTGTATGCGCATGTGACAGTCACTTTTTCTATAAATATCGCTCATTGTCTCCAAGTGGTTTGACATGTAAAGGTGTCATAGGCAGAGCCCCCCTCCCGAGCTGGTTGCAGACTGTAGCTGATGTGGGGGGATGAAGGAGCTCCTTGAGGCCTCTGCTCCTTTACTCTTCCTCAGCCAATGAGTGAACTCACCTTGCAGACACCGTCTATGCAGATATTGCGGCTTCCAGGTTCACACAGTGTCCCATCCTTAACTGCTTCTTTATGGCGATAATAAAAGTTTTCACCTTGGGGAATGCAGTTCAGCTCACACTTATTTGAAGCTGTGGGAAAATGGAGATTTGCTGTTACCATCTAATTACTTCACTCGCTCCATAAAGGCCATTTGGCACTAGCAGCCCCCTCTATTCACCGTTCTGCAACCCAACCCACCCCATCAGAGAGTCCAGCTAGTCCATTTAACCTTCTGCAAGGCAAGGATATAAATTATTGTTGGTTTTCTGAGAATGTAACAATACGGAAAAGGGCCATTTGGTCTATCGTGTCTATGCTGCCTCGAAGGGAGAGCTATACAATTATTTCCACTCACCTGCTCCCACTCCCTGCTTTTCCCATTAAATATTTATCTAAGTTATAATTGAATCTGATTCCACCACCCTTTCAGGCAGTGCATTCCAGATTGCTGTTTAAAAATCATTGTCCTTATCTCCCTCTCTAGTCATTTTGCCAATTATCCTAAATCTGTGTCCCTAGGAAACCGATGCCCCTGCCAATGGAAACAGTTTTCATAATTTTGAACACCTCCATTAAATCTCTCCATACCACAGGAGAAAGGAAATGCAATCCTGTCTGAAACATTCGTTGGGAAGGAAATGTATCAAGTAGAGATGATGAAACGGCCAGTGTTCATCTGAAGGCAGAACAAAAACGTGCATTTAGTGTTTTTCACAAATTCAGGACATTTCACAGTGCTTCACAGGCAGCACAGTGGTTAGCACTGCTGCATCACAGTGCCAGGGACCCAGGTGTCTGTGTGGGTTTCCTCCAGGTCCTTGGGCTTCCTCCCAGAGTCCAAAGATGTGCAGGTTACGTGGATTGGCCATGATCAGTGTGCAGGGTTATGGGGATAGGGTGGGGGATTGGGCCTAGGTGAAGTGTTCTTTCGGAAAGTCGGTGCGGACTTGATGGGCCGAATGACCTCCTTCTGCACTCTAGGGATTCCAGGATTTACAACCCGTGAAGTATTTTTTTGAAGCGTAGCCGTTGTTATAAAGTAGGAAGCCAATTTGAGCACAGCAAGATCCCCCAAACAGCACTATGATGATGATCGACTAATCCCTTTCACTAGGGTTGATAGGGGTATAATATATTGGCCAGGACAGCAGGGAGAATCCCCTGCTCTTTGAATAATGCCACGGGGTCTTTTATACCAGCTGGAAGAGACAACAAGGCATCAGTTTAAACTTGCATGCAAGAAAACACATCATTGTGAGTTGACCAGTTTTGTCTCCAACATTATACTTGTCTGAACAAGGATATCAACAATAAACTGGAGACATGATGAAGTGTCTCGGAAAGTCTGCTGGTTCGGGGTGGGTTGAGGAATAGCTGCAGCCGAGGCTATGCCTTAAGAAGCAACTTAACACAAATGTTCTGAATATATTTCTTGAGACCTGTTTACCTCCATAATAAGGCAGCCATTTATATCTCTTCCCCTGAAAATCAGTTCCATCAAACGCAGAACACTGCTCTTCTCTGAAATCTCTCGAACCTTCGGGACAGTCCTGTTGAAAGACCAAACCAGCACAGTTCACTAATGTTATATGGTGAGGAATTAATTCCACTGGAGGCCAATCAGAGGAAAGTTAGTGTGAGGGAGATGGAAAATGTCCCACTGGCAGCGAGTCATGCACTGACATGTCAGAGAAAACTCTCACTACTTCCCATTTCTCCCTACTCCCCAGAGGCTGAGAATTCTGCAGAGAGTAACTCACCTCCTGTCCACCATCTACAATTCACAATTCCACTTGCCTAGATGAGTGCAGCTCCAACAACACTGACAAAGCTTGACCATCCAGGATAAAGCAGCCTATTGGATTGGCACCCCATCCACAAACATTCACTCCCTGCACCACCAACACACAATGGCACCAGTGCATACTATTTACAAGATGCACTGCAGGAACTCACAAAGGCTCCTTCGGCAGCACCTTCCAAACCCCCAACCTCTATCATCTAGGAGGACAAGAGCCAGCAGATGCATGGGAACACCACCACCTGCAGATTCCCCTTCCAAGCAACACACCAGCCTGACTTGGAAATATATTGCCGATCCTTCACTGCCAATGGGTCAAAATTCTGGAACTCCCTTTCTAACAGCACAGTGGGTGTACCTACACCTCATGGACTGCAGTGGTTCAAGAAAGCGGCTCACCACCCCCTTGTCAGGCACATTTAGGGTGGGAAATAAATGGTGGTCCATCTAGCAACGCCCACATCTTACGAAGGAATCAAAAAAACACAGGTAGATTAGACGATGATTTAGCTCCTGGTTTTGATTTGGTCAGGGAGATTCACTTTGTGCCTAAATTCAATGAGGTAGCAGTTGAAAGGTATTTTGCCTCATTCAGTGAAATTGCCACAAGGGACATGGATCATTCTTTACAAAGTGTTGTAGCAGGAACGGCACTGGATGTCTATTCAAGCCTTTCGGAAGAACAATCTGCAAATTATGATACTGTTAAAACTGTGGCACTTAGTGCATATAGAACATTACAGTGCAGTACAGGCCCTTCGGCCCTCGATATTGCGCCGACCTGTGAAACCACTCTAAAATGGTTTCGTTATTGCAAAAGGCCAACCCGGTTTCGTGTACACCACCCCATTATCTATCACCCGGTTACGAGATGCCCGCGAGAAGATAGAGATTTTCCACCGGACCCACATCACTTTTCGAGTTATAAGAGCTGATCCCAGAAACTATACATTTTTAAAAGTCTGAGGAAATCTTAGTGAAAGACAGAATCAAACATTTGTACAATTTGTTAGGGAAAAATAAATGATTTTTGACCATTGGTATTGTTCAATGAAAATTGAACAGAGTTTGAAAGTGTGAGGGAGACGCTATTAATGAAGGAATTTAAAAATAGCATTCCAGCAGGAATTGGAATACACCAGAGGACTGTAAAGTTTCTAATGTAAAGGAAGTCATTGTTTTGGCTGGTAGCTATGATTCATCAAGCAGAAACCTTGGTGGCAGTAAACATTGCTTATAAACCCACGCGGCGACTGGAAAGATTGAGCAACTGGTAATGAGCGTGGAGGAGATAACAAAATTGAAGAGGCAAGGTGGCCAAGAGGTATTGCAGAAGATAGAAAGAGTGTTCCCATTGTCATCAATTTGGACATATAAAAGCAGATTGTTGGAAACTGAAATCAAAATTTCAGTAAGGCTAGTCATTTTTCCTCCAGAGAATATTGCATCAAAGTGTGAAGCTTATGAGAAACCAAGGGCAGGATTCTCCGTCTCGCCAACCCAATTTTCTGGCGGGGTGCATCCCCACTGCCAGCGGGATTCTCCGTTCCCGCTGCCGGCCAATTGGGGTTTCCCATTGTGGTCACGCCCACGCCATTGGGAAACACAGGTGTGAGTGCGCTGCCAACGAAGCAGAGATCCCAACGAAGCAGAGATCCCACCAACAGAGAATCTTGCAGCAATACTATCTAACATATTTACCGTAGGGGACCATGAGGGAAATTGGGACGTGAGGGATTATGAAGGTTTTATTCTTGAAGGGGAGATCAGTCCATTTTTGTCTAAGGAGGGGTTAGAGAGACACCGGTTCAGTGCAGAGCTTGATGTTAGTAAATGATTTAGGCTTTTCTTCAAAAAGCTCACTGAATAAAAATGCATTAATCCAGGGTACTGATGGGAGACGCCTGCCCATCCCATTGTGTAGAGTGAATTTAAACTGCACTTTAGTGAAGGGATCTGTTACTGTTGGTTTGTGTTTAAACTGCCAACTAATCATGTGGATTTTATATTGGGGAATGATATTGCGTGGGTTATGTTTTTGCCAACTCCTGGACAGTATCAGCAGAAGTGCCTAATGAGTCTCAAATTAGAGAGGGTTAATGACACCTGGCATTAAATTAAAAGTACCTGACAGTGTTGAGGCACAAAATGCAGCAGCAGAAATGCAGGGAAAATGGACAAATTAAAAAGGTCATTACAAAATCCCAAAGCGATTGGGATGTTATTCGCAACAGGCGTGAAATACTCAAGTGTTGGAGCATAAAATGAAGGTCCAAAACGAAGAAGTTATCAACATTGCTCAAAAAGAACCCTCTGTGTTTGTCTGTCTTGTGTGTGTATGTGCGTGTGTACGGGGTGGGGGTGAGTTAAAGAGGGGAGGGGTTAAGAATTAGATAATAGTTAACCAGTTGTATTTGCTGCCTATTCACTCAAAGGTATTGTTATTAATAAAATTAATTGAGTTTAAATTTACAAACCTGGTGACTATAGCCATTGGGAAGCCAAAGCCCAAAGACTTTGGGTATTTTCTAAGAATTAATTATTAAATTCAATTGTGTTGTGATTCCAGGTCAAGTGGGGCTGGAATTGATCGCGGCCTAGCCCAGGGTGGCATAACAGAAGGTAATAGGAATGTATAATTCCATGATTCATATGTTTTAGAATATAACTTTTAGTTTGGGGACGGATGTTTCTAATGGAAGATAAATGAAGATTCCTGGTTTGTGTAGCTTGTAAACAAACCTAGAATAATGGCAATCTGAAGGGTGGTACATGTTTATTTAATGGGGCAGAGTTGGGAGTGGGAAAAATACTCAACAATGGGTGACTCCTTTCTGAGTTTCGTAGTGTTGACGAGATGTCTACAGATGTCTCAGTCAGGGGTTTAAATTATTCATATGATTTCCCATAACAAAGGGAAGGTTTGGGAATTGGAGCTAATTAGTTTAAATTTCTATCTCAGACATCCTGGGTAAGCTACGTGGCCGTGGTGTTAGATTACAGAAAGATATTTATTCTCTTTTCATCTTTTTTTTCCAATTAAGGGGCAATTTCGCATGGCCAATCCACCTACCGCTGCACATCTTTGGGTTATGGGGGTGAGAACCACGTAAACACGGGGCAAACATGCAAACTCCACACCAGTGACCGGGATCGAACCTGGGTCCTTGATGTCGTGAGGCAGCAGTGCTAACCACTGCGCCACAATGTTGCCCTTATTTCTTCTTTTTTGCTATAGAGCTGTGGTAATTTCTCACAGAGGCGATCAGATGAAGTCTGGGAGCAACGTTCAGGCAAACAAAGAGATAATCTATCAGGATCTGTAGATCAGGAGTCAAGGTGCTTCCTGGATCAAAGTCACTACAGCAAGAAAGCACAGATGCCCATGCTTGAGCTGAGGTGTCCACATGGTGAAGGGGAGTTAGAGGTTGTTGAGTCAGATGATTGTGGAAGAATTCAAAGAAACAAATTATGTGCGCAGATAGATGTAAAGAGATATGATATAGTTGGGATTACGGAGACATGGCTCCAAGATGACCAAGGATGGGAACTAAACACTGAGGGCTATTCAGTTTTTAGGAAGGGCAGACAGAAAGGAAAATGTGGTGGAGTTGCATTGTTGGTTAAAGAAGATATTGATACAATATCGAGGAAAATATTGGCACAGGCGATGCGGAATCTGTATGAGTTAAGAAATAACAAGGGGCAAAAATCATCCGTAGGGGTGGTATACAGACTACCAAACTGCAGTAGTAATGTTGGGACTAGCATTAGACAGGGAATCAGAGATGCATGTGATAAAGGAACATCTGTGATTATGGGTGACTTTAATCTGCATTTAGATTGGGTGACTCAAATTAGTCACAGTCCAATAGAGGAGGAATTTCTGGAGTGCATACGGGATGGTTTTCTGGACCAATATGTTGAGGAGCCAAAAAGGAAAGAGGCCATCTTGGACTGGGTGTTGTGGAATGAGAATGGATTAGTTGGCAATCTAGTTGTGAGAGAACCTTTGGGGATGAGTGACCATAATATGACAGAATTCCTTATCAAGATGGATAGTGAGGTAGTTGATTCTGATACCAGGGTCCTGAATTTCAATAAAGATAACTATGATGATATGAGGCATGAGTTGGCTATGACGGACTGGGAAACATTACTGAAAGGAAGGACAGTGGATGGGCAATGGCAGGTATTCAAGGAACGAATAGGTGAACTCCAAAAGTTGTTTATTTCTATTTGGTGCAAGCGTAGAAAGGGAACTGTTACCAAACCATGGTTCACAAGGAAAATTAGAGATAGTATTAGATTCAAAGAATTTGTAAGAAAAAGCATTAGACCTGAGGATTCACAATAGTTTAAATTCAGTAAAGGGGGACCAAGGGATTGATTAAAATGGGGAAAATACAGTATGAAAGTAAGCTAGAGGGGAACATAACAATCGACTGTAAAAGTTTCTATAGGTATGAAAAGAGAAAAAAATTGATAAAAACGAACGTAGGCCCCTTACAGTCAGAAACGGGGGAATTCATAAAGGGGAATAAAGAAATGGCTGAGGAACGAAATTTGTGCTTTGCTTCGGTCTTCACAAAGGAAGACATGAATAATGTACTGGAAGTTCTGAGTAGCTCAAGTTTTAATGAGGAGCTGAAGGAAATTAGTATTAATAGAGAAATGGTTTTGGGGAAATTAATGGAATTGAAGGCAGACAGATCTCCAGGTCTGAAAATCCTCATCCCAGAATACTAAGGATGTGGCCCTGGAAAAGGTAGATCCATTGGTGGTCATTTTCCAAAATATTTTGGACTCTAGAATGGTCGCTACAGATTGGAGGGTAGCGAATGTAACCCCGCTATTCAAAAAGGGAGGTAGCAGTGCGAATGGGTTCCATTACTTGCAGGTGAGGAACTTTGGGCAGAGGGAGATATCGATCTTTCCACACCTGCCGCCCCAGCGTTTACAGGATAAAGTAGTGTCGAAAATGGGTGTGGGGAAGGGGAAGGTATCAGAAATCTATAAAGAGCTGGTGGACTGGGAGGGAGCCCCGTTAGGGGAGGTTAAGCGGAAGTGGGAGGAAGAGCTGGGTTGGGAGTTGGAGGCTGGATTATGGGAGGACGCCCTGAGGCGAGTCAATGCGTCTGAATTCCAGCAACGGTGGTGTGCTGAGCAGACATATATCAGGTGGCTCCCCTCAAAGCCCGGGAGGAAAAACAAAACTGGGAAAAAATTGAATTAGTTGAATTTTGCCCAAATTTCAAGGGTAGAGGGAAAAAAAATCCCTCAACAGCCAAGAAAAGATGCCAGCAAACAGGAGCTTGAGAGCACGAAGATATGGCAGAAGTGACTGAAAGAGCCACAACCAGCAGGCAGATGAGATAGCAGACACACGAGGCAAAGGGGCCTACAGGAGAGAAGACGACCAGTGACCCGAGCATCAGCCTTCCCCCCACCACCTGGAGACGATGGACAAGCTTCCTGATGAAGGAGCTGACCGCCATGAAGGAGGCGATAAGGATAGAAATCCAGGTGACGGTCAAGGTGGCGGTGGCAAAGGCAATGGCCACCATGCAGAAGGCTGGAGAAGAAAGTGGCAACTCTGGAAAAAGCCTCGAAGGACCAGAGCGACAGAATTGTCGGCCTGGAGGTAGAAGTAAAGCTGTTGGTGGCGGTCCAGGAGAACTTAAGGGGGAAAGTCGAGGACCAGGAGAATAGGTCCCAACAACAAAACATCAGGATCGTAGACCTGCCAGAAGGCATTGAGGGCAGAGACCCAACGGACTACATCGCCCTAATGCTGGGCGACTGAGTCGGGAAAGACAGCTTCCCCAAACCCCCTGAGCTGGACAGAGCGCACAGGTTGCTCAGAACGAAACCTAAGGCGGGGAAGCAGCCGAGGACGATTATCGCATAGCTCCACCGATATCAGGAACATGAAAGAATCCTGCGGTGGGCACGCCAGACAAGAGCAAGCACCTGGCAAGGACATAGAATCAGAATTTATCAGGAAATTGGGGCATAACTAGCAAAACACAGTGCTGCGTTTAACCAGGCAAAGTCGGCCCTGTATAAGAATGGGGTACGTTTCGGTATGCTGTTCCCGGCCAGGCTCTGGGTCACATACCAGAAAAGGAATATTACTTCAACTCCCCGGAGGAAGCGAATGAGTTCATCATAGCCAATGGCAATGACAAGGGACAGGTACGGCAGCAATGAGAGGTGTGTGTGGAAAGACTGAAAGAGTAAAAGACTCATCGTACTGTCATGTGAGAGTACCTTTAAGAAATGGATGTGTAAGCAATGTACCTTTAAGAAAACAGTGATGTCAGAGAGTGGGTGGAGCTCAGCTCAGTTCAGCCATTTTGAAGTTTCAGTTAAAAAAAGTGCCTGGCTGGTTTTGCTGAGAGCAGCTTCAACGTGCCTGGCTATTTTGCTGTGAGCTGATTAAAAGGAGAAAGCCAGTTTGAGACAGCAGCTTGAGAAGTTCTGGTTTGCTGTGAGTTGCTTGAAGGGAGAAAGCCAGTTTGAAAAAGCAGCTTGGGTGTGTCTGTGTGTTTCCAGATAGCTGCAGGAAGAAAGCAAGGTGTTGGAGCTGAAGTCAACCAAGCATATACATCTCTGCCATAAAACAGAAAATATATATTAACTGTGACTGGTGTGTTACTGTTTCGAAGGTTTGAAGCCTTTTGAATGTTTGAAGGAACATTTTAAGGAATTATTTACTGTTGCAATATTTTCTGAGTTATCTTTGAAGTAAGGGGTGTTAAGAGATCCAATGTTTATTTAAGATGTTAAGTTGAGTTCATGGAATAAACATTGTTTTGTGTTTAAAAACCCACGTGTCCATAATTGTAATCCCACACCTAGGGGACAAGCCGTATGCTAGGAAAAGCAACAAATACATTAAAGGGAGAGGTTGGTTGAACTCCATGATACATTTTGGGGTTCTGAAAAAAGCCTCGCCCATAACAGTACAGTGAGCATGTTTGCGTGGGACTGCACTGCTTCGTTCCGACCATAAAGGAATGACTGGGTCATAGAAAGAAGCGGGGACTGGGGAAGGCAGGTGAGGCTTTAAACTGGGAAAACGGGCAGTCAACAAGTATAAGGGAGGGGCTAGATCAGCCCCGGGAAGGGGGCCACCACACTACCACACTAACAGAAATAACTAGCACAGAAAGACAGAAAGCAAGGGAAACTGCGACGCACCTCCCGGCAGTGCGGGAGCACCTGGTCGGTTGGGGGGGGGGAGAGAGACAAAGGGATGGGGAAGGGGAAAACACAGCAGGAGATAGGGTAAGGACGATACAGGGAATATCCCTGGGTGGGAAAGGACACAAAAGGAACAAAGCAGGGAAAATGATTAGGGCTTCATACGGGCTTCAGCGAGTGAGGAAAGGGCTGATGAAACAAGATGGCAACACAAGCAGCCACTTGGCAGGGTCCCTGGACAAAGGGATACCCCAGAGTACAGGGGCGCATCCACTTGGCATACACTATGTTAGTGCCTATGTTGGATGCCTCCTGGGCAAAGGGGGGCCCCGGAGCGCTGGGGCCCGCCTCATGGTGAGAAAGGTGACCATGGCCATTTTGGACGACCCCCTAACAAAGGGAAACGTCCAACAGGTAAGTATGGTTGAAAAAGCCCCCACCAGAATTATCACCTGGAATGTCAGGGGACTTAACGGCCCGATGAAAAGATCCAGAGTCTTCGCCCACCTAAGGAGCCTGAAAGCCAACATCGTCTTCCCGCAGGAAACAGACTTGAGGGAGAAAGACCGACTGCGGGTAAGAAAGGGCTGGGTGGGACAGACGTACCACTCACGTTATGGGATGAGGGCTAGGGGACTAGCCGTATTGATTAGTAAGAGGACTAGGTTCACGGTGACAAGGACAGTAACGGACCCAGGGGGACGGACGTCATGGTCAGCGGTGTCCGAGATGGGGCACCGGTAGGTCTGGTAAATGTGAACGCACCCAACTGGGACAACACAGACTTTATAAAACAGACCATGGTGGAAATCCCCAACATTGACACACACCGACTGATCATAGCGCGGCGACTTCAACTGCGTACAGGACCCGCTGACAGACCGATCAAACCTCAGATCGGGGAAAAGGACAGGTATGGCTAAGGAACTGGGGGCATTCATGGAACAGATGGAGGTGGAGGACCCATGGCGATTTCTACACCCGATGAGAGGGAATTTTTGTTCTTCTCAGCAGTGCACAAACCATACTCGAGAATAGTCATCTTTACAGTGGGGAAAGCGGTGCTTCCAGGAATAGTAAGAGCGGAATATTCCACAATAGTTACCTCCGACCACGTTCTACATTACATGGATGTGAGGTTGGAGACGGGCCGTGCCCAGCACCCCACGTGGAGGTTGGACACAGACCTGCTGGCCGACAAGGTCTTCTGCCAAAAATATCACAAGCCATAGGCAAGTATTTTACAAATTTTCTGGGAGGCACTGAAGGTGGTGACTAGGGGAGAGATTAGCCTACAAGGCACAAAGAGAAAAGGAAGAGAGGGCAGCCAGGTAACAACTGATCAACTCCATTGTGGAGGTCGACAGAAAACACTCTGAGGCCCCGACCGTAGAGCTTCTGGCGGAGAGGAAAAAGCTGTAAATGGACTTTAACCTGCTATCCACCAGGTTACAAGAATTGGTCAGAGGCTGGGATTCCTGCAGTGAGTAAATCACCTCCTGACTCCCCAAAGCTTGTCCACCATCTACAAAGCACAAGTCAGGAATGTGATCCAGTTGCCTGGATGAGTGCAGCTCCAGCAACACTCAAGAAACTCAACAAAGCAGCCTGTCTGAGCAGCACCCCTCCACCAACTTGAACATTCATTCCCTCCACCACTAACAGGGAGGAGCAGCAGTCTGATGTACTGCGTACAAGTTCACTGCTGCAACTCACCTCGGCGCCGCCGTAGCACAGTGGTCAGCACTGTTGCTTCGCAGCTCCAGGGTCCCAGGTTCGATTCCCGGCTTGGGTCACTGTCTGTGCGGAGTCTGAATATTCTCTCGTGTCTGCGTGGGTTTCCTCCGGGTGCTCCGGTTTCCTCCCACAGTCCAAAGATGTGCAGGTTAGGTGTATTGACCATGATAAATTGCCCTTAGTGTCCAAAAAGGTTAGGTGGGATTACTGGGTTATGGGGATAGGGAAGAGGCATGGGCTTAGGTAGGGTGCTCTTTTCAAGGGCTGGTGCAGAGTCGATGGGCCGAAAGGCCTCCTTCTGCACTGTAAATTCTATGATGAAAGCAGTGCACTTACTCCACCAGGCACGGGGGGGCCTTCTACGAACACGGGGAAAAGGCTGGCAGCCTCCTGGTTCACCAGTTGAGAAAGCAGGCAGCCATGAGGGAGATAGCGCAAGTGAAGGATAGCAGAGGCAGACTGGTAATCGAGCAAAAAGAGGTCAGCCAAGTGTTTGAGGCCTTCTGTACACCTCTGAGCCCCCGACAGCGATGCGGAGATGAAACAGTTCCTCGATGGACTGAACATGCCAATCTTGGGGGCCGACAGGCGGGGGGAGCTGGGAGCACCAATAGGACAGGGAGAGATCATGTACAGCATTAGCTCCATGCATGCGGGGAAGGCGCCGGGACCTGATGGGTTCTAGAAAGAATTTGCGCCGGCCCTGGCCCCACACCTACGAGGCATGTTCGCAGATTTGCTAACGAGGGGCACCCTGCCTCCTATGCTAACAAAGGCATCGATATCGCTGATACCCAAAAAAGACAAGGACCCGACAGAATATGTATCATATAGAACCATTTCGCTGCTTAATGTAGACGTGAAGATACTCGTGAAAGTCCTGGCCAAGACACCGGAGAACTGCGTACCAGAGCTGGTCGCAGAGGACCAGACAAGCTTTGTCAAGGATAGGCAGCTAATTGCGAACATCAGGCAACTGCTAAATGTAATAATGACCCCTTCCGGGGAGAGAACGCCAGAGATGATCATCTCCATGGACGCAGAAAAGGCCTTCGACAGAGTCGAATGGAACATAGAACATACAGTGCAGAAGGAGGCCATTCGGCCCATCGAGTCTGCACCAACCCACTTAAGCCCTCACTTCCACCCTATCCCCGTAACCCAATAACCCCTCCCAACCTTTTTGGCCACTAAGGGCAATATATCATGGCCAATCCACCTAACCTGCACGGCTTTGGACTGTGGGTGGAAATCGGAGCACCCGGAGGAAACCCACGCAGACACGGGGAGAACGTGCAGACTCCGCACAGACAGTGACCCAGCGGGGAATCAAACCTGGGACTCTGGTGCTGTGAAGCCACAGTGCTCGCCAGATCTTCATATGGGGAAGAGGACTGACAGGCTTTTGCATCCCTGATCGCACACCAGAGAATCCTGCTCGGCTGGCGAGCAGCAGCACCACTCACAGCTATGGACTGGCTGGCAGACCTGGTGGAATCTCTCTACCAGGAGAAAATCAAGTACACCTTCCGAGGGCCGGATGAGGGCTTTCACAAAGCATGGGGGGCTATTCATCAGTCTGTTCCAAGGCCTGTTTGAGGCCAATAGTGACTAGGAAGAGAGGGGGTACGGAGGGGCTGGGGGGGGGAGATGAGAGGGAGGAAGACAAAGGAAGGCGCATGCAAGTGAAGGGGGTAGGGGGGAAGGGAAGGGAATCCAAGGGAAGCACAAAATGAAACAACACGGGGAGGAGGGGAAGGGCCAAGCAGGCATCCACCCCAACAATAAAAACACTAAGAGGGGAATTTAACCACCAACAAGGGAAGGGGGGAGGGACCTCATGTAAAAAATGGTGTAAGTAAGACAAACTTGTTTGTAAGTACTAGGTACACATGAGCTGTTACTTTATTAAATTGGAAAACGGCAATAAAAATATATATAATTTTTAATTGATTAACTGGGAAACCGGAGCACCCGGAGGAAATCCGTGCAGACAGGGGGAGAACGTGCAGACTCCACATAGACAGTGACCCAAGCGGGGAATCGAACCGGAGACCCTGGCGCTGTGAAACAACAGTGCTAACCACTGTGCTACCTTGCCATCACTTGTCACATTTGTCACAGGATATTTGCTGTGGGGCATTTAACAGGAGAAAGAGTAGGGTACTTGGCAAAGGGCACTTGCCAAGAGTAGGGCACTTACAGGGATATTCGTGTCAGACATTGCCGTCACGGGAATTTGTTCCAGGTTGAGGGGTTGCCATAAGAATTCAGTATTAGACTTAGTTAGTGACTAACAGCTGGGCACAGAGCTAAGGATTTCTGTACAAAAATTCAGTATTAGAGAGTGGCAGATCCAATATACACAAGATTGCCAGGGTTAAAGTAATTGTCTCCAAAGAGAGTGCCTTGAAAGTGTACAACACGACAGCGAACAATGTACATAGCACAGCCCTGGTGGGACAACCAAAATGCTGGTTCCTGTCCAGGCCAGTCTAACAAGTTCTAGCGAGTCTCAGCTGGGTGGGCCTCCACCCACTCAGCAGGGAAGCTCATACTCCACAGGTCCCACGGAGGGATCAAGCAGTGTATCCCCGTGGGCCTCGTGTGGGTTATTACAGCTGTAAACAGCTTTGCATAGCCCTATCGTTTATTGGATAAACATATGGATGATAATGGCATAGTGTAGGTTAGATGGCTTTTGTTTCAGTGCAACATCGTGGGCCGAAGGGCCTGTACTGCGCTGTATCGTTCTATGTTCTATGTTGTCAAAGTTCTCTGTGAAAATGCAAGTTTGTTCAAATTGTCCCACCTTTAACACAATGAGAGCAAAGCTGGCCTCATAAGAAGCTAAGTGTATTATCATGGAAGGATTGATGAATATCTGGGAGCAAATCATTCACAAGAGCCTCTCTCGTCAAAGAGAAGTAAAGGAGGTGCAGACGAGAAAATATTCTCCAATCCTTTCCTCTCGATTATGTAATACGACGAGACCCACAAAAGATTTATGGCATAAATTAACACCTTAATTGCAACAGTACTTCTTTAAATTTGGCTAAGTGGGGTTACTGGGATAGGGTGGAGGCAAAGGCTTAAGTGGGGTGCTCTTTCCAAGGGCCGATGCAGACTTAATGGGCCAAATGGCCTCCTTCTGCACTGTAAATTCTATGATATGTTCTTGCATTATATGTATTTATATTCAAGAGGCGGCTGGATATAGCACTTGGGGAGAATGGGATCAAAGGCTATGGGGATAAAGCAGGATTAGGCTATTGAGTTGGATGATCAGCCATGATCGTGATGAATGGCGGAGCAGGCTCTAAGGGCCAAAAGGCCTCCTCCTGCTCCTATCTTCTATGTATGTATCTATGTGCAGCCCCATTCCATTGCTTCTATGCAATTCCATCTCCATATAACATTCCACACCTCCCGGATCCCTGGCGCTGTGAGGCAGCAGTGCTGCCCACTGTATCACCGTGCCACCCTTCCCTTCCCCATTCTCTCCCCCCCATCTATGTCCTCAATCCCCCTCCTTTCGATGCTGTCCCTTTCCCTGTTCCCAATGACCTTCTGATGGGAGAGTCCAGAACAAAGGGGCATATCCTTAAAATTAGAGCCGAGACATTCAAAGGAAGCACTTCGTCACACAAATGTTTTTTTAAAATCATTTTTATTGTCACAAGTAGGCTTACATTAACACTGCAATGAAGTTACTGTGAAAAGCCTCTAGTCGCCACATTCCTGCGCCTGTTCAGGTACATAGAGAGAGAATTCAGAAATTTCCTAACAGCACGTCTTTCGGGACTTGTGGGAGGAAACCGGAGCACCCGGAGGAAACCCACGCAGGCACAGGGAGAACGTGCAGACTCCGCACTGACAGTGACCCATGTCGAGACTCGAACCTGGGACCCTGGCGCTGCAAAGCTATAGTGCCAACCACTATGCTACCACGGTGCCCCAGTATTGGGGTATTGGGAATCTGGAACTCTAACTTTTGTGCCATTTGTGAATTTACTTATACCTCCTAAATTCACATCCATATCATTAATGTTTACCACAAAGAACAAGGGACCCAGCTCTGATTCCTGGAACACCACTAAACAAAGGGTACCAGTCACCAAAACAACCTTCAACCATTACCCTCTGCCTCCTACCACTAAACCAGTTTTAAATCCAGTTTTCCAAATTGCCCTGAATCCCATGGGCTCTTCTCTTCTTCATCAGCCTCCCATGTGGGACCTTGTCAAAAACCTTACTAAAGTCCATATAGACTACATCAACTGCACTACCTTCATCGACACACCGAGTCACCTCCTCAAAAAATTCAATCAAATTTGTAAAACATGGTCTCCCTTTGACAAAACCATGCAGACTATCTTTGATTAATCCATGCCTCTCCAAGTAGAGATTAATTTTGTCCCTCAGAATTCTTTCTAGTAGTTTCCTTGCTACTGAAGTTAGACTCACTGGCCTGTAATTTCCTGGTACGTCCCTACTTCCCTTTTTGAATAATAGTGCCACATTAAGCTATCCTCCAGTCCTCTGGCATGTCTCCTGTGGCCAGAGAAGATTTGAAATTTTTTATCAGAGCTGCTGCTATCGCCTCCCGTGCCTCCTACAGCAACCTGGGATACATTTCATCTGTTCCTGGGGATTTAACAACTTTTAGGCTCGTTAAAACTGCTAATACGTCCTCCATCTCAATGTTAAGTCGTTCAAGTAAATCACAATGCCCCTCCCTGATTTTTATATCTACATCATCCTTCTCCTCAGTGAACACAGATGCAAAGTACTCATTTAAAACCTCACCATACCAGCCTCCCCGAACAGGCGCCAGAATGTGGCGACTAGGGGCTTTTCACAGTAACTTCATTTGAAGCCTACTTGTGACAATAAGCAATTTTCATTTCATTTCACCTATATCGTCCAGTTTCACACATAATTAAAGGTGCAATTAAAGCATCCTAAAAGCTTTGGTTAATGGATTTGTGTTTGGATTAAGAGGGTTCTCTGGGAGTAGTTAATTAGATACATTGTGCTCAGTTGATAAGATGATGTGACTATTGGGGGGAGCTAGAATATCAAGCATTTTGCAGAAAAGCAGACAGTGCAGATGGAAGTCAAACCATGAAGAGTTTCTGAAGACTTCAGCACAGAGGACTTATCTCAGACTCATCTCTACCTGCAATGATAAAGACCGAGAGTGAATGCAAAAACTTTTCAAATCAATAGAAAGGCAGCACTGATGTCCAAAGGCTGATTGAAAGTCTGAGTTGGGAGTGATGTTGGGATATAACATGAAGAGTGGTCACTGCCAAGAAATGGTCACTCTTACATAGTTTGCCCAGATGTTGCTGAACTATTCCAATATTACAAAATGAGAATGTTCACAGTCAAATCCCATCCTGTTCTCAACCAACACGTTTTTTAACTGGACGTAACAGATGGCAATCAGAAGCAGAAACCCTGGATAATTTCCCTAACCATCCTCCATTAAGGAGACACTGTAGTTAATTGCAGCATCCTTACTGAAACTCAAGATCATCTCGGTCCACAAAGTCGGTATGGTCCCCATCTCCCTGGCCTGCAGTTATACCAGCTGATCTACTCTGCCTCCATCCAATATGTACAAGGAACATTTTACTCTACCTGGATGTTGCAAGAACGGTAGCTTGTGAAGGGTCCAATGCAGTTACTTCCACCATCTCTCCTGGATGAAACATGGAAAAATGAAAAACACATCAGTTTTGGAGTTGTGCTTATGACTTGACACTAAAAATTCATACAAGATCCAAATTAAACAATTAGTCTATGCAGTGATGAGGGGAGCTACACAACACAGAGTATTCCGTGTATGTAACAGCACTCACTAAGAATAAATAAAGCATAATACATAGAAATAGGGAGAAAGGAATTACAGAGCCTTGGTCAGAACACATCTGAAGTATTGGGTTCCGGTCTAGGAATTCAACCTCAGAAAAGATAAAATGATCTTGGATCGGGTGCAGTGTAGATTCAGAATGATACCAGAGTTACTGGGTTACATTATGAGGTTGGGTTGCATATACCAGGTTTGTATTCCCTTGAATACAGGGGTGATCCATTTGAGGTGTTTAAAATGATTAGATGGAATAAATAAAGGGCCTATTCCCAGCAATCTTGGGGAGGATGGTAGGGTGAGTGAGGAGGAGGCCATGGAACTTCAATGTGAATCTATGCTTACCTGGCTAAGTAGAGAGAGCCCGTCTGCCTCTGACAACCCACTGAACTAGGTGAGTTTAACACATGGCGAATGAAGGGCTAGGCCTATTGGGAATCTGAAACAGCCCATGCAATGATCCTAACTATCTTACCCAATATTATGGCTGGCATTCTCCCAGCTGACAATATGTGTGCATTCCCAGCTTGTCATTTTGGAAGCAGAGTGCTGAATAATGCCTGTGCTTAGTTCAATGCCTAGGCTAGTACCCACTTACTCCACAATCTTTGGGGTTGCGTGGTTGGTATTGGCTCAATGTCAGAGACGTCGATGGGCAGAATTTTCAAGAAGCTTTAGTGTCAGTGCTCCAGGTTTGGAATGCCATAGAATCATAGAAGTTTACAGCATGGAAACAGGCCCTTCGGTCCAACCAGTCCATAGGTTCAATTCCAGTATAAAATCTGGAGTTCTCAGCCCAATCCTTGAAGAATAATGGGCGGAATCAGTTTTTTTTTGGGGGGGGGGGCAAGTTCAAGGTTGGGACAGGAGGTTGAGAGGGCATTTGGGGGAAAGCTTCTTTTTTGCCCAGAGTATGGTGATGGTCTGGAATGC
Organism: Scyliorhinus torazame; assembly: GCF_047496885.1. NCBI lineage: Eukaryota > Metazoa > Chordata > Chondrichthyes > Carcharhiniformes > Scyliorhinidae > Scyliorhinus > Scyliorhinus torazame. Next base: position 274,839,239 of record NC_092708.1, read on the forward strand.
ACTGCCTGGGAGGGTGGTAGAGGCAGGTTGCCTCACATCCTTTAAAAAGTACCTGGATGAGCACTAAGCACTTCTTAACATTCAAGGCTATGGGCCAAGTGCTGAAAAATGGGATTAGGTGGGCAGGCCAGGTGTTTCTCATGCGTCGCTGCAGACCCAATGGGCCGAAGGGCCTCTTCTGCACTGTATTATTCTCTCATTCTGTGAATTTGTCAGTGGCGCGCTGTTCCTGGTGGCAGAATTGGAATGTACACCACTCCCTTGCCCTTGCCTTTTCCCATTTCCTACATGATTACATGTAACAGGCACGATCTTGCTCCTGAACTCACTGTCGGGGCGGCAGCGCGGGCGAAAAATCCGGAGAGAAACAGGAAGCTCGATTCTCGCCGGAGAGATCACGCTTCCTGACTTTCCCCGCCCCTTGGCACGGCGCCAAGCGAGAACCTCATTTTAATTTTTAATAATCTTTGTCACAAGTAGGCTTACATTAACACTGCAATGAAGTTACTGTAAAAAGTCCTCAGTCACCACATTCCGGCGCCTGTTCGGGTGCACAGAGGGAAAATGCAGAATGTCCAATTCACCGAACATGCACGTCTTTTGGGACTTGTGGGAGGAAACTGGAGCACCCGGAGGAAACCCACACAGACACGGGGAGAACGTGCAGACTCCGCACAGACAGTGACCCAAGCCGGGAATTGAACCTGGGACCCTGGCGCTGTGAAGCCACAGTGCTAACGACTGTGCTACCATACCACATTTGCATAGATTAAATATTATTAACAATGTGTCCCCCCTCCCCCCCCAGAAGAGAAGGACATGCCCCCTAAGGCATAGGTTTGCACTGCCAGGGTGGAACAGTGCCAACCTGTGCTAGCGGGCTGTGACAGGACATGTCTTAGTGAGAGCCCCATTTGGGGGGGGGGGGGGATTACCCGATACTTTAGAGTCGGTTCCTGGCTCTATGAGACCCGCCCTGCCAGAGTGACGGTGTAAACAGCGCCCATTTCTTTTGTTTGTCTAAGAGGCTCAAGATTTGTGAGAAATCTAGTCTGTAAAGCTGAAGAGTTACACACCAACTTTCTGACTGAGCCCGACACTTTGGCAAATTCTGGTAAGATTCCGCCTAACATTTAAAGTGCTGGTGACGTGCACGAGTTAAGCAGACGATCCCGTGGCAAAGAAGCTGTCAGCTGACAATACAGCATGCATGGGCAGACTATAAAAGATCCTCCTGGGAAAACCGGGAGATTCCACATGATTTTCCTGATCAACTCTACTGTCATTAACAAGAGATGTATAAGACACAAAGATGGCATGGGCGTTCTTTTCACATTTAAATTTTGCTTGCAAGTAATTTAGATAACATTGGTTTCACTTTATTCATGTGTGCCTCATTGTTCTTTGCAGAGAGTTGTTTAGTCAGAGAGCCAATTGTACTGGCATGCCTCACGGTTGAACACATTGATGGTTTCAGGGGAGCTTGGGACATTTCCTTTATTGTGGGAGAAATGTTTGTTCACTCTAGTGAATGTCAAATGTCATACTCGCCACTCTGTGGGACATGGCTGATCTTTCAGACTCAGCTGGTCCCCTTTCCAGACATTGTAAAGGGTGGACATGAAGAACACTGTCTGAGGGCGACACGGTGGCATACTGGTTGGCACTGCTGTCTCAGGGTACTGAGGACCCGGGTTCGATCCCGGCTCTGGGTCACTGTCCGTGTGGAGTTTGCACATTCTCCCCGAGTCTGTGTGGGTCTCGCTCCCACAACCCAAAGATGTGCAGGGTAGGTGGATTGGCCATTCTAAATTGCCCCTTAATTGGGCCCAATGAACAATTGGAAACTCTAAATTACATTGCTGCAGCAGACAGCTCCTACAGCAAAGACCAATGGGAACCCAGACAGGCCAAGGTCAAAACAATACAGGTCAGCAACAAGCAGGGCAAGCCAGGGCATGCCCAAGGAATGGAGATCGGAAGGCCTTGACCCTAACCATATTGGGCAGATTGTTTATGTATGCCATGGTTTCGGCCAGGATCTGGCAGGTTCCCGCACGGCCTTATTTGGAAGGGGGCTACGTGGAATATGCATACCTGCTGGTGATCACCTAGAGTGCATCTAGCGTCCTCCAAACAAAGTATTAGCAACCTCATTGGTGCCATGACTCTACCCAGTGACCCCATTGGCTGGAAGCCAGGAAAGCTTCCAGAAGGACACAGAGGATGGGATAAGAGGCGGCACCAGGAGGCCACTAGCAGCGAAGACTCGGCAAGATGCGCAGTGAAGCAGGCTACAGGCTACTTGGCAGCAACACAGAGACGGACGGAAGACGGCGTACGAGAATTACCTTCAAAGACGAGGACCCTGAGATGGCAGAGGCTCAGAGAATTGTACCCATGACTCAATCAAGTTAATCTGCACGGGTGTTATTAGAATCTTAGGCGAATAGGGTTAAGATAATTTAGAAATAGTAACTGTCTGTTAAAGTTTACTGAAATTGTTAATAAATTTTGGTTGAAGAAATGTGCGTTTAGCACCCTTTTGATGAGTTAGTCAGGGGTCAAATAGTCTGTGGGGTCCACAGCGATCTTGTTCATAAGCAGCTGGTGCATGAGAAAGATTTAACATTACAATCAACTATTAGCATCTGCATATTAAACAAAGTCAGAAAAAAGCACAAAATCTTAGGCAATAGACAGAAGATTTTGTGATGGTGCTCGTCAATTCATCGTCACTGAATTCAGAAACTTTGTGATGCACGATCAATTGCACAAAGACTAAAGTTGGGTACAACTGTGGCTTTATTACAGTCAGATGCGTGGCCTCCTGCTGCAGCTGGCGAAATGGCAGGGCACTGGAGGTCATGCATATTTATACAGTTCTCCATGGGCGGAGCCAGCTGGCAGGAGCTACCGCAAACCTGTAGTGCAGGTCCTACCTTACATCCCCTAATACAGTGGTTCACCACATTCACCCCCTGTTAAAAATGAATCCGGCGGGGGTGACGTGAAACTATATACAATTAGTGCAATTATGTACAGTGGTAGGAAAAAAGAAAAGTCCATGTTGACGGTCCGGAGTCCGTCAAAGGTTCAGCCGGTCCGGTGCTTTGATGCTTCGTTGGGAGCGGCGTAACGGTGGCGGCGAAGTCGGTGCTGGCGGTGGTGGAGGTGGCATCGATGGCGGTGCTGATGCTGGCCAGTTATCGGGGAACTTCGGGAGCGTGCCGAAGTCCTCTTCGTCCTCTTGCGCAGAAAAGGGGGGGGGGGTTGTCTGGTCAATTTTGGCGGCGCAATGGGAGGGGGAGGCGCACGGGTGGGGGTGTGTGTTGGGGTGGAACCTGATGGTGCCAGGTCCCTGAGTGAGACAGTATCTTGGCGGCCGTCGGGGAACTCAACGTACGCATATTGAGGGTTGGCGTGGAACAGGTGAACCCTGTCCACCAAGAGGTCTGCCTTGTGGAGTCGGACGTGCCTACGGAGAAGGACCGGTCCTGGAGCTGCGAGCCAAGTCGGGAGCGACACCCCGGAAGTGGACTTCCTGGGGAAGGTAAAAACACGTTCAAGGGGTGTGTTATTAGTGGCGGTGCACAATAGTGACCGGATGGAGTGCAGAGCGTCAGGGAGGACCTCCTGCCAGCGAGAGGCTGGGAGGTTCCTGGACCGTAGGGCCAGCTGGACGGCCCTGCAACCCGTCCCATTCTCCCATTTTACTTGCCCGTTTCCCCGGGGGTTGTAGCTGGTTGTCCTGCTGGAGGCTATACTCCTGCTGAGCAGGAACTGACGCAGCTCATCGCTCATCAATGAGGATCCCCTATCACTGTGGATGCAGGCGGGGAAACCGAACAGAGCGAAGATGGTGCTGAGGGCCTTGATGACGGTGGCAGGCGTCATATCGGGGCATGGGATGGCGAAGGGGAATCTGGAGTACTCATCGACCACACTGAGAATGTACGTGTTACGGTCGGTGGAGGGGAGGGGCCCTTTGAAATCCACGCTGAGGCGTTCGAAAGGGCGGGAAGCCTTCACCAGGTGCGCACGGTCCGGCCAGTAGAAGTGCGGCTTGCACTCCGCACAGACTTGGCAGTCCCTGGTGACTGTCCTTACTTCCTCGACGGAGTAGGGCAGAATGCGAGCTTTGACCAGATGGTTCAATCGAGTGACCCCCGGATGACAAAGGCTGTCGTGTAGGGCCCGGAGTTGGTCTAGTTGTGCGCTGGCACATGTACCTCGGGAGAGGGTGTCTGGGGGCTCGTTGAGTTTACCGGGGCGATACAAAATCTCGTAATTATAGGTGGAGAGCTCGATTCTCCACTGCAAGATTTTATCATTTTTGATCTTGCCCCGCTGTGTGTTATTGAACATGAAGGGACGACTTACCAGGGGTAAGCCATGGGGTACGGGCCTCTGGCACGGAGTCTGTCCCTGTTGCTCAGAAGGGAAGGGGGGAGAGGAGCAGAGCATTAGTAATTGGGGACTCGATAGTCAGGGGCACAGATAGGAGATTTTGTGGGAGCGTGAGAGACTCACGTTTGGTATGTTGCCTCCCAGGTGCAAGGGTACGTGATGTCTCGGATCGTGTTTTCCGGGTCCTTAAGGGGGAGGGGGAGCAGCCCCAAGTCGTGGTCCACATTGGCACTAACGACATAGGTAGGAAAGGGGACAAGGATGTCAGGCAGGCTTTCAGGGAGCTAGGATGGAAGCTCAGAACGAGAACAAACAGAGTTGTTGGGCGTCATCCTCCGACCCCCCGCCGGGATGGAGAATCGCCGGGGGCTGCCATGAATCCCGCCCGCGCTGGTTGCTGAAGTCTCCGGCACCGGATATTCGGCGGGGGCGGGAATCGGGCCGCGCCGGTTGGCGGGTCCCCCGCTCGATTCTCCGGCCCGGATGGGCCGAAGTCCCGCCGATAAATTGCCTGTTCCGCCGGCGTAAATTAAAGTACCTATTTACCGGCGGGACAAGGCGGCGTGGGCGGGCTCCGGGGTCCTGGGGGGGGCGCGGGGCGATCTGACCCCGGGGGGTGCCCCCACGGTGGCCTGTGCCGTGGGGGCACTCTTTCCCTTCCGCCTCCGCCACGGTCTCCACCATGGCGGAGGCGGAAGAGACTCCCTCCACTGCGCATGCGCAGGAAACTTTCAGCGGCCGCTGACGCTCCCGCACATGCGCCCTCCCGACATGTCATTTCCGTGCCAGCTGGCGGGGCAACAAAGGCCGTTTCCGCCAGCTGGCGGGGCGGAAATTCCTCTGGCGTCGGCCTAGCCCCTCAATGTTGGGGCTCGGCCCCCAAAGATGCGGAGCATTCCGCACCTTTGGGGCGGCGCGATGCCCGTCTGATTGGCGCTGTTTTGGGCGCCAGTCGGCGGACATCGCGCCGTTTCGGGAGAATTTCGCCCGTTATCTCTGTGCTGTTGCCCGTGCCACGTGATAATGAGATGAGGAATAGGGAGGGAGAGTAATTAAACACGTGGCTACAGGGATGGTGCAGGTGGGAGGGATTCAGATTTCTGGATAACTGGGGCTCTTTCTGGGGAAGGTGGGGCCTCTACAGACAGGATGGTCTACACCTGAACCTGAGGGGCACAAATATCCTGGGGGGGAGATTTGTTAGTGCTCTTTGGGGGGGGTTTAAACTAATGCAGCAGGGGCATGGGAACCTGGATTGTAGTTTTAGGGTACGAGAGATTGAGAGTATAGAGGTCAGGATCACAGATTTGACTTCGCAGGAGGGGGCCAGTGTTCAGGTAAGTGGTTTGAAGTGTGTCTACTTCAATGCCAGGAGTATACGAAATAAGGTAGGGGAACTGGCAGCATGGGTTGGTACCTGGGACTTCGATGTTGTGGCCATTTCGGAGGCATGGATAGATTCTGGATAAGAGCGAAAGTAACAGGGTAGTTATTATGGGAGACTTTAACTTTCCAAATATTGACTGGAAAAGATATAGTTCGAGTACATTAGATGGGTCGTTTTTTGTACAATGTGTGCAGGAGGGTTTCCTGACACAATATGTTGACAGGCCAACAAGAGGAGAGGCCACATTGGATTTGGTTTTGGGTAATGAACCAGGCCAGGTGTTAGATTTGGAGGTAGGTGAGCACTTTTGGGACAGTGACCACAATTCGGTGACGTTTACGTTAGTGATGGAAAGGGATAAGTATACCCCGCAGGGCAAGAGTTATAGCTGGGGGAAGGGCAATTATGATGCCATTAGACATGACTTGGGGGGGGGATAGGTTGGAGAAGTAGGCTGCAAGTGTTGGGCACACTGGATATGTGGAGCTTGTTCAAGGAACAGCTACTGCGTGTTCTTGATAAGTACATACCGGTCAGGCAGGGAGGAAGGCGTCGAGCTAGGGAACCGTGGTTTACCAAAGAAGTGGAATCTCTTGTTAAGAGGAAGAAGGAGGCCGATGTGAAGATGAGGTGTGAAGTTTCAGTTGGGGCGATTGATAGTTACAAGGTAGCGAGGAAGGATCTAAAGAGAGAGCTAAGACGAGCAAGGAGGGGACATGAGAAGTATTTGGCAGGTAGGATCAAGGAAAACCCAAAAGCTTTCTATAGGTATGTCAGGAATAAAAGAATGACTAGGGTAAGAGTAGGGCCAGTCAAGGTCAGGGATGGGAAGTTGTGTGTGGAGTCTGAAGAGATAGGCGAGATACTAAATGAATATTTTTCGTCAGTATTCACTCAGGAAAAAGAGAATGTTGTGGAGGAGACTGCTGAGACCCAGGCTATTAGAATAGATGGCATTGAGGTACTTAGGGAAGGGGTGTTGGCAATTCTGGACAGGCTGAAAATAGATAAGTCCCCGGGGCCTGATGGGATTTATCCTAGGATTCTCTGGGAAGCCAGGGAAGAGATTGCTGGGCCTTTGGCTTTGATTTTTATGTTATCATTTGCTACAGGAATAGTGCCAGAGGACTGGAGGATAGCAAATGTGGTCCCTTTGTTCAAGAAGGGGGGTAGAGACAACCCCGGCAACTATAGACCGGTGAGCCTCACGTCTGTAGTGGGTAAAGTCTTGGAGGGGATTATAAGAGACAAGATTTATAATCATCTAGATAGGAATAATATGATTAGGGATAGTCAGCAAGGCTTTGTGAAGGGTAGGTCATGCCTCACAAACCTTATCGAGTTCTTTGAGAAGGTGACTGAACAGGTAGACGAGGGTAGAGCAGTTGATGTGGTGTATATGGATTTCAGTAAAGCGTTTGATAAGGCTCCCCACGGTAGGCTATTGCAGAAAATACGGAGGCTGGGGATTGAGGGTGATTTAGAGATGTGGATCAGAAATTGGCTAGCTGAAAGAAGACAGAGGGTGGTGGTTGATGGGAAATGTTCAGAATGGAGTTCAGTTACAAGTGGAGTACCACAAGGATCTGTTCTGGGGCCGTTGCTGTTTGTCATTTTTATCAATGACCTAGAGGAGGGCGCAGAAGGGTGGGTGAGTAAATTTGCAGACGACACTAAAGTCGGTGGTGTTGTCGACAGTGCGGAAGGATGTAGCAGGTTACAGAGGGACATAGATAAGCTGCAGAGCTGGGCTGAGAGGTGGCAAATGGAGTTTAATGTAGAGAAGTGTGAGGTGATTCACTTTGGAAGGAATAACAGGAATGCGGAATATTTGGCTCATGGTAAAGTTCTTGGAAGTGTGGATGAGCAGAGGGATCTAGGTGTCCATGTACATAGATCCCTGAAAGTTGCCACCCAGGTTGATAGGGTTGTGAAGAAGGCCTATGGAGTGTTGGCCTTTATTGGTAGAGGGATTGAGTTCCGGAGTCATGAGGTCATGTTGCAGCTGTACAAAACTCTGGTACAGCCGCATTTGGAGTATTGCGTACAGTTCTGGTCACCGCATTATAGGAAGGACGTGGAGGCTTTGGAGCGGGTGCAGAGGAGATTTACCAGGATGTTGCCTGGTATGGAGGGAAAATCGTATGAGGAAAGGCTGATGGACTTAAGGTTGTTTTCGTTAGAGAGAAGAAGGTTAAGAGGAGACTTAATAGAGGCATACAAAATGATCAGGGGGTTAGATAGGGTGGACAGTGAGAGCCTTCTCCCGCGGATGGAAATGGCTAGCACGAGGGGACATAGCCTTAAACTGAGGGTTAATAGATATAGGACAGAAGTCAGAGGTAGGTTCTTTACGCAAAGAGTGGTGAGGCTGTGGAATGCCCTACCTGCAACAGTAGTGAACTCGCCAACATTGAGGGCATTTAAAAGTTTATTGGATAAGCATATGGATGATAATGGCATAGTGTAGGTTAGATGGCTTTTGTTTTTTGACTTCCCATGTCGGTGCAACATCGTGGGCCGAAGGGCCTGTACTGCGCTGTATCGTTCTATGTTCTATGTTCTAAGGTTACCGACCGTTGGTCCGTAAGGAGAGTGAATCTCTTACCAGCCAGGTAATGCCTCCAATGCCGGAATAGCTTCAACGATAGCTTGGGCCTCCTTTTCGATGGATGAGTGTCGAATTTCAGAGGCATGAAGGGTGCGGGTAAAGAATGCCACGGGTCTGCCTGCCTGGTTTAGAGTGGCGGCAAGGGCGACGTCTGAAGCGTCGCTTTCTACTTGGAAAGGCAGTGACTCGTCCACTGCGCGCATCCCTGCCTTGGCGATGTCTGCTCTGATGCGGGCGAAAACGTGTTGTGCCTCAGCCGCGAGGGGGAATTGGGTGGACTGAATGAGTGGGCGGGCCTTGTCCGCATAGTTTGGGACCCACTGGGCGTAGTAGGAAAAGAACCCCAGGCAGCGTTTGAAGGCCTTGGAGCAGTGGGGGAGGGGAAGTTCCATGAGGGGGTGCATGGGGTCGGGGTCGGGCCCGAGAAGTCCGTTTTGGACTACATAGCCGAGAATGGCTAACCGGGTCGTGCTGAACACACACTTCTCTTTGTTATAGGTCAGGTTGAGAAGAGTGGCAGTGCGGAGGAATTTATCGAGGTTGGCATCATGGTCCTGCTGGTCATGGCCGCAGATGGTGACAATACCTAAGTAAGGAAAGGTGGCCCGTAAACCATACTGGTCGACCATTCGGTCCATCTCCCTTTGGAAGACCGAGACCCCATTTGTGACGCCGAAAGGGACCCTAAGGAAGTAGTAGAGGCGACCGTCCACCTCGAAGGCCGTGTATGGCCGGTCCGACTTCCGGATGGGGAGCTGGTGGTAGGCGGATTTCAGGTCAATTGTTGAGAAGACCCGGTACTGTGCAATCTGATTGACCATATCAGATATGCGTGGGAGGAGGTACGCGTCGAGCTGCGTGTACCGATTGATGGTCTGGCCGTAGTCCACGACCATCCTGTGTTTCTCCCCAGTTTTAACCACTACCACTTGGGCTCTCCAGGGGCTGTTGCTGGCCTCGATAATACCCTCCTTAAGCAGCCGCTGGACTTCAGACCTGATGAAGGTCTTGTCCTGGGTGCTGTACCGTCTGCTCCTAGTGGCAACGGGCTTGCAATCCACAGTTAGGTTGGCAAAAAGGGAGGGGGGACCGACCTTGAGGGTCGCGAGGCCGCAAACGGTAAGGGGGGGTAAGGGCCCGCCGAATTTGAGGGTGAGACTCTGGAGGTTGCACTGGAAGTCCAGGCCCAACAGGAGTGCAGCACAGAGATTAGGAAGGACATAGAGGCGGAAGTTACTAAATCCTAAGCCCTGGACAGTGAGGGTGACTGTACAGAAGCCTCGGATCGGGACAGAGTGGGATCCGGAGGCTAGGGAGATCCTTTGATTGGCAGGGTGGACCGCGGGGGAGCAACGCCTTAACGTATCTGGGTGAACAAAGCTTTCGATGCTCTCGGAGTCCAGCAGGCACGCATTCGCGTGGCCGTTGATTTTCACCGTCGTCGACGCGGTGGCCAGGTTGTGCAGGCGAGATTCGTCCAGCGTCATAGCAGCAAGCTGCGGTTAGCCGTCGGATGCTTCGGGTGGCGAGCATGTGCGGTTCCGATGTCGGGGTGTCCGGAGACCCTGTGGGGGACAAGATGGCGGCGCCCATGCTGCGCACATTGCGGGGTCGGTACAAGATGGCGACGCCCATGGTGCGCACATTGCGGGGTCGGGACAAGATGGCGGCGCCCATTGGTCGCACATGGCCCCGGGAGGAGAAGATGGCGGCTCCCATTGTGCGTCTGGCATGGGGGAGGGGGCGATAGCGAGCGCGATCACAGCGACTGCGCGGGCCTGGCACACAGCTGCGAAGTGGCCCTTTTTACTACAGGCTTTACAAACTGCAGTGTGGGCCGGGCGGTTTTGGCGGGGGTGCTTCTGCTGACCGCAGAAGTAGCAGCGGGGACCCCGGGATGCGCGGATCGACGTGCGGCGCAGGCGTATTGGGGAGGCAGGGCCCCGGCTGAGGAGGTCGTCGGCGGGGTCCAGGAGGGGTAGGAAGGGGTAGAAGGATGGGCAGCGCGGCGGGAGGGGTACGATTGCACATTACGGGATGCAACCATCATGGAGAACGGCAAGGTTTTCGTCTCCGCCAGTTCGAGCGTGGCCCCTTCCAGTAATCGTTCTCGGATGCGGTCCGACGCAATCCCCGTCACGAAGGCATCGCGCATGAGGAGATTCGCGTGTTCGGCGGCCGTAACGGCCTGACAGTCACAGTCCCGGACAAGTGGAATTAGGGCCCGCCAGAAGTCTTCGATGGACTCACCAGGTAGTTGCGAGCGGGTGGCGAGTAGATGCCTGGCGAAGAGCGTGTTCGCCTTCTGTGCGTAGTGTTCCTTAAGGAGTTCCATTGCTTTTGTGTAATTTGTGGCGTCTTGGATCAACGGGAATACGCTGGAGCTCAGTCTGGAGTACAGGACGTTTATCTTCTGAGCCTCCATTGGCGCGGGGTCCGCCGCGTTGATGTAGGCCTCAAAACATGCTAGCCAGTGAGTAAAATCTTTTCTGGCGTCGGGCGAGTGCGGATCCAGCTGCAGGCAATCGGGTTTTATTCTGGTATCCATTCTGTGGAAAATCTGACTGCAATAAATTGATGCACGATCAATTGCACAAAGATTAAAGTTGGGTACAACTGTGGCTTTATTACAGTCATATGCGTGGCTTCCTGCTGCAGCTGGCGAAATGGCAGGGCACTGGAGGTCATACATATTTATACAGTTCTCCGTGGGCGGAGCCTGCTGGCAGGAGCTACCGGTGAACTTGTAGTGCAGGTCCTACCTTACATCTCCTATTACAGTGGTTCACCACACGTTGCACACAAATAATACTTTGGGAAGATCATGAGCAGCACCCAACAGTTCAATGGCCTAGTGGAATGGGCAGTTCGTTCAGCATCCAGAAAAATGTACCCGGGATCGCACAGGTTACTATGCTGAACTCCTCAGTGGTAGAATCTACCATGACAAGGTCTGCCCTCATCAGCACAATGACACCTTTCCAGACACACCAGGACTACGATTCCTACTGCCAAGGCTCTGCTGCAGCCCAAGCTTGAAACCAATGTGAAAAATACCCTAATGCAATGCCAATTGTACTGTTTGTAGGAAATTGTTATGTATTATATGTTATTGCAATGTTATTAAAACAAATACATACAGTTCAAAGACAAATTGGGGTCAAATACATACATGCAGTATATCTACTAAAGCTGTAATTAAGGAGTTGCAAAGGTGAGGTAATCATTGATTTTAGCCATTTAATTGTTTACAGAGAGATGGCTAATGGAGTATTGTTTTTGGAGGTTCCTGGGGTGTTGATAATTAATGAGGGATGGTGTTTAGTCCTAGCTATGCATGTCATGGAATATCTTAGTGGGGTACAGATGATGTAATTAATGGAAGGAGTCAAGTCTGTCTATGGTTTTGGCAGTTTTTCCATAGGATTTGAGCCTGACAAGACAAAAGGATTTTCAGGTTCTTCTTGAAAGATTCTCTCTCCAAAGGTCTGCACAGAGAACAGCAAGTACTCCTGATTGTTAACTTATTTAGAGTGGGTTTTGAACTGTATAGGATTGCTATGTTGCAATGTATATAGTGTTGGGTGTAGAAAGTGAATTAATTTTTCCCTTTTCTTTATGAACTGTTTAACCGTTAATTGTAATGCTACAGCTTTAAATTTAGTGTGATTAATTCTGTGCTTAAATTAAAGTTTGTTTAACACAAAAGATACCTATTAGTCAGAGCCATCGCTCCTGGTGAAGTATCCTTTTCTCAGTTCTACAAATTGCAAATTGTTTGGGGTTTCTCATCCGGTATCCTCACAAAAATTGTGGTCTGATCCAGTAGCCTAACAGAAATTGGGGGCGTGTCCGGGATCCTAACACAATTGAGAAACATAATGCCTTATGATTGAAATGCCCGGACTCAGCCCTCAAATGGTCAGGATCCAGACCACATGCACTCCAGTCATCCAGGCTACAACACTGGTCTCCTCCAGAAGCCATGGGGGTGTGCCCTGCACTGAGTACATTCATGGAACACCCCGGGCCGCCTGCACTGAGGACATCAGCCTGAGAAAAACTATAGCACAACCATAAGACCATAAGACACAGGCCCATCACATCTGCTCCGCCATTCAATCATGGCTGATATGTTTCTCATTCCCATAATCTCTGATTCCCTTATTAATTAAGAACCTATTTATCTCTGTCTTAAAGATACTCAGTGATTTGGCCTCCACAGCCTTCTGCGGCAAAGAGTTCCACAGATTCACCACCTTCTGGCTGAAGAAATTCTTCCTCATCTCTGTTTTAAAGGATCATTCCTTCAGTCTGAGGCTGTACCCTTGGGTTCTAGTTTCTCCTACTAGTGGAAACATCTTCTCCACATTCACTCTATTTAGGCCTCACAGTATTCTGTAAGTTTCAATGAGAACCCCCTCATCCTTCTAAACTCCAACAAGTACAGACCCAGAGTCCTCAACCGCTCCTCATATGACAAGTCCTTCATTCCAGGGATTATTCTTGTGAACCTCCTCTGGACCCTCTCCAAGGCCAGCACATCCTTCCTTAGATACAGGGTCCAGAATTGAGTCTGTCCAGAGCCTTATACAGCCTCAACAGTACATCCCTGCTCTTGTATTCTAGCCCTCATGACATGAATGCTAACATTATATTTGCCTTCCTGACTGCCAACTGAACCTGCATGTTAACCTTAAGAAAACCCTAAACTAGGACTCCGGAAGTCCCTTTGTACTTCTGATTTCCGAAGCCCTTTCCCATTTAAAAAATAGCCTATGCCTCTATTCTTCCTACCAAAGTGCGCAATCTCACAGTTTTCTACATTGTATTCCATCTTCCACTTCTTTGCCCACTCTCCTAGCCTGTCCAGATCCTTCTGCAGCCTCTCTGCTTCCTCAACACAACCTGTCCCTCTAAATATCTTTGTATCATCTGCAAACTTAGCAACAATGCCCTCAGTTCCTTCTTCCAGATCATTAATGTATATCGTGAACAGCTGTGGTCCCATCACTGCCCCCTGCGGAACACCACTAGTCACCGGCTGCCATCCTGAAAAAAACCCCTTTATCCTCACTCTCTGTCTTCTGCCAGTCAACCATTCCTCTATCCATACCAGTACCTTGCCCCTAATACCATGGCCTCTTATCTTATTTAACAGCTTCCTAAATGACACCTTGTCAAAGGCCTTCTGGAAACTCAAATGGATCACGTCCACTGGTTCTCCTTTATCTAACTTCCTCGTTACCTCGTCAAAGAATTCTACCAGATATGCCAGGCATGACCTCCCCTTGATTAATCCATGCTGACTCAGTCCTATTTTATCATGCACTTCTAAGTACTCCACAATCTCATCCTCAATAATACTCTAAAATCTTACCAACAACCAAAGTCAGGCTAACCAGCCTATAATTTCCCGTCTTCTGTCTCCCTCCCTCCTTGAACAGGGGTGTTACAGCCGGGGTCAGCAGGTGTCAGCTGACTTACGGGAGTGTTATGGGGGGAGCAAAAGAGCTAGATATGGATCTAGTGGGGGGGAGGGGGAAGGGGGGGAGGGGGAGGAGAGGGGGGGAAAATAGGGTTGCTGCTGCATTGGCCGAGGGGGAACTGAAAACAGAAGAGGTGGTCGGGGCAGGGTTCCCCGTCTGGGGGACTGGAGAGTGCGGGTGGCGAGGGCACGGGACTGGCCTAAAACAGGAGATGGCTAGTTGGCAGGGGGGGGGGGGAAGAGAGCCCCCCAATCCGGCTGATAACGTGGAATGTGAGGGGCCTGAATGGGCCGGTTAAGAGGGCCCGAGTGTTCGTGCACTTAAAGGGGCTGAAGGCAGACGTGGTCATGCTTCAGGAGACACATTTGAAGGCTGAAGGCAGACGTGGTCATGCTTCAGGAGACACATTTGAAGGGGGGGGGATTTTAACACGGTGTTGGACCCAGCATTAGATCGTTCCAGATCTAGGACCAGGAAGAGGCCGGCTGCGGCCAAGGTGCTTAGGGGGTTTATGGACCAGATGGGGGGAGTGGATCCGTGGAGATTTGCCAGACCCCTGGCCAGGGAATTTTCTTTTTTCTCCCATGTACACAAAGCCTTTTTTTGTTCTGAGCAGGGCGCTGATCCCAAAAGTGGAGGGAACGGAGTATTCGGCCGTAGCCATTTCAGACCACGGCCCGCACTGGGTGGAACTGGAGTTGGGAGAGGTGAGGGACCAACGCTCGCTGTGGCGTTTGGATGTGGGACAACTAGCAGATGAGGAGGTGTGCGGGAGGGTTCGGGGGGTGCATTGAAAGGTATTTGGAGGCCAACGACAATAGGGAGGTGCAGGTGGGGGTAGTATGGGAGGCGCTGAATGCGGTGGTCAGGGGAGAGTTAATCTCCATCAGGGCTCACAGGGAGAAGAGAGAGGGCAGGGAAAGGGAGAGGTTAGTGGGGGAGATTTTAAGGGTGGACAGGAGATATGCAGAGGCCCCTGAAGAGGGACTACTTAGGGAGCGGCGAAGTCTCCAGACGGAATTCGACCTGTTGACCACAGGGAAGGTCGAGGCACAGTGGAGGAAGGCACAGGGGGGCGATGTATGAGTATGGGGAGAAGGCGAGCCGGATGCTGGCACATCAGCTCAGTAAGAGGATGGCAGCGAGGGAGATAGGTGGAGTCAAGGATGGAAGAGGAACTATGGTGCGGTGAAAGTAAATGAGGCATTTAAGGCTTTCTATGAGGAGCTGTACAGATCTCAGCCCCCAGCGGGGGAAGAGGGGATGCGACGATTTTTGGACCAACTGAGGTTCCCGAGGGCGGAGGAGCAGGAGGTGGCTGGTTTGGGGGTGCCAATTGGGTTGGAGGAGCTGATTAACGGACTGGGGAGCATGCAGGCGGGGAAGGCCCCGGGACCAGATGGGTTCCCGGTTGAGTTCTACAGGAAGTACGTAGACCTGTTAGCCCCATTGCTGGTGAGGACTTTCAATGAGGCGAGGGAGGGGGGGACCCTGCCCCCGACAATGTCTGAGGCGATGATCTCTTTGATCCTGAAGCGGGATAAGGACCCACTGCAATGTGGGTCGTACAGGCCGATTTCGCTCCTTAACATGGATGCGAAGTTGCTGGCAAAAGTGCTGGCTACGAGGATAGAGGACTGTGTCCCGGGGGTGATTCACGAGGACCAGACGGGATTTGTAAAGGGCAGGCAGCTAAACACCAATGTGCGGAGGCTTCTAAACGTGATTATGATGCCGTCGGTGGAGGGAGAGGCGGAGATAGTGGCAGCTATGGACGCGGAGAAGGCTTTTGACCGAGTAGAGTGGGAGTATCTCTGGGAAGAGTTGCGGAGGTTTGGGTTTGGGGAGGGGTTTATCAGTTGGGTTAAGCTCCTATATAGAGCCCCGGTGGCGAGTGTGGTTACGAATCGGCAGAGGTCGGAGTATTTTCGGCTGTATCGAGGGACAAGGCAGGGGTGCCACCTGTCCCCCCTGTTGTTTGCATTAGCAATTGAACCGTTGACCATGGCATTAAGGGAGTCCAGGAAATGGAGGGGGGTGGTCCGAGGGGGAAAGGAGCATCGAGTGTTGCTGTATGCAGACAACCTGTTGCTGTATGTGGCGGATCCAGTGGAGGGGGTGGTGGAGGTCATGCGGATCCTAAGGGAGTTTGGGGACTTCTCGGGCTATAAGCTCAATGTAGGGAAAAGTGAGCTCTTCGTGGTACATCCAGGGGACCAGGGAAGAGGGATAGACGATCTACCGCTGAGGAGGGAGGAAAGGAGCTTTCTGTACTTGGGTATCCAAATAGCTAGGAGTTGGGGGGCCCTGCATAAACTTAATTTGACCCGGCTGGTGGAGCAGATGGAGGAGGACTTCAAACGATGGGACATGTTGCCACTCTCGCTGGCGGGCAGGGTACAGTCGATTAAATGATGGTCCTCCCGAGGTTTCTTTTTGTGTCCCAGTGCCTTCCAATTATGATCACCAAGGTCTTTTTTAAGAGGGTAGGCAGGAGCATTATGGGTTTTGTGTGGGCAAACAAGACCCTGAGGGTAAGGAGGGGGTTACTGGAGCGTAGTAGAGATAGAGGAGGGCTGGCGTTGCCGAATCTGGGTGGCTACTACTGGGCAGCCAACGTGGCGATGATCCGTAAGTGGGTGATGGAGGGAGAGGGGGCGGCATGGAAGAGGTTGGAGATGGTGTCCTGCAAAGGAACGAGCCTGGGGGCACTGGTGACGGCACCGCTGCCGCCCTCGCCGACAAGGTACACCTGGGGCGTCATTCTCCGACCCCCCGCCGGGTCGGAGAATGGCCGTTGGCCGCCGTGAATCCCGCCCCCGCCCCCGCCGAAGTCTCCGCTCCCGGAGATTGGGCGGGGGCGGGAATCCAGCCGCGCCGGTTGGCGGGACCCCCCGCTGGATTCTCCGGCCCGGATGGGCCGAAGTCCCGCCCAGAAACTGCCTGTCCCGCCGACGTAAATCAAACCTGGTATTTACCGGCGGGACCAGGCAGCGTGGGCGGGCTCCGGGGTCCTGGGGGGGGGGCGCGGGGCGATCTGACCCCGGGGGGTGCCCCCACGGTGGCCTGGCCCGCGATCGGGGCCCACCGATCCGCGGGCGGGCCTGTGCCGTGGGGGCACTCTTTCCCTTCCGCCTCCGCTACGGCCTCCACCATGGCGGAGGCGGAAGAGACTCTCCCCACTGCGCATGCGCGGGAAACTGACAGCGGCCGCTGACGCTCCCGCGCATGCGCCGCATTTCCGCGCCAGCTGGCGGGGCAACAAACGCCATTTCCGCCAGCTGGCGGGGCGGAAATCCCTCCGGCGTCGGCCTAGCCCCTCAATGTTGGGGCTAGGCCGCCAAAGATGCGGAGACTTCCGCACCTTTTTGCCGGCGCGATGCCCGTCTGATTTGCGCCGGCTTTGGCGCCAGTCGGCGGGCATCCCGCCGTTGGGGGAGAATTTCGCCCCACGTGTCCGGTGGTGGCGGCAACGCTAAAGATCTGGGGGCAGTGGAGACGACACAAGGGTGCGATGGGAGCCTCGGTGTGGTCCCCGATCAGGGATAACCATCGGTTTGTCCCAGGAAGGATGGACGGGGGGTTTCAGAGCTGGCATCGGGCAGGGATTAGAAGAATGGGGGACCTGTTCATCGATGGGACGTTTGCGAGCTTAGGGGCGCTGGAGGAAATGTTTGGGCTACCCCTGGGAAATGCGTTCAGGTATATGCAAGTGAGGGCGTTTGTGAGGCAGCAGGTGAGGGAATTCCCGTTGCTCCCGGCACAGGGGATTCAGGACAGGGTGATTTCGGGTGTATGGGTCGGAGAGGGCAAGGTGTCGGTGATATATCAGGAGATGAAAGAAGAGGAGGAAGCTCTGGTAGAGGAGCTGAAGGGCAATTGGGAGAAGGAGTTGGGGGAGGAGATTGAAGAGGGTCTGTGGGCTGATGCCCTGAGTAGGGTTAATTCCTCTTCCGCGTGTGCCAGGCTCAGCCTGATACAGTTTAAGGTTATTCACAGAGCGCATATGACAGGGGCGAGGCTGAGTAGGTTCTTTGGGATGGAGGACAGATGCGGGAGGTGCTCGGGAAGCCCGGCGAATCATGCCCATATGTTCTGGTCGTGCCCGGCACTGGATGGGTTCTGGAGGGGTTTCGCGAGGACTATGTCCAAGGTGGTGAAAATCCAGGTCAAGCCGCGTTGGGGGTTGGCGTTATTTGGGGTAACGGACGAGCCGGGAGTGCAGGAGGCGAAAGAGGCCGGTATTCTGGCCTTTGCGTCCCTGGTAGCCCGGCGGAGGATCTTGCTATTATGGAAAGATGCGAAGCCCCCCAGTGTGGAAGCCTGGATAAACGACATGGCTGGGTTCATCAAACTGGAGAGGATAAAGTTTGCCTTGAGAGGGTCTGTGCAGGGGGTCTTCAGGCGGTGGCAACCGTTCCTAGACTATCTCGCGGAGCGTTAGATGGAGGTTGGTCAGCAGCAACCCAGGGAGGGGGGGGGGTTCTTTCTGTGGGGGGGGGGGGGGGGGTAGAAGGGTGGGCGGGGAAAGGGGTTTTTCCTAGGGGCACTTGAGAAAGGAAAATCATAAACATATGGGAAAATTAATATGAGCGGGAGGAACCCATTGTACAAAGTTCTGTATTATGTTGGATTGATATGTTTATGTCTTGCTCTGTTACTTTCCTTTTCTTTTCTGTTACGGGGGGGTGGTTTGAATGGTTGAAAATTTTTGTTGAAAAATTCTGAATAAACATTTTTTTTTTTAAAAAGAACAGGGGTGTTACATTAGCCATTTTCCAATCCTCTGGGACCCTCCCTGCCTCCAGTGATTCCTGAAAGATCACCACCACTGTTTCAGTTTCCCCAGAACCTTCTCCTTCGCGATGACCACTACACTCCCCTCTGCCCCATGACTCATTTGTGGTTCTGGTGTCCCACTGGTGTCTTCCACTGTGAAGGCTGATACAAAGTATCTGTTCAGTTCCTCTGCCATTTCTTTGTTTCCTATTGTTACTTGTCCAGCCTCATTTTTCAGTGGTCCAATGCCTATTCTTGCCTCTCTCTTACCTTTTATATATTGAATAAAAACTCTTGCAAACTTATTTTATATTACTGGCTAGATTACTCTCATATTTTATCTTCTCCTCCCTTATTGCTTTTTTTTTAGTTGTCCCCTGCTTGCTTTTAAAGGCTTACCAATCCTCTGGCTTCCCTCATCACTTGGAATGCTTTTTCTTTTGCTAGTATGCTGTCCCTGACTTCCCTCATTAGCCATGGTTGCCTTGTCCTCCCCTGAGCTTGTTTCCTCCTCCTTGGGATGAAATTATTTTGTGCCTCACGAAGGCCCGCAAAAACTCCTGCCATTGCTGTTTAACTGTCTTCCCTGGTAGGCTCCCTTTCCAATCAACTCGGGTCTGCTCCTCCCTCATGAATAAAGTTACCTTTATTCGTTTGTACAATCATTGCATTTGATTCCGGCTTCTCCCTCTCAAATGTAGGGTGATTTTCATCATATTGTGGTTACTGCTCCCTGAGGGTTCCTTCATCTTATGTCCCCTAATCAAGTCTGCCTCATTACCAAATCCAGAATTGCCTGTTCCCTGGTGGGAAGGTGCTCCAAAAATCCATTTCGTAGACATTCCACAAATTCCTTTTCTTGGGATCCACTAGCAATCTGATTTTCCTAGTCCACTTGCATATTGAAGTCCCCATGATTATTGTAATATTGACTTTCTTATATGCCTTTTCTATCTCCTGATTCATTTTCTGCCTCACATCCTGAATACTGCTAGGAAGCCTGTATACAACTCCGATCAGGGTATTTTTTTTTTACAATTCCTCAACTCTACCCACAGAGTTTCTATGCCTTCTGATCCTATATCGCTCCTTGCTTTCGATTTAACTTCATTTATTACGAACAATGCAACCCCATCCCCTTTGCCCATCTGCCTGTCCTTTTGTTAGGACATATAGCCTTGGATATTTAGATCCCAGCCCAGATCCCCTTGCAACCATGACTCTGTGATGCCTACAACATCGTGCCCGGCAATTTCAATGTGCGTAACAAGCTCCTTGTTTCGTACACCGCGCACATTTAGATACAGTCCTGTGACCGCCCACCCTTCTCATAGTTGTCCCCTTTTTTGCTGTGCCTGAAGTTGTATTTCTGCCGCTTTCTATACTCTGTGCTCTATTACTTGCTCTGGAAACTTTAATGACCTCTCCTGAGCCCCCTGCTCCTTTAACTTGTTTAAAGTCCTCATCAAAGAACAAAGAACAAAGAAATGTACAGCACAGGAACAGGCCCTTCGGCCCTCCAAGCCCGTGCCGACCATGCTGTCCGACTAAACTACAATCTTCTACACTTCCTGGGTCCGTATCCCTCTATTCCCATCCTAGTCATGTATTTGTCAAGATGCCTCTTAAATGTCACTATCGTCCCTGCTTCCACCACCTCCTCCGGTAGCGAGTTCCAGGCACCCACTACCCTCTGCGTAAAAAACTTGCCTCGTACATCTACTCTAAACCTTGCCCCTCTCACCTTAAACCTATGCTCCCTAGTAATTGACCCCTCTACCCCGGGGAAAAGCCTCTGACTATCCACTCTGTCTATGCCCCTCATAATTTTGTAGACCTCTATCAGGTCGCCCCTCAACCTCCTTTGTTCCAGTGAGAACAAACCGAGTTTATTCAACCGCTCCTCATAGCTAATGCCCTCCATACCAGGCAACATTCTGGTAAATCGCTTCTGCACCATCTCTGAAGCCTCCACATCCTTCTGGTAGTGTGGCGACCAGAATTGAACACTATACTCCAAGTGTGGCCGAACTAAGGATCTATACAGCTGCAACATGACTTGCCAATTCTTATACTCAATGCCCCGGCCAATGAAGGCAAGCATGCCGTATGCCTTCTTGACTACCTTCTCCACCTGTGTTGCCCCTTTCAGTGACCTGTGGACCTGTACTCCTAGATCTCTTTGACTTTCAATACTCTTGAGGGTTCTACCATTCACTGTATATTCCCTACCTGCATTAGACCTTCCAAAATGCATTACCTCACATTTGTCCGGATTAAACTCCATCTGCCATCTCTCCGCCCAAGTCTCCAAACAATCTAAATCCTGCTGTATCCTCTGACAGTCCTCATCGCTATCCGCAATTCCACCAACCTTTGTGTCGTCTGCAAACTTACTAATCAGACCAGTTACATTTTCCTCCAAATCATTTATATATACTACAAACAGCAACGGTCCCAGCACTGATCCCTGTGGAACACCACTGGTCACAGCCCTCCAATTAGAAAAGCATCCTTCCATTGCTACTCTCTGCCTTCTATGACCTAGCCAGTTCTGTATCCACCTTGCCAGCTCACCCCTGATCCCGTGTGACTTCACCTTTTGTACTAGTCTACCATGAGGGACCTTGTCCAAGGCCTTACTGAAGTCCATATAGACAACATCCACTGCCCTACCTGCATCAATCATCTTAGTGACCTCCTCGAAAAACTCTATCAAGTTAGTGAGACACGACCTCCCCTTCACAAAACCATGCTGCCTCTCACTAATACGTCCATTTGCTTCCAAATGGGAGTAGATCCTGTCTCGAAGAATTCTCTCCAGTAATTTCCCTACCACTGAAGTAAGGCTCATCGGCCTGTAGTTCCCTGGATTATCCTTGCTACCCTTCTTAAACAGAGGAACAACATTGGCTATTCTCCAGTCCTCCGGGACATCCCCTGAAGACAGTGAGGATCCAAAGAATTCTGTCAAGGCCTCAGCAATTTCCTCTCCAGCCTCCTTCAGTATTCTGGGGTAGATCCCATCAGGCCCTGGGGACTTATCTACCTTAATATTTTTTAAGACACCCAACACCTCGTCTTTTTGGATCACAATGTGACCCAGGCTATCTACACCCCCTTCTCCAGACTCAACATCTACCAATTTCTTCTCTTTGGTGAATACTGATGCAAAGTATTCATTTAGTACCTCGCCCATTTCCTCTGGCTCCACACATAGATTCCCTTGCCTATCCCTCAGTGGGCCAACCCTTTCCCTGGCTACCCTCTTGCTTTTTATGTACGTGTAAAAAGCCTTGGGATTTTCCTTAACCCTATTTGCCAATGACTTTTCATGACCCCTTCTAGCCCTCCTGACTCCTTGCTTAAGTTCCTTCCTACTTTCCTTATATTCCACGCAGGCTTCGTCTGTTCCCAGCCTTTTAGCCCTGATCATTAAACTGTACTCTCACCTTCTCCTTTAACTTTGGTTTTATAATTCTCCACACAGCTGAACCCTCCCCCCCACCCCACTATTCAGTTTAAAGCCCTATCTACAGCCCTAGTTATGCAATTCGCCAGGACTCTGGTCCCAGCTTGATTCTGGTGAAGACCGTCCCATCGGAAATTCAAACCCATTTCTCCCACACCAACCTTTGAGCCATGCAACCTCTTTAATCTTATTGACCCTGTGCCAATTTTCTCGTGGCTCAGGTAGTTACCCAGAGATTATTACCTTTTTGGTTCTGCTTTTTAATTTAGCCCCTAGCTTCTCATAGTCCTTCAGCAGAACCTCTATTCTTGTTCTACCATGTGGTTGGTACCTATATGGACCACGACAACTGGATCTTCATCCTCCCACTCCAAGTTCTTCTACAGCCCAGATGCAATATCCCGAACCCGAGCATCAGGCAGGCAACACAACCTTCAGGATTCTCGATCCTGGTCACAGAGAACAGTGTCAATGCTCCTAACTATACTATACCCGATTACAAATACATTTCTTTTCTCCCCTCCCACTTGATTGGCTCCCTGTACCACAGTGCTATGGTCAGTTTGCTCATCCTCCCTCCAGTCCCCGTTTCCATGCACACAGGGAGCAAGAGGTTCAAACCTGTTGGTCAAGGTCAAGGGCCGAAGCTCCTGCAACCCTACCTCCTGAATTCCTCTACCTGTCTCACTCACAGTCACACCCTTCTGTCCCTGAACAATGGCCAAATTCAAGTTAATTAGTCGAAGGAGTGTGACTGCCTCCTGGAACACAGTGTCCAGGTATCTTTCCCCCTCCCTGATATGTTGCAGCATCCAAAGTTCAATTCCAGCTCATCAACTCTGAACCTGATTTCCTCAATAAACCAACACTTACTACAGATGTGGTCACTGGGAACCACAATGGGGTCCACCACCTCCCACATCACGCAGGAACAAAACATCACCCGGCCCTCCATCCTTATTTTATTTAATGAGATGAAATTTTCTTTTCTAATTTACAGCTAGTTTTAGTCTTTCTTTTTTTAAAAAATATATTTATTAAAGTTTTTTAACACAATTTTTCTCCCTTACAAACAATAACCCCCCCTCCCTCGTAACAAAAAAAACCCCGAGAAATCACGCAGAGCAAGATATATACATGGCAAAATGATATATTTACACAGCTTTGTACACTGGCCCTCACCCGTAAGTGCCAGTTTCCCCAACCCTTCATGTTATCTCTTGCTCATCCACCCTCCCAGGCAGTCCCCCCTCCCCCCCTCCCAGGACATCCCCTCCACCCCCCCCCCCCCCCCCCCCCAGGTTGCTGCTGCTGCTGACCGACCTTCCTCTAACGCTCTGCGAGATCGTCTAGGAACGGTTGCCACCGCCTGTAGAACCCCTGCGCAGACCCTCTCAAGGCAAACTTAATCCTCTCCAACTTTATGAACCCAGCCATGTCGTTTATCCAGGCCTCCACGCTAGGGGGCTTCGCCTCCTTCCACATTAGCAAGATCCTTCGCCGGGCTACTAGGGACGCAAAGGCCAGAATGCCGGCCTCTTTCGCCTCCTGCACTCCCGGTTCGTCCACTACTCCAAATATTGCTAGCCCCCAGCTTGGCTTGACCCGGACTTTCACCACCTGAGATATTGCTCCCGCCACTCCTCTCCAGAACCCCTCCAGTGCCGGGCATGACCAAAACATATGGACATGGTTCGCCGGGCTCCCTGAGCACCTTCCACATCTGTCCTCTACCCCAAAGAACCTACTCAACCTCGCCCCCGTCAAGTGTGCTCTGTGGACCACCTTAAATTGTATCAGGCTGAGAGTTTTAGTCTTTCTAACCTGCAAAACATTTCTCTTTTTATCTTTAATCTGAAAGCAATTTAGAATAGGTCATGTAAATTAGCAGTTACTTACCAGCCAATGAATATACCGTTTTCCTATGACATCACTCCTGGATTGTTTTCAGTACCATTTTATCAATGATGTGGAGATGCCGGCGTTGGACTGGGGTGAGCACAGTACGAAGTCTTACAACACCAGGTTAAAGTCCAACAGGTTTGTTTCGATGTCACTAGCTTTCGGAGCGCTGCTCCTTCCTCAGGTGAATGAAGAGGTATGTTCCAGAAACACATATATAGACAAATTCAAAGATGCCAAACAATGCTTGGAATGCGACCATTAGCAGGTGATTAAATCTTTACAGATCCAGAGATGGGGTAACCCCAGGTTAAAGAGGTGTGAATTGCATCAAGCCAGGACAGTTGGTAGGATTTCGCAGGCCAGATGGTGGGGGATGAATGTAATGCGACATGAATCCCAGGTCCCGGTTGAGGCCGCACTCATGTGTGCGGAACTTGGCTATAAGTTTCTGCTCGGTGATTCTGCTCCACACAGAATCGCCGAGCAGAAACTTATAGCCAAGTTCCGCACACATGAGTGCGGCCTCAACCGGGACCTGGGATTCATGTCGCATTACATTCAGCCCCCACCATCTGGCCTGCGAAATCCTACCAACTGTCCTGGCTTGATGCAATTCACACCTCTTTAACCTGGGGTCACCCCATCTCTGGATCTGTAAAGATTTAATCACCTGCTAATGGTCGCATTCCAAGCATTGTTTGGCATCTTTGAATTTGTCTATATATGTGTTTCTGGAACATACCTCTTCATTCACCTGAGGAAGGAGCAGCGCTCCGAAAGCTAGTGACATCGAAACAAACCTGTTGGACTTTAACCTGGCATTTTATCAATGTTCTCATAGAATTTACTCATAGAATTTACAGTGCAGAAGGAGGCCATTCAGCCCATCGAGTCTGCACTGGCTCTTTGAAAGAGCACCCTACCCAAGCCCATACCTCCACCCTATCCCCATAACCCAGTAACCCCACCCAACACTCAGGGCAGTTTTGAACACTAAGGGCAATTTATCATGGCCAATCCACCTAACCCGCACATCTTTGGACT
The DNA here is from genome assembly GCF_047496885.1 of Scyliorhinus torazame. Classification (NCBI taxonomy): domain Eukaryota; kingdom Metazoa; phylum Chordata; class Chondrichthyes; order Carcharhiniformes; family Scyliorhinidae; genus Scyliorhinus; species Scyliorhinus torazame. Next base: position 274,864,336 of record NC_092708.1, read on the forward strand.
GTGGGAGGAAACCGGAGCATCCGGAGGAAACCCACGCACACGGGGAGAACATGCAGACTCCGCACAGACAGTGACCCAAGCCGGAATCGAACCTGTGACCCTGGAGCTGTGAAGCAATTGTGCTAACCACTATGCTGCCGTGTTGACGTCGGCGCGTGATTCTCCGAGATGCGGAGAATCGGCGCCATTTGCGCTGTCGCGTTTGGCGCGGCGCAGGCCACGAGCCATTGGAATCGGCGGAGCCACCAACTCTCCGGCCCAGATGGGCCGAGCGGCCGCACGGATACGACAGAGTCCTGCCAGTGCCGTTCACCCCTGGTCGCTGCCGGCGTGAACTCTGCGCGAACGGTCGGGGGGTGGCCTGGGAGGGGGGGGGGGGATGGGTCCCCCCCCCCCCTCCTGGGGGGGCCTCCGATGGGGTCTGGCCCGCGATCGGGGCCCACCGATCGGCGGGCCGGCCTCTCCCCCCCCACCGAGCCTACTTTCCTGCGCGGCCGGCCCCTGAACACCGATGCCATGTTGAGTCGGAGCCGGCGCGCTAAAGAAGTCCCCCTCTGGGGGCCAGAATCGGTCGTCCCCGTGCCTGTTTCGCACCGTTGGGCACTTGGGCTCCATTTGGGAGAATCGCCCCCTAAATCTCTGCACTGACTCTTCACTTCCGCTCTTTTTAAATCTCCGTATGGACTCTCAGCTTCCACTCTTTTTAAATCTCTGCACTGACTCTCCGCTCCCACTCTTTTTAAATCTCCATGCGGACTCTTAGCACCCACTCTTTTTAAATCTCCGCACTGACTCTCAGCTCCCACTCTTAATAAATCTCCATCCTGATCTCCGATCCCGCTCTTCTTTAATCTCCAGGCTGACTCTCCGCTCCCACTCTTTTTGAAGCTCGGCACTGACTCTCCGCTCCCGCTCTTTCTAAATCTCAGTGCTGATCCTCAGCTCCCGCTCTTTTTAAATCTCTGCACTGACTCTCGGCTCCCGCTACTTTTAAATCTCCATGCTGACATCCGCTCCCACTCTTCTTAAATCTCTGCACTGACTCTCCGCTCCCACTCTTTTTAAACCTCTGCACTGACTCTCCGCTCCCACTCTTTTTAAATCTCCATGCGGACTCTTAGCACCCACTCTTTTTAAATCTCCAGGCTGACTCTCCGCTCCCACTCTTTTTAAATCTCCATGTTAGCTCTCCGCTCCCACTCTTTTTAAATCTCCATGCTGACTCTCCGCTCCCACTCTTCTTAAATCTCTGCTCTCACTCTCCGCTCCCACTCTTTTTAAACCTCTGCACTGACTCTCGTCTCCCACTCTTTTTAAATCTCCATGCTGACTCTCCGCTCCCACTATTTTTAAATCTCCATGTTGACTCTCCGCTCCCACTCTTTTGAAACCTCCATGCTGACTCGCCGCTCCCACTCTTTCTAAATCTCCATGCAGACTCTCCGCTCCCACTCTTTTTAAATCTCCATGCAGACTCTCCGCTCCCACTCTTTTTAAATCTCCATGCTGACTCTCCGCTCCCGCTCTTGTTAAATCTCTGCACTGACTCTCCGCTCCCACTCTATTTAAATCTCCATGCTGACTCTCAGCTCCCGCTCTTTTTAAATCTCCATGCTGACTCTCAGCACCCACTCTTTTTAAATCTCTGCTCTGACTCTACACTCCCACTCTTCTTAAATTTCTGCACTGACTCCACTCCCACTCTTTTTAAATCTCTGCACTGACTCTCGGCTCCCGCTCTTCTTAAATCTCCGTGTTGACTCTCCGCTCCCACTCTTTCTAAATCTCCATGCTGACTCTTCGCTCACGCTCTTCTCAAATCTCCAGGTTGACCCTTCGCTCACGCTCTTTTTAAATCTCCAGGCTGACTCTCCGCTCCCACTCTTTTTAAATCTCCAGGCTGACTCTCCGCTCCCACTCTTTATAAATCGCTGCTCTGATTCTCCGCTCCCGCTCTTCTTAAATCTCCGTGCTGATCTCCACTCCCGCTCTTCTTAAATCTCCGTGTTGACTCTCCCCTCCCACTCTTTTTAAATCTCCATGCTGACTCTTCGCTCCAACTCTTTTTAAATCTCTGCACTGACTATCCGCTCCCGCTCTTTTTAAATCTCCATGCTGACTCTCCGCACCCGCTCTTTTTAAATCTCCATGCTGACTCTCCGATCACGCTTTTCTTTAATCTCCAGGCTGACTCTCCGCTCCCACTCTTTTAAAATCTCTGCACTGACTCTACGCTCCCGCTCTTTTTAAACCTCCATGCTGACTGTCAGCTCCCACTCTTTATAAATCTCTGCACTGACTCTCAGCTCTGCTTTTTAAATCTCTGCACTGACTCTCTGCTCCCACTCTTTTTAAATCTCCGCTCAGACACACCACACGCACTCTTTTTAAATCTCCATGCTGACTCTCCGCTCCCGCTCTTTATAAATCTCTGCACTGACTTTCGGCTCCCGCTACTTTTAAATCTCCATGCTGACTCTCAGCTCCCGCTCTTTTTAAATTTCTGCACTGACTCTCAGCTCCCACTCTTTTTAAATCTCTGCACTGACTCTCCGCTCCCACTCTTTATAAATCTCTGCACTGACTCTCCGCTCCCACTCTTTATAAATCTCTGCACTGACTCTCAGCTCCCACTCTTTTTAAATCTTCATGCTGACTCTCCGCTCCCTCTCTTTTTAAATCTCTGCACTGACTCTCCGCTTCCACTCTTTTTAAATCTCCATGCTGTCTCTCAGCTCCCACTCTTTTTAAATCTCCATGCTGACTCTCAGCTCCCGCTCTATTTAAATCTCCATGCTGACTCTCAGCTCCCGCTCTTTTTAAATCTCCATGCTGTCTCTCAGCTCCCACTCTTTTTAAATCTCCATGCTGTCTCTCAGCTCCCGCTCTTTTTAAATCTCCATGCTGACTCTCAGCTCCCGCTCTTTTTAAATTTCTGCACTGACTCTCAGCTCCCGTTCTTTATAAATCTCTGCTCTGACTCTCCACTCCCGCTTTTGTTAAATTTCTGTACTGACTCTCCTCTCCCACTCTTTTTAAATCTCTGCTCCGACGCTCAGACTCTCAGCTCTCGCTCTTTTAAAATCTCTGCACTGGCTCACTGTTCCCGCTCTTTTTAAATCTCCACTCTGACTCTCACCTCTCACCCTTTATAAATCTCCCCTCTGACTCTCACCTCCTGCTCTTTATAATCTCTAAATTCTAAAAGAATAGGAATCATTCCTTGCTAAGAAGGGTAGCAAGGATAATCCCGGGAACTACAGGCCGGTGAGCCTTACTTCAGTGGTAGGGAAATTACTGGAGAGAATTCTTAGAGACAGGATCTACTCCCATTTGGAAGCAAATGGACGTATTAGTGAGAGGCAGCACGGTTTTGTGAAGTGGAGGTCGTGTCTCACTAACTTGATAGAGTTTTTCGAGGAGGTCACTAAGATGATTGATGCAGGTAGGGCAGTAGATGTTGTCTATATGGACTTCAGTAAGGCCTTGGACAAGGTCCCTCATGGTAGACTAGTACAAAAGGTGAAGTCACACGGGATCAGGGGTGAACTGGCAAGGTGGATACAGAACTGGCTAGGCCATAGAAGGCAGAGGGTAGCAATGGAGGGATGCTTTTCTAATTGGAGGGCTGTGACCAGTGGTGTTCCACAAGGATCAGTGCTGGGACCGTTGCTCTTTGTAGTATATATAAATGATTTGGAGGAAAATGTAACTGGTCTGATTAGTAAGTTTGCAGACGACACAAAGGTTGGTGGAATTGCGGATAGCAATGAGGACTGTCTGAGGATACAGCAGGATTTAGATTGTCTGGAGACTTGAGCGGAGAGATGGCAGATGGAGTTTAATCCGGACAAATGTGAGGTAATGCATTTTGGAAGGTCTAATGCAGGTAGGGAATATACAGTGAATGGTAGAACCCTCAAGAGTATTGAAAGTCAAAGAGATCTAGGAGTACAGGTCCACAGGTCATTGAAAGGGGCAACACAGGTGGAGAAGGTAGTCAAGAAGGCATACGGCATGCTTGCCTTCATTGGCCGGGGCATTGAGTATAAGAATTGGCAAGTCATGTTGCAGCTGTATAGAACCTTAGTTAGGCCACACTTGGAGTATAGTGTTCAATTCTGGTCGCCACACTACCAGAAGGATGTGGAGGCTTTAGAGAGGGTGCAGAAGAGATTTACCAGAATGTTGCCTGGTATGGAGGGCATAAGCGATGAGGAGCGATTGAATAAACTCGGTTTGTTCTCACTGGAACGAAGGAGGTTGAGGGGCGACCTGATAGAGGTATACAATATTATGAGGGGCGTAGACAGAGTGGATAGTCAGAGGCTTTTCCCCAGGGTAGAGGGGTCAATTACTAGGGGGCATAGGTTTAAGGTGAGAGGGGCAAGGTTTAGAGTAGATGTACGAGGCAAGTTTTTTACGCAGAGGGTAATGGGTACCTGGAACTCGCTACCGGAGGAGGTAGAGGAAGCAGGGACGATAGTGACATTTAAGGGGCATCTTGACAAATATATGAATAGGATGGGAATAGAAGGATACGGACCCAGGAAGTGTAGAAGATTGTAGTTTAGTCGGGCAGTATGGTCGGCACGGGCTTGGAGGGCCGAAGGGCCTGTTCCTGTGCTGTACATTTCTTTGTTCTTTGTTCATTCGTTGATGCAAGACATGTCCACACAGTACAGTTTTTGTGTCTAGCCAAACCACTAAAAGTTGAGCAAGGAGTAATTGCTACTTTAATAGCCCAAACCAACATTGTGAGAACATGTCCAATAAACAAAAACTTGGATAAAGACTCTCTATCGGATAAGTTGTTGTGGTTGAAAAGGCTTCAATCCTAAATAGCAATGTATTTTTGGCAGCATTTTGCGGGTTCAAAACGAGTACAAATCCACAGCAGAAAACTTGCAGTTAAATCGAAGGTGTTACCCAGAGAGAGGCCCCTGTGAGGAGATTGATACTTCATACAAAACATGAGGGGGAAGGGGATTTTATGCAGCTCACAAGAGCAGGAAGTGTGGTATGACTGATTTAGGCAAAATGGAAAATCTGAATTTCCCGACAACGGGTTAAGATGCAGAGATAAAGTAAGCCGTGTGTTTGCAGCAACAACCTTATCTGGTTGTCCCCATCAACCACCATCCACCCCCACACCATGTGGATGCGCTGGGTTCCCAAACACTGACAACAAGGACTTGTAATAAAAAATACTTCAGAAAGTATTTTGTGAAAGCACAGGGACATTCAGCCCTAAAGTTCCACACTAATCTTTATGCTGCACACCAGCCTCCTCCCAGCCTCATTGATCTCGACCAGTTTTTCCTTCTATTCCGCTTACATTCAGCCAGGCTGTTCACCCCATTAGAAAAGCTGCTCCTTGTTCTTCTTCTCATTCTTTCTAAGGGAAGTATGGGTCACTGGCAAGGATTGCCCAGCGATGGTGAAGTACCTCCTTGAATTTTTCTAACCTATCTGATGCAAGTACACCCACAGTGCTGTTCGCGAGGGAGTTCCAGGATTTTGCTCCTGTGACAGTGAAGGAATGGTGATATAGTTCCAGGACAGGGTCGTGAGTAGATTGGAGGGGAATTTGCAGGTGGGATTGTTCCCATGTATCTGCTGCCCTTGCCCTAAGGTGATAGAGGTCACCTGTTTGGATGGTGTTGTTGAAGGAACCTTTAATAATCATTATTAGTGTCACAATTAGGCTTACATTTACAGTGAAAAGCCCCGAGTCGCCACATTCCGGCGCCTGTTCGGGTTCACAGAGGGAGAATTCAGTATGTCCCATACACCTAACAGCCCATCTTTCGGGACTTGTGGGAGGAAACCTGAGCACCCGGAGGAAACCCACACAGACATGGGGAGAACATGCAGACTCCGCATAGGCAATGACCCAAGCCGGGAATCGAACCCCGGTCCCTGGCGCTGTGAAGCAACAGTGCTACCCACTGTGCTACCGTGCCGCCCAGGTGAGTTGCAGCAGTGAACTTGTACGCAGTACATCAGACTGCTGCTCCTCCCTGTTGGTGGTGGAGGGAATGAATGTTCAAGTTGGTGGAGGGGTGCTGCTCAGGCAGGCTGCTTTGTTGAGTTTCTTGAGTGTTGTTGGAGCTGCACTCATCCAGGCAACTGGATCACATTCCTGACTTGTGCCTTTTAGATTATGGACAAGCTTTGGGGAGTCAGGAGGTGATTTACTCACTGCAGGAATCCCAGCCTCTGATCTGTTCTTGTAACCACAGTATTTATATGGCTAGTCCAATTCAGTTTCTGGTCAATGGTGAATGTTGTGTGGGGGATTCTGCGAAGTTCGTGCAGTTCAATGTCTAGGTGAGATGCTTAGATTCTCCCGTGTTGGAGATGATTACAGACTGGCATTCATGTGGAACAAACTTTGCCTGCCACTCATCAGCCAGGTCAGCACGGTAGCACAGTGATTAGCACTGTTGCTTCACAGCGCCAGGGTCCCGGGCTCGATTCCCGGTTTAGGTCACTGTCTGTGTGGCGTCTGCATGTTCTCCCCGTGTCTGCGTGGGTTTCCTCCGGGTGCTCCGGTTTCCTCCCAGAAGTCCCGAAAGACGTGCTGTTAGGTGAATTGGACATTCTAAATTCTCCCTCTGTGCACCCGAACAGGCATCGGAATGTGATGACTTGGGGCTTTTCACAGTAACTTCATTACAGTGTTAATGTGAGCCTACTTGTGACAATAAAGATTACTTTACTTTTCGGTCCTGCTGCATATTGCCACGTACTGCTTCCGTATCTGAGGAGTCGCAAATGCTACTGAATATTGTGGGACCATCGGTGAACATCCCCACTACTGACCTTAAGACAGAAGAAAGGTTTTTGATGAAGATGGTTGGGCCTATGACACTACCGAGGAACTCCTGGGAATTAGATGATTGGTCTCCAGCAACCAAAACCTTTGTTAGGCATGACTCCAACCAGTGGAGAGTTTCCCCCCATTTCCCATTGACTTAATTTTGCCAGGGCTCATAATAGAGTTGCCAAACCTCCAGGGTTGGCCTGGACTCTCCAGGAATTGAAGATCAATCTCTAGGACACTGCGGTGTACTACCTTGTGTTCAAAGCAGGATCAGAGCTTGGGCCACAGCTATTCGCAATCTATATCAAAGATTTGGATGTGGGAATTAAATGTAATATTTGCAAGTTTGTAGATGGTACTGTAGCCATCTGGGATGACCACTTCCAACTAGGTACAGAGACACTCACAAAGTCTAGCGGGTAAAATGGACCAGCCAAGACTCAGGCAGGCTCAGAGCCTGAAATGCATATTTGTAAGCAAGAAGTCCAGACGGTATCGATACTCCGTCCAATTCGCATTTTAATGGGGCCGATTAGCATTTGATGGCCCATCTTCACCGAGACAAAAGACTGGTACTCAAGCAACCGGGACAGTCCCTGACGTTTCGGCGCCACTCCCTGTTCAAGGGAAACGCAAACAACGGGGTCAATGACCACTTGGGGCACGCCCAGCCATCCAGATCCCCGCCCACTTATTGGCTAAGGAATCGAACAGAGTGATCAGGGATCACCCAATTAGTAAGGCCCAAATCGAAGGACTGCCCAAAAGAGCGCAAAACCCCCTAAGTTTAAGAAGAAGAGTTCGCCACATGTTCGCTCTCTCTTGGTCCTGGTACCCCGGTCATGGCCATCTCCAAATGCAGCAACACCAGAAGCAAGTCCAAGTTCAACGCCCGCTACCAGACGGATGAGCCCAGCTGAGCAGCAGTTACTCCTTCGGACCCGAGAGATCCAGAATTGAACAGCGGCCACTGCTTTCTCACCTAAGCCGGGTGCCCGAAGTTAAGTACAGGTTGTTTAGTCGATAGGTGTAGTTAACTAGTAGTGTTTATGTTGCATGACTAATTGTGTGTAAATAAAGTACTCTTGACCTTTAACTAACTAACTGGTGTTTGGCTCTTTGATCAATAGCCGGTTGAAACTTGTGGTGGTATCATTTGATACCCGCCGACTCTAAGCATTCGGACATAGATAACACAGAAAGAAGGGCAAACTCACTGATTGCCATAATTGAAACAGAGCCACAGAAAAGACAAAGTAAAAGAAAGCACAACAGTTATTGGCGACATCTGACGGGACTCGACCCAGAAGTGACCGCGTCACTCCGAGAGAACCCACAAAAGCATTTGAATTAGAATCCAAATTGGCAAAGTAAAATAAACCACAAGCGAAACCAGTATCGATCAAACCTCCAGAATTCAGAAGTGTGTAATTTGCATGCGTACTAACAAAGGGATATAAGGTAAACTCGATAGATTTTGTTGCGTGAAACGTTCGGGCGTTGTGTAAACCAGAAAATAGCTTGAGCGGTATCCGTGATTGCACCACCGCTTTTTTCCCTTGTTCCAAATTTCTGGTAAGAGACAGAAGTAATTGTAGGGATGGCCATGAAGGCAATGGAACGCCTTATTCTTCCACAAGAGCCCGAGGTCGCAGCGACCAATAGATCAGAACAGTGTCCAGTTTGGGAAGAAGAAATTAGGAGATACCTAAAGGGGAAAGAATGGCCCCTATGATCTGAATTTTGCGCGAATGAAGAGACAGGTCCTGGCAGCATAGGACAGACTTGGTGGGACAGCCTGACCGAGATCCATAAAAAGAGTTTGACTAAGGTTCGTAAGCCGATGGCAATCGTGTCCTGTCTGGCGCAATTGCGAGGCACAGAGGAGGTCGTGAGGAGCTTGAGGAGCTTGAGGAGAAGGAGAGAAGTAGAGAGGGAGATATTAGTGAAAGCGAGAGATTAAATGTACAGCTCCGGGAGCAGTTAGCAGCAAAGGACAAGGAAATGGATGATGTCAAGAGGGCACATCAATCCTGTCTCGCCCACCTTAGCAGCTTCCAAATCCAGTACGATAAGGCCTACCAGGACACACAACGTGCTGTAATGGTAAGAGAAGAGACAGAGAATCAGGTACAGATCCTAAAGAAACAGTGCGATGATCTAAAGGCAGCCCTCCGAGCACTCCACAGTTCCACCACGGAACAGAGGCAGAGTTCGGTGGATCATTCCAAATGCAGGCAGCAAATTGCAAAGTTGCAATCCCTGCTATCAGTTCAAAATGGGTTTAGAGACACCTTTGGCCCACAGCTAGACCAGGAAGACGGCTCCGATTGGCAGGAACTCAGTGAAACGGCCCAACGGTACGTAAGCGAGACCGAGAATCAAAATAGAGCTCCCCAGGCCCCGAAAAGAAAAGCACCCGTACCACCGACTGCACAGGCAGCACCCAACCCAATGAACCCCATTACCACGCAGCGCAGAGTTACCACGAAAGGCCAACCCGGTTTTGTGTACACCACCCCATTATCTATCACCCAGTTACGAGATGCCCGCGACAAGATAGAGACTTTCCACCCCACATCGGACCCACATCACTTTTTCGAGTTAGTGAAACAACAGACCCTCATGTACGATTTAGACGAGCCTGAAGAGGTAAAGCTCATAGTTGTGTGCTTAGACCCCTCAGTTAGTTCAGCCCTATCCGACCCACAAAATGCAGGAGGAGGTAGCCTCCAAGAAAGGAAAACGGCCATTTTAGACGCCATAGGATATAATAGAGGAGATCCGGTAGACGGACTCAACCGGTGCAGGCAGAAAAAGGGAGAGCATCCAACAGCGTTTGCTGGATGCCTTTGGATCCATTTTACTGCTGTATTTGGTGAGTTAGCCGGTGCCCATTTATCAGCAGACAATACGGCCAAATGGACCCGTATGCTAGTGTCCCATGCCACAGAGGCAGGGCAGAAGGCATGTGCCAGTTACGACCCCTCAGACCCAGCACACAATGAAGTGTGGGTTCTGAAACGATTGTCCAGAGCTTGGGAACAGTCTGTACAGAAAACGCCACAATGAATCCAGTAAAGGCACACCAAGACCCCGCATGGGTAAATGAAGGCAGAGGTACAGCGCCACACCCCAAGACACACAAATGTTATAACTGTGGACAGAAAGGCCATTACGCCCGAGAATGTCAAGCCCCCCCGAAGCAGCAAAGGAATCAGCACCCAAACGCCCCCCCCCCCCCCCAGAAACAGTACCCGACTCCTTCACGGCATTAGCGCCCGAGCAGATAATTTGGCCATGAATGGCACAGACAGACGGTGTTCGGGCACCCCAACTTGGGTCTGCGATACCCTGTGGGATAAGTCCGGAAGACCGGTCATTGCAGGCACAGTCCGGGGACACCCCGTAGAGTTTCTTTGGGGCACAGGAGGATCCCGAACCACGTTAAACTCCTCCACCATGTACCAGAAAGAGATATGGCCCACTACGGACACCATTACCCTTAGTGGCTTTACAGGTCACCTCCAGCAGGGACACATCACAGCCCCAGTGGATGTAGAGCTCGGTAATATCAAAACAAAACATTTGGTTGTTTTAGTAGATTTACCCCAGGCAGCAGAACACATCCTAGGCATCGATTTCATGAGCGCACACAACCTTTCATTCGACCCAGTCAACCGATGCATATCGAAAATGGCTGGAGCAGCTCGAGCCCCTGCCACGCTCTCAGTAGGAGATTATGCCCATAGAATCAGCTCAGTAGGATAGTACTGGTTTGATCCACAAACCATTACCACAGACAAAGCGGCTAGAGAGGTCTTGAAAAGACATAAGGCAGCATTTGCCCAGCACAAGCACGACTGCAGCAAAATCCCACGTGTAGTAAACATTACAGGTCCCGATCCCAAGCCCCAGAAACAGTACGGCTTCCCCCAGCAAACCAAGAGAGAGATAGCGAAGGTCATTCAAAGTTTATTAAATCAAGGCGTGATTCGTCCCGTTGCATCGACGAATAATGCCCCGATTTGGCCAGTAAGAAAACCCGATGGATCATGGAGACTGACCATTGACTGCAGAGGATTGAACAAAGTGACTCCCCTAGCAGCCCCCACCATTGCCACAAGTCCCGAGACCAAGTTGAGACAAGGACTCAATTTTTTACAGTATTAGATATCAGTAATGGCTTTTGGTCCATACCACTGGACAAAGCATTCCATTGTAAATTTGCCCTTGCTCCAAAACGTTACAGCACCCCGGTCATTTTTAGGACTGGTTGGATATTGTAGGAACCACATAGACGGATTCGCCACAAAAGCAGCCCCACTTTCTGAGCTCCTAAAGAAGCAGGCCCCATGGAAATGGCTTCCACAGCAAACGGACACCGTGGATGCATGGAAACGAGCCTGAGCACAGCCCCCGCTTTGAAAGCCCCAGATCCACACTCCCCATACGCGATAGACGTAGCGACCACAGATCGAACCCTTTCGGCCGTACTCCTGCAGGAAAGGCACGATGGTCTAGGACCCGTAGCCTATGCCTCACGAGTCTTAGATCCGGTGGGACAAGGATTTTCAGCCTGCGAGAACATAGAACATAGAACAGTACAGAACAGAAAAGGCCCTTCGGCCCTCGATGTTTTGCCGAGCATTGTCCGAACCAACATCAAGCTATCCCACTCCCTGTCATTCTGGTGTGCTCCATGTGCCTATCCAATAACCGCTTGAAAGTTCCTAAAGTGTCCGACTCCACTATCACAGCAGGCAGTCCATTCCACACCCTGACCACTCTGAGTAAAGAACCTACCTCGGACATCCCTCCTATATCTCCCACCCTGAACCTTATAGTTATGCCCCATTGTAACAGCTACATCCACCCGAGGAAATAGTCTCTGAACGTCCACTCTATCTATCTCCCTCATTATCTTAAAAACCTCTAAGTTGCCTCTCATCCTCCTCCGCTCCAAAGAGAAAGGCCCTAGTTCCCTCAACCTTTCCTCATAAGACCTACCCTCCAAACCAGGCAGCATGCTGGTAAATCTCCTTTGCACCCTTTCCAATGTTTCCACATCCTTCCTATAATGAGGTGACTAGAACTGCACACAATACTCCAAATGTGCTCTCAACAGGGTCATGTATAGTTGCAGCATAACCCCGCGGCTCTTAAACTCAAGCCCCCTGTTAATAAACGCTAACACACTATAAGCCTTCTTCACGGCTCTATACACTTAGAGTGGCAACCTTCAGAGATCTGTGGACATGAACCCCATGATCTCTCTGTTCCTCCACATTCCTCAGAACCCTGCCATTGACCCTGTAATCCGCATTCAAATGTTTTCTACCAAAATGAATCACCTCGCACTTATCAGGGCTAAACTCCATCTGCCACTTTGCGACCCAGCTCTGCATCCTATCAATGTCTCTTTGCAGCCTACAACAGCCCTCCACCTCATCCACCAATCTTGGTGTCATCAGCAAATTTACTACCCACCCTTCAGCCCCCTCCTCCAAATCATTGATAAAAATCACAAATAGCAGAGGACCCAGCACTGATCCCTGTGGTACACCGCTGGTAACTGGTCTCCAGTCTGAAAATTTTCCATCCAACACCATCCTCTGTCTTCTATGTGATAGCCAGTTACTTATCCAATTGGCCAAATTTCCCTCTATCCCACACCTCCTTACTTTCTTCATGAGCCGACCATGGGGAACCTTATCAAACGCCTTACTAAAATCGATGTCTATGACATCAACTGCTCTACCTTCATCTACACACTTAGTTACCTCCTCAAAGAATTCAATCAAATTTGTGAGGCAAGACCTACCCTTCACGAATCCGTGTTGACTATCCCAGATTAAGCTGCATCTTTCCAAATGGTCATAAATCCTATCCTTCAGGACCTTTCCATTATCTTCCCGACCACCGAAATAAGACTAACTGGCCTATAATTACCAGGGTAATTCCTATTCCCTTTCTTGAACCGAGGAACAACATTTGCCACTCTCCAGTCCCCTGGCACTATCCCCGTGGACAGCGAGGACCCAAAGATCAAAACCAAAGGCTCTGCAATCTCATCCCTTGCCTCTCAAAGAATCCTTGGGTATATCCCATCTGGCCCAGGGGACTTGTCAACCCTCAGGTTTTTCAAAATTGCTAATAAATCCTTCCTCAGAACATCTACTTCCTCCAGCCTACCCGCCTGAATCACATTCTCAGCCTCAAAAACATGGCCCCTCTCCTTTGTGAACACTGAAGAAAAGTATTCATTCAATGCCTCTCCTATTTCTTCTGACTCCATGCACAAGTTCCCACTACTGTCCTTGACCGGCCCTACCCTCACCCTGGTCATTCTTTTATTTCTCACATAAGAGTAAAAAGCCTTGGGGTTTTCCTTGATCCGACCCGCCAAGGACTTCTCATGCCCCCTCCTAGCTCTCCTAAGCCCTTTATTCAGCTCATTCCTTGCTACCTTGTAACCCTCAAGCGACCCTACTGAACCTTGTTTTCTCATCCTTACGTACTCTTCCTTTTTCCTCTTGACAAGACATTCAACCTCTTTTGTGAACCATGGTTCCCTCACACGGCCATTTCCTCCCTGCCTGACAGGGACATGCCCATCAAGGACACGCCGTATTTGTTCCTTGAACAAGCTCCACTTTTCATTTGTGCCTTTCCCTGACAGTTTCTGTTCCCATCTTATGCTTCCTAATTCTTGCCTAATCGCATCATAATTACCCCTCCCCCAATTATAAACCTAGCCCTGCCGTATGGCCCTATCCCTCTCCATTGCAATCATGAAAGACTCCGAATTGTGGTCACTATCTCCAAAGTGCTCTCCCACAAACAAATCTAACACTTGGCCCGGTTCATTACCCAGTACCAAATCCAATGTGGCCCCACCTCTCGTCGGCCTATCCACGTATTGTGTCAGGAAACCCTCCTGCACACACTGTACAAAAACTGCCCCATCTGAACTGTTCGACCTATAGAGGTTCCAATCAATATTTGGAAAGTTAAAGTCACCCATGACAACTACCCTGAGACCTCCACACCTATCCATAATCTGTTTTGCCATTCTTCCTCCACATCTCTATTACTATTTGGGGACCTATAGAAAACTCCTAACAATGTGACCACTCCTTTCATATTTCTTTTTTTTTTTATTAAATATTTTATTGAAAATTTTTGGTCAACCAACACAGTACATTGTGCATCCTTTACACAATATTATAACAACACAAATAACAATGACCTATTTTATAAACAAAAAATGAATAAATAATAAATAACAAAAATAAAAACTAGCCCTAATTGGCAACTGCCTTGTCACAAGTAACACTCTCCAAATATATAATTTAACAGTCCAATATATAATTATCTGTAGCAACGACCTATACATACTATACAGTATATATTAACAACCCTGAGAGTCCTTCTGGTTCCTCCTCCCCCCCCCTCCCCTCCCCCCCCCCCCCCCCCCCCCCCGATCCTGGGCTGCTGCTGCTGCCTTCTTTTTCTCATTCCGTCTATCTTTCTGCGAGGTATTCGACGAACGGTTGCCACCGCCTGGTGAACCCTTGAGCCGACCCCCTTAGGACGAACTTAATCCGCTCTAGCTTTATAAACCCCGCCATGTCATTTATCCAGGTCTCCACCCCCGGGGGCTTGGCTTCTTTCCACATTAGCAATATCCTGCGCCGGGCTACTAGGGACGCAAAGGCCAAAACATCGGCCTCTCCCGACTCCTGCACTCCCGGCTCTTGTGCAACCCCAAATATAGCCAACCCCCAGCTTGGTTCGACCCGGACTCCTACTACTTTTGAAAGCACCTTTGTCACCCCCATCCAAAACCCCTGTAGTGCCGGGCATGACCAAAACATATGGGTATGATTCGCTGGGCTTCTCGAGCACCTCGCACACCTATCCTCCACCCCAAAAAATTTACTGAGCCGTGCTCCAGTCATATGTGCGCTGTGTAATACCTTAAACTGAATCAGGCTTAGCCTGGCACACGAGGATGACGAGTTTACCCTGCTTAGGGCATCTGCCCACAGCCCTTCCTCGATCTCCTCCCCCAGCTCTTCTTCCCATTTCCCTTTTAGTTCATCTACCATAGTCTCCCCTTCGTCCCTCATTTCCCTATATATATCTGACACCTTACCATCCCCCACCCATGTCTTTGAGATCACTCTGTCCTGCACCTCTTGTGTCGGGAGCTGCGGGAATTCCCTCACCTGTTGCCTCGCAAAAGCCCTCAGTTGCATATACCTGAATGCATTCCCTTGGGGCAACCCATATTTCTCGGTCAACGCTCCCAGACTCACGAACTTCCCATCCACAAACAGATCTTTCAGTTGCGTTATTCCTGCTCTTTGCCACATTCCATATCCCCCATCCATTCCCCCCGGGGCAAACCTATGGTTGTTTCTTATCGGGGACCCCCCCAAGGCTCCAGTCTTTCCCCTATGCCGTCTCCACTGTCCCCAAATCTTCAGTGTAGCCACCACCACCGGGCTTGTGGTGTAGTTCCTCGGTGAGAACGGCAATGGGGCTGTCACCATAGCCTGTAGGCTAGTCCCCCTACAGGACGCCCTCTCTAATCTCTTCCACGCCGCTCCCTCCTCCTCTCCCATCCACTTACTCACCATTGAAATATTGGCGGCCCAATAATACTCACTTAGGCTCGGTAGTGCCAGCCCCCCCTATCCCTGCTACGCTGTAAGAATCCCTTCCTCACTCTCGGGGTCTTCCCGGCCCACACAAAACCCATGATGCTCTTTTCAATCCTTTTAAAAAAAGCCTTCGTAATCACCACCGGGAGGCACTGAAACACAAAGAGGAATCTCGGGAGGACCACCATCTTAACCGCCTGCACCCTCCCTGCCATTGACAGGGATACCATATCCCATCTCTTGAAATCCTCCTCCATCTGTTCCACCAACCGCGTTAAATTTAACCTATGCAATGTGCCCCAATTCTTAGCTATCTGGATCCCCAGGTAACGAAAGTCCCTTGTTACCTTCCTCAACGGTAGGTCCTCTATTTCTCTACTCTGCTCCCCTGGATGCACCACAAACAACTCACTTTTCCCCATGTTCAATTTATACCCTGAAAAATCCCCAAACTCCCCAAGTATCCGCATTATTTCTGGCATCCCCTCCGCCGGGTCCGCCACGTATAGTAGCAAATCGTCCGCATACAAAGATACCCGGTGCTCTTCTCCTCCCCTAAGTACTCCCCTCCACTTCTTGGAACCCCTCAACGCTATCGCCAGGGGCTCAATCGCCAGTGCAAACAATAATGGGGACAGAGGGCATCCCTGCCTTGTCCCTCTATGGAGCCGAAAATATGCAGATCCCCGTCCATTCGTGACCACGCTCACCACTGGGGCCCTATACAACAGCTGCACCCATCTAACATACCCCTCTCCAAAACCAAATCTCCTCAACACCTCCCACAAATAATCCCACTCCACTCTATCAAATGCTTTCTCGGCATCCATCGCCACTACAATCTCCGTTTCTCCCTCTGGTGGGGCCATCATCATTACCCCTAACAACCTCCGTATATTCGTGTTCAGCTGTCTCCCCTTCACAAACCCAGTTTGGTCCTCGTGGACCACCCCCGGGACACATTCCTCTATTCTCATTGCCATTACCTTGGCCAGGACCTTGGCATCTACATTTAGGAGGGAAATAGGTCTATAGGACCCGCATTGTAGCGGGTCCTTTTCCTTCTTTAAGAGAAGCGATATCGTTGCTTCAGACATAGTCGGGGGCAGTTGTTCCCTTTCCTTTGCCTCATTAAAGGTCCTCGTCAGTACCGGGGCGAGCAAGTCCACATATTTTCTATAGAATTCGACTGGGAATCCATCCGGTCCCGGGGCCTTTCCCGCCTGCATGCTCCTAATTCCTTTCACCACTTCTTCTACCTCGATCTGTGCTCCCAGTCCCACCCTTTCCTGCTCTTCCACCTTGGGAAATTCCAGCCGATCCAAGAAGCCCATCATTCTCTCCCTCCCATCCGGGGGTTGAGCTTCATATAATTTTTTATAAAATGTCTTGAACACTCCATTCACTCTCTCCGCTCCCCGCTCCATCTCTCCTTCCTCATCCCTCACTCCCCCTATTTCCCTCGCTGCTCCCCTTTTCCTCAATTGGTGTGCCAGCAACCTGCTCGCCTTCTCCCCATATTCGTACTGTACACCCTGTGCCTTCCTCCATTGTGCCTCTGCAGTGCCTGTAGTCAGCAAGTCAAATTCTACATGTAGCTTTTGCCTTTCCCTGTACAGTCCCTCCTCCGGTGCTTCCGCATATTATCTGTCCACCCTCAAAAGTTCTTGCAGCAACCGCTCCCGTTCCTTACTCTCCTGCTTCCCTTTATGTGCCCTTATTGATATCAGCTCCCCTCTAACCACCGCCTTCAACGCCTCCCAGACCACTCCCACCTGGACCTCCCCAT
Source organism: Scyliorhinus torazame (assembly GCF_047496885.1). Taxonomy (NCBI): domain Eukaryota; kingdom Metazoa; phylum Chordata; class Chondrichthyes; order Carcharhiniformes; family Scyliorhinidae; genus Scyliorhinus; species Scyliorhinus torazame. The sequence continues at coordinate 274,881,626 of NC_092708.1, forward strand.
TATCATTGAGTTCCAAGTACTTTTCAATGCACCCCCTCACCCTTAGACACACCCCTTCATCTGCCATTAGTCCCATGTCCATTCTCCAGGGTGGGCGCCCTCCTGTTTCCTCCCCTATCTCCAAGTCCACCCAGTGTGGAGCGTGATCCGAAATGGCTATAGCCGTATACTCCGTTCCCCTCACCTTCGGGATCAATGCCCTACCCAGCACAAAAAAGTCTATTCGCGAGTAGACTTTATGGACATAGGAGAAAAACGAGAACTCCTTACTCCTAGGTCTGCTAAATCTCCACGGGTCTACACCTCCCATCTGCTCCATAAAATCTTTAAGTACCTTGGCTGCTGCCGGCCTCCTTCCAGTCCTGGACTTCGACCTATCCAGCCCTGGTTCCAACACCGTATTAAAATCTCCCCCCATTATCAGCTTTCCCATCTCTAGGTCCGGAATGCGTCCTAGCATCCGCCTCATAAAATTGGCATCATCCCAGTTCGGGGCATATACGTTTACCAAAACCACCGTCTCCCCCTGTAGTTTGCCACTCACCATCACGTATCTGCCCCCGTTATCCGCCACTATAGTCTTTGCCTCGAACATTACCCGCTTCCCCACTAATATAGCCACCCCCCTGTTTTTCGCATCTAGCCCCGAATGGAACACCTGCCCCACCCATCCTTTGCGTAGCCTAACCTGGTCTATCAGTTTCAGGTGCGTTTCCTGTAACATAACCACATCTGCCTTAAGTTTCTTAAGGTGTGCGAGTACCCGTGCCCTCTTTATCGGCCCGTTCAGCCCTCTCACGTTCCACGTGATCAGCCGAGTTGGGGGGCTTCCTACCCCCCCCCTTGTCGATTAGCCATCACCTTTTTCCAGCTCCTCACCCGGTTCCCACGCAGCTGTATCGCCCCCAGGCGGTGCCCCCCCGCCCATCCTCTCCCATACCAGCTCCCCCCTCTCCCCAGCAGCAGCAACCCAGTAATTCCCCCCTCCCACCCCCCCCCGCTAGATCCCCCCGCTAGCGTAATTACTCCCCCCATGTTGCTCCCAGAAGTCAGCAAACTCTGGCTGACCTCGGCTTCCCCCCGTGACCTCGGCTCGCACCGTGCGACGCCCCCTCCTTCCTGCTTCTCTATTCCCGCCATGATTATCATAGCGCGGGAACCAAGCCCGCGCTTCTCCCTTGGCCCCGCCCCCAATGGCCAACGCCCCATCTCCTCCACCTCCCCTCCTCCCCCCATCACCACCTGTGGGAGAGAGAAAAGTTACCGCATCGCAGGATTAGTACATAAAACCCCTCTTTGCCCCCCACATTCGCCCCACCACTTTGTTCGAACGTTCTTTTTAATAACCCGCTCATTCCAGTTTTTCTTCCACAATAAAAGTCCACGCTTCATCCGCCGTCTCAAAGTAGTGGTGCCTCTCTCGATATGTGACCCACAGTCTTGCCGGTTGCAGCATTCCAAATTTTATCTTCTTTTTATGAAGCACCGCCTTGGCCCGATTAAAGCTCGCCCTCCTTCTCGCCACCTCCGCACTCCAGTCTTGATAAACGCGGATCACCGCGTTCTCCCATTTACTACTCCGAGTTTTCTTCGCCCATCTAAGGACCATTTCTCTATCCTTAAAACGGAGGAATCTCACCACTATGGCTCTGGGAATTTCTCCTGCTCTCGGTCCTCGCGCCATCACTCGGTATGCTCCCTCCACCTCCAACGGACCCGCCGGGGCCTCCGCTCCCATTAACGAGTGCAGCATCGTGCTCACATATGCCCCGACGTCCGCTCCCTCCACACCTTCAGGAAGACCAAGAATCCTCAGGTTGTTCCTCCTTGCGTTGTTTTCCAGTGCCTCCAACCTTTCCACACATCGTTTCTGATGTGCCTCCTGCGTCTCCGTCTTCACCACCAGGCCCTGTATATCGTCCTCATTCTCGGCTGCCTTTGCCTTCACGACCCGAAGCTCCCGCTCCTGGGTCTTTTGTTCCTCCTTTAGCCCTTCGATCGCCTGTAGTATCGGGGCCAACAGCTCTTTCTTCATTTCCTTTTTGATCTCTTCCACACAGCATTTCAAGAACTCTTGTTGTTCAGGGCCCCATGTTAAACTGCCACCTTCCGACGCCATCTTGGTTTTTGCTTGCCTTCCTTGCCGCTGTTCTAAAGGATCCACTGCAATCTGGCCACTTCCCTCTCCTTTTTCCATCCGTATCCAGGGGGGATTCCCTTCTGGTTTACCGCACAGTGTTTTTAGCCGTCAAAATTGCCGTTGGGGCTCCTATCAAGAGCCCAAAAGTCCGTTTCACAGGGAGCTGCCGAAATGTGCGACTCAGCTGGTCATCGCCGCACCCGGAAGTCTCCTTTCATATTTCTAACTTCGGCCCATATTACCTCAGTAGGCAGATCCTCTTCAAACTGCCTTTGTGCAGCCGTTAAACTATCCTTGATTAACAATGCTACTCTTCCACCTCTTTTACCACCTTCCCTACTCTTACTGAAACATCTATACCCCGGAACTTCCAACAACCATTCCTGTCCCTGTTCTAACCATGTCTCCGTAATGGCCACATCGTAGTCCCAAGTACCAATCCACGCTCCAAGTTCACCTACCTTATTCCGGATGCTCGTTGCATTGAAGTAAACACACATCAACCCACCTTCCTGTCTGCCGGTACACTCCTGCGACCTTGATACCCTCCTCAGTATCTCACTACTCTCGACACTGGGTTCTGGAACACAGCTCGTTTTCCCATCCCCCTGACAAATTAGTTTAAACCCCCCCGAAGAGCCGTCGCAAATTTCCCTCCCAGGATATTGGTGCCCTTCTGGTCCAGGTGCAAACAGTCCTGTCTGTACAGCTCCCACCTTCCCCAGAATGTGCTCCAATTATCCACGTACCTGAAACTCTTCCTCCTACACCATCCCTGCAGCCACGTGTTTATCTGCACTCTCCCCCTGTTCCTCACCTCACTAGCACGTGGCACCGGCAACAAACCGGAGATGACAATGTGGTTTGTCCTGGCTCTCAGCTTCCACCCTAGCTCCCTAAATTCCTGTTTTAAATCACCGTCCCTTCTCTTACCTATGTCGTTGGTACCGATGTGTACCACGACTTGTGACGTTCCCCCTCCCCCTTAAGGATTCTGAAAACACGGTCCGAGACGTCACGGACCCTGGCACCCGGGAGGCAACATACCATCCGTGAGTCTCTTTCGTTGCCACAGAACCATCTATCACTCTAACTATCGAGTCCTCAATAACTATTGCTCTCCTGCTCTCCCTCCTTCCCTTCTGAGCCACAGGGACAGACTCAGTGCTGGAGATCCATTCACGGTGGCTTACCCCTGGTTGGTCGTCCCCCTCAACAATATCCAAACGGTATACTTGTTACTGAGGGGATCGACCACAGAGGATCCCTGCACTGACTTTCCTCCCAGCCCCTCTCACCGTCACTCATCTACCTTGATTCTTCGGAGTAACTACATCCCTGAAGCTACTATCTATGACCACCTCTGCCTCCCGAATGATCCGAAGTTCATCCTATTAGCAGTTTTCTGGGCGGTACAGTACTTCTCGTTCATAACTGAACTCGACCCAGGAACCATTTTGACCGAGCACACCCCGACACAGCTTTTATTGGATGGCAGGCTAAAAGACGGCACAGTAAGCAAAATTCGAGCAGCGCGATGGATCCTACTCCTACAGGGACGCAACATCACTGTAAAACGGACAAAAACGCACACGTTTCTGGCCGATAATTTGCACTATGCAGGCATCCCACACGAGTGCGAGATCATAGCCCCCAAGCACAGCACAGGCCCCTTTGTTCCCAAGTCGGTACCAAGAAAGACAGGTATCGGACCCCAGCCCACAGACAAAGCACTGAGAATTTACGTAGATGGCTCCTCCACAGTCCTTGAGGGAAAAAGGAGAACAGGTATTTATGTAGAGGACGCGCAGGGACGCACTTTAGAAGAGATAGCTTTAAAGTTGGCTGGACACTTAGGTTCGCAGGCAGCCGAGTTAGCGGCCATCGCTTACATTGTCCAGCACCCCGATTCGTTCCCGACCCCTGCAGACATATATTTGGACAGTTTGTACGTCTGCAATAGCCGAACGGAATTCCTACCCCTGTGGGAATCGAGAGGATTTATTTCCGCCGACGGGAAACCTCTACCCTCAGCCCCACTGCTCAAACATATCCTTCAGACAGCTAAAGGCAGGAAATATGGCATAGTCAAAGTAAGAAGTCACCATCGTTCCTCCCCACCCGGTAATGTGAAAGCTGACGCCCTAGCGAAGGCAGGCTCACAACATGGCCACTTTTGGCAACCCTCCGAGAGTGCCCCAGTACACGCGGTTCAGGTCTCACAGACCAACATCCAAGACCTCGCCCAGGCATAAAAAGACGACAAGGCATTAAAGGAAATTTTAAAAGGAAACTTCCCAGCTCCCTACAAAAAGTTTAAGAATTCTTTGACGGTCCATGAGGGAATCGTTTTAAAAGTTGGAATTTATGTAGTCCCCACCCAGGACAGGAATGAGATAATTTGTAAGTTCCATGACAGACATGGACACCAAGGGATTGAATCCACCCATGCCCACCTCAGACCCCTCTGCTGGTGGCCTGATTTGAAAACCGACGTATCCCATTACGTCGAAAACTGTTTAATTTGTGCTCAAAACAACCCCGATAGGTATGCGAAAAAAGCCCAGCTACGACACACCCGCCCTGTAAATGGCCCATGGACAAACCTTCAATTAGATTATATTGGTCCCCTCCCCGCCTGCAGAAATGGATACATGTGTTAGTGGTGATAGACACATTTACGAAATGGGTTGAAGCGTTCCCATCGAGAACACATACAGCCAAGTCGATGGCGAAGATCTTAACAGAGCAAATTTTTACGAGGTGGGGACTCCCCCGTAGTATTGAGTCGGACCAAGGTTCCCACTTTACAGGCAGGGTTATTAAAATGTGATGGCAATATTTGGGATTCAACAAAAGTTCCACATTGCCTATCACCCACAGTCCAGCGGCATTGTGGAGCGCATGAATCGGACGCTAAAAGCCACACTTAGGAAAATGGTGCAGCAGCACAACACAACATGGGACACAGTGCTCCCATTCGCACTGATGTTTATTAGGAACACAGTGTCGAGCTCAACAGGATATACCCCACTTACCCTCATGACCGGACAACCCATGAAGGGTACCGAATACTTATTCGGACTTGATTTGGCCAGCCCCGCAGTCACTGCCCTGACCCATGAGAAAGCAGTCCAGCACATGGTAGAAAATATTAAAGCAGCACAGCTCGCTGCAGCTGTTCGACTAGGCGCTAAACAAGAGCAGAGTAAGGCCTGCTTTGATAAGACAGTACACCCGACAGAGTATACAGTCGGATAGCAAGTAATGATCACCTTATACAACCCCAGCTCATTCCTCTCCCCTAAATTTGCAGGACCCTATTCAATCTCGGACAAAGTAAGCCCCTGGGTTTATAAAATCATGTATCCAAACGGAAAATCTGGATGGTTCCATGTAAATCAACTTAAGGTTTATGGAACGCAGTGCAGCCACTCGCACCACCTCTCATTGGTGATGGCAGACAATGAGGACCCGCCCACAGACAACCCAAGATGGCGCCGGAGCGAGGCGACTCTCTGCGAGCTCTCCCCAACAGATCCACTTTTTACTTAACTTATACTCGTTCTAATCTTTTAAAAATTAATTCTAAAACTAACATTATTACTAACCTCTCTCTTTTATCTTCTCTTGCAGGCTTGAACATCCTCCGAGGACTGTGGAGACCTTTTGACCCGACCCGACCTGACCTCCACGACCTGAAGTGGATCGGGCCCAAACCGGATGTGAAGCCCCGACCTCGATTTGGAGCCGACCCGGACCTCGGAGCTCCCAACCCGGCCTAACTACCGACACCAGCCCCCGGATCGCCTTGCCCAGTCCCCGGAGCTCCCGACCCGATTCCCGACGGCAAGACCCGGCTCAACGCGGCCTCCAGAGGCCCGCCAAGCGACCCGAGCCGGAGAGGCCCGCCCAACAACCCGACCTACCTGGTGATGGAAGAAAGAAAAATCCACGTGGAGGCCGAACGGGTCTACTTTAAGATCCAACCCCAGGAGCGCCCAGGGAGGGAACAGACCACAGGACCCAGCCCAACCTGCCTCAGGAAGCCCCTTCCCATGACTCAGGACCCCCGATACGGCGGAGACCCCGCGCGACGACCCAAACACGCTGCAAGGTATTCCTGCGCCCGCAGAACGCCGGGACCTATCCGGATTGCAAACATGCACCCCTAGCAACCCCTCTACCTCAACCAGTGCCCGGGACCCTGCCAGACGCGACCCCAGATACGTAAACAGCGCCCTGGACCCCGCCAGACGTGACCTTCCACAAGGGCTGACATCTGCCATCGGATCCCAGGATCAGCCAGCAGCAGCCGCCGACCGAGGAAGCGAGGGAAACGCTTCCTTGGTCTGCAGGTTAGACTGAAGCAACGCGGTTTCAAGACCCCTCTCCCCAGCATACTCCTGGCAAACGTCCAAGCGATCGAAAACAAGCTGGATGAACTTAACGCCAGACTTACCTCTCAGAGGGAAGTAAGAGACTGCTGTGTGCTCTGTTTCACAGAGACGTGGCTCACCCCCATCTCACCGGACTGTGCCGTACAACCAGAAGGCTTCTCAATTCACCGGGCGGACCGCACGGCATCATCAGGCAAAGTGAAGGGTGGAGGGGTGTGCCTCCTCATCAACTCCTCCTGGTGCTTGGATGTGGCGACCCTGGCGACCTACTGCTCCCCAGACCTGGAATATCTGACCGTGAAGTGCTGCCCATATTATCTTCCACGTGAGTTCACTTCAGCCATTATCACAGCGGTCTACATCCCACTCCAGGCAGAAGTGAGGAAGGCGCTGGACGAACTATACACAGTAATAAACAACTACGAAACAGAACACCCGGAGGCCTTGTTCATCGTGGCCGGAGACTTCAACAAGGCCAACCTCAAGAGTGTACTGCCAAAATTCCACCAGCACATCTCCTGTCCAACCAGGGGCGACAACACTCTTGACCACTGCTACTCAAAAATCAAGGGCGCCTACCGTTCCATCCCCCGACCGCACTTTGGGAAATCAGACCATAAGACGGTGCTCCTTCTCCCAGCATACAAGCAGAAACTCAAGCGGGAGAATCCAGCTAAGAAGGTTGTGCAATGCTGGTCTGAGGAGACAGAAGAGCTCTTATGTGACTGCTTAGAGACAGTGGACTGGTCCATATTTAAGAACTCAGCAACCAACTTAAATGAGTATGCCACCACCGTCACAGACTTCATCAGCAAATGTGTGGACAACTGCGTGCCAAAGAAAGCAGTACGTACGTTCCCCAACCGGAAACCATGGCTCAATCGCGAGATTGACTCCCTACTGAAGGACAGATCTGAGGCGTTCAAGACAGACGATCCTGACCTATACAAGAAATCCGCAAAGCCATCCAGGATGCCAAGAGAGAATATCAAACCAAGCTAGAGTCACAGACAGACTCTCGGCGGTTGTGGCAAGGACTAAACAACATAACGGGCTACAAAGCGAAGCCGAACAGTATCTCTGGCAGCAGCGTACCCCTCCCCGATGAACTCAATGCATTCTATGCTCGGTTCGAGCAGGTAACCAACAATCCGCTGGCGAGTGCCCCAGCAGCCCATAATTCACCCATACCCACCATCACAGCTTCCGAAGTCAGATTGGCTTTCCTGAAGGTGAACCCTCGGAAGGCGAAGGGCCCGGACGGGATCCCTGGTCGTGCACTCAGAGCCTGCGCGGACCAGCTGGCAGAGGTATTCGCGGACATCTTTAACCTGTCCCTACTCCACTCCGAGGTCCCCACCTGCTTCAAGAAGACCACCATCATACCGGTACCAAAGAAGAACCAGGCAACGTGCCTCAATGACTACCGTCCAGTGGCCCTGACTTCAGTCGTAATGAAGTGCTTCGAGAGGTTGATCATGAAGCGCATCACCTCCATACTCCCAGAACACCGAGATCCACTGCAATTCGCATACCGCTGCAACCGGTCCACATCAGACACCATTTCCCTGGCTCTACACTCATCCCAAGAGCATCTCGAAAACAAGGACTCCTACATCAGACTCCTATTTATTAACTACAGCTCCGCCTTCAACACCATAATCCCAGCCAAGCTCATATCAAAGCTCCAAAACCTAGGACTTGGCTCCCCACTCTGCAACTGGATCCTCGATTTTCTGACCAACAGACCACAATCAGTAAGGATGAACAACAACACCTCCTCCACAATAGTCCTCAACACCGGCGCCCCGCAAGACTGGGTACTTAGCCCCCTACTCTACTCCCTGTACACACACGACTGTGTGGCAAAACTTGGTCCCAACGCCATCTACAAGTTTGCTGACGATACGACCATAGTGGGCCGGATCTCGAATATCGATGAGTCAGAATACAGGCGGGAGATAGAGAACCTAGTGGAGTGGTGCAGCGACAACAATCTCTCCCTCAATGCCAGCAAAACTAAAGAGCTGGTCATTGACTTCAGGAAGCAAAGTACTGTACACACCCCTGTCAGCATCAACGGGGCCGAGGTGGAGATGGTTAGCAGTTTCAAATTCCTAGGGGTGCACATCTCCAAAAATCTGTCCTGGCCACCCACATCGACGCTACCACCAAGAAAGCACAACAGCACCTTTACCAATGTACTATAGAAAGCATCCTATCTGGCTGCACCACAGCCTGGTACGGCAATTGCTCGGCACAACACTGCAAGAAACTTCAGAGAGCTTTGAACACAGCCCAGTCCATCACACAAACCTGCCTCCCATCTACACCTCCCGCTGCCTTGGGAAAGCGAGCAGCATAATCAAAGACCCCTCCCACCCGGCTTACTCACTCTTCCAACTTCTCCCGTCAGGCAGGAGATACAGAAGTCTGAAAACACGCACGAACAGACTCAAAAACAGCTTCTTCCCCGCAGTTACCAGACTCCTAAACAACCCTTTTATGGACTGACCTGATTAATACTACACTCCTGTATGCTTCACCCGATGCCGGTGTCTACGTACTTACATTGTGTACCTTGTGTTGCCCTATTTTCTTTTCTTTTCATGTACTCTGCCTGCAGAGGGCGGCAGAGCGGCGACGCTGATTGGCTGTTGCGGGGAGTGAATTGTGGAAAGCTACTGCCGGGTGAGTTTCTAGAACTAATATATTTCCGGCAGTGGTTAAGCCCGTGACACTGCACAGGTAGTGTCTCCCACCCATCCTCCTCCTCTAACCAAAAAAACAGAGACTGTGTGGTGAGTTGGTGAGGTAAGCTTTTCGTCCTTTTTCTCTCTCCACCCTTCCACCACCTCTAACCTGTGGGGAGTGTGAAAAACAGGTGAGCTTTTTTTTTTCCTCCATAATTGTCAAGTGGATAAATGGAAGGGATAGAACATGGAAAAATACAGCACAGAACAGGCCCTTCGGCCCACGATCTTGTGCCGAACCTTTGTCCTAGATTAATCATAGATTATCATTGAATTTACAGTGCAGAAGGAGGCCACTCGGCCCACCGAGTCTGCATAGGCTCCCGGAAAGAGCACCCCACCCAAACCCAACACCTCCACCCAACACCAAGGGCAATTTTGGACACTGAGGGTAATTTATCATGGCCAATCCACCTAACCTGCACATCTTTGGACTGTGGGAGGAAACCGGAGCACCCGGAGGAAACCCACACAGACACGGGGAGGATGTGCAGACTCCGCACAGACAGTGACCCAAGCCGGAATCGAACCTGGGACCCTGGAGCTGTGAAGCAATTGTGCTATCCACAATGCTACCGTGCTGCCCTTAAGAACAAATAAATCTACACTATATCATTTTACCGTAATCCATGTACCTATCCAATAGCTGCTTGAAGGTCCCTAATGTTTCCGACTCAACTACTTCCACAGGCAGTGCATTCCATGCCCCCACTACTCTCTGGGTAAAGAACCTACCTCTGACATCCCCCCTAGATCTTCCACCATTCACCTTAAATTTATGTCCCCTTGTAATGGTTTGTTCCACCCGGGGAAAAAGTCTCTGACTGTCTACTCTATCTATTCCCCTGATCATCTTATAAACCTCTATCAAGTCGCCCCTCATCCTTCTCCGTTCTAATGAGAAAAGGCCTAGCACCCTCAACCTTTCCTCGTAAGACCTACTCTCCATTCAGGCAACATCCTGGTAAATCTCCTTTGCACTTTTTCCAAAGCTTCCACATCCTTCCTAAAATGAGGCGACCAGAACTGTACACAGCACTCCAAATGTGGCCTTACCAAAGTTTTGTACAGCTGCATCATCACCTCACGGCTCTTAAATTCAATCCCTCTGTTAATGAACGCGAGCACACCATAGGCCTTCTTCACAGCTCTATCCACTTGAGTGGCAACTTTCAAAGATGAATGAACATAGATCCCAAGATCTCTCTGCTCCTCCACATTGCCAAGAACTCTACCGTTAACCGTGTATTCCGCATTCATATTTGTCCTTCCAAAATGGACAACCTCACATTTTTCAGGGTTAACTCCATCTGCCACTTCTCAGCCCAGCTCTGCATCCTATCTATGTCTGTTTGCAGCCGACAACAGCCCTCCTTACTATCCACAACTCCACCAATCTTCGTATCGTCTGCAAATATACTGACCCACCCTTCAACACCCTCATCCAAGTCATTAATGAAAATCACAAACAGCAGAGGACCCAGAACTGATCCCTGCGGTATGCCACTGGTAACTGGGATCCAGGCTGAATATTTGCCATCCACCACCACTCTCTGACTTCTATCGGTTAGCCAGTTCGTTATCCAACTGGCCAAATTTCCCACTATCCCATGCCTCCTTACTTTCTGCAGAAGCCTACCATGGGGAACCTTATCAAATGCCTTACTAAAATCCATGTACACTACATCCACTGCTTTACCTTCATCCACATGCTTGGTCACCTCCTCAAAGAATTCAATAAGACTTGTAAGGCAAGACCTACCCCTCACAAATCCGTGCTGACTATCCCTAATCAAGCAGTGTCTTTCCAGATGCTCAGAAATCCTATCCTTCCCTTTCAATGACTTTGCCTACCACCGAAGTAAGACTAACTGGCCTGTAATTCCCAGGGTTATCCCTAGTCCCTTTTTTGAACAGGGGCACGACATTCGCCACTCTCCAATCCCCTGGTACCACCCCTGTTGACAGTGAGGACGAAAAGATAATTGCCAACGGCTCTGCAATTTCATCTCTTGCTTCCCATAGAATCCTTGGATATATCCCGTCAGGCCCGGGGGACTTGTCTATCCTCAAGTTTTTCAAAATGCCCAACACATCTTCCTTCCGAGCAAGTATTTCCTCGAGCTTACCAGTCTGTTTCACACTGTCCTCTCCAACAATATCGCCCCTCTCATTTGTAAATACAGAAGAAAAGTACTCGTTCAAGACCTCTCCTATCTCTTCAGACTCCATACACAACTCCCGCTACTGTCCTTGATCGGACCTACCCTCGCTCTAGTCATTCTCATATTTCTCACATATGTGTGAAAGGCCTTGGGGTTTTCCTTGATCCTACCCGCCAAAGATTGTTCATGCCCTCTCTTAGCTCTCCTAATCCCTTTCTTCAGTTCCCTCCTGGCTATCTTGTATCCCTCCAACGCCCTGTCTGAACCGTGTTTCCTCAGCCTTACATAAGTCTCCTTTTTCCTCTTAACAAGACATTCAACCTCTCTTGTCAACCATGGTTCCCTCACTCGACCATCTCTTCCCTGCCTGACAGGGACATACATATCAAGGACACGTAGTACCTGTTCCTTGAACAAGTTCCACATTTCACTTGTGTCCTTCCCTGACAGCCTATGTTCCCAACTTATGCACTTCAATTCTTGTCTGACAACATCGTATTTACCCTTCCTCCAATTGTAAACCTTGCCCTGATGCTCGCACCTATCCCTCTCCATTACTAAAGTGAAAGTCACAGAATTGTGGTCACTATCTCCAAAATGCTCCCCCACTAACAAATCTATCACTTGCCCTGGTTCATGACCAAGTACTAAATCTAATATTGCCCCTCCTCTGGTCGGACAATCTACATACTGTGTTAGAAAAGCTTCCTGGACACACTGCACAAACACCACCCCATCCAAACTATTTGATCTAAAGAGTTTCCACTCAATGTTTTGGAAGTTAAAGTCACCCATGACTACTACCCTGTGACTTCTGCACCTTTCCAACATCTGTTTCCCAATCTGTTCCTCCACATCTCTGCTACTATTGGGGGGCCTATAGAAAACTCCAAACAAGGTGACTGCTCCTTTCCTATTTCTGACTTCAACCCATACTACCTCAGTAGGCTGATACTCCTCGACCTGCCTTTCTGCAGCTGTAATACTATCTCGAATTAACAATGCCACCCCCCCACCTCTTTTACCACCCTCCCTAATCTTATTGAAACATCTATAACCAGGGACCTCCAACAACCATTTCTGCCCCTCTTCTATCCAAGTTTCGGTGATGGCCACCACATCGTAGTCCCAAGTACCAATCCATGCCTTAAGTTCACCCACCTTATTCCTGATGCTTCTTGCGTTGAAGTATGCACACGTCAACCCATCTCCGTGCCTGCAAGTACTCTCCTTTAACATAGAATTTACAGTGCAGAAGGAGGCCATTCGGCCCATCGAGTCTGCACCGGCTCTTGGAAAGAGCACCCTACCCAAGGTCAACACCTCCACCCGATCCCCATAACCCAGTAACCCCACCCAACACCAAGGGCAATTTTTTGAACACTAAGGGCAATTTATCATGGCCAATCCACCTAACCTGCACATCTTTGGACTGTGGGAGGAAATCGGAGCACCCGGAGGAAACCCACGCACACACGGGGAGGATGTGCAAACTCCGCACAGACAGTGACCCAAGCCGGGAATCGAACCTGGGACCCTGAGCTGTGAAGCAATTGTGACATCCACAATGCTACCGTGTTCAGTGTTCCCTTCCCCACTGCCTCATTACACGCTTTGGCGTCCTGAATATCGGCTACCTTAGTTTCTGGACTACAAATCCGGTTCCCATTCCCCTGCCAAATTAATTTAAACCCTCCCGAAGAGTACTAGAAAATCTCCCTCCCAGGATATTGGTGCCCCTCTGGTTCAGATGCAAACCGTCCTGCTTGTACAGGTCCCACCTTCCCCAGAATGTGCTCCAATTATCCAAATACCTGAAGCCCTCCCTCCTACACCATTCCTGCAGCCTCGTGTTCAGCTGCACTCTCTCCCTATTCCTAGCCTTGCTATCACGTGGTACCGGCAACGAACCAGAGATGACAACTCTGTCTGTCCTGGCTTTTAACTTCCAGCCTAACTCCCTAAACTCATTTATTACCTCCACACCCTTTTTCCTACCTACGTCGTTGGTACCAATGTGCAACACGACTTCTGGCTGCTCCCCCTCCCCCTTAAGGATCCTGAAGACACGATCCGAGACATCCCTGGCCCTGGCACCCGGGAGGCAACATACCTTCCGGGAGTCTCGCTCGCGACCACAGAATCCCCTATCTATTCCCCTAACCATTGAATCTCCTACAACTATTGCTTTTCTATTCTCCCCTCTTCCCTTCTGAGCCCCAGTGCCAGACTCAGTGCCAGAGACCTGGCCGCTAGGGCCTTCCCCCAGTAGGTCATCCCCCCCAACAGCATCCAAAACGGTATACTTGTTTTGAAGGGGAATAGCCACGAGGGATCCCTGCACTGTCTGCCTGTTTGTTTTTGTTCCTCTGACTGTAACCCAGCTATTCTTGCCCTGTACCTTGGGCGTGGTTACCTCCCTGTAACTCTTCTCTATCACCCCCTCTGCCTCCCGGATGATCCGAAGTTCATCCAGCTTCAGCTCCAGTTCCCTAACACGGTCTTTGAGGAGCTGGAGTTGGGTGCACTTCCCGCAGGTATAGTCAGCGGGGACACCGATGGTATCCCTCACCACCCACATCCTACAGGAGGAGCATGCAACTGGCCTAGCCTCCATCCCCTCTTACCTTACAGAATATAGCTGCCCTGTGGACCAACAGGATCTCCGCCCACCGACTCTGCTCCCAGTCAGCTGCACTCTCTGTAAACTCCTGGCTCTCTTCTCGCTCTTTGCGGAAATGTAGGAAACAAAATGAAAGGAGCACCTTACTCCCTCCTCACCTAACTCCCTCAGTCACCAAACTCTCACTATAGCATTCAAATGCACCAAATTCAGCACTCAGTGCAAATAAAGTCTGCACTATAGGGGATCACTTTTATACTGTGAATCTAGCCTCTGAAAACTGGCCTAATCCAATTAACTAATTAACAAGCTCCAGCTGCAAGTGCCTGCAAGTAGAAGCTTTGTTTAAAGCTGATTGAAAAAATTCACCTTCTTCTAAATCAAACAGCAACTTTTAAGTTAATTAACTAAATAAAAGAAAGACTAGACTTTAGATAAAAATGAAGCCTTATACTCCCTCAGTCACCAAACTCTCACTATAGCACTCAAATGCACCAAATTCAGCACTCAATGCAAACAAAGTCTGCACTGTAGGGGATCACTTTTATACTGTGAATCTAGCCTCTGAAAACTGGCCTAATCCAATTAACGAATTAACAAGCTCCAGCTGCAAGTGCCTGCAAGTAGAAGCTTTGTTTAAAGCTGATTGAAAATTCGCCTTCTTCTAAACCAAACAGCAACTTTTAAGTTAATTAACTAAATAAAAGAAAGACTAGACTTTAGATAAAAATAAAGCCTTATACTCCCTCAGTCACCAAACTCTCACTATAGCACTCAAATGCACCAAATTCAGCACTCAGTGCAAACAAAGTGGATGGCAGAGAGGGCAGTGCAATGTTCCTCCTGCAGGATGCTCGAGGTGAGGGACACCGTCAGTGGCCTTGCTGAGTTCACCTGCGGGAAGTGCACCCATCTCCAGCTCCTCAAAGACCGTGTTAGGGAACTGGAGCTGGATGAACTGAGGATCATTCGGGAGGCAGCGTCGGTTATAGATAGAAGCTACAGGGATGTAGTTACTCATAAGAATGAAGGTAGCTGGGTGACGTTTAAAAGGAGGGGGAAAAAGCAGTCAGTGCAGGGATCCCCTGCGGTTGTTCCCCTCAATAAGAGGTACACCATTTTGGATAATGTTGGGGGGGGGACTTACCAGAGATAAGCCATGGTGACCAGATCTCTGGCACTGAGTCTGTCCCTGTGGCTCAGAAGGGAAGGGGGGAGAGCAGGAGAGCATTAGTTATTGGAGACTCTATAGTTAGAGGTACAGATAGGCAGTTCTGTGGCAACGATAGAGGCTCACGGTTGGTGTGTTGCCTCCCAGGTGCCAAGGTCCGTGACGTCTCTGATCGTGTTTTCAGGATCCTTAAAGGGGAGGGGGAGCAGCCACAAGTCGTGGTACACATCGGTACCAACGACATAGCTAGGAAAAGGGACGGGGATGTAAAACAGTAATTCAGGGAGCTAGGGTGGAAGCTGAGAGCCAGAACAGACCGTGTTGTCAACTCTGGTTTGCTGCCAGTGCCACGTGCTCGTGAGGTGAGGAACAGGGAGAGAGTGCAGTTAAACACGTAGCTACAGGGATGTTGTAGGAGGGAGGGTTTCAGTTACTTGGATAATTGAAGCACATTCTGGGGAAGGTGGTACCTGTACAAACTGGACGGGTTACACCTGAACCAGAGGGGCAGCAATATCCTAGGAGGGAAATTTGCTGCAGCTCTTCGGGGGGGTTGAAACTAATTTGGCAGGGGGATGGGAAACTGATTTGTAGTCCAGGAGATAGCGTTGCTGGAGTTCAGGAAGTTGAGGGTAGTGCAGTACTGAGGAAGGTACCAAGGTCACAAGAGTGGACCTGCAGGCATGAAGGTGGTTGGAAGTGTGTCTACTTCAATGCGAGGAGCATCAGGAATAAGGTTGGTGAGCTTGAAGCGTGGATTGGTACCTGGGACTACAATGTTGTGATCATTACGGAGATGTGGATAGAACAGGGGCAGGAATGGGTGTTGGAGGTTCCAGGGTTTAGATGTTTCAGTAAGATTAGGGAAGGTGGTAAAAGAGGTGGAGGAGTGGCATTGTTAATCAAAGAAAGTACAATGGCTGCAGCAAGGCAGTTTGAGGACGATCTGTCTACTGAGGTAGTGTGGGCTGAAGTTAGAAATAGGAAAGGAGCGGTCACTTTGTTAGTAGTTTTCTATAGGCCCCCAAACAGTAACAGAGATGTGGAGGAAAAGATTCTGGGTCCTCTGCTGTTTGTGATTTTCATTAATGACTTGGATGAGGGAGTTGAAGGGTGGGTCAGTAAATTTGCAGACGATACGAATATTGGTGGAGTTGTGGATAGTGAGGAGGGCTGTTGTCGGCAGCAAAGAGACATAGATAGGATGCAGAGCTGGGCTGAGAAGTGGCAGATGGAGTTTAACCCTGAAAGTGTGAGGTTGTCCATTTTGGAAGGACAAATATGAATGCGGAATACAGGGTTAACGGTAGAGTTCTTGGCAATGTGGAGGAGCAGAGAGATCTTGGGGTCTATGTTCATACATCTTTGAAAGTTGCCACTCAAGTGGATAGAGCTGTGAAGAATGCCTATGGTGTACTGGCGTTCATTAACAGAGGGATTGAATTTAAGAGCCGTGAGGTGATGATGCAGCTGTACAGAACTTTGGTAAGGCCACATTTGGAGTACTGTGTACAGTTCTGGTCGCCTCATTTTAGGAAGGATGTGGAAGCTTTGGAAAAGGTGCAAAGGAGATTTACCAGGATGTTGCCTGGAATGGAGAGTAGGTCTTACGAGGAAAGTTTGTGGGTGCTAGGCCTTTTCTCATTAGAACGGAGAAGGATGAGGGGCGACTTGATAGAAGTTTATAAGATGATCAGGGGAATAGATAGAGTAAACAGTCAGAGGCTTTTTCCACGGGTGGAACAAACCATTACAAGGGGACATAAATTTAAGGTGAATGGTGGAAGATATAGGGGGGATGTCAGAGGTAGGTTCTTTACCCAGAGAGTAGTGGGGGCCTGTGGAAGTAGTTGAGTCGGAAACATTAGGGACCTTCAAGCAGCTATTGGATAGGTACATGGATTACGGTAAAATGATATAGTGTAGATTTATTTGTTCTTAAGGGCAGCACGGTAGCATTGTGGATAGCACAATTGCTTCACAGCTCCAGGGTCCCAGGTTTGATTCCGGCTTGGGTCACTGTCTGTGTGGAGTCTGCACATCCTCCCAGTGTCTGCGTGGGTTTCCTCCGGGTGCTCCGGTTTCCTCCCACAGTCCAAAGATGTGCAGGTTAGGTGGATTGGCCATGATAAATTGCCCTTAGTGTCCAAAATTGCCCTTAGTGTTGGGTGGAGGTGTTGACTTTGGGTAGGGTGCTCTTTCCAAGAGCCGGTGCAGACTCAATGGGCCAAATGGCCTTCTTCTGCACTGTAAATTCAATGATAATCTATGGTTAATCTAGGACAAAGGTTCGGCACAACATCGTGGGCCGAAGGGCCTGTTCTGTGCTGTATTTTTCTATGTTCTATGTTCTATTGCAATGCAAGATTTTGGATAGGTGCGGTAGTCACGGGGCAATTGTCATGGATGACTTTAACTTTCCAGATATTGATTGGAACCACTATAATTCGAATAGTTTGGATGGGGCTGTTTTTATCCAGTGTGTGCAAGAGGGTTTCCTCACACAATACGTGGATAGAGTGACAAGAGGCGGGGCCACATTGGATTTGGTACTGGGTAAAGAACCGGGCCAAGTGTTAGATTTGGTTGTGGGAGAGCACTTTGGAGATAGTGACCACAATTCGGTGACTTTCACTATAGCAATGGAGAGGGATAGGAAATATACGGCAAGGCAAGGTTTATAACTGGGGGGGAAGGGTAATTATGATGCGATTAGGCAAGTTTTGGGGAGCATAAGATGGAAACAGGAACTGTCAAGGATAAGCACAATTGAGATATGGAGCTTGTTCAAGGAGCAAATACTGCGTGTCCTTGATATGTATGTTCCTGTCAGGCAGGGAGGAAATGGTCGAGTGAGGGAACGATGGTTTACAAAAGAGGTTGAATGTCTTGTCAATAGGAAGAAAGGGGCTTATGTAAGGATGAGAAAGCAAGGTTCAGTTAGGGCCTTTGAGGGATACAAGATAGCAAGGAAGGAGCTCAAGAAAGGGCTTAGGAGAGCTAGGAGGGGGCATGAGAAGTCCTTGGTGGGTAGGATCAAGGAAAACCCAAAGGCTTTTTACACTTACGTGAGGAATAAAAGAATGACCAAGGCAAAGTTAGGGCCGGTCAAGGACAGTAGTGGGAACGTGTGTATGGAGTCTGAAGATATAGGAGAGGCCCTAAATGAATACTTTTCTTCAGTGTTCACAAAGGAGAGGTGCCATGTTGTTGAGGAGGATAATGCGATACAGGCTGGTAGGCTGGAGGAGGCAGATATTCGGAAAGATGTGTTAGAAATTTTGAGAAGCCTGAGGATAGATAAGTCCCCTGGGCCTGATGGCATATATTCTAGGATTCTTTGGGTGGCGAGGGATGAGATTGCAGAGCCTTTGGCTTTGATCTTTATGTCCTCACTGTCTATAGGAATAGTGCCAGAAGACTGGAGAGAGGCGAATGTTGTCCCCTTGTTCAAGAAAGGGAAAAGGTATAACCCTGGGAATTATAGGCCGGTTAGTCTCACTTCGGTCATAGGTAAATTATTGGAAAGGGTGCTGAGGGATAGGATTTATGATCCTTTGGAAAGATACAGCTTAATCCAGGATAGTCAGCACGGATTTGTGAGGGGTAAGTCTTGCCTCACAAGTTTGATTGTATTCTTTGAGGAGGTAACTAAGTCCATAGATGAAGGTAGAGCAGTTGATGTCGTATACATAGGTTTTAGTAAGGTGTTTGATCAGGTGTCCCATGGTCGGCTCATGCAGAAAGTAAGGAGGCATGGCTGAGAGGGAAATGTGGCTGATTGGATCAGTAACTGGCTATCACATAGAAGACAGAGAGTGGTGGTTGGTGGTAAATTTTCATCCTGGAGCCCAGTCAACAGCGGTGTACTACTTTTTGTGATTTTTATCACTGACTTGGATAATGGAGTTGAAGGTTGGGTTAGTAAATTTGCTGATGACACCAAGATTGGTGGAGTAGTGGATAATGTGGAGGGCTGTTATAGGCTGCAAAGAGACATTGATAGGATGCAGAGCTGGGCTGAAAAGTGGCAGATGGAATTTAACCCTGATAAGTGTGAGGTGATTCATTTTGGTAGGACAAATTTGAATGTGGATTACAGGGTTAATGGCAGGGTTCTGAAGAATGTGGAGGAGCAGAGATATCTCGGAGTTCATGTCCATAGATCGCTGAATGTTGCCACCCAAGTGGATAGAGCCGTGAAGAAAGCCTATAGTTGTGTTAGCATTTATTAACAGGGGGATTGAGTTTAAGAGCCGGGAGGTTATGCTGCAACTGTACAAGACCTTGGTTAGACCACATTTGGAGTATTGTGTGCAGTTCTGGTGACCTCATTATAGGAAGGATGTGGAAGCATTGGAAAGGGTGCAAAGGAGATTTACCAGGATGCTGCCTGGATTGGAGGGTAGGTCTTATGAGGAAAGGTTGAGGGAGTTAGGGAGTTTCTCATTGGAGCGAAAGAGGATGAGAGGTGACTTAATTGAGGTGTATAAGATGATGAGAAGTGGACGTTCAGCAACTTTTTCCTCAGGTGGATGCCAAGGGGGCATAACTATAAGGTTCATGGTAGAAGATATAGGAGGGATGTCCTTTAGGTTCTTTACTCAGAGAGTGGTTGGGACGTGGAACGCACTCCCAGCTATGGTAGTGGAGTCGGACACTTTAGGAACTTTCAAGCGGTTATTGGATAGGCATATGGAGTGCACAAGAATGATTGGGATTCGGTTGATTTGATCTTTCAGACTAGTTCGGCACAACATCGTGGGCCGAAGGGCCTGTACTGTGCTGTACAGTTCTATGTTCTAAATGATCTGTTTGAGCTGCTCGCAGAAAAATACTTTTCACTGTACCTCGGTACACGTGACAATAAACAAAATCCAATCCAATGAGGTTCTGCGGGACATGTCCCGCTCTTAGATGGAAATGGCCGAGGGGGTGCGAAGCTTGTCCTAGTCGCAGGTGGGCATTGCCGAGGCGCTGCAGAGCATGGTCCAATCATTGCAGAGGGGGCGCCGGGTGCCAAGCCAGACATGGAGTGGCGATGGTGGCCACCAGCTCCCCCGAGTTTCACCCCTCTGATGAGGCCGCATCTCTCAGCCAGCACATGGAAAGGGCTGTGCATGTGTCGCCGACAAGTGAGTTGGAGTCATCCGGCCTCAGAGGACGCCCACCAGGGGCATCGAAGGCTACGGGATGTGGTAAGCAGCTGGCTGCCTCCACCTCAGATGTGCATCCATGGGACACACCTAGACACAGTGGTAGAACTCGGAGGGCAAAGCACATTTAGGATCACTAATACTAAGGGCACGTGGGTAGGGGGGGGGGGGGGGGGGGGGAAAGAGGGTCGGGGAGGACTTCCGGGTGCGGCGATGACCAGCTAAGTCGCACGTTTCGGCAGCTCCCGGTGGAACGGACTTTTGGGCTCTTAATAGGAGCCCTAACGGCAATTTAAACGGCCAAAAACACTGTGCGGTAAACTAGAAGGCAATCCCCCCGGACACGCATGGAGAAAGGAGAGGATAGCAGCCGGATTGCGGAGGATCCTCTGGAGCAGCGGCAAGGAAGGCAAGCTCAAAGCAAGATGGCGTCGGAAGGTGGCCGTTTGTTATGGGGCCCAGACCAACAAGAGTTCCTGCGGCGCTGTGTGGAAGAGCTGAAAAAGGAGTTGAAGAAGGAGCTGTTGGCCCCGATATTACAGGCGATTGAAGGGCTAAAGGAGGAGCAGAAGACCCAAGAGCAGGAGCTTCGGGTCGTGAAGGCAAAGGCTGCTGAAAACGAAGATGAAATACAAGGCCTGATGGTGAAGACAGAGACGCACGAGGCACAGCACAAAAGGTGTGTGGAAAGGCTGGAAGTACTGGAAAATAATTCGAGGAGGAAGAATTTAAGGGTTCTGGGTCTTCCCGAAGGCGTAGAAGGGGCGGACGTTGGGACATATGTGAGCACGATGCTTCACTCGCTAATGGGATCGGAGGCCCCGACGGGCTCTTTGGAGGTGGAAGGAGCTTATCGAGTTATGGCGCGAAGACCAAGGGCAGGAGAAATACCTCGAGCCATAGTGGTGAGGTTTCACCGCTATAATGACATAGAGATGGTCCTAAGATGGGCGAAGAAAACTCGGAGCTGCAGGTGGGAGAACGCGGTGATCCGCGTATACCAGGATTGGAGTGCGGAGGTGGCGAGAAGGAGGGCAAGTTTTAATCGGGCTAAGGCGGTGCTTCACAAAAAGAAGATCCAGTTTGGAATGTTACAACCGGCGAGATTGTGGGTCACACACCAAGGGAAGCACCATTACTTTGAGACGGCAGAAGAGTCGTGGACATTCATTGTGGGCGAGAAGCTGGAATAGTCTGGCGAGAGAAAGAACTTTTGGGACAAAGTGGTGGGGTGATTATGTGGGGCGAGGAAAAAAAGGGGGGGGGAATGATTTTTCAGTTTGTTAATCTTGCGATCCTGTAACTTTTCTCTCTTCCCCATGTTGGGGGTGGGGGTGGGGGGAGTATGAGGAACTGTGGGCGCCGGTCATTAGGGGCGGGGCCGAGTGGGAAACGCTGGCTTTGTTCCCGCGCTATGGTAATTATGGCGGGAACAGGGACGCAGGAAGGAGGGGGCCTCGCACAGTGAGGGCCGAGGACAAGGGGGGAAGCCGAGGTCAGCCAGAGTTCGCTGACTTCTGGGAGCAACATGGGGGCTGCAACTACGCTAGGAAGGAATCTAGCGGAGGGGGGGGGAGGGGGGGTTAACTGGGTTGCTGCTGCTAAGGAGAAGGGGGAGCTGTTATGGGATGGGGTGGTCGAGGTGGGAGGGCGCCGTCGGGGGGCTACACGGGTACGTGGGAACCGGGTGAGGAGCTGGGTTAAAAAAGGGGATGGATAGTCGACAGGGGGGGGGGGGGGGGGTAAAGAGCCCCCCAACCCGGCTGATCACGTTGAACGTGAGAGGGCTGAACGGGCCGATTTAAAGGGCATGGGTACTCGCACACCTAAAGAAATTAAAGGCAGATCTGCCTTTAAAGACGCATCTGAAACTGATAGGCCAGGTCAGACTACGTAAAGGATGGGTGGGGCAGGTGTTTCATTCGGGTTTGGATGCGAAGAACAGGGGGGTGGCTATCTTGGTGGGGAAACGGGTACTGTTTGAGGCAAAGACCATAGTGGCGGATAGTGGGGGTAGATATGTGATGGTGAGTGGCAGATTACAAGGGGAGGCGGTGGTTCTGGTGAACGTATATGCCCCGAACTGGGATGATGCAAATTTTATGATGGGTATGTTGGGACGTATCCCGGACCTGGAGGCGGGAAAGTTGATAATGGGGGGAGATTTCAATACGGTGCTGGACCCAGGGCTGGACCGATCGAGGTCCAGGACCGGGAGGAGGCCGGCAGCGGCCAGGGTTCTCAAGGACTTCATGGAGCAGATGGGAGGGGTAGACCCCTGGAGATTTAGTAGGCCGAGGAGTAAGGAGTTCTCATTTTTCTCCCATGTCCACAAAGTATATTCACGGATAGACTTTCTTGTCTTGGGAAGGGCACTGATTCCGAAGGTGACAGGGACGGAATATACGGCCATAGCTATTTCGGACCACGCTCCACATTGGGTAGACCTGGAGGTAGGAGAGGAAAAAGAACAGCACCCACTCTGGAGAATGGATATGGGCTTATTGGCGGATGAGGGGGTATGTTTAAGGGTGAGGGGGTGCACCGAAAGGTACTTGGAGCTTAATGACAATGGAGAGGTTCAGGTGGGAGTGGTCTGGGAGGCGTTGAAGGCGGTGGTTAGAGGGGAACTGATATCCATAAGGGCACATAAAGGGAAACAAGAGGGTAAAGAATGGGAGCGATTGCTGAAAGAACTTTTGAGGGTGGACAGGCAATATGCGGAGGCACCGGAGGAGGGACTGTACAGGGAAAGACAAAGGCTACATGTGGAGTTTGACCTGCTGACCACGGGTAAGGCGGAGGCACAGTGGAGGAGGGCACAGGGTGTACAGTATGAGTATGGAGAGAAGGCGAGTCGGCTACTGGCCCACCAATTGAGGAAGAGGGGAGCAGCGAGGGAGATAGGTGGGGTGAAGATGAGGAGGGAGAGATGGAACGGGGAGCGGAGAGAGTGAACGGGGTGTTCAAGGCATTTTATGAGAGGTTATATAAGGCTCAGCCCCCGGAAGGGAAGGAGGGAATGAGGTGTTTCCTGGATCAGCTGGAATTCCCGAAGGTGGAGGAGCAGGAGAGGGCGGGACTGGGAGCACAGATTGAGATGGAGGAGGTGGTAAAAGGGATTGGGAGCATGCAGGCGGGGAAGGCCCCGGGACCGGATGGATTCCCGGTAGAATTTTATAGGAAGTATATGGACTTACTGGCCCCGCTTCTGACGAGAACCTTTAATGAGGCCAGGGAAAGGGGGCAGCTGCCCCCGACTATGTCGGAGGCAACGATATCGCTCCTTTTGAAGAAGGAAAAAGACCCGCTGCAGTGTGGGTCCTACAGGCCCATTTCCCTTTTAAATGTAGATGCTAAGCTCTTGGCCAAGGTGATGGCGACGAGGATAGAGGACTGTGTCCCCGGGGTGGTCCACGAGGATCAAACTGGGTTCGTTAAGGGGAGACAGCTGAACACGAACATACGGAGGTTGCTAGGGGTAATGATGATGCCCCCACCAGAGGGGGAGGCGGAGATAGTGGTGGCGATGGACGCCGAGAAAGCATTCGACAGAGTGGAGTGGGATTATCTGTGGGAGGTGCTGAGGAGATTTAGTTTTGGAGAAGGGTATATCGGATGGGTACAGCTGCTGTATAGGGCCCCGGTGGCGAGCGTGGTCACGAACAGACAGAGGTCTGATTACTTCCGTCTTCATAGAGGGACGAGGCAGGGGTGTCCCCTGTCTCCGTTACTGTTTGCATTGGCGATTGAGCCCCTGGTCATAGCACTGAGGGGCTCCAGGAAGTGGAGGGGAGTGCTCAGGGGAGGAGAAGAACACCGGGTATCCTTGTATGCAGATGATTTATTGCTGTATGTTGCGGACTAAGTGGAGGGGATAGAACATAGAACATAGAACGATACAGCGCAGTACAGGCCCTTCGGCCCACGATGTTGCACCGAAACAAAAGCCATCTAACCTACACTATGCCATTATCATCCATATGTTTATCCAATAAACTTTTAAATGCCCTCAATGTTGGCGAGTTCACTACTGTAGCAGGTAGGGCATTCCACGGCCTCACTACTCTTTGCCTAAAGAACCTACCTCTGACCTCTGTCCTATATCTATTACCCCTCAGTTTAAAGCTATGTCCCCTCGTGCCAGCGATTTCCATCCGCGGGAGAAGGCTCTCACTGTCCTCCCTATCTAACCCCCTGATCATTTCGTATGCCTCTATTAAGTCTCCTCTGAACCTTCTTCTCTCCAACGAAAACAACCTCAAGTCCATCAGCCTTTCCTCATAAGATTTTCCCTCCATACCAGGCAAAATCCTGGTAAATCTCCTCTGCACCCGCTCCAAAGCCTCCACGTCCTTCCTATAATGCGGATGCCTGAGATAATGCAGACACACAGGGAGTTTGAGGAATTTTCGGGGTACAAATTGAATATGGGTAAGAGTGAGCTGTTTGTGGTGCATCCGGGGGAGCAGAGCAGGGGAATAGATGACTTACCGCTGAGGAAGGTGACAAGAGATTTCCGGTACTTAGGGATTCAGATAGCCAGGAGTTGGGGAACCTTAGACCTTACTCTTTGCGTAAAGAACCTACCTCTGACCTCTGTCCTATATCTATTACCCCTCAGTTTAAAGCTATGTCCCCTCGTGCCAGCCACGTTAGTTAATTAATCTAACAAGATTGGTGGAACAGATGGAGGAGGATTTTAAGAGATGGGACATGGTGCCCCTGTCACTGGTGGGTAGGGTGCAGGCGGTTAAAATGGTAGTCCTCCCGAGATTCCTCTTTGTGTTTCAGTGCCTTCCGGTGATGGTCACAAAGGCTTTTTTCAAGAGAATTGAGAAAAGTGTCATGAGTTTTGTGTGGGCCGGGAAGACCCCGAGAGTGAGGAGGGGGTTCTTGCAGCATAGCAGGGATAGGGGGGGCTGGCACTACCGAGCCTAAGTGAATACTACTGGGCCGCCAATATCTCAATGGTGTGTAAGTGGATGGGAGAAGGGGAGGGAGCGGCGTGGAAGAGATTGGAGATGGCGTCCTGCAAGGGAACCAGCCTACAAGCAATGGTGACGGCGCCGTTGCCGTTCTCCCCGAAGAAATACATCACAAGTCCAGTGGTGTTGGCAACACAAAAAATTTGGGGCAGTGGAGACGACATAGGGGAAGGACGGGAGCTTTGGTGCGGTCCCCGATAAGAAATAACCATAGGTTTGTCCCGGGGAGAATGGATGGGGGATTTGGAGCATGGCAAAGAGCTGGGGTTGTGCAACTGAGAGATCTGTTCGCAGACGGGACGTTTGCGAGTCTGGGAGCGCTGATGGAAAAATATGGGTTGCCCCAAGGGAATGCATTTCGGTACATGCAACTGAGGGCTTTCGCGAGGCAACAGGTGAGGGAATTCCCGCAGCTCCCGATGCAGGAGGTGCAGGATAGAGTGATCTCAGGGACATGGGTGGGGGATGGTAGGGTGTCGGATATATACAGGGAAATGAGGGACGAGGGGGAGATCATGGTGGATGAGCTGAAGGGGAAATGGGAAGAAGAGCTGGGGGAAGAGATTGAGGAGGGGCTGTGGGCTGGTGCGCTACGTAGGGTATACTCATCGTCCTCGTGTGCCAGGCTAAGCCTGATACAATTCAAGGTTTTACACGGGGCGCATATGACCGGAGCACGGCTCAGTAAATTTTTCGGGGTAGAGGATAGGTGTGGGAGATGCTCGAGAAGCCCAGCAAACCACACCCACATGTTTTAGTCATGTCCGGCACTACAGGGGTTCTGGGTGGGGGTCGCAAAGGTGCTTTCGAAGGTGGTGGGGGTCCGGGTCGAGCCAAGCTGGGGGTTGGCTATATTCGGGGTTGCAGAAGAGCCGGGAGTGCAGGAGGCGAAAGAGGCTGATGTCTTGGCCTTTGCGTCCCTAGTAGCCCGGCGAAGGATATTGCTTATGTGGAAGGAAGACAAACCCCTGGGCGTGGAGATCTGGATAAATGACATGGCAAGGTTTATAAAACTAGAACGGATAAAGTTTGCACTAAGGGGTTCGGCTCAAGGGTTCACCAGGCGGTGGCAACCGTTCATTGACTACCTCGCAGAACGATAAAGGAAATGGGAAGGTAGCAGCAGCAACCCGGGGGGGGGGGGGGGCTGGGCGGGTCCTCAGGGGTGTTTTTGTGTAAATATTTGCATTAAGCTATGTATATTGGATTGTTTGATTTTATTTTTGGAGAGTTATTATTTTTGATAGGGCAGTTGCCATTTAGTTTATATATTATTTATTTATTTGTTAAAAACGGCCACTGTTATTTATACTGTTTTACTGTTGTAAAAAGGAAAACCTTTGTATTGTTTTGTTTGGCCAAAAAATTTGAATAAAATATATATATTTTTTTTAAAAGAGGGTCGGGGATAAGCAGGGTGAGGGGACTGGGGATGACGGAGTGGGGAGCACCATCAGGAGGGTGGGGAATTGGGGCTGTTTAGCACAGGGCTAAATAGCTGGCTTTTAAAGCTGACCAAGGCAGGCCAGCAGCACGGTTCGATTCCCGTACCAGCCTCCCGAACAGGCGCCGGAATGTGGCGACTAGGGGCTTTTCACAGTAACTTCATTGAAGCCTACTTGTGACAAGAAGCGATTTTCATTCATTTTTCACTTCATTCAATTGTAAAACATAATAAATACCTTTGTGCAGAACTAGTCTGATGCCTCTGTCACTTTCTTCCGCAATGCTCTCCGACCTCCGAACCCTTGGCCCATCTCTCCAGGCACTCCCCCCCCCCCCCCCCCCCCCACCCCCAGCGTGGCACTCACCCACCCTCCAGCCCCCCCCCGGCGTGGCACTCATCCACCCTCCAGCCATGGACATGTCCACGGAGCTGTGACCCATCCCCTGGTGTTCTGATGTTGGCTATTGCATGTGTGGTGTTGCCTCCTGTTCAAGCACAGTGTCCATGCATCAAGGTGTGATTGGGATGCTAAGTAATGATTCCCACAGGTGGCATGGCCCCCCTACCCACGGGAATCCACTTGGGTTGTGTGAAGTACCCTTTTAACCATGATTGCCAATTTCCTTTGGCAGTAGCCTTCAGTTGCACGGCCATGGCCTCGGTAATCTGTGGGGGTTATGGGTGGTCTGTCAGGCAGACGGGCAAGGATAGGAGTTGCCCCCGGAACAGGTACTCACGATCCAGGAGTCTGTATGGTGGTGCCGCACGTGGTCACCTCCCTGCTGCACCCCCAGCACCTCCCCCCCATCCTCCCATGGCGGCCCCCCCCGCGGAGGGACCTCTCACCCCCCAGCCGAGTGTCTCCCATCCCCAGCCAAGGGTCCCCCACCGAGCACTGGGGTGGCAAGTCCTGTGAGCAAAGATGGCTACTCATCTCCTCAGCTCTCCACAGAAGCCTATCCACCAGGTTCCCGTTTTTCAATAAGAGTATTAATCTGCGCCAGTGTAACCACTTGCTGAGGCGGCCGCTGAACCACGGGAGGCTGTTGGATATGGGGTGACCCCCATTAATTGTATGGAAATAAAGCTTAAGTGATGATAATTTGTTTCTCACCACGCTACGGCGAGATCCCAATTTCGCCTACGGGAGTGGGGCAGTTCTCATTTTCAGCCTCTCCCGCTATTCACCGGCCTTGTTTCGTTGAGCGAGAGCGTAACGAGGCAAGCGAATCAGGGCCAATGTGTGCTCTTTCGGAGGATCCATGCAGTCTCGATGGGCCAAATGGCCAGGTGGTAGATGTTTCAGTAGGGGAGCATTTCGGGAACAGTGACCACAATTCAGTAAGTTTTAAAGTGCTGGTGGACAAGGATAAGAGTGGTCCTAGGGTGAATGTGCTAAATTGGAGGAAGGCTAATTATAACAATATTAGGCGAGAACTGAAGAACCTAGATTGGGCGCGGATGTTTGAGGGCAAATCAACATCTGACATGTGGGAGGCTTTCAAGTGTCAGTTGAAAGGAATTCAGGACCGGCATGTTCCTGTGAGGAAGAAGGATAAATACGGCAATTTTCGGGAACCTTGGATAACGAGAGATATTGTAGGCCTCGTCAAAAAGAAAAAGGAGGCATTTGTCAGGGCTAAAAGGCTGGGAACAGACGAAGCCTGTGTGGAATATAAGGAAAGTAGGAAGGAACTTAAGCAAGGAGTCAGGAGGGCTAGAAGGGGTCACGAAAAGTCATTGGCAAATAGGGTTAAGGAAAATCCCAAGGCTTTTTACACGTACATAAAAAGCAAGAGGGTAGCCAGGGAAAGGGTTGGCCCACTGAAGGATAGGCAAGGGAATCTATGTGTGGAGCCAGAGGAAATGGGCGAGGTACTAAATGAATACTTTGCACCAGTATTCACCAAAGAGAAGAAATTGTTGAGTCTGGAGAAGGGGGTGTAGATAGCCTGGGTCACATTGAGATCCAAAAAGACGAGGTGTTGGGTGTCTTAAAAAATATTAAGGTAGATAAGTCCACAGGGCCTGATGGGATCTACCCCAGAATACTGAAGGAGGCTGGAGAGGAAATTGCTGAGGCCTTGACAGAAATCTTTGGATCCTCACTGTCTGCAGGGGATGTCCCGGAGGACTGGAGAATAGCCAATGTTGTTCCTCTGTTTAAGAAGGGTAGCAAGGATAATCCAGGGAACTACAGGCCGGTGAGCCTTACTTCAGTGGTAGGGAAATTACTGGAGAGAATTCTTCGAGATAGGATCTACTCCCATTTGGAAGCAAATGGACGTATTAGTGAGAGGCAGCATGGTTTTGTGAAGGGGAGGTCGTGTATAACTAACTTAATAGAGTTTTTCGAGGAGGTCACTAAGATGATTGATGCAGGTAGGGCAGTGGATGTTGTCTATATGGACTTCAGTAAGGCCTTTGACAAGGTCCCTCGTGGTAGACTAGTACAAAAGGTGAAGTCACACGGGATCAGGGGTGAGCTGGCAAGGTGGATACAGAATTGGCTATGTCATAGAAGGCAGAGAGTAGCAATGGAAGGATGCTTTTCTAATTGGAGGGCTGTGACCAGTGGTGTTCCATAGGGATCAGTGCTGGGACCTTTGCTGTTTGTAGTATATATAAATGATTTGGAGGAAAATGTAACTGGTCTGATTAGTAAGTTTGCAGACGACACAAAGGTTGGTGGAATTGCGGATAGCGATGAGGACTGTCAGAGGATACAGCAGGATTTAGATTGTTTGGAGACTTGGGCAGAGAGATGGCAGATGGAGTTTAATCCAGACAAATGTGAGGTAATGCATTTTGGAAGGTCTAATGCAGGTAGGGAATATACAGTGAATGGTAGAACCCTCAAGAGTATTGAAAGTCAAAGAGATCTAGGAGTACAGGTCCACAGGTCACTGAAAGGGACAACACAGGTGGAGAAGGTAGTCAAGAAGGCGTACGGCATGCTTGCCTTCATTGGCCGGGGCATTGAGTATAAGAATTGGCAAGTCATGTTGCAGCTGTATAGAACCTTAGTTCGGCCACACTTGGGGTATAGTGTTCAATTCTGGTCGCCACACTACCAGAAGGATGTGGAGGCTTTAGAGAGGGTGCAGAAGAGATTTACCAGAATGTTGCCTGGTATGGAGGGCATTAGCTATGAGGAGCGGTTGAATAAACTCGGTTTGTCCTCACTGGAACGAAGGAGGTTGAGGGGCGACCTGATAGAGGTCTACAAAATTATGAGGGGCATAGACAGAGTGGATAGTCAGAGGCTTTTCCCCGGGGTAGAGGGGTCAATTACTAGGGGGCATAGGTTTAAGGTGAGAGGGGCAAGGTTTAGAGTAGATGTACGAGGCAAGTTTTTTACGCAGAGGGTAGTGGGTGCCTGGAACTCGCTACCGGAGGAGGTGGTGGAAGCAGGGACGATAGTGACATTTAAGGGGCACCTTTACAAATACATGAATAGGATGGGAATAGAGGGAAACGGACCCAGGAAGTGTAGAAGATTGTAGTTTAGTCGGGCAGCATGGTCGGGACGGGCTTGGAGGGCCGAAGGGCCTGTTCCTGTGCTGTACATTTCTTTGTTCTTTGTTCTGCACTGTAGGGATCCTATAGATTCTATGAAATGTGTAATTATCCACTTTGGTTGGAAAAATAGAAATATGGAATATTTCTTAAATGATGAGAGGCTGGGAAATGTTGAACTTCAAAGGTACTTGGGTGTTCTTGTTCATGAGTCACTGGAAGCTAACATGCTGGTGCGAGTCATTAAGAAGGCCTTTATACAGCTATAGAGTCATAGAGTTTTACAGCACAGAAAGAGACCCTTATTACAAGAAGATTTGAGTATAGAAGGTAAGTAAGTATGGCTTACTGCAAAACCCTTGGTGAGACCACACCTGGAGTATTTTGTGCAGTTTTTGTCTCCTTAGCTAAGCAAAGAGGTACTTGGGTTGGATGGAGTGCAATGAAGGGTCATTGTATTAATTCCTGGGATGGAAGGATTTTCCTGTGAGGATAGATTAAATAGTCTAATCCTTATTCTCTAAAGTTTAGAAGAATGGGAGGTGATCTCATTCAAACATACAATATTATTACAGGGTGTATGCAAGAAGGATGCTTCCCTTCCTTGCCTGGGGGGTTCTAGAATCAGGGAAGGCAGTTTCAGAATAAGAGGCAGGCCATTTAGGACTGAGATGAGGAGGAATTTCTTCACTCAGAGGGTGGTGAATCTTTGAAATTCCCTGCTCCAGAGAGCTGTGGAGACTCAGCCATTGTGCATGATCAATACTGAGATCAATAGATTTCTACATATTAAAAATATCAGGGGAAGCAGGAATAGTGCCGGAAAATAGTGTTGAAGTAGAAGATCAGCCATGATCTCATTGAATGATACAGCAGGCTCAACTGGACTGAATGGCCTACTCCTGCTCCTTATGTTCTAATATATCTGGGCAAAAAGATATCAGCTGAATTCCCTACTGCATTTATTTATAAAGTCTTACAACACCAGGTTAAAGTCCAACAGGTTTGTTTCGATGTCACTAGCTTTCGGAGCGCTGCTCTGAGGAAGGAGCAGCGCTCCGAAAGCTAGTGACATCGAAACAAACCTGTTGGACTTTAACCTGGTGTTGTAAGACTTCGTACTGTTCTCACCCCAGTCCAACGCCGGCATCTCCACATCATGGCATTTATTTATGACTATCTTATAATTACGGCTCCAGTCCTGTCTGCAATTTAACAATCTTGAAGAGTCATATCCAATCAGGCCTCAGTCTATTCTTTACTCAGGAAAATAAATCCTGGCATGTTTAACTTTTCCCGATGGGTATAATCTCAGTCCTATATCTTTCTAGTAGATATTGTTTTTCAACTTCCCAAGTTCTTCTATATTTTTATGACAACATGGAGACAGTTCACATTACTCGAAGAATGGTTAAACCAAGATTCTATATAAAGTTTAAAAGAAAGTTTCTACTTTTCATTTCTATTGAATGGACAATTAAATTCCCCTTCCAGGACTGTTATCAGTTTGACCAGATCCCAGCTTCAGACAAAGTTACTTTAATTTAAACTTTGTCCATTCCGCCTCAGCCACGACCTTTCTTTACAATCTTTATAATAAACTTTATTGTCACAAGTGGGCTTACATTAACACAGCAATGAAGTTACTGTGAAAAGACCCTAGTCGCCACACTCTGACGCCTGTTCGGGTACACAGAGGTAGAATTCAGAATGTACAAAATACCTAATAGCACGTATTTCGGGATTTGTGGGAGGAAACCGGAGCACCCGGAGGAAACCCACAGTCACAGGGAGAACGTGCATACTCCACACAGACAGTGACCCAAGCAGGGACTCGAACCTGGGATCCTGGAGCAG
The DNA here is from genome assembly GCF_047496885.1 of Scyliorhinus torazame. Lineage (NCBI taxonomy): Eukaryota > Metazoa > Chordata > Chondrichthyes > Carcharhiniformes > Scyliorhinidae > Scyliorhinus > Scyliorhinus torazame. Next base: position 274,913,845 of record NC_092708.1, read on the forward strand.
TGAAGCAACAGTGCTAACCACTGTGCTATACTTGTAGACATTACATTTGCATCAAACTGGCTCAAACTTATGAATATGTAAGATCATCATCATCAAGAGTTTTGGAACATGGAATCAAAAAGAAAATCTCCTATTTCGATGGCACTTTTTGCGACCTCAGGAGAATTGTATGTTGGAATCAGACACCAGGAGAATATTGAAATTATTACGTGAAATAAGACTTTCTAATATGTCATGTGAGAGTACCTTCAAGAAATGGGTGTTTATAAATGGGTGTGTATATAAGTATCTGTAGTGAGAGTACCTTTAAGAAATGGGTGTTTGCTACTGCAGTGATGTCAGAGAGTGGGTGGAGCTGGGCTGTCTGTCAGCTTTTTACTTTCGTTTTTGAGCAGGCTGCAAGGTGTGTTTTAGTTTTGTTTTCAGAGCTGGATAGCTGCAGTCACAGCCAGAAGGTGGATGAATCTCTCTCTGTACTCTAAAGACTGTAAATCGATCCTGGTGATTTAAAACTGATAACAGTAGTGACTTTAACCTGATGTGCTTCTGGTAAAAGGTGTTTTAAGTCGTATGGATGTTAAAAGGAAAGCTTGAAGGATTACTTAGTGTTGTAGTCTTTGGGGGTTGTATTTGAATTAATGGTTGCTAAGATGTTCACTGTTTGTTTTAAAAAGGTTAACTTGAGTTATAGAACATAGAACATAGAACAATACAGCGCAGTACAGGCCCTTCAGCCCACGATGTTGCACCGAAACAAAAGCCATCTAACCTACACTATACCATTATCATCCATATGTTTATCCAATAAACTTTTAAATGCCCTCAATGTTGGCGAGTTCACCACTGTAGCAGGTAGGGCATTCCACGGCCTCACTACTCTTTGTGTAAAGAACCTACCTCTGACCTCTGTCCTATATCTATTACCCCTCAGTTTAAGGCTATGTCCCCTCGTGCTAGCCATTTCCATCCGTGGGAGAAGGCTCTCACTGTCCACCCTATCTAACCCTCTGATCATTTTGTATGCCTCTATTAAGTCTCCTCTTAATCTTCTTCTCTCTAACGAAAACAACCTCAAGTCCATCAGCCTTTCCTCATAAGATTTTCCCTCCATACCAGGCAACATCCTGGTAAATCTCCTCTGCACCCGTTCCAAAGCCTCCACGTCCTTCCTATAATGCGGTGACCAGAACTGTACGCAATACTCCAAATGCGGCCGTACCAGAGTTCTGTACAGCTGCAACATGACCTCCTGACTCCGGAACTCAATCCCTCTACCAATAAAGGCCAACACTCCATAGGCCTTCTTCGCCACCCTATCAACCTGGGTGGCAACTTTCAGGGATCTATGTACATGGACACCTAGATCCCTCTGCTCATCCACACTTTCAAGAACTTTTCCATTAGCCAAATATTCCACATTCCTGTTTTTCCTTCCAAAGTGAATCACCTCACACTTCTCTACATTAAACTCCATTTGCCACCTCTCAGCCCAGCACTGCAGCTTATCTATATCCCTCTGTAACCTGCTACTTCCTTCCACACTATCGACAACACCACCGACTTTAGTATCGTCTGCAAATTTACTCACCCACCCTTCTGCGCCTTCCTCTAGGTCATTGATAAAAATGACAAACAGCAACGGCCCCAGAACAGATCCTTGTGGTACTCCACTTGTAACTGAACTCCATTCTGAACATTTCCCATCAACCACCACCCTCTGTCTTATTTCAGCTAGCCAATTTCTGATCCACATCTCTAAATCACCCTCAATCCCCAGCCTCCATATTTTCTGCAATAGCCTACCGTGGGGAACCTTATCAAACGCTTTGCTGAAATCCATATACACCACATCAACTGCTCTACCCTCGTCTACCTGTTCAGTCACCTTCTCAAAGAACTCGATAAGGTTTGTGAGGCATGACCTACCCTTCACAAAGCCATGCTGACTATCCCTGATCATATTATTCCTATCTAGATGATTATAAATCTTGTCTCTTATAATCCCCTCCAAGACTTTACCCACTACAGACGTGAGGCTCACCGGTCTATAGTTGCCGGGGTTGTCTCTGCTCCCCTTTTTGAACAAAAAAGTTCATAGAATAAACATTGTTTTGCTTTAAAAAATACTTTTCAATTTCTGCTGTACCACACCTGTAGAGTGGGCCGTGTGCTCCCCATACCACAATCTATTAAAAGTTGTGGTCAGGTGAACTCAATAATACACTTTGGGGTTCGCTAAACCCTGGCCCATAACAAATACATAATGGTAATGGAGTTGTTGACAAAGCATTAAAATCAATCTCTTAATGAATGTACAGATTCCAAGATGAAGTGAGGAAATCGCTCACTGGTGGAGAGTCTTGGGGACCATGGTTGGAAAACTCCCATGCTCCCGCCAGCTGGTTCAATGGTCCAAAAATCAGTTTCTCGCCGGTGTGAGTTTTCCATGGATCTTCCCCTGGTGCCTACCTTGGCAGATGGGGAAACCCGCTGGGGTGCAGGTGAAGACCCGACCACCCACATCCAATTCTCCATGGGGCCAGTGGGAAAACACGTCGGTGTGAAACACATTTGGAACAATGTGGCGTTCAGATGTCGGGACACACCTGACCAAGCGTCCAGAGTTCAGAAGGAGGCCACCGGCAAACCCGGACCCCAGATCTGCACAGTAGTGTGCAGGAGCCTCCCCGCCATTTAACATCATGGCTGATCCTCTATGTCAAATCCACTTTCCTGCCCTATCTCCTCATTTCTTTAGTTCCCATAAAGCTATTGACTTAGGTCCTGAATATACTCAACAATGGAGCATGCACAGCCCTCAGGAGGCAGAGAATTTCAAAGATCCCCAACACTTTGCGAGAATAACTTTTTCCTCATCTCAGTCTTAAATGGCTGGCCCCTTATCCTGACACTGTGACCCTGTGTTCTAGACTCTTCCCCCCCCCCCCCCCCAGAAGGGAACAGCCTCTCAGTGTCTACCCTGTCAGAATAGTTGGGGGTGGGATTCTCCGACCATGGGGTGGGTCGGAGAATCGTGGGGGGGGGGCGATTCATGCGACGCTGCTCCGCCAATTCTCCAGTCATCTGAGAATCGCGCGGTCGGCGCAGCACCGGTCGGGGGTCGCGTGCGATTCTCCACGCGCAATGGGCCGACTGATTGCCGAGATAGGCAGAGTCCTGCCGGCGCCGTTCACGTGTGGTCCTACCCTGCGGGACCTTGCCGTACATCCTACGGGGCCGGCCTGGCCCACGATCGGGGCCTACCGATCGGCGGGCTGGCTTGTCTTGGTGGGGGCCGATGTTCCTCCGCGGCGGGCCCCTGTAGCTCTCCGCCATGTTGCGTCGGGGCCAGCGCGGAGTAGGCAACTAGCGGCGCCCGTTTGACATCGATATCGGCAGCTGGAGCTGCATGAGTCGCTCCAGTGCCGTGCTGCCCCCCCCTTGGGCACAGGATCGCAGCTCCTAGGGGCCTGTTGACGCCGTCGTAAAATGCGACGGCGTTTACGACGGCGTCAACACTTAGTCTCAGGATCAGAGAATCCCGCGCTATGTTTCAGAGATCACCTCTCATTCTTCTAAACTCCAGAGGATAAAGACTCATTCTCCTCAAACTCCCCTCAGAGAATAGCCCCTCATCTCAGGGGTTTGTCGTATAAGTCTTCACTGCATTCCCTCCATGGCTAGTATATCCTTCCTTAGGTAAGGAATACTCCAGTTGTGCTTCACCACATCCTATATCATTGGAGATGGGCCTCCTTATTGCTTATACTGAAAACTGTTTCAGCATTAGCATTCTCTACCCACTGTAGTTGTTAAGACTGAATTGCATTCCTGTTCAGATTTAGCAAGGTTGAAAACTTTGGTTTCGCTTACAAAAAATACACAACCTATCAGAACTGAGTTTTCACAGCAAGATCAATGAATGACACTTCCTTTGTGAAAATAACAAAAGCTAGGGCAGCACGGTGGTGTAGTGGTTAGCACTGCCACCTTTGGAGCGGAGGACCCGGGTTCAATCCCGGCCCCATATGGAGTTTGTACATTCACCGTGTCTGCGTGGATTTCATCCCACAACCCAAAGATGTGCAGATTAGGTGAATTGGCCACGCTAAATTGCCCCTTAATATGAAAAAAAATAATTGGGTACTCTAAATTATAAAAAAAGAAAAGAAAAAGTGAAAATAACAAAGCTGTCACCTTAATATACCCAGGCAGGGAGGGTCTCTGGGCTTGCCTGGAGTGCTGACCTGTCACCGTGTGCCCATCATCACCAGGCACCTAAATTGGCCCCTGCCAGTGTGGGAAACTTCCAAATGGTCTCCAATATATAATGTCAGTTAAATTTACGTGGCAGCGAGTACAAAAAACCCTCTCTACATAATGTTGAACTGATAAAGTTTTTGTTCAGTTCTTCCTTCTGGGGTGGGTACTTCCTGATTAATTCCTTTCTTGTTGTTGCGAGCTCCTACCTGGGAGAGGGATGATACGGATTAGTTTTGAATGAGGGAACCTTCCCTGCTTCACCTTGCTGCTTCCCACCCCCAACTTGGGAGCCTGCAAGCAACCCTGCTGTGGCTTGCTTTTTGATCTACCTGTGCGGCAACTGCCCTGAAAAACAGGAGTGACAGGATGAGGCCCTTAAGTTGGCATTGATTGCTCTTAATTGATGGCGGGATGAGAAGGCCATCCATGAGCATAACAGGCCCAGACTTAATTGGAGCAAAGGTGGCACCTTCCTGATTAAATTCCCTCCGCCTCAAAACTTGCCTCTGGCGAACGCATTAAATTTCATCCTATTGATACAGGAATGAATGATGTTGATACTGGTTTAAAAACATTTAAAAAATCAGTACAAGGGTATGAATGTTGTGTAGGCTTTACAAGTGGAAACCTGTACTCTTACTCATATCCAGGACATTGAGTCTTGTGAGCACTGATTTATTATTGTGCACTTGTTAATGAAATGGGGTTCAAGCAGTTTAAACAGGTTGCGGTGACTTCCGGTGGCGGAATGTAGGAGAAAGTCTCACGTTGGGTGGCTCCTGCACAAGGCTCGATATTTTTTTGAAAATTAATCCCTATCCCAGGGGAAATTTTTAAACGTAGTAACTGAAACATAGAATTTACAATGCAGAAGGAGGCCATTCGGCCCATCGAGTCTGCACCGGCCCTTGGAAAGGGCACCCTACCTAAGCCCACTCCTCCACCCTGTCCCCGTAACCTAGTAACTCTATCTACCCTTTTTGGACACTAAGGGCAATTTATCATGGCCAATCCACCTAACCTGCACATCTTTGGACTCTGGGAAGAAACCGGAGCACCCGGAGGAAACCCATGGAGACACGGGGAGAACGTGCAGACTCCGCACAGACAGTGACCCAAGCCGGGAATCGAACCTGGGACCCTGGAGCTGTGAAGCAATTGTGCTAACCACTATGCTACCGTGCCGGAAGCCACATGGAGGGAGGGAAGGTCTGCTGTCGAGCGATAGGGTCAGCCCGGCAACTGGAAAGATGTCGGAGGCTGGGTCGCTGGGTGGGGCCGCATTGTTCACGGCAGAAAAGATGATCGAGGTGGACAGAAGAACATAAGAACTAGGAGCAGGAGTAGGCCATCAAGCCCCTCGAGCCTGCTCCGCCATTCATTGAGTTCATGGCTGATCTTTTTTGGACTCAGCTCCACATTCCGGCCCGAACACCATAACCCTTAATCCCTTTATTCTTCAAAAAACTATCTACCTTTATCTTAAAAACATTTAATGAAGGAGCCTCAACTGCTTCACTGGGCAAGGAATTCCATAGATTCACAAACCTTTGGGTGAAGAAGTTCCTCCTAAGCTCAGTCCTAAATCTACTTCCCCTTATTTTGAGGCTTTGCCCCCTAGTTCTGCTTTCACCCGCCAGTGGAAACAACCTGCCCGCATCTATCCTATCTATTCCCTGCATAATTTTATATGTTTCTATAAGATCCCCCCCTGCATCCTTCTAAATTCCAATGAGTACAGTCCCAGTCTACTCAACCTCTCCTCGTAATCCAACCCCTTCAGCTCTGGGATTAACCTAGTGAATCTCCTCTGCACACCCTCCAGCGCCAGTACATCCTTTCTCAGGTAAGGAGACCAAAACTGAACACAATACTCCAGGTGCGGCCTCACTAACACCTTATACAATTGCAGCATAACTTCCCTATTCTTAAACTCCATCCCTCTAGCAATGAAGGACAAAATTCCATTTGCCTTCTTAATCACCTGTTGCACCTGTAAACCAACTTTTTGCGATTCATGCACTAGCACACCCAGGTCTCTCAGCACAGCAGCATGTTTTAATATTTTATCATTTAAATAATAATCCCTTTTGCTGTTATTCCTACCAAAATGGATAACCTCACATTTGTCAATATTGTATTCCATCTGCCAGATCCTAGCCCATTCACTTAATCTATCCAAATCCCTCTGCAGACTTCTGGTATCCTCTGCATTTTTTGCTTTACCACTTATCTTAGTGTCGTCTGCAAACTTGGACACATTGCCCTTGGTCCCCAACTCCAAATCATCTATGTAAATTGTGAACAATTGTGGGCCCAACACTGATCCCTGAGGGACACCACTAGCTACTGATTGCCAACCAGAGAAACACCCATTAATCCCCACTCTTTGCTTTCTATTAATTAACCAATCCTCTATCCATGCTACTACTTTACCCTTAATGCCATGCAACTTTATCTTATGCAGCAACCTTTTGTGTGGCACCTTGTCAAAAGCTTCCTGGAAATCCAGATATACCACATCCATTGGCTCCCCGTTATCTACCGCACTGGTAATGCCCTCAAAACATTCCACTAAATTAGTTAGGCACGACCTGCCCTTTATGAACTCGTGCTGCGTCTGCCCAATGGGACAATTTCCATCCAGATGCCTCGCTATTTCTTCCTTGATGATAGATTCCAGCATCTTCCCTACTACCGAAGTCAAGATAACTGGCCTATAATTACACGCTTTCTGCCTACCTCCTTTTTTAAACAGTGGTGTAACGTTTGCTAATTTCCAATCCGCCGGGACCACCCCAGAGTCTGGTGAATTTTGGTAAATTATCACTAGTGTATTTGCAATTTCCCTAGCCATCTCTTTTAGCACTCTGGGATGCATTCCATCAGGGCCAGGAGACTTGTCTACCTTTAGCCCCATTAGCTTGCCCATCACTACTTTTGTTAGTGCTCTTTGGGGGGGTTTAAACTAATGCAGCAGGGGCATGGGAACCTGGATTGTAGTTTTAGGGTAAGGGAGAATGAGAGTATAGAGGTCAGGAGCACAGATTTGACGTCGCAGGAGGGGGCCAGCGTTCAGGTAGGTGGTTTGAAGTGTGTCTACTTCAATGCCAGGAGTATACGAAACAAGGTAGGGGAACTGGCAGCGTGGGTTGGTACCTGGGACTTCGATGTTGTGGCCATTTCGGAGACATGGATAGAGCAGGGACAGGAATGGATGTTGCAGGTTCCGGGGTTTAGGTGTTTTAGTAAGCTCAGAGAAGGAGGCAAAAGAGGGGGAGGTGTGGCGCTGCTAGTCAAGAGCAGTATTACGGTGGCGGAGAGGATGCTAGATGGGGACTCTTCTTCCGAGGTAGTATTGGCTGAAGTTAGAAACAGGAAAGGAGAGGTCACCCTGTTGGGAGTTTTTTATAGGCCTCCTAATAGTTCTAGGGATGTAGAGGAAAGGATGGCGAAGATGATTCTGGATATGAGCGAAAGTAACAGGGTAGTTATTATGGGAGACTTTAACTTTCCAAATATTGACTGGAAAAGATATAGTTCGAGTACAATAGATGGGTCGTTTTTTGTACAGTGTGTGCAGGAGGGTTTCCTGAAACAATATGTTGACAGGCCAACAAGAGGCGAGGCCACGTTGGATTTGGTTTTGGGTAATGAACCAGGCCAGGTGTTGGATTTGGAGGTCGGAGAGCACTTTGGGGACAGTGACCACAATTCGGTGACGTTTACGTTAATGATGGAAAGGGATAAGTATACACCGCAGGGCAAGAGTTATAGCTGGGGGAAGGGCAATTATGATGCCATTAGACGTGACTTGGGGGGGATAAGGTGGAGAAGTAGGCTGCAAGTGTTGGGCACACTGGATAAGTGGGGCTTGTTCAAGGATCAGCTACTGCGTGTTCTTGATAAGTATGTACCGGTCAGACAGGGAGGAAGGCGTCGAGCGAGGGAACCGTGGTTTACCAAGGAAGTGGAATCTCTTGTTAAGAGGAAGAAGAAGGCCTATGTGAAGATGAAGTGTGAAGTTTCGGTTGGGGCGATGGATAGTTACAAGGTAGCGAGGAAGGATCTAAAGAGAGAGCTAAGACGAGCAAGGAGGGGACATGAGAAGTATTTGGCAGGAAGGATCAAGGAAAACCCAAAAGCTTTCTATAGGTATGTCAGGAATAAGCGAATGACTAGGGAAAGAGTAGGACCAGTCAAGGACAGGGATGGGAAATTGTGTGTGGAGTCTGAAGAGATAGGCGAGATACTAAATGAATATTTTTCGTCAGTATTCACTCAGGAAAAAGATAATGTTGTGGAGGAGAATGCTGAGCCCCAGGCTAATAGAATAGATGGCATTGAGGTACGTAGGGAAGAGGTGTTGGCAATTCTGGACAGGCTGAAAATAGATAAGTCCCCGGGACCTGATGGGATTTATCCTAGGATTCTATGGGAGGCCAGGGAAGAGATTGCTGGACCTTTGGCTTTGATTTTTATGTCATCATTGGCTACAGGAATAGTGCCAGAGGACTGGAGGACAGCAAATGTGGTCCCTTTGTTCAAAAAGGGGAGCAGAGACAACCCCGGCAACTATAGACCGGTGAGCCTCACGTCTGTAGTGGGTAAAGTCTTGGAGGGGATTATAAGAGACAAGATTTATAATCATCTAGATAGGAATAATATGATCAGGGATAGTCAGCATGGCTTTGTGAAGGGTAGGTCATGCCTCACAAACCTTATTGAGTTCTTTGAGAAGGTGACTGAACAGGTAGACGAGGGTAGAGCAGTTGATGTGGTGTATATGGATTTCAGCAAAGCGTTTGATAAGGTTCCCCACGGTAGGCTATTGCAAAAAATACGGAGGCTGGGGATTGAGGGTGATTTAGAGATGTGGATCAGAAATTGGCTAGCTGAAAGAAGACAGAGGGTGGTGGTTGATGGGAAATGTTCAGAATGGAGTACAGTCACAAGTGGAGTACCACAAGGATCTGTTCTGGGGCCGTTGCTGTTTGTCATTTTTATCAATGACCTAGAGGAAGGCGCAGAAGGGTGGGTGAGTAAATTTGCAGACGATACTAAAGTCGGTGGTGTTGTCGATAGTGTGGAAGGATGTAGCAGGTTACAGAGGGATATAGATAAGCTGCAGAGCTGGGCTGAGAGGTGGCAAATGGAGTTTAATGTAGAGAAGTGTGAGGTGATTCACTTTGGAAGGAATAACAGGAATGCGGAATATTTGGCTAATGGTAAAGTTCTTGGAAGTGTGGATGAGCAGAGGGATCTAGGTGTCCATGTACATAGATCCCTGAAAGTTGCCACCCAGGTTGATAGGGTTGTGAAGAAGGCCTATGGAGTGTTGGCCTTTATTGGTAGAGGGATTGAGTTCCGGAGTCGGGAGGTCATGTTGCAGCTGTACAGAACTCTGGTCCGGCCGCATTTGGAGTATTGCGTACAGTTCTGGTCACCGCATTATAGGAAGGACGTGGAGGCTTTGGAGCGGGTGCAGAGGAGATTTACCAGGATGTTGCCTGGTATGGAGGGAAAATCTTATGAGGAAAGGCTGACGGACTTGAGGTTGTTTTCGTTGGAGAGAAGAAGGTTAAGAGGAGACTTAATAGAGGCATACAAAATGATCAGGGGGTTGGATAGGGTGGACAGTGAGAGCCTTCTCCCGCGGATGGATATGGCTGGCACGAGGGGACATAACTTTAAACTGAGGGGTAATAGATATAGGACAGAGGTCAGAGGTAGGTTCTTTACGCAAAGAGTAGTGAGGCCGTGGAATGCCCTACCTGCTACAGTAGTGAACTCGCCAACATTGAGGGCATTTAAAAGTTTATTGGATAAACATATGGATGATAATGGCATAGTGTAGGTTAGATGGCTTTTGTTTCGGTGCAACATCGTGGGCCGAAGGGCCTGTACTGCGCTGTATTGTCCTATGTTCTATGTTCTATGTACTTCCTTAGTGATAACAATCATCTCAATATCCTCAGCTGTCATAGCCTCATTTCCATCAGTCACTGGCATGTTATTTTTGTCTTCCACTGTGAAGACCGACCCAAAAAACCTGTTCAGTTCCTCAGCCATTTTATTAAATCTCCCTCTTCATCCTCTGAAGGACCAATATTTACCTTAGCCACTCTTTTTTGTTTTTTGTATTTGTAGAAACTTTTACTGTCTGTTTTTATATTCTGAGCAAGTTTACTCTCATAATCTATCTTACTCTTCTTTATAGCTTTTTTTAGTAGCTTTCTGTTGCCCCCTAAAGATTTCCCAGTCCTCTAGTCTCCCACTAATCTTTGCCATGGTTTGTGATGGTTGTGGAATTTGAAAAAAACAGTTTGCTAAGCACATGGAGGTGATGAGGAAGGAGATGATGGCAGCATTGAAGGTGCTGGTGGAGGAGGTGATTGTCCCGATGAAGGCGGCGGTGTCAAACATCAGCCAAGGTGCGGGAGCAGGGAGAGAAACTGATGGGGCGGAGGAGGCCTTGTCACAACACATCGATCAGCTCACCTCGATGGGTGAGGAGCTACAGAGGGTGGTTGAGGCCAACAAAGGTCTGCGAGTGAAGATGGAGGACCTGCCAAGATGTTGGCGGAGCTGTTGGAGGGGGAAAATCCTTCCCGGTACAAACTGGATCGGGCTCGTGGGGTGTGGAGGCCTAAACCGAAGGCGAATGAGCCGCCAAAGGCAGTCATCATTTGTTTTCACAGGTACCATGTGAAGGAGAAGGTCCTGAGTTGGGCGAAGCAGAAGTGGGTGGTGCAGGGGGCTTGAGCTGGTATACGTATTTACCAGGACTTTATTGTGGAGTTGGTGAGGAGGCGGGCGGCCTTTGGCCGAGTGAAGATGGCATTGCAAACAGTGGCGTGCAATATGGCGTGGTGTATCCAGCTAAGTTGAGGATGACCTACAAATCCAAAGACATTTATTTTGAGATGGTGGAAGTGGCAGAGACTTTTGTGAAGGCAGAAGGACTGGGGCAGAAATGGGAAATTAGGCCGAGGACTGGTCTTGGACCGAGGGTAGTGGGAGTGGAATATTGTATACAGCTCTATTTTCTATTTCATGTTGTTATATTGTTAAAAGGTGTGAAGTTGCCCGTTTGGGTAAGGTAGAAGTTGGGATTTTTTGCAATGACGGTTTTCTGGGGTTTGTTTGTTTGAAGGGGATTTCTTTGCTCTTTGGGACTGGGTAGGGGGAAGGGGACTGGACAGGAGCGGGGCCTGGGCAGGGGCCTCCACACTAGCAAGTGAAGGTTGGCGAGTGAACAAGAGTGGTGGGGGTGGGGGGGGCGCTGGACAATGACAACTGGTCGAACAGGTTTCAAATTGGGCCTGGGAGATTGAAAAGTTGGGGGAGGGGACCGATACTGGGAGAGGTGTTTTGAGAGGAGGTGGATGGGGGAGGGTTTCTGCAAGTGGGGAAGGGAAGGGCTTGATGGCAACATAGGGATGGGGCAGGCTAGGCCCAGTGGGCAAGGCCCAAGGTTATGATGATGGTGGATAGGAGGGGCAGGGGGGTGAGACCCCCGGTCAGAATAGTAATGTGGAACGTGAGGGGTTTGAGGGGGCCAGTGAAGAGATTGAGAGTGTTTGTGCACCTAAAAAGCTTAACGACCAATGTTGCCATGTTACAAGAGATCCACCTGAAGGTGAAGGACGAGGTGAGGCTTGAGAGTTGGGTGAGCCATGTATTTCATTCATGGAGAGGGCGGAACGTGAAAGGCTGAAAGAGGAGATGTTGGAGGTAGATAGGAGGTATGCGGGAGATGCAGATACGGCCCATTTGGACAGAATGAGGGAGCTCCAGGCTAGTTTTGACCGGTTGTCTGTGGGGAAGGCAGTACGCCACCTGAGGCTGGTGAGGAGGGCAATTTATGCATGCTGGCAGGCCAACTCCTGAGGGAGGCGGTGAGGGAAATAGTCCAGGTCCAGGATAGGACGGGGAAATTGGTAGTGGCTCGGAGCAGATTAATAAGATGTTTGAGGAGTTTTATGAAAAGCTGTAAAGGTCAAAGCAAACGGATGAGGGAGTTCCTGGATGGGCTGGAGTATCTGAGGCTGGAGGAGGAAGATAGGGCCAGGTTTGAGGGGTCTGTGGGGGAACAAGAGTTAGAGAAAGCAATTGGGAGGATGCAATCGGGGAAGGCAGCAGGGCCAGACGGGTTCCCAGTGGAGTATTACAAGAAATTTAAGGACAAATTGGCGCCGCTGATGGTGCGGATGTTTGAACATAGAATGTACAGTGCAGAAGGAGGCCATTTGGCCCATCGAGTCTGCACCGGCTCTTGGAAAGAGCACCCTACCCAAGGTCCACACCTCCACCCTATCCCCATAACCCAGTAACCCCATCCAACATTGAGGGCAATTATGGACACTAAGGGCAATTTAGCATGGCCAATCCACCTAACCTGCACATCGTTGGACTGTGGAAGGAAACCGGAGCACCCGGCGGAGACTCACGCACACACGGGGAGGAGGTGCAGACTCCGCACAGACAGTGACCCAAGCCGGGAATCGAACCTGGGATCCTGGAGCTGTTAAGCAATTGTGCTATCCACAATGCTACCGTGCTGCCCTCGTTTTGAGGAGGCAATAGGGAAGAGGGTGCCTACCACAATCATTAGGCAGGATTCAATCGCCCTACTGTTACAGAAAGACAAGGACCTGATGGAGTGTGGGTCGTACAGGCCTGTATCGCTACTGAATGTAGACGCCACGATACTGGCGAAGGTGCTGGTGGCTACAATGGAGGGGTGCCTCCTGTAGGTGATAGGGGAGGACCAGACTGGGTTTGTGAAAGGAAGGTAGATATTCTCAAATATTAGGAGGTTATTAAATGTAATCATGACGCCGACCGAGGGAAAGTCAACAGAGGTGGTGGCGCTAGATCGTATATTGAGTTGTTCCTGGGGGATTGTGATCGTGTTTGCTTTTTGTTTGTTTTTCTTTTGTTGTTTATTTGAAGAAAACGTGGAGAATAAAAGGAGTTTTAAAAAAAAATAAACGGGTTAGAGTGCCTTCAGGAATGTGAGGCAGAGTTTTGGTATTTGTGCAGCAAGGAATGGAACTCGCTGGGTTTGTCACTGGATATTGAGGTATATAGGCTTGAGGAACAGGAGGAGGCTATTTAGCTCTTTGAGCTTGTTCCATTATTCAATGAGATCATGGCTGATCTGAGATCTGACTCAATATACCCTCCATTGTCACATGTTGCTTAAGAATATCTAGCATAAATTGCTGTTTGCGCAAGCGAGTTCCAAACTTCTACCACCCTTTGCATGAAGACGTGTTTCCTAATTTCACTCTTGGAAGGATGGACTGTTGTTTTTAGACAATGCTCCTCGACCTAGACTTCTCAACCAGCAATGCTCCTTGACCTAGACTTCTCAAACAACAATGCTCCTTGACCTAGACTTCTCAACCAGCAATGCTCCTTGACCTAGACTTCTCAACGAACAATGCTCCTTGACCTAGAC